>NC_058085.1:94444147-95072202 GCF_014858855.1 Bufo gargarizans
GCCTACCGGCCCTAAAAATAGTGGTGCAGGGGTTCACGGAGGTAGTGGCGGTAGCAGTCAGTTAGTGCGAAGTGTTGGGGGTAAAATCAGCTACTTGGCGGCGGGGGAGGTTAACCTGGCAATTTGTTGATATTGTGGACAAAAGGTGAAGCATGGCCAGGGTGCTAATGTTGGCACCACAGCCCTGCGTCAACATATGCAGTGTCACCATGAAGTGGCCTGGGAGAACTGTGACTCCAATGTGGTGGTTCAGCCTGCCGCAGCAACCGCTGCATCACCCAGTGGCACGCACCCGAATTCAAGCATTGAAGGCTCCACCACTTCAGCCGAACGGAGGTGTCGGTCCTTTCCATCATCTGCTGGTCCTGATGCTCCTGCTCCTCCTCCTCCCAGTCAGTCATTCCGTCAGCAATCGATCAATGAAGCAATTGCCAAGAGACAACAGTATGTGTGCACTCATCCAACGGCGTAGAAGCTGAACTTGCTCCTGGCTACGTTGCTTGTACTGCAGTCCTTCCCTTTCCAAGTGATGGACTCTGATGGCTTGTGCCAAGCCGATGTGGAGAGTCCCAAGCCGTCATAACTTTGCCAAAAAGGCAGTACCAGCCCTTTACACATATTTAGAACGGAAGGTGGGCCAGTCCTTGAGCCTGTCTGTGTCTGCCAAAATGCACGGCAGCGCCGACGTGTGGAGCTGTAACTACGGTCAAGGACAATATATGTCCTTTATGGCCCACTGGGTAAATGTGGCTCCTGCCCAGCCAAACCAGCAACGTTGCCAGGTGACTCCATCTCCACGTTATCACTCAGTTGGTCCTGCAACAATGTCCACCTCTGCCTCATCATTCTCTATCTTGTCCTCAGCCTCCACTGCAGGTATAATTCACAGTGCTCCACCAGCATACCGCATGTGCAGAGCACGGCGGTGTGACTCTGTTCTGCACCTAGTTTGCCTGGGCGAACAGAGTCACACAGGGGAGGAACTGCACCGCGTCCTTTATCAAGAAATCGAATCCTGGCTTTTTCTGTGACAACTCAAAATCGGAACCATTGTGACCGACAACGAGAAGAACATGGTGTTGGCGCTGCATCAAGGAGGGCTGAGCCATGCGCCCTGCATGGCGTACATGTTCAATCTGGTTGTCAAGCGTTTGCTGAAATCTTCCACCGATCTGCAAACATCCTAAAAATGGCCAGGAAATTGTACATGCACTTCAGCCACTTGTACAGAACAGCGTCCCCCAACATAGGCTGATATGCAACGTTTCCACCCGTTGGAATTTCACCCTCCATACCATATGTTAGACCGACTGTATGAACAGAGAAAGACCATAAATGATTTTTTGATGATACAGGTGAAAAGAGGTACTCCCCGGTGTAACTTTGATGCTAGCCAGTGGCAGCTCATGCCTGACAGCTGCCGTTTGCTCGTGCCTAGGGATGAGCGAACTCGAACTGTATAGTTCGGGTTCGTACCGAATTTTGGGGTGTCCGTGACACGGACCCGAACCCGGACATTTTCGTAAAAGTCCGGGTTCGGGTTCGGTGTTCGTCGCTTTCTTCGCGCTTTTGTGACGCTTTCTTGGCGCTTTTTGAAAGGCTGCAAAGCAGCCAATCAACAAGCGTCATACTACTTGCCCCAAGAGGCCATCACAGCCATGCCTACTATTGGCATGGCTGTGATTGGCCAGAGCACCATGTGACCCAGCCTCTATTTAAGCTGGAGTCACATAGCGCCGCCCGTCACTCTGCTCTGATTAGCGTAGGGAGAGGTTGCGGCTGCGACAGTAGGGCGAGATTAGGCAGATTAACTCCTCCAAAGGACTTGATTAACTGATCGATCTGCAGCTGTGGATCATTGAGCTGCTGATCCTCAATTGCTCACTGTTTTTAGGCTGCACAGACCGTTTGTCAGTCTCATTTTTCTGGGGTGATCGGCGGCCATTTTGTGTCTTGTGGTGCGCCAGCACAAGCTGCGACCAAGTGCATTTAACCCTCAATGGTGTGGTTGTTTTTTGGCTAAAGCCTACATCAGGGTGAAGCTGTGACACCAAGTGCATTTAACCAGCAATAGTCTGTTCATTTTTTGGCCATATACAAAATCAGGGGCAAGCTGCGCCTGTCACCAAGTGCATTTAACCCTCAATGGTGTGGTTGTTTTTTGGCTAAAGCCTACATCAGGGTGAAGCTGTCACACCAAGTGCATTTAACCAGCAATAGTCTGTTCATTTTTTGGCCATATACAAAATCAGGGGCAAGCTGCGCCTGTCACCAAGTGCATTTAACCCTCAATGGTGTGGTTGTTTTTTGGCTAAAGCCTACATCAGGGTGAAGCTGTCACACCAAGTGCATTTAACCAGCAATAGTCTGTTCATTTTTTGGCCATATACAAAATCAGGGGCAAGCTGCGCCTGTCACCAAGTGCATTTAACCCTCAATGGTGTGGTTGTTTTTTGGCTAAAGCCTACATCAGGGTGAAGCTGTCACACCAAGTGCATTTAACCAGCAATAGTCTGTTCATTTTTTGGCCATATCCCAGTCTAATTCTGTCACTAAATCCATACCGGTCACCCAGCGCCTAAATACTAGGCCTCAAATTTATATCCAGCTAAATCTGTCCCTAGTGCTGTAGCTGGGCGAGTTATTTAGTGTCCGTTCAAGCACATTTCTTGTTCTGGGTTGAAATACAATTCCCAATTTAGCAATTTCATAATTTAGTGGTTCCTGCTATATCAGAGCTATTTGAAATCTATCCCAAAAAGGGTATATAATATTGAAGGTGCACATAGGGTCATTCAGAGTAACTTCACACACACCCGCTACTGTGTATTTCCAAGTCTAATTCTGTCACTAAATCCATACCGGTG
Source organism: Bufo gargarizans (assembly GCF_014858855.1). Classification (NCBI taxonomy): domain Eukaryota; kingdom Metazoa; phylum Chordata; class Amphibia; order Anura; family Bufonidae; genus Bufo; species Bufo gargarizans. The sequence continues at coordinate 94,447,015 of NC_058085.1, forward strand.
ACCCAGCGCCTAAATACTAGGCCTCAAATTTAATTCCCTCTAAATCTCTCGTTACCCACCGCTGTACTGTTGTTGCTGGGCAAGATATTTAGTGTCCGTCAAAGCACATTTTTTGTTCTGGGTTGAAGTACAATTCCCAATTTAGCAATTTCATAATTTAGTGGTTTCTGCTATATCAGAGCTATTTGAAATCTATCCCAAAAAGGGTATATAATATTGAAGGTGCACATAGGGTCATTCAGAATAACTTCACACACACCCGCTACTGTGTATTTCCAAGTCTAATTCTGTCACTAAACCCATACCTGTCACCCAGCGCCTAAATACTAGGCCTCAAATTTAAATCCCTCTAAATCTCTCGTTACCGTTGTCCTGTTGTAGCTGGGAAAGTTATTTAGTGCCCGTCAAAGCACATTTTTTGTTCTGGGTTGAAGTACAATTCCCAATTTAGCAATTTCATAATTTAGTGGTTCCTGCTATATCAGAGCTATTTGAAATCTATCCCAAAAAGGGTATATAATATTGAAGGTGCACATAGGGTCATTCAGAATAACTTCACACACACCCGCTACTGTGTATTTCCAAGTCTAATTCTGTCACTAAATCCATACCGGTGACCCAGCGCCTAAATACTAGGCCTCAAATTTAATTCCCTCTAAATCTCTCGTTACCCACCGGTGTACTGTTGTTGCTGGGCAAGATATTTAGTGTCCGTCAAAGCACATTTTTTGTTCTGGGTTGAAGTACAATTCCCAATTTAGCAATTTCATAATTTAGTGGTTTCTGCTATATCAGAGCTATTTGAAATCTATCCCAAAAAGGGTATATAATATTGAAGGTGCACATAGGGTCATTCAGAATAACTTCACACACACCCGCTACTGTGTATTTCCAAGTCTAATTCTGTCACTAAACCCATACCTGTCACCCAGCGCCTAAATACTAGGCCTCAAATTTAAATCCCTCTAAATCTCTCGTTACCGTTGTCCTGTTGTAGCTGGGAAAGTTATTTAGTGCCCGTCAAAGCACATTTTTTGTTCTGGGTTGAAGTACAATTCCCAATTTAGCAATTTCATAATTTAGTGGTTCCTGCTATATCAGAGCTATTTGAAATCTATCCCAAAAAGGGTATATAATATTGAAGGTGCACATAGGGTCATTCAGAATAACTTCACACACACCCGCTACTGTGTATTTCCAAGTCTAATTCTGTCACTAAATCCATACCGGTGACCCAGCGCCTAAATACTAGGCCTCAAATTTAATTCCCTCTAAATCTCTCGTTACCCACCGCTGTACTGTTGTTGCTGGGCAAGATATTTAGTGTCCGTCAAAGCACATTTTTTGTTCTGGGTTGAAGTACAATTCCCAATTTAGCAATTTCATAATTTAGTGGTTTCTGCTATATCAGAGCTATTTGAAATCTATCCCTAAAAGGGTATATAATATTGAAGGTGCACATAGGGTCATTCAGAATAACTTCACACACACCCGCTACTGTGTATTTCCAAGTCTAATTCTGTCACTAAACCCATACCTGTCACCCAGCGCCTAAATACTAGGCCTCAAATTTAAATCCCTCTAAATCTCTCGTTACCGTTGTCCTGTTGTAGCTGGGAAAGTTATTTAGTGCCCGTCAAAGCACATTTTTTGTTCTGGGTTGAAGTACAATTCCCAATTTAGCAATTTCATAATTTAGTGGTTCCTGCTATATCAGAGCTATTTGAAATCTATCCCAAAAAGGGTATATAATATTGAAGGTGCACATTGGGTCATTCAGAATAACTTCACACACACGCTTCTGTGCATTTCCAAGTCTAATTCTGTCACTAAATCCATACCGGTGACCCAGCGCCTAAATACTAGGCCTCAAATTTAATTCCCTCTAAATCTCTCGTTACCCACCGCTGTACTGTTGTTGCTGGGCAAGATATTTAGTGTCCGTCAAAGCACATTTTTTGTTCTGGGTTGAAGTACAATTCCCAATTTAGCAATTTCATAATTTAGTGGTTTCTGCTATATCAGAGCTATTTGAAATCTATCCCTAAAAGGGTATATAATATTGAAGGTGCACATAGGGTCATTCAGAATAACTTCACACACACCCGCTACTGTGTATTTCCAAGTCTAATTCTGTCACTAAATCCATACCGGTGACCCAGCGCCTAAATACTAGGCCTCAAATTTAATTCCCTCTAAATCTCTCGTTACCCACCGTTGTACTGTTGTTGCTGGGCAAGATATTTAGTGTCCGTCAAAGCACATTTTTTGTTCTGGGTTGAAGTACAATTCCCAATTTAGCAATTTCATAATTTAGTGGTTTCTGCTATATCAGAGCTATTTGAAATCTATCCCTAAAAGGGTATATAATATTCAAGGTGCACATTGGGTCATTCAGAATAACTTCACACACACACGCTTCTGTGCATTTCCAAGTCTAATTCTGTCACTAAATCCATACCGGTCACCCAGCGCCTAAATACTAGGCCTCAAATTTATATCCCGCTGAATTTGAATACAATACATTGGGCCAAATAATATATTTGTTGTTGTGGTGAACCATAACAATGAGAAAAACATCTAGTAAGGGACGCGGACGTGGACATGGTCGTGGTGGTGTTAGTGGACCCTCTGGTGCTGGGAGAGGACGTGGCCGTTCTGCCACATCCACACGTCCTAGTGTACCAACTACTTCAGGTCCCAGTAGCCGCCAGAATTTACAGCGATATATGGTGGGGCCCAATGCCGTTCTAAGGATGGTAAGGCCTGAGCAGGTACAGGCATTAGTCAATTGGGTGGCCGACAGTGGATCCAGCACGTTCACATTATCTCCCACCCAGTCTTCTGCAGAAAGCGCACAGATGGCGCCTGAAAACCAACCCCATCAGTCTGTCACATCACCCCCATGCATACCAGGGAAACTGTCTCAGCCTCAAGTTATGCAGCAGTCTCTTATGCTGTTTGAAGACTCCGCTGGCAGGGTTTCCCAAGGGCATCCACCTAGCCCTTCCCCAGCGGTGAAAGACATAGAATGCACTGACGCACAACCACTTATGTTTCCTGATGATGAGGACATGGGAATACCACCTCAGCATGTCTCTGATGATGACGAAACACAGGTGCCAACTGCTGCGTCTTTCTGCAGTGTGCAGACTGAACAGGAGGTCAGGGATCAAGACTGGGTGGAAGACGATGCAGGGGACGATGAGGTCCTAGACCCCACATGGAATGAAGGTCGTGCCACTGACTTTCACAGTTCGGAGGAAGAGGCAGTGGTGAGACCGAGCCAACAGCGTAGCAAAAGAGGGAGCAGTGGGCAAAAGCAGAACACCCGCCGCCAAGAGACTCCGCCTGCTACTGACCGCCGCCATCTGGGACCGAGCACCCCAAAGGCAGCTTCAAGGAGTTCCCTGGCATGGCACTTCTTCAAACAATGTGCTGACGACAAGACCCGAGTGGTTTGCACGCTGTGCCATCAGAGCCTGAAGCGAGGCATTAACGTTCTGAACCTGAGCACAACCTGCATGACCAGGCACCTGCATGCAAAGCATGAACTGCAGTGGAGTAAACACCTTAAAACCAAGGAAGTCACTCAGGCTCCCCCTGCTACCTCTTCTGCTGCTGCCGCCTCGGCCTATTCTGCTGCTGCCGCCTCGGCCTCTTCCTCCGCCTCTGGAGGAACGTTGGCACCTGCCGCCCAGCAAACAGGGGATGTACCACCAACACCACCACCACCACCTCCGTCACCAAGCGTCTCAACCATGTCACACGCCAGCGTTCAGCTCTCCATCTCACAAACATTTGATAGAAAGCGTAAATTCCCACCTAGCCACCCTCGATCCCTGGCCCTGAATGCCAGCATTTCTAAACTACTGGCCTATGAAATGCTGTCATTTAGGCTGGTGGACACAGACAGCTTCAAACAGCTCATGTCGCTTGCTGTCCCACAGTATGTTGTTCCCAGCCGGCACTACTTCTCCAAGAGAGCCGTGCCTTCCCTGCACAACCAAGTATCCGATAAAATCAAGTGTGCACTGCGCAACGCCATCTGTAGCAAGGTCCACCTAACCACAGATACGTGGACCAGTAAGCACGGCCAGGGACGCTATATCTCCCTAACTGCACACTGGGTAAATGTAGTGGCAGCTGGGCCCCAGGCGGAGAGCTGTTTGGCGCACGTCCTTCCGCCGCCAAGGATCGCAGGGCAACATTCTTTGCCTCCTGTTGCCACCTCCTCCTTCTCGGCTTCCTCCTCCTCTTCTTCCACCTGCTCATCCAGTCAGCCACACACCTTCACCACCAACTTCAGCACAGCCCGGGGTAAACGTCAGCAGGCCATTCTGAAACTCATATGTTTGGGGGACAGGCCCCACACCGCACAGGAGTTGTGGCGGGGTATAGAACAACAGACCGACGAGTGGTTGCTGCCGGTGAGCCTCAAGCCCGGCCTGGTGGTGTGTGATAATGGGCGAAATCTCGTTGCAGCTCTGGGACTAGCCAATTTGACGCACATCCCTTGCTTGGCGCATGTGCTGAATTTGGTGGTGCAGAAGTTCATTCACAACTACCCCGACATGTCAGAGCTGCTGCATAAAGTGCGGGCCGTCTGTTCGCGCTTCCGGCGTTCACATCCTGCTGCTGCTCGCCTGTCTGCGCTACAGCGTAACTTCGGCCTTCCCGCTCACCGCCTCATATGCGACGTGCCCACCAGGTGGAACTCCACCTTGCACATGCTGGACAGACTGTGCGAGCAGCAGCAGGCCATAGTGGAGTTTCAGCTGCAGCACGCACGGGTCAGTCGCACTACAGAACAGCACCACTTCACCACCAATGACTGGGCCTCCATGCGAGACCTGTGTGCCCTGTTGCGCTGTTTCGAGTACTCCACCAACATGGCCAGTGGCGATGACACCGTTATCAGCGTTACAATACCACTTCTATGTCTCCTTGAGAAAACACTTAGGGCGATGATGGAACAGGAGGTGGCCCAGGAGGAGGAGGAGGAGGATGAGGAAGAGGGGTCATTTTTAGCACTTTCAGGCCAGTCTCTTCGAAGTGACTCAGAGGGAGGTTTTTTGCAACAGCAGAGGCCAGGTACAAATGTGGCCAGCCAGGGCCCACTACTGGAGGACGAGGAGGACGAGGATGAGGAGGAGGTGGAGGAGGATGAGGATGAAGCATGGTCACAGCGGGGTGGCACCCAACGCAGCTCGGGTCCATCACTGGTGCGTGGCTGGGGGGAAAGGCAGGACGATGACGATACGCCTCCCACAGAGGACAGCTTGTCCTTACCCCTGGGCAGCCTGGCACACATGAGCGACTACATGCTGCAGTGCCTGCGCAACGACAGCAGAGTTGCCCACATTTTAACCTGTGCGGACTACTGGGTTGCCACCCTGCTGGATCCACGCTACAAAGACAATGTGCCCACCTTACTTCCTGCACTGGAGCGTGATAGGAAGATGCGCGAGTACAAGCGCACGTTGGTAGACGCGCTACTGAGAGCATTCCCAAATGTCACAGGGGAACAAGTGGAAGCCCAAGGCCAAGGCAGAGGAGGAGCAAGAGGTCGCCAAGGCAGCTGTGTCACGGCCAGCTCCTCTGAGGGCAGGGTTAGCATGGCAGAGATGTGGAAAACTTTTGTCAACACGCCACAGCTAACTGCACCACCACCTGATACGCAACGTGTTAGCAGGAGGCAACATTTTACTAACATGGTGGAACAGTACGTGTGCACACCCCTCCACGTACTGACTGATGGTTCGGCCCCATTCAACTTCTGGGTCTCTAAATTGTCCACGTGGCCAGAGCTAGCCTTTTATGCCTTGGAGGTGCTGGCCTGCCCGGCAGCCAGCGTTTTGTCTGAACGTGTATTCAGCACGGCAGGGGGCGTCATTACAGACAAACGCAGCCGCCTGTCTACAGCCAATGTGGACAAGCTGACGTTCATAAAAATGAACCAGGCATGGATCCCACAGGACCTGTCCGTCCCTTGTCCAGATTAGACATTAACTACCTCCCCATAACCATATATTATTGGACTCCAGGGCACTTCCTCATTCAATCCTATTTTTATTTTCATTTTACCATTATATTGCGATGCTACCCAAAGTTGAATGAACCTCTCCTCTGCCTGTGTGCTAGGCCTAAATATATGCCAATGGACTGTTGCAGTGGTGGCTGACATGAAGCCTGATTCTCTGCTATGACATGCAGACTAATTCTCTGCTGACATGAAGCCAGATTGTCTGTTACGGGACCTCTCTCCTCTGCCTGGGTGCTGGGCCTAAATTTATGACAATGGACTGTTGCAGTGGTGGCTGACGTGAAGCCTGATTCTCTGCTATGACATGCAGACTGATTCTCTGCTGTCATGAAGCCAGATTGTCTGTTACGGGACCTTTCTCCTCTACCTGGGTTCTGGGCCTAAATTTATGAAAATTGACTCTTACAGTGGTGGGTGACGTGAAGCCTGATTCTCTGCTATGATATGAAGACTGATTCTCTGCTGACATGAAGCCAGATTGTCTGTTACGGGACCTTTCTCCTCTGCCTGGGTTCTGGGCCTAAATTTATGAAAATTGACTCTTACAGTGGTGGGTGACGTGAAGCCTGATTCTCTGCTATGATATGAAGACTGATTCTCTGCTGACATGAAGCCAGATTGTCTGTTACGGGACCTTTCTCCTCTGCCTGGGTTCTGGGCCTAAATTTATGAAAATTGACTCTTACAGTGGTGGGTGACGTGAAGCCTGATTCTCTGCTATGATATGAAGACTGATTCTCTGCTGACATGAAGCCAGATTGTCTGTTACGGGACCTTTCTCCTCTGCCTGGGTTCTGGGCCTAAATTTATGAAAATTGACTCTTACAGTGGTGGGTGACGTGAAGCCTGATTCTCTGCTATGATATGAAGACTGATTCTCTGCTGACATGAAGCCAGATTGTCTGTTACGGGACCTTTCTCCTCTGCCTGGGTTCTGGGCCTAAATTTATGAAAATTGACTCTTACAGTGGTGGGTGACGTGAAGCCTGATTCTCTGCTATGATATGAAGACTGATTCTCTGCTGACATGAAGCCAGATTGTCTGTTACGGGACCTTTCTCCTCTGCCTGGGTTCTGGGCCTAAATTTATGAAAATTGACTCTTACAGTGGTGGGTGACGTGAAGCCTGATTCTCTGCTATGATATGAAGACTGATTCTCTGCTGACATGAAGCCAGATTGTCTGTTACGGGACCTCTCTCCTCTGCCTGGGTGCTGGGCCTAAATATATGCCAATGGACTGTTGCAGTGGTGGCTGACGTGAAGCCTCATTCTCTGCTATGACATGCAGACTAATTCTCTGCTGACATGAAGACAGATTCTCTGTTACGGGACCTCTCTCCTCTGCCTGGGTGCCGGGGCCTAAATATCTGAGAATGGACTGTTCCAGTGGTGGCTGACGTGAAGCCTCATTCTCTGCTATGACATGCAGACTAATTCTCTGCTGACATGAAGACAGATTCTCTGTTACGGGACCTCCCTCCTCTGCCTGGGTGCTGGGCCTAAATATATGCCAATGGACTGTTGCAGTGGTGGCTGACGTGAAGCCTCATTCTCTGCTATGACATGCAGACTAATTCTCTGCTGACATGAAGACAGATTCTCTGTTACGGGACCTCCCTCCTCTGCCTGGGTGCTGGGCCTAAATATATGCCAATGGACTGTTGCAGTGGTGGCTGACGTGAAGCCTCATTCTCTGCTATGACATGCAGACTGATTCTCTGCTGACATGAAGCCAGATTCTCTGTTACGGGACCTCTCTCCTCTGCCTGTGTGTGTGCTGGGCCTAAATATATGCCAATGGACTGTTGCAGTGGTGGCTGACGTGAAGCCTCATTCTCTGCTATGACATGCAGACTGATTCTCTGCTGACATGAAGCCAGATTCTCTGTTACGGGACCTCTCTCCTCTGCCTGTGTGTGTGCTGGGCCTAAATATATGCCAATGGACTGTTGCAGTGGTGGCTGACGTGAAGCCTCATTCTCTGCTATGACATGCAGACTAATTCTCTGCTGACATGAAGACAGATTCTCTGTTACGGGACCTCCCTCCTCTGCCTGGGTGCTGGGCCTAAATATATGCCAATGGACTGTTGCAGTGGTGGCTGACGTGAAGCCTCATTCTCTGCTATGACATGCAGACTGATTCTCTGCTGACATGAAGCCAGATTCTCTGTTACGGGACCTCTCTCCTCTGCCTGTGTGTGTGCTGGGCCTAAATATATGCCAATGGACTGTTGCAGTGGTGGCTGACGTGAAGCCTCATTCTCTGCTATGACATGCAGACTGATTCTCTGCTGACATGAAGCCAGATTCTCTGTTACGGGACCTCTCTCCTCTGCCTGTGTGTGTGCTGGGCCTAAATATATGCCAATGGACTGTTGCAGTGGTGGCTGACGTGAAGCCTCATTCTCTGCTATGACATGCAGACTAATTCTCTGCTGACATGAAGACAGATTCTCTGTTACGGGACCTCCCTCCTCTGCCTGGGTGCTGGGCCTAAATATATGCCAATGGACTGTTGCAGTGGTGGCTGACGTGAAGCCTCATTCTCTGCTATGACATGCAGACTAATTCTCTGCTGACATGAAGACAGATTCTCTGTTACGGGACCTCTCTCCTCTGCCTGGGTGCCGGGGCCTAAATATCTGAGAATGGACTGTTCCAGTGGTGGGTGACGGGAAGCCAGATTCTCTGCTATGGAACCTCTCTCCAATTGATTTTGGTTAATTTTTATTTATTTAATTTTTATTTTAATTCATTTCCCTATCCACATTTGTTTGCAGGGGATTTACCTACATGTTGCTGCCTTTTGCAGCCCTCTAGCTCTTTCCTGGGCTGTTTTACAGCCTTTTTAGTGCCGAAAAGTTCGGGTCCCCATTGACTTCAATGGGGTTCGGGTTCGGGACGAAGTTCGGATCGGGTTCGGATCCCGAACCCGAACATTTCCGGGATGTTCGGCCGAACTTCTCGAACCCGAACATCCAGGTGTTCGCTCAACTCTACTCGTGCCCTTTGAGGAGGCCACTTTATTTGTCATTTGCCAGGACTACAGGATGAACAACATCATTCCACTGATTCATATCCTGGAAAAGATGCTGATAAATCTGGCTGTACAGGGGACTGGAGATGTGGCGCCTACATCTCATGGCCAAATGAGCCCTGTAGGGGCTTGACTAAAGGAGGAGGATATTAGAGCACAAGCAATGTGTAGCAAAATGAATGGATTTTCTACACAGGTAACAGGAGAGGAGTAGCAGGAGCAGCCGGAGGAGCAAGAGGGAGATGAGGAAGATTATGCAAATGACCCAGGCACACCGTAGCAGTATGCAGTGGAGTCCCTCCGAGTCACTTACGCAAATGGCCCGATGCATGCTTACTTGCGTAGTGACAGCCAAATTGTGGGCATTCAGCAGAGGGATGACTACTGGCTCTCCACTATGTTAGACCCTCGCTACTGGTCCAAAATGGGGGCCTTTTTTACACTAGCTGAGAGGGAGGACAAACTGAACTAATATAGAGACATCCTATGTAGTCAGTTGGCCGCTGCCTATCTGAGTCATCGTCCATCCTCTCCCAGGTATGACCAGGGGGCCCTCTGTGCTCACATTCCACTGCCATGGCTTGCTGGGGAGGGGAGGGGAGGGGAGGGGTGGGGTGGCAGGAGCAGTACCAGTTCCATCAGCAGCAGCCTGAGTCTTGAGTCGCTGATGAGCAGATTTATTCACTCGCATAGTGAAGAAACTACTCAACAGCCGCTAGACATAGAGAAGAACTTGAACCAGAAGGTGGTGGCATACTTGGAGTGCACCCTGCCAGCCATCAGTGAAGATCCACTGGACTACTGGGCAGCCAAAATGGATTTGTCGCAATTGGCAGAGTTTGCCCTGGAAAGGCTGTCCTGCCCGGCCAGTAGTGTGGCATCAGAGCCGGTGTTTAGTGTGGCAGGGGCCATAGTTACCCCAAGGAGAACTCGCCTGTCCACCCAAAATGTGGAGTGACTAACCTTTGTCAAGATGAATCAGGCGTGGATCAGCCAGGATTTCCACCCACCAATGCCTGATGCATCAGATTAGATCATCCGTGCTGCCTCACCCAAACCTTGACAAAAGAGACCGGTTTCTTCTGGCTACCTGACTCAGCAACATTCTGATGCTGCCACCCACCTGATGCCACACATCTGATGTGAAGTGTTCCTTCTTAAACCCACCATGGTCAGTGGGTACTGCTAGTGCCACCCACCTCCCCACTCTGTAACTGGGTGACTCTGTGGTCTCCTTATGCTGCTGCCACCTCCCTCCACATGTCACCTTGCCACTCTGTGGTCTCCTGATGCTGCTGCCACCTTCACACTATGTCACCTTTCTACTCTGTGGTCTCCTGATGCTGCTGCTACCCATATATGGTCCCATCAGAATTGGCTTATGATTTGGTAGCCCAAAGCAAGAGTGGGTACAAAACACAGAAGACAGGCAAATATTCTATTCATGTGTCATCTATGTTTTTGATCCACTCCTGTTTTTTGTTTTTTTGGGGGCATTAGCAATACTGATGGATTACTGACCAAATGCTTACCAAGTAAAGGCAGATGCTCAACAGACAGGATCCATTTTTTGAGGGGGTTATTGTTCTGACAGATCAGAGGAAGGGCGAAGTAATCAGTGATGTCAACACAAACTTACTGCTGACACCCTCTCCACTCTGTCAGGGGGCTCTACTTGTATAAGCATTTAATAGAACAGGTTCTTTAGACATCTATGTGGAATCAGATGACAACGGTGTAAAAGAAGTGCGCTCTTTTACACTATAGTAGGATCTTGGGCCTCTGTAGGGTTCTTTATACCTGATGCTAACAGCAACCTGTAAGGCTGAGTTCACTCTTGAGTTATTTGTTCAATTTTGGCCCCGTAACCGCCCAAAGAAGTGAAGTGTCCAGTGATCCTAAGAGCAACGCCTGTCATCTGCATGTCATACTGACTCACAATATTGTTTCATTACCACAGCAGACTCACTATGTGAGTTGCTGCAAGGCGCAGTGTTCTATACCACTATACAGGCTCTCTACAGCCAGGAAATAGCATTTTTTTTACGTGATTCACAACAAATTAAATCAGATTGAATGAAATCTTTTCGGAAAATTTGGCGAACCAACCAAATCGATTTTTTGAGAAATTCGTATCTAAGCCACAATTATAGGCAAACACGATCTAACTACCGTATGCTAAAAATACATAAACAGCTCTAGTGTTCATGACATTTATTGAGCACATTTAGTGAACATCCACAGTCCTGAAAGAAGAAAAAAATTAACCCTTTAAACTGTAGCTATCCCTTTAGCAGCAGTCACCTCCTCTAAGCATTTCCTGTAGCCACAAATAAGATTAGCACAAGGTTAAGGAGGAATTTTGAACCATTTCTCCCTGCAAATGTATTTTAGTTCATCAGTATTTCTAGGATGCCTTGAATGCACAGGTACCTTCTGGTCATGTCAGAGCATCTGGGTAGGGTTAAGGTAGGACTATGATTTGGTTATTAAGAAACACAAATCTTCTTCAACTAATTTTTATTTATCTGTGTAAGGCTACTTTTACACTAGCATTAATATTTTCCGGTATTGAGACCTGTCATAGGGTCTCAATGCCAGAAAAAAACGCTTCCACTTTGTCCCCATTCATTGTCAATGGTGACAAAACGTAACTGAACAGAGTGGAATGCTTCAATATGCATTCTGTTCCATTCTCATACTAGAGAGCAAACCGCAGCATGCTGAAGTTTGTTTTCTATCCTGGAATGCGGAACAAAACAGATCCGTCCTGGCACACAATGCAAGTCAATGGGGACGGATCTGTTTTCTCTGACACAATATAACACAATAGAAAATAGATCCGTCCCCATTGACTTTCAATGGTGTTCATGATAGATCCGTATTGGGTATGTTAAAGATAATACAACCGGATCCGTTCATAACAGGTGCGGATGGTTGTATTATCAGTAACTTAAGCATTTTTGCTGAACCCTGCCGGATCCAGCAAAAATACCAGTGTGAAGGTAGCCTACCTTTGGTCATTGTGCTGTTGCTTCATACATCTCTTTATCTTAAGGTTATTGAATGCTACCTGTTACATCAGGTAAGGAACAATGTAGACCTGACCTCTATCCACACCACTATCCTTACCCACTGTACTTGGATAATCCACATTAAACAGCAGCCCACAACTGGCCGACTGGCCCTGTCCTGACTAAGTGTACAGAACTTACTTAAAGGAGTCAACTGGGGAAGTCAGACATGCCAAGTCAAAACCTGACAATACTGTCAAAACCAAAGGAGAAAAAAATGCAAACCGGGTCAAATCAAGGAGGCAATATCAGAACCAGAATCAGTAGTCAGAGAAAAAGTCACTAACAAGCAGAAGGTCAGAAGCCCAAGAATACATATGAAACACAAAGAAAGAGTATGAGACAAAACCAATCAGAGGCAACTGTGGCCAGCAGTTGTCTGTTTAAATAGCCCAACGAAAGGAAGCACATGCCGCCGTCACAAGCCTGAATATTAAGAGAAAAGTGGGTTGCTGGTGGCTCACCTGACCAATACAATGTCTAGGTGCTCTAGGTTTAGACTGATTCACCCAATCAGAAAAGGAAGGTATGCAATAGAAGTGTATAATGAAAACCGGCACTCTATATCTGGCGGTAATGCTTAAAGAGCAATCTAGACAGATAGGGTGGTAAAAATATGCATGTATTGGTTATCTATAACAATAATATAGGGGGGGTTCGATAAAAGAGGGGACATTAAAAGGGGAGTAAAAATAATAAAAGTAGAAATAAGAATTGCAAATTGCAGAAGTGGGGGGTGCAAAGTGGAGCAATACGGTGGTCGTGTGATGGTGGTTCCCACCTTCAATAGTTCATCAGCACCCTGGTGGGTAAATGTCCCTTGGGAACAGTTCGCAAATAAAAAATGTTTATAAAAAATATAAAATATTGCTGAGGCAAAAAATGCAATGTTTCCCTATTTAGGGATTGCTGGCCGGACACTGTTAATGGTCACAATAAGAAGATGAAAAAAAAGAACAAAAAGATGAGGGTAATGTGCCAGTCGGGTGCTGCACCTGGTGTGGCATCCCACACACTGAGAAGGGCTGCACCCTGACTGTAGTTTACCTTATTTTTAAGGTACGAGTGTCCCGGCTGCTGGAGTGTCCTTACTGCGCTCTGTGATGGCTGTTCCCAGTCTTCGGCGTCCCACGTAGATGTGACGTCACTTGTATGGCGTCTCACGTGTCTTTACTGTGTTCGGTTTGTAAATGTTCACAGAACTGTCTTTTCGATCCAAAAATTCAGGTAAAGTCGATTGTATGGAAGCGCTTCCAAGGTAATATGTTTAGCGGGTTTGTAGGGGAATCCCCAAACGCGTTTCGAAGGTCTTAGCTGCCTTCTTCCTCAGAGGCCACTGATGAAGAAGGCAGCTAAGACCTTCGAAATGGGTTTGGAGATTCCCCCACAAATCCACTGCTGGATGCTGCTTCTGCTGATTCCTCAGATAAGTCTGTTTCCTTTATTTGTGTTTCCTTGCTGACTTGATTCTAAGTGACCCTGACTCTGTCCGTATTAAGTGCAGGGAGCTGGTGGTCGTGTCCCCTCACTATTATAGGGTTTTCAGGTGTCACATAGTATTAGGTACGTGGGCATGCAATCGTCTACCATAAAGACCTTTGCATGGGCATAACAGTCAGGGAGAGCTCTAGGGGTTTTATAGGGGTCACCCATATGCTCCTTAATTTGGGATCAAGCCAGTCGGATGTTTATTTATAAGTTCCAGCTTTCTGCAACACCATCCGTGACATTATAAACCGCCATAACCGTCTTAAGCATGGATCCGGTTTCAGCCTTGAAAGTCTTTCGCTGGAGGTAGCAGATCTCCATAAAACTGTGTCTCAGTTTTAGGTGACCGATTCTGCTGGCATTCATGGAGTTTGTTCCGAGCCTAAGATCTCGCTTCCGTATACGTTCTCCGGGGGTAGTGAGAATTTTGTTCGCTTTAGAGAGGCTTACAAACTCCATTTTCGCCTACTTCCCCATTCCTCTGGTGATGAGGAGCAGAGGGTGGGGATCATCATCTCCCTGCTCAGGGATAACGCTCAGTCTTGGGCCTTTTCGCTGCCGTTCGGGGCATGGCCCCTCCGATCGGTGGATGAATATTTTGTAGCCCTGGGGCAGATATATGATGACCTGGATCGTATTGCTCTGGCTGAATCTAAACTGCGTCTTTTATGCCAGGGTAAAGAGTCCACAGAGATATATTGTTCAGAATTTTGGAGATGGGCAGCTGATACTGGTTGGAATGATCACTCCGAAGTCAATTTTGCCATGGTCTTTCGGAAAGATTGAAAGATGCATTTGCTTTTCATGAGAGACCAGCCTCGTCAGAATCTGCCATGTCTCTAGCTGTTCGTATTGACAGGCTTCTTAGAGAGAGAGAGGAGACTACTCCTTCCTGTCATATTCACTCCAAGGACAGTGGGGCTGTCTCGTTCAGTGTGCAGGGGTTTCAGTCTGTCTCAATCCCCTCTGAGGAGGAGGCCATGCAGCTGGGTTTGCTTGCCTCTGATAGTAGAGGATTCAGCTCTCAGAGGAGGGTTTGTTTCTGTTGTGGGGGTATAAATCATTTGGCTAATGTTTGCCCCTCTAGGAGATTCATGGAGTTTTCTGAGGGTAATAAAAGAAAAAAAAACTCTAAAAACTTTCCATTTGCTACTATTGGCAAGGTGGATGCAGAAATTGAAGGTTTGCCATTTACTTGTAGCTCCCGTTTTCTCCTACCTGCCAGGGTGGCACTAGACAGCAAGAACGTTGTTTGCAATATTTTTGTAGATAGTGGAGCAGCTGTCAATCTCATTGATAATCAATTTGCAATAACGCATGGTTTCCAGGTATGCACTTTGGAAAAGGATATACCTGTTTTTGCTATCGATTCCGCTCCACTTTCTCAAAGATCGTTAAAGGGCATAGTTCACAATATCCTTTGACTGTGGGTGACGCTTATGTTGAGGATATGTCATGTTTCGTCTTAAGTGGATTACCTACTCCTCTAGTGTTGGGGCTACCCTGGCTCACTAAACATAACCCCACCATTGATTGGCAAGCAAGGCAAATAAATGGTTGGAGTGAGATTTGCAGAGAGAATTGCCTCACGGCGTCTCTTTCAGAGGTTTCTACCAAGACTGTGCCATCTTTCCTCTCTGAATTTTCGGATGTGTTTTCCAAGAGTGGTGTCCAGGAGTTGCCCCCGCACCGGGAGTACGACTGCCCTATTAATCTCATCCCAGGCGCCAAACGGCCAAAATCACGCTTATACAATCTCTCCTAACCTGAAAGAGTCGCTATGCGTACTTATATCTCTGAGAGCCTGAGAAAGGGACACATCCGATCCACGAAGTCACCTGTTGCCGCTGTTTTTTTTTTTGTTAAGAAAAAAGATGGTTCTTTAAGACCTTGTCTGGATTTCAGGGAACTGAACCGTATCACGATTTGTGACCCATATCCGCTTCCTCTGATCCCGGATCAGTTTAACCAGATTGTTGGGGCTAAGGTTCTTTCTAAGTTGGATTTAAGAGGGGCATAAAACCTAGTCAGGGTCAGGGAAGGGGACGAATGGAAGACGGCCTTCAATACCCCTGAGGGTCATTTCGAGAATTTGGTTATGCCCTTTGGTTTGATGAATGCTCCAGCCGTCTTCCAACATTTTGTGAACAGCATTTTTCATCATTTAATGGGGAAATTTGTACTAGTGTATCTGGATGACATTTAGATTTTTTTCTCCTGATTTCAAGACTCATCGAGACCACTTACGTCAGGTCTTGCTGATTCTGTGGGATAATAAATTGTACGCTAAACTGGGAAAATGTGTGTTTGTGGCTCCGGAGACTCAATTTCTTGGTTTTCTTCTCTCCGCTTCTGGTTTTCGCATGGACCCTGAGAAGGTCAGCGCTGTGCTTGATTGGGAGCTTCCTGAGAATCAGAAGGCGCTGATGCGATTTTTGGGTTTTGCCAATTATTACAGAAAGTTCATTTTGAATTATTCCTCTGTTGTTAAGCCACTAACTGATATGACTAAAAAGGGGGTAGATTTTTCTTCATGGTCGGTAGATGCGCTTAAAGCCTTTTCTAGTATCAAAGAGAGTTTTGCTTCCACTACCATTTTGGTACAACCTGATGTCTCTCTACCTTGTATTGTTGAGGTGGACGCTTCTGAGGTGGGTGTGGGTGCGGTCTTATCTCAGGGTCCCTCTCCTGTCAAATGGCGACCGTGTGCCTTTTTCTCAAGGAAACTCTCCTCTGCAGAGAGAAATTACAATGTGGGAGATAGGGAGTTGTTGGCCATCAAATTAGCTTTTGAGGAATGGCGCCATTGGTTAGAGGGAGCCAGACACCCTTTTACCGTGTTTACAGACCGTAAAAATCTGGCCTACTTGGAATCGGCCAAGCGTCTGAACCCGAGACAGGCCAGATGGTCTTTGTTCTTTTCTAGGTTTAAATTTGTCGTTCTGCCCTGGGGTTAAAAATGTGAAGGCGGATGCCCTGTCACTTTGTTTTCCGGGAGGAGGGAACTTTGAAGACCCGGGTCCCATTTTGGCTGAAGGGGTGGTCGTCTCCGCTCTTTATCCTGATTTGGAGGCAGAGGTTTGGGCAGCCCAGGCAGAGGCTCCTGATCTTTGTCCCCCTGGAAGGTTGTTTGTGCCTCTCGCTTTACGACACAAGGTTTTTAAGGAGTACCACGATACTGTCCTTGCCGGGCACCCGGGGAGCAGAGCCACAGTGGATCTCATTGCTCGGAGATTCTGGTGGCCGGCTCTTTGTAAGACGATTAGGGTTTTGTGGCAGCCTGCGAGAACTGCGCTCGTGCCAAGGTCCCTCATTCACGGCCATCGGGTTCTCTCCTCCCGTTACCCATTCCTTCCCGTCCTTGGACGCATCTGTCCATGGACTTAATTACGAATGCCTTGTTCCTCGGGGAAGACTGTGATTCTGGTAGTAGTGGACCATTTTAGCAAAATGGTGCATTTCATTCCCTTTCCTGGGTTACCCAATACTAAGACGCTGGCGCATGCGTTTGTTGATCACATTGTTAAATTGCATGGCATTCCTTCAGACATCGTTTCTGATAGGGGCACGCAATTTGTTTCCAGATTCTGGAAGGCCTTCTGTTCTCACTTGGGGGTTCGGTTGTCTTTTTCTTCTGCTTTTCACCCGCAGTCGAATGGTTAGACCGAACGCGTCAATCAGAATCTGGAGACATATCTGATCTGTTTTGTGGCGGAGAATCAGGAGGATTGGTGTTCTTTTTTGTACCTTGCTGAGTTTGCTTTAAATAACCGTTGCCAGGAGTCCTCTGATAAGTCACCATTTTTTGGTGCATATGGGCTTTATCCGTAGTTTGGGACATTCTCTGGAGAGGGGTCTTCTGGTTTACCTGATGAGGAGAGATTTTCCTCGTCTTTGTCATTTACAAACCGGATTCCAAAAAAGTTGGGACACTAAACAAATTGTGAATAAAAACTGAATGCAATGATGTGGAGATGGCAAATGTCAATATTTTATTTGTAATAGAACGTAGATGACAGATCAAACGTTTAATCCGAGTAAATGTATAATTTTAAAGGAAAAATACGTTGATTCAAATTTTCATGGTGTCAACAAATCCCCCAAAAATTGGGACAAGTAGCAATAAGAGGCTGGAAAATGTAAATTTGAGCATCATGAAGAGCTGGAAGACCAATTAACACTAATTAGGTCAATTGGCAACATGATTGGGTATAAAAAGAGCTTATCAGAGTGGCAGTGTCTCTCAGAAGCCAAGATGGGTAGAGGATCACCAATTCCCACAATGTTGCGCAGAAAGATAGTGGAGCAATATCAGAAAGGTGTTACCCAGCGAAAAATTGCAAAGACTTTGCATCTATCATCATCAACTGTGCATAACATCATCCGAAGATTCCGAGAATCTGGAACAATCTCTGTGCGTAAGGGTCAAGGCCGTAAAACTATACTGGATGCCCGTGATCTCCGGACCCTTAAACGACACTGCACCACAAACAGGAATGCTACTGTAAAGGAAAATCACAGAATGGGCTCAGGAATACTTCCCTGAAACCATTGTCAGTGAACACAATCCACAGTGCCATCCGCCGTTGCCAGCTGAAACTCTACAGTGCAAAGAAGAAGCCATTTCTAAGCAAGATCCACAAGCTCAGGCGTTTTCACTGGGCCAGGGATCATTTAAAATGGAGTGTGGCAAAATGGAAGACTGTTCTGTGGTCAGACGAGTCACGATTCGAAGTTCTTTTTGGAAATCTGGGACGCCATGTCATCCGGACCAAAGAGGACAAGGACAACCCAAGTTGTTATCAACGCTCAGTTCAGAAGCCTGCATCTCCGATGGTATGGAGTTGCATGAGTGCGTGTGGCATGGGCAGCTTGCATGTCTGGAAAGGCACCATCAATGCAGAAAAATATATTCAGGTTATAGAACAACATATGCTCCCATCCAGACGTCATCTCTTTCAGAGAAGACCCTGCATTTTTCAGCAAGATAATGCCAGACCACATTCTGCATCAATCACAACATCATGGCTGCGTAGGAGAAGGATCCGGGTACTGAAATGGCCAGTCTGCAGTCCAGATCTTTCACCTATAGAGAACATTTGGCGCATCATAAAGAGGATGGTGCAACAAAGAAGGCCCAAGACGATTGAACAGTTAGAGGCCTGTATTAGACAAGAATGGGAGAGCATTCCAATTTCTAAACTTGAGAAACTGGTCTCCTTGGTCCCCAGACGTCTATTGAGTGTTGTAAGAAGAAGGGGAGATGCCACACAGTGGTGAAAATGGCCTTGTCCCAACTTTTGGGGGATTTGTTGACACCATGAAATTCTGATTCAACATATTTTTCCCTTAAAATGGTACATTTTCTCAGTTTAAACTTTTGTTCCGTGATTTATGTTCTATTCTGAATAAAATATTAGAAGTTGGCACCTCCACATCATTGCATTCAGTTTTTATTCACGATTTGTATAGTGTCCCAACTTTTTTGGAATCCGGTTTGTATTTGGAAAAAGATTCAGGGTAATCTGAAGAGGATGAGTGAGAGATATAAGCGTGTCGCGGATAAGAGACGTGTGCCTGGTCCGGACCTGAATGTGGGCGATCTGGTGTGATTGTGTCACGAGGGTGTCAAGAGCCACGTCTGACTCCGTTATACCCGGGGTCAGGAAGTCGCAGCGGGTGGCTGCGCGCTCTATGTCTAAAGATCACGGTGTTTCTTAGTGTTTGTTTTCTGTGTTTGCCTTGCTATCCTTTTTGTCTCACTCAGGGATCCGTAGCTTCTCCTCCTCAGCTGTTTCTTGTCTGCCACTCCCAAACTCCTTATATTCTCCTCTCACACTTCTCTTGTTGCCAGTTATAGAGCTTCCTGCCTGGACATCTATGCTGACCCACTGGAGCTGAGAATCTGGTTGTTGTTCCAGAGTGCTACCCTCCGGATCCCTGTTGGGCTTTTGTTGTCTCCTGTTGTTGCCCACCTGGGATTATATGTTTAGTTTGTATTGTCTGTCCTCCCCTTGGTGTTTTCCTTTAGAGCTAGTGGTGCGGACTAGTGTTCCCACCGCCCTGTTCACTATCTAGGGCTCATCCTAGGGAAAGCCAGGGTTTTAGGCACGTGATCGGCGTACGGGTGAGGAACCCGTCTAGAGACGACAGGGCAGCCAGGCGCCAGCCGCAAGGTGAGTCAGGGGTCACCACCTTCCTTCTCACTAGGGCAGGGCCTCCCTCTTTTCCTCCCTCCGTGTCACGTATGTGACAGTTACGCCGATCGTGATATTATAACTGGCCCTTATTTTTCTTTTGAGAAAAAAAAAATATATATATATAATTATTTTTTTTTTCTCTACTTAGAATCCAATATGGATCCTATTGCTGCTTTGGCAAAACAGCTTCAAGGCCTGTCTTTGGAGGTGGCAGGATTGAAGGCGTCTGTCCTCCAACAGCAGCAGCAAATGCAGCAGACCGTAAGCCCAGCGGTTGCTATGGGTAACCAGGTTGTTACAGAACCCAAGGTTGTTCTTCCTGACAGATTCTCTGGGGGAAGGGACAAATTTGTGTTGTTCCGTGAGGCCTGCAAATTATATTTTAAGCTGCGCCCTTACTCCTCAGGTAATGAAGAACAGCGGGTGGGGATTGTTATTTCCCTGCTTCAGGGGGACCCGCAATCCTGGGCGTTCTCGTTACCCCCTGGTTCCCAGGCTCTCCGGTCAGTGGAGGGATTTTTTGGGGCTTTGGGTCTCATATATGATGACCCTGACCGTGTCGCCCTGGCTGAGTCGAAGTTACGGAGACTCCTACAGGGAGATCGGCCAGCAGAGGAATATTGCTCAGAGTTCCGCAGGTGGGCTACGGATACTCAGTGGAACGACCCGGCTCTCAGGAGTCAGTTCTGCTCTGGGTTATCTGAAAGGGTTAAGGATGCGCTGGCGCTGTATGAGACCCCCCTTTCCCTTGATGCTGTTATATCCCTCTCTATCAGGATAGATAGACGTCTTAGGGAGAGATCGAAAATTCCTGAGCAATCGGTAACCTCTCCCAAACAGCAGTTAGTCTGTACTGACTTGGATGAGCCTATGCAGCTAGGAGGAACTTCTCGTCAGGTCCGTCCTCCTGAGGTTCGCCGTAGGTGGGGGGCTTGTTTTTTCTGTGGGGGGAAGGGTCATTTCATTAATGTCTGTCCCTCCTTTCCCAAAAACAAAAGACCGTTGGAAAACTACTAACCCCAGGCTGTGCGGAGGATGTCAGCCGGGGGGTATACGTTTCCTCCATACGAACATCTCAATTTGTGTTGCCAGCGGTTATTGTTTTTGGTGTTAAGACGGAGTCTATTTCTTTTTTTCTAGACAGTGGTGCAGGGGTAAATTTGATAGATGCCCATTTTGCCCGCACTATGGGTTTGTCTCTCTGTACGCTGCAGAGACCCATTCCCATATTCGCTATTGACTCTGCTCCTCTGTCTCAGAGAAACCTCACTCACGTTGTCCATAACTTACATCTTCGGGTAGGGGACCACCATAAGGAGCGTCTTTCATGTTACGTTCTGGAGGGCCTTCCCTCTCCTGTGGTATTGGGTCTTCCCTGGTTGGTAGCGCACAATCCAGTGGTGGATTGGCAGGCCAGGGAGATATTGGAGTGGAGTGAGCATTGCAGAGAGAATTGCTTAAATAACAATTGCTTAATCGCCTCCATAGCTTCCCTACCTACATTTATTTCGGACTTTGAGGACGTTTTTTCTGAAAAGGGTTGTCAGAAGCTACCACCTCATCGTCCTTATGATTGCCTGGTTAACCTGATTCCCGGTGCAAAATTACCCAAGTCCAGGTTGTATAATCTTTCGGGTCCCGAGAGACAAGCCATGAAAGATTATATCTCCGAGAGTCTGGCCAAGGGACACATCAGACCCTCTTCTTCACCCGTGGCTGCATGGTTTTTCTTTGTTAAAAAGAAAGATGGGGGCCTGCGTCCTTGCTTAGATTTCCGTGAGCTAAACCGGATAACCGTCCGAGACCCATACCCTCTTCCTCTCATTCCTGACCTTTTTAATCAGATTGCGGGTGCTAGGTGGTTCTCCAAACTTGATCTTAGGGGGGCCTACAATCTGATTCGTATCAAGGAAGGGGATGAGTGGAAGACAGCTTTTAACACCCCTGAGGGGCATTACGAAAATTTAGTCATGCCTTTCGGTCTGACCAATGCCCCTGCTGTCTTCCAACATTTCGTTAATGATATTTTTAGTCATCTCATCGGCAGGTTTGTAGTCATATACCTAGATGATATCTTAATTTATTCGGCTGATCTGAAAACACATGAAGTACATGTCAGGCAAGTACTGCAGGTCCTACGGACGAATAAATTATATGCGAAAATTGAAAAATGTGTCTTCGCCGTTCAGGAAATACAATTCCTGGGATATCTATTATCTGCTTCAGGTTTCCGTATGGATCCTGGGAAGGTCCAGGCAATTTTAGATTGGGATCTTCCTGAGAACCTTAAAGCTCTACAACGGTTTTTGGGTTTCGCAAATTTCTACAGAAAGTTTATTAAAAATTATTCAGTGATCGTTAAACCCCTTACTGACATGACTAGGAAGGGGACTGATTTTTCTAAATGGTCTGACGCCGCTAAAATTGCATTTTCCTCTCTAAAAGAGAGATTTACCTCGGCACCTGTCCTAATTCAACCTGATGTCTCCCAGCCTTTTGTTGTTGAAGTTGATGCGTCGGAGGTGGGAGTGGGGGCTGTATTGTCTCAGGGTCCGTCTCCTGGCAAATGGTGTCCTTGCGCTTTCTTTTCCAAAAAATTATCTGCAGCAGAAAAGAACTATGATATTGGAAATAGGGAACTGTTGGCGATTAAACTGGCGTTTGAAGAGTGGCGTCACTTCTTAGAGGGAGCAATCCACCCCGTCACGGTAATTACGGATCACAAAAACCTTCTGTACCTAGAATCGGCTAAGCGTCTCACCCCTAGACAAGCTAGGTGGTTGCTATTCTTTACCAGATTTAACTTTGTAATCACCTATCGTCCTGGGGCAAAAAATACCAAGGCAGACGCATTGTCTCGTAGTTTCCCTGGAGGGGGTAATGTTAGTGATCCGGTACCTATTTTACAAAGAGGAGTGGTTGTCTCTGCTGTACACTCTGTTCTAGAGGGAAAGGTGTTAGAGGCCCAGGGGGATGCCCCGGCCTCTTGCCCCTCAGAGAAATTGTTTGTACCGTTAAACCTGCGTCTTGAGTTATTGAAGGAACATCATAATTCGGCACTTGCTGGGCACCCGGGTAGTAAAGCAACCTTGGAGCTATTGTCTCGTCGTTTTTGGTGGCCAAGGTTGCGTCAGGATGTAATAGATTTCGTGTCTACTTGTTCTACTTGTGCACGCGCGAAAGTCTCTCATACACGTCCAGCAGGGTCTTTATTGCCACTTTTCATCCCCAATAGACCATGGACACATCTATCAATGGATTTCATCACTGACTTACCTTTGTCTGCGGGTAAAACAGTTATCTTGGTAGTAGTAGACAGGTTTAGCAAAATGGTACACTTTATTGCGCTACCCGCACTTCCTAATGCTAAGACTCTTGCTCAGGTGTTTATCAGTGAAATCGTGAAGCTTCACGGGGTCCCTTCCGATGTGGTTTCGGATCGGGGAACCCAGTTTATTTCTAAGTTTTGGAAAGCTTTTTGTACCCGTTTAGGGGTACACTTATCCTTTTCCTCAGCTTTCCATCCTCAGTCGAATGGACAGACTGAGCGTACCAACCAAAACCTAGAAACATATTTAAGGTGTTTCGCGTCTGAAAACCAAGAGGTGTGGTCATCATATTTACCGTTAGCCGAGTTTGCCATAAATAATCGCCGTCAGGAATCCACTGGCAAGTCACCATTTCTTGGTGCATACGGTTTTCATCCCCAATTTTGTACTTTCAAAGAGGGGGGGTCTTCTGGGGTTCCCGAAGAGGAACGGTTTTCTTCATCTCTTTCATCGGTATGGCAGAAGGTGCAAGCTAACTTGAAAAATATGAGTGGTAAATACAAATGCATGGCCGATAAGAAACGGTCGCCAGGTCCGGACCTAGGAGTGAATGACTATGTGTGGTTGTCTACTAGGAATATTAAGTTGAAGGTTCCCTCTTGGAAACTGGGTCCTAGGTTCATTGGTCCTTATAAAATTGTAGCCGTCATTAACCCTGTGGCTTTTCGCCTGGAGCTACCTCAGACTTTTAAGATCCATAACGTCTTCCATAAGTCGTTGCTCAAGAAGTATGTTCCACCTCTAGAACCATCACCGCTGCCACCTCCTCCTGTTGTTGTGGATGGTAATCTGGAGTTTCAAATATCCAGAATTGTTGATTCTCGTCGGGTCCGCCGCTCTCTTCAGTATCTGGTGCATTGGAGGGGTTACGGTCCCGAGGAAAGAATGTGGGTTCCAGCGTCAGAGGTAAACGCCAACAGGTTGATTCAGGCTTTCCATGTCTCTCATCCGGAGAGACCTGGTCCTGAGTGTCCGGAGGCCCCTCGTGAAAGGGGGGGTACTGTCACGAGGGTGTCAAGAGCCACGTCTGACTCCGTTATACCCGGGGTCAGGAAGTCGCAGCGGGTGGCTGCACGCTCTAAGTCTAAAGATCACGGTGTTTCTTAGTGTTTGTTTTCTGTGTTTGCCTTGCTATCCTTTTTGTCTCACTCAGATTCGTAGCTTCTCCTCCTCAGCTGTTTCTTGTCTGCCACTCCCAAACTCCTTATATTCTCCTCTCACACTTCTCTTGTTGCCAGTTATAGAGCTTCCTGCCTGGACATCTATGCTGACCCACTGGAGCTGAGAATCTGGTTGTTGTTCCAGAGTGCTACCCTCCGGATCCCTGTTGGGCTTTTGTTGTCTCCTGTTGTTGCCCACCTGGGATTATATGTTTAGTTTGTATTGTCTGTCCTCCCCTTGGTGTTTTCCTTTAGAGCTAGTGGTGCGGACTAGTGTTCCCACCGCCCTGTTCACTATCTAGGGCTCATCCTAGGGAAAGCCAGGGTTTTAGGCACGTGATCGGCGTACGGGTGAGGAACCCGTCTAGGGACGACAGGGCAGCCAGGCGCCAGCCGCAAGGTGAGTCAGGGGTCACCACCTTCCCTCTCACTAGGGCAGGGCCTCCCTCTTTTCCTCCCTCCGTGTCACGTATGTGACAGTTATGCCGATCGTGATAGGTTGTCTACAAAGAATATCAAACTGAAGGTTCCCTCCTGGAAGTTGGGTCCTAAGTTTATTGCGCCTTACAAGATCTTGTCCGTCATCAATCCTGTTGCCTTCCGTCTTGATCTTCCTCAGACTTGGAAGATCCATAATGTTTTTCACAGGTCCCTATTAAAACCTTATGTTCAACCCACTGTACCCTCCTCTTTGCCTCCTCCTCCGATTGTTGTTGATGGTAATCTTGAATTTCAGGTCTCTAGGATTGTGGATTCTCGCATTATCCGCGGTTCTCTCCAGTACCTCGTTCATTGGGAGGGTTATGGTCCTGAGGAGAGGATGTGGGTCTCAGTGGCAGACATTAAGGCCACTCGTCTCATCAGGGCTTTCCATAGGTCTCATCCTGAGAAGGTGGGCTCTGAGTGTCCGGAGTCCACCCGTAGAGGGAGGGGTACTGTCACCGCCAGTTCTGTGAGAAGATCTGTTAGACGTTCTTCTCTACCTCTTGCATGACGTTCTTTGTTTTGGTTTCACTTTGTCATCTCCTTTCCTTCTCCCAGCTGTCACATATTTACACTAATTGTCTCCCTTTATATTCCCTCCCATACTGCCTCACTTTGCGGTTTATACTTCTTCCTGGATGAGTTGTTCACTGCTGGATGCTGCTTCTGCTTATTCCTCAGATAAGTCTGTTTCCTTTATTTGTGTTTCCTTGCTGGCTTGATTTTAGGTGACCCTGACTCCATCCGTATTAAGTGCTGGGAGCCGGTGGTCGTGTCCCCTGACTATCATAGGGTTTTCAGGTGTCCCATAGTATTAGGTACGTGGGCATGCAATCGTCTACCATAAAGACCTTTGAATGGATATAGCAGTCAGGGAGAGTTCTAGGGGTTTTATAGGGCTCACCTATATGCTCCTTAGTTTGGGATCAAAGTTTATTTATAAGTTCCAGCTTTCTGCAACATCATCCGTGACACCGGGACACTTGTACCTTACAAAGAAGGTAAACCACAGTCAGGGTGCAGCCCTTCTCAGTGTGTGGGACGCCACACCAGGTGCAGCACCCGACTGGTATATTACCCCCATCTTTTTGTTCTTTTTTTTTTCATCTTCTTATTGTGACCATTAACAGTGTCCGGCCAGCAATCCCTAAATAGGGAAACATTGCATTTTTTGCCTCAGCAATATTTTATATATTTTATAAACATTTTTTATTTGTGAACTGTTCCCAAGGGACATTTACCCACTAGGGTGCTGATGAACTATTGAAGGTGCATCACACGACCACCGTATTGCTCCACTTTGCACCCCCACTTTCTACTTTTATTATTTTTACTCCCCTTTTAATGTCCCCTCTTTTATCAACCCCCCCCCCCTATATTATTGATATAGATAACCAATAAATGTATATTTTTACCACCCTATCTGTCTACATTGCTCTTTAAGCGTTACCGCCAGATATAGAGTGCCGGTTTTCATTATACACAAGCCTGAATATACCAGCGCCCCTACTTCCTGATAGGCAGATCAGCATCAATGTCTGCTGGGCTGGTTGCCACTGTAATGGAGTGACATCCAAAGCACTGTGTTTGAGAGGCCAGGCTACCCACAGGAGCATGGACGAGTGAGTGTCTGACACTACCCTTAAATTGCCTTTAAAATGTTTTGATACACTTCAGAATTCATTGTGTCCTCAATGATTGCAAGATGTTCAGGCCCTCATGCAGCAAAATAGCCCCATACCATGATGCCCCTCTGCCATGTTTTACAGTTGGGATGAGGATTTGGTGTTGGTGTTCAATGTTTTTCTTCTCCAAACCTAGTGTTCTGTTTTTAGTCAAGAAAGTTGCACTTTTGTCTCATATGTCCATTGAGAACTTTTTTTTTTTTTTACAGTTTTTTTTTTTTTTTTTTTTTTTACAGCATTGGCTTCCTTCCATGAAAACCATTCTTTCCCAGTGTTCTTTTAATAATGGGCACATCAAAAGAGTTTTTTTGCAGAGTCTGTTGTAGGTCTTTTGCTGTTACCATTGGGTTCTTTCTCACTTGTTTCAGGATTGCCCATTGAGCTCTTGGAGGTACCTTAACAGGATGTTCCCTGCTAGTAAAGATGGGTTTAGATGGGCTAATGGAGCTGCCAAAGCACTCCTTCCTAACAGTCACCTGCTCGTCCAGTGAAGGAGACCCCGGCACTTAAATGTAGTTATCTCCTTCACAATGTGAGGACGAGGAATCGTTATAGCATTCAAGTGAATGGGGCTGAGCAAGATACAAATGTATGGTGTTGTG
This sequence comes from Bufo gargarizans, assembly GCF_014858855.1. Taxonomy (NCBI): domain Eukaryota; kingdom Metazoa; phylum Chordata; class Amphibia; order Anura; family Bufonidae; genus Bufo; species Bufo gargarizans. Next base: position 94,474,123 of record NC_058085.1, read on the forward strand.
CTTGATAAACTGGGAGAAGGAAGTGGCACACTCAAACAACTGATTGGCGGGGGTCACGGGGGTCCTGAGGATAGGTCATCAATATCAAAATCTCATAAAACCCTTTTTTAAGTCAAGGATTAACCTACTTTTTTTTCGCTTTACTGTGGATATATGAATGGTATAACTGTTTATTAGTTTAGTTAGATTGTGCTCGTCTATAGTTGTGACAAACATATTACTAGTAATCATGCAAAAATCTAAGTAGATCTAAAGGGTTCACTTACTTTTTCTTGCAACTGTACATTAGCACTGGAAATAAAAACGGGAAACACCCAAATTTGTATTTTATTTTTTTAGTTGTATGAAGCCAATTTCATTGCCATTTAGTTGAAAAGCATGTGAAGTTGCCATTTAAAGGGGTTGTCTGGTTTTGAAAACCCATTTTCTAATACTCTATAGAGAGGAGTTAAAGAGGTTGTCCAAGCTATTTTTATCGATGACCTATCCTCAGGATAGGTCATTAACATCAGATATCAGTCCAAGACCCGGCACTCCCGCTGATCAGCTGTTTGAAGAGAAGGTGTGCGCCATCGGGCCAGCGCTTCCTTCTTGTCATTGTTTACCTGCTCGCCATCGCAACCACAGTGGTGAGCAGGTGTAATTACAAACCGTCCCATTCACTTCTATGGGATGGCTTCTTGTAATTACACCTGCTCACCGCTGCGATGTTAACAGCGAGCAGGTAAATAATAAAAGAAAGGCTGCGGTGGCATGGAGCACACCTTCTCTTCCAACAGCTGATCGGCAGGATGCTGGGTGTCGGACCCCCGCCGATCTGATATTAATGACCTATCCTGAGAATAGGCCACCAATAAAAATAACTTGGATAACCCCTTTAGCTATTTATGAACCTTTTCTGTTAACCAGAGCATAGAGCACCTACAAGTTGTTTCTCTGGTTATGGAGAAGCCTGCCTGCACATACATTATACAGGCAGCCCATTAATTTGAGTGGGAACTGTATATGATAACACAGTTCTCCTGTGGAAAACTTACAGCTGGATTCCTGTGTGGAATATAGATAATTGCTTGGAGTTACTGCAGCAGGAAAGCAAGTGATCAACTTGTTGTCATGAGACAGTACTAAGAAAAGAGATTTCCAAAGTCTTCCATTCTTAGATATATAGGGGGGAATTTGCCATGGCCTTCACTCCAGAATTATGATGTGGAAAAGTCACAAATGTCATTGCCAACGCTGTATTTGTGGCAACAAATCTGTTTTTATTCACGCCAGTTTTCTGGCGCAAATAAAGATAGAAACCTATGGCAGGTAGGAGGCTGCTGTAGATTTAAGTTTGTTGCACAGCCTGCTGGAGGATGAAACAAATTCATGAGAGGCCTATGCCTCAACATAAATTTGTTGCATCCTCCAGTAGCGCAGAGGGGATCAAAACCAGCACCTAAAACGCTGATCTTGAAAAATGTCCCTCACAGTACTTATCCACACTAATGTTTTTATTTAAATTTTTGGACAAATAGATTTTGATTCTTTATTCATTTGGACAGAATTTAAAGTGATGTAAAGATCTGGTAGCAAAGTAGCTGCCCTGTCACGGGACGTCGAGGCGCTCACTCTCCTCAGCGCTGTCGGCATCCCTTTGCTATGCAGGAGAGAGGACGCGCACAGCGTCCTTGTCTCCTAGGTAACAGGGGGCAGGACGGACCGGCCGCGCACGTCTCCTCCGCGTGGCCGGCGTCCTTAGTTTCCCCAATGACGAGGGGAATTCTGAGCACTGAGCTGGACACTCGGTGCTCAGCTGTTCTCCCTGGTACGGGTCATGTGGCACTGGCCACATTACATGACTTTAGCCTGCCAGTATTTAGCAGGCAGCCTGCTGGCCACAGGACTCCTGTTGTACTTGTACTTCCTCCTGGTATTTGACCTCGGCTTCTCCTGACTATTCTCTGCTTATTCCTTGGTACTGCGTAGCTCTCTTGGTATTGACCCGGTTCGTTCACTATCCGTTATTTGTCTTGTCTGTCCTCCTAGCACGTATCCTAAGTTAGGGACTGCCGTCCATTTGTCCCCTGTCATCAGAACTCATGAGGCAAGTAGGCAGGGCAAGGGGTGAGGGTGAAGCGCAGTAGTCACTATCCTCCCCCCTGTGTGTGTGTGAACGTTACAAGCCCGGTCCATTGATGAGACAGGAGGTATCTCAGACTTCCTGTGGGCACAGCTCTACCTGAAAGGGGTTTTCCATGAATATTGCTTTTTAGCAAGTGTAAGGAAACCAAGTATATTTAAACCACATTCGGTAGTTTCCTCCCGAACCGCCAGAGCCTGGTGAATATAGCTCTCCGTTCAGCAGTTGAAGTAGACGAATTCCATACGAAATGCCAATAACTTTTTAAGATGATTCTCTTAATAAAGCATGCGAATCCCCAAACATCAGCCGAAGTCCAGAAGAAGGGTACAAATAGAACACGCTTTAATTAACACACACAGGCTTTTATCCAAGTCCCCATGGAAGGGGACATCCCACAGGGAGGGACACAGTATAGCCAATAAAGTACAATGGAAACATAACACCCTTCCAGCATAAACTACAATGCCCTCCCCTAGTCCTGGAGATAATCAAGCCTGATAAAGTAACAACTTGATTATCTCTAGGAAGAAAAGTCACAGTTTTCCCCAATATCTGGAACACTCTTTTATACATGAGGTATTCCCACACATTATATGTCCCCTGAAAGCCCCGATCTGGGTGATCAACATATTCAAATTTCACCCTGATCGGTTTAGGGGTTCTCAAAGAAACATGGAAGTCTTCTGTGACCGGTTCACCCTAGGTGGGCTGCCCAAAATAGTTCCATAAGTTTGGGTGTCTTTGCCGGTCACTTTAAAACAAGGGAAAAACGAATAAAGTACAGAATAGTGCTCTTCTAGAAAATTCGGTACATATACAGTACAGACCAAAAGTTTGGACACACCTTCTCATTCAAAGAGTTTTCTTTATTTTCATGACTATGAAAATTGTAGATTCACACTGAAGGCATCAAAACTATGAATTAACACATGTGGAATTATATACATAACAATAAAGTGTGAAAAAACTGAAAATATGTCATATTCTAGGTTCTTCAAAGTAGCCACCTTTTGCTTTGATTACTGCTTTGCACACTCTTGGCATTCTCTTGATGAGCTTCAAGAGGTAGTCACCTGAAATGGTCTTTCAACAGTCTTGAAGGAGTTCCCAGAGATGCTTAGCACTTGTTGGTCCTTTTGCCTTCACTTTGCGGTCCAGCTCACCCCAAACCATCTCGATTGGGTTCAGGTCCGGTGACTGTGGAGGCCAGGTCATCTGGCGCAGCACCCCATCACTCTCCTCCATGGTCAAATAGCCCTTTCACAGCCTGGAGGTGTGTTTGGGGTCATTGTTCTGTTGAAAAATAAATGATGGTCCAACTAAACGCAAACCAGATGGAATAGCATGCCGCTGCAAGATGCTGTGGTAGCCATGCTGGTTCAGTATGCCTTCAATTTTAAATAAATCTCCAACAGTGTCACCAGCAAAGCACCCCCACACCGTCACACCTCCTCCTCCATGCTTCACGGTGGGAACCAGGCATGTAGAGTCCATCCGTTCACCTTTTCTTCGTGGCACAAAGACACGATGGTTGGTACCAAAGATCTCAAATTTGGACTCATCAGACCAAAGCACAGATTTCCACTGGTCTAATGTCCATTCCTTGTGTTCTATAGCCCAAACAAGTCTCTTCTGCTTGTTGCCTGTCCTTAGCAGTGGTTTACTAGCAGATATTCTACCATGAAGGCCTGATTCACACAGTCTCCTCTTAACAGTTGTTCTAGAGATTTGTCTGCTGCTAGAACTCTGTGTGGCATTGACCTGGTGTCTAATCTGAGCCGCTGTTAACCTGCGATGTCTGAGGCTGGTGACTCGGATGAACTTATCCTCCCCAGCAGAGGTGACTCTTAGTCTTCCTTTCCTGGGACGGTCCGCATGTGAGCCAGTTTCTTTGTAGCGCTTGATGTTTTTGGTGACTGCACTTGGGGACACTTTCAATGTTTTCCCAATTTTTCGGACTGACTGACCTTCATTTCTTAAAGTAATGATGGCCACTCGTTTTTCTTTACTTAGCTGCTTTTTTCTTGCCATAATACAAATTCTAACAGTCTATTCAGTAGGACTATCAGCTGTGTATCCACCTGACTTCTCCACAACGCAACTGATGGTCCCAACCCCATTTATAAGGCAAGAAATCCCACTTAATAAACCTGACAGGGCACACCTGTGAAGTGAAAACCATTTCAGGTGACAACCTCTTGAAGCTCATCAAGAGAATGCCAAGAGTGTGCAAAGCAGTAATCAAAGCAAAAGGTGGCAACTTTGAAGAACCTAGAATATGACATTTTCAGTTGTTTCACACTTTTTTGTTATGTATATAATTCCACATGTGTTAATTCATATTTTTGATGCCTTCAGTGTGAATCTACAATTTTCATAGTCATGAAAATAAAGAAAACTCTTTGAATGAGAAGGTGTGTCCAAACTTTTGGTCTGTACTGTAGATCCAGCGTTTGGTAGTTACACCTACCGAATGGCATAGGAAGAAATATTGAAAGAAAAGGGGGATTTCTTCACAGCAAGTGCCCTTGTCTCCTAGGTAACAGCATGGCCCCTGAAACAAAAGATTCATAGTTATCTGCTCCACACTTCTCCAGTCTTCAGCGCTGCCTCCACTTGTTTCCATCTCCATCTTCTGGTCTGTGCACTCTTTACATCCGGCTGCACATGGGCATGGTCACATGCACTGCTCCAGCCAATGACTGACTTCAGCAGTGATGTGGCCACAAGCAACAAACCACCACTGAAGCCAATCATTGGCTGGAGTGCATGTGATCATGCCCATACATTCCTGGATGTAAAACAGCATAGGGACCGGAATATGGAGACAGTGGAGGCAGCGTGGAGGACTGGAGTGACATGTAGCAGGTAACTATGAATCTTCTGTTTCAGGAAGCAGGCTGAGAGCAATTGATAAAAAATAATTATAACTGGAAAGCCCCTTTAAATGGAGCTCAGGTATTGTATAAAGCAGCCAAGAACTGAGGAAAATAAATAGCGAGTAATCATTCCTTGTAGGTACTGACTTCCTGACTGGAGGGTGACATTAATGTTCTAGAGTTAAGAATATAAGGCTGATTTCACACGGTCATTGCGGGAAAAGATGTGGGTGCTTTGCGGGAACATGCGCCATTTTTCCGCGCAAGTGCGAAACATTGTAATGCGTTTTGCACGCGCGTGAAAAAAATCGGCATATTTGGTACCCAGACCCGAACCCGGACTTCTTCTTCAGTGAAAACTGACTTGTTTTAGTGTCAAAATCGCACCATTTTCCCTGAACGCACCCTGAACGCATCCGGCCCCAATCCGCAAACGCCCGCGTGAAAGGGGCCTTACTCATCTACGGTACTTGCTAGCTAGTCATGCAGGAGTTGGCTGGCTAAGTGTCTCACCAGGTGCACCGCCTCACCAGCATATGCTTTCTCTGCCTCCATGCTACACACTGACAACAAAGTCCTGACATCAGCACTTTTGGTTTCTGCTTCAACATGAACCTGTACGGACACCAGTTAATATTAGGCCCCTTGCACGCGGGTGAGATTTCCACGCGGGTGCAATGTGTGCATCCGGACCCATTCATTTCTATGGGGCTGTGCACATGAGTGGTGATTTTCACACATCACTTAATACAGAATGCTTAGTACAATAGGGCTGGAGGGGTTAAAGAAAAATAAAAAATAATTTAACTCACCTTAATCCACTTGTTCGTGCAGCCCGGCTTCTCTTCTGTCTTCTTGTTTGAGGAATAGGACCTTTGATGACGTCACTGCGCTCATCACATGGTCCATCACATGATCTTTTACCATGGCGATGGATCATGTGACGGACCATGGAGAGGAGTGCAGTGGCGTCATCAAAGGTCCTTTTCCTGTGCACAGCAAAGTTGAAGACAGAAGAGAAGCTGGGCTGTGCGATCAAGTGGATTAAGGTGAGTTATATTATTATAAAAAAAAAATCTGACCTATTGTACTATGCATTCTGTATTAAGAATGCTATTATTTTCCCTTATAACCATGTTAAAGGGAAAATAATAATGATCGGGTCCGCATCCCGATCGTCTCCTAGCAACAATGCGTGAAAATCGCACCGCATCCGCACTTGCTTGCGGATGCTTGCGATTTTCACGAAGCCCCATTCACTTCTATCGGGCCTGCATTGCTTGAAAACGCTGAATATAGAACATGCTGCGATTTTCACGCAACGCACAAGTGATGCGTGAAATTTACAGCTCGTGTGCACAGCCCCATAGAAATGAATGGGTCTGGATTCAGTGCAGGTGCAATGCGTTCACGTCACGCGTTGCACCCGCGCAGAAAACTCGCTTGTGTGAAAGGGACCTAACACTTGCTAATCGGTGTGCCACCTCAGGACCTAGAGAAGGTCAAGCAGGTTAGCACCGCAGTGGAGAGGTGGAGCAGGGGCAACAGATTTGCACTTCCCAGGCCCTGCATTGTTGAGCATCAGAGCTGTATCAGAAGCCAGATCAGGAGATACAGACCAGCCAGCCTACAGCTAGAACCACCACAATTTTGAGTGTTGCAAGGAGAGAAACTGTAGGGTGTGCAATGAATGTATGTTCTGGGAATGTATGTTCAGACTGTATGGGGGTGCAATACAATAAGAAGGTGCCATGACCTGTAAAGAAGCGTGGCCATCTTCGCCCGGTAAGAAGGCACGGGCACTCCTTTGAGCGCCACAACCTTCTCTGTGCTTAACAAGTGCAGCACCACACATTGTATATCGGCTGTGATTTGCATCGTGCTCAGTCCCATTTACTTCAGAGGATAGGTCATCAGTATCAAAATTCCAAAATCCCATTTAATATAAGTAGTACTAGTGGTAATAATAATAGTAGTAGCAATAGTTATAGCTAGTAGTATTTGTATGATTATTTAGTATCAGACGAATCGTATTGATAATTAACATTTAGGCCTTATTCACTTGGTCAAAACCAAGAATAGAACCTACACAGAGATAATGTATAATAGAAGGATTTGCTTATGTTCAGTGTTTCCAATCCGCATCTATTTTGACTCTCAATCACTGATGGAAATCCCTTACCAAAACACTGGTGCGAACTACTGTAGGTCTTAATAAATCACTGCATAGCACCACGGTGTACACAAAGACCCTGTAAGCAAACAAATGAACTCAACTCTTACTCCAATTTGTGAGGCATTAACCCTTTTGCACCAAGTACACAACCTGTTAACCCAGTTCAATCATCTAGTTCCTACTCTCTGTGTAGTAGGTGTTTATGATACAGTGTTGTGTATTACACTTTTATATAGTATATTTTACTCATTGTCAGTGATTTGTATTAAAAGTTGCTAGTCATATGTATAGCCATATTCGAAGACAATATTCCGTCAAACAAAAACAAAACAAAAAATCGATAAAAGACTAACAAATAATTTCTCACATTTGTCAAGCCCCTATATTTTGGAAGTACAGCAGTTAATTTTCCAAGGACTTGACAGCTTATGCAAATGATGTAGATGAGAGCTGTCTCCAGCCAAATAGATAGTGATAGTACCATCCAAAAAATAATCTTAAAAAATGTTGATGTGATCGGTGGCCTCTTACCGTGATGTAACTTTTTCTGACAGTGTTAATGCAAAATTAAAGCAGGAAATTGAAAGCAGAGTGAGCCAGAAGGTGTTTTCATCACTGACTCTCTTTTCTCTCTTCTCTTCAATTTTCTCTTCTTCACCTCTAGAAATGATGTGTGCTTTTTATTTATTTCAGCCTGTCAACGGTAAGCAGCCGGCCTGGATGTTTCCCTAGCGGTTTTCGAAGCTCTGATTTTTAACGCTGTGTTCTTAGAAAAGAAGGAGCTTGTTCGAACCCCATCAGAATGGTCAAGAATAGACTACATTATGCACCACAACAAGAGAGTGTCATCTGCAAAGTCATCGCATATACGGCATTTCTTCAAGGACTGGAGCATAGTAAATGTGAGTCATCTAAGAAACAATAAAAAGGCACAGTAAATATCTAATTATAAGAAAAGACTAGATCTACTACGTTTAACAGGGCCACTGACAAAAGGCAGGGACATGTAAATGGTCACCTACGTTTTCATTCTCATATGGCCAAATGGGAAAGTGTTTGTATAAAAACTGTTAGACATAAAATGCATAAAATTCCAAAAACATATAACCTGTAGTAAAAGTAAAGTGGACAACCTCATTTATTAGATGTTTCCTAATCACACGTTTGCCACAGCCGAAACTTGCAAAAACAAGTGCACAATTTCTTTGCAGTGCTCCTGCAGGAAAAAGTAGGCATTACATTGTCACCATTGAAATCAATGTTTTTTGTAATATATGGACATGCTGGGTCCTCTAGGGCAAGAGATGCTCCTTGGATAAATTAGTGTCCTGAAAGGTAGACTCCCTCTATTAACTCAGAGTATTTTTTTTTTTTATGGAGTAACCCCTTTAATGAAATACATTAAATTGCTTTCTGGAGCGAATGAATCGCATGTGATATATCAACCAATGCTTCTTTCCAGCAGAAGTGAAGAGCCATACTGTCAATTTTCCATTACAGCCAATTGGAGCAATGAAAATAAATTGATTATGCTCCACATAGGTATGCTACTTTAATAATGCCTGTGTGTTCCCTTTACTTTACATCGCCTGAGCATGCTGAAAATGTTGTCATAAGGATGCAGAAGAAAAATCACTGGTGATAAGATTATGACTTCAACAACATGTTCCCTTCAGGGTCCATTAGTCTCCAGTAGAATTTATATGCAGAAGCTTATGTGCTGTGAATGGAGCAAGCCAGGCACAATGTGGCTGCAGGTTTGATAAGGCTTCTGTGCTCATAACGCAATTCCTTTTTGCAAAGCTTCACCCTAAATGGTGGTGGTCCGTAGTAGTTTCTGTCAAGCTCTGACAGGTGAGCTTGAGGGAGAACAGCGAGGAGGAAACCCACTGGCGGGTAGCAGCCAGAAAACAAGGTACTAAAGGACAATCCAAAAGAGTACTCAGGCCAAATCCAAGGTTGAGACGGGAGGCACAGGGTCAGAAGCGGTGGTCGGTCCAAGTCAGTACACGGGAAGTCAAGAGGAAACAGCGAACAAGGCACCTAGGAGGCTTTGCATGTCTCACCATAAAGTGGAATAACTCAGCACTGAGCCAGGCTCTGGTCAGGTTTTTATAGCCAGGGGTTGTGAGTTTGCCCTCCCGGTCTCCGAGGCATCCAGGAGGCTTCCTCTCCCGCGGGCCAATGGCAGGAGAAGGTGAGGTGTGTGGGTCTAAATGGACGCATGCACGTCCCCGGCTGCGCACGCAGTCTGTGTACTGCGTACGAGCACCAGTCACATGCGCAGTAGCTGCTGGGACGCCCGTGGGTCTGCCAGGCCGAAAGGGAGGCCCGTACCCCACGCCGTACCATCTGACCTCGGGGGGAGATGATGTCCCCGGCTTCCTGACAGTTTCAAAGAGCTATAATTTCATTGAGCTGGATTGTGCCACCAGTTCACTAGATTTATGTTTAGAATTATTTTTCAGAATAACCTACTATTGTCACTTGCTATAGGCGTTGTCCCTTAACTTTCCCATTTACAACCTTATCAGGTTTCTGCTGGTCTCCACTTCCCGGGTACCAACCTGAAACACAGGAAATGGGATTCAATCACTAACTGTAGTGGTGACTCTCCTCAACCAGTGATTGGCTGAGCAGGGATCTCTAGACATTTCCTATTTGTTGGGCCTGGTTATGGTAGTTATGCAAATCATGGGGGGAAGGGTTTACATAACAACATCTGAGTTTTGTGGGAAACATCAGGTTTGTTACATACAACGTGTATTGGTATCTCTTAGTAAATTATAAGTAGGGATCGTGAATCACTTTGCTATGTCTTTGACAGAGAAAGTGAAAAAACAGGACCAGCATTCCCCTTTTGCACTAGTTAGTAGCAATGCAGGACAGCATTATGAAATGGGGTACTTTGCTTTGGACAAATCCAACTTGTTCAAAGGGTCCCTTGAAAGTCAGCTAATCACAAAGTGCCCCAATGATGCGAACTCATTATTCTGCTCTAAGCTGTGGTGAAACCTGTAAGTAAGTGTTGAAATACTCTGCAGTGGCACTACTGGAGAAACAAAGCTTTACACAGTGCCCATACAAATCAAAGGACTGTCTGTGTAATACAGGACAGGTCCTCCAGGGTGAGAGAGGTTCTTCTTAACTGCTCTTCATCCTGGCCAAGAGTTTGGGAAACAAAACAGAAAGCAATCCAGCTCCACTGGAATGGAAATTAAAATCTCTTTCTGCTTTTTTTTAAAAACATTAAAAAGTCACAGGTAACAGTAGTGAGTACAAATGACATGTTTCGATCAACTAAACGATCTTAATCATAACATACAAGTTATGATTAAGATCGCTTAGTCGATCGAAACGTATCATTTGTACTCACTAGTCACTAACATTACCTCTGACTATTTAATTTTCTAAGTAAAGTAGAATGAGATTAAAATTTTCATTGAGATACAGTTGGATTGCTGTATGTTTTGGTTCCAGGGTAAGACTGGGGATAGAAACCAGCCCTGGAAAAAGTTGCATACCAGCCCCACAGCATTGCGTCATTATTTACTTGTTTATAAAAGGGGAAAGCATTCATTTTAAAACACGTGTGTAAACACGAATATGAACTTTGCCCCACAATAGCTCTTTTGTAGAACCCACATTGTTCATATTATCACAGTAGACCAGCCTTTCCCAACCAGGATGCCTCCAACTGTTGCAAAACTAGAACTCTCAGCATGCCCAGACAGCGATGGGTTGGCTGCAAGAAAGATCTCATATCCAAAAGTGACCTGCAAGAAAATTTTGACTAAAAGCTTCAGGATCACAGGTGCATATCCATGAACAAACATAAATACAAAAAACAAAATGGCTGCACACCTGTCACAACCAGACAGCTGAGAAGCTCTGACAGAGGCCTTTCAGAACCTCCTCCTTGAGTTTCTGTGTTGTGGTATTTAGCTCCTCCTCTCGTCAGCCTCTCTCAGCTGTCATGTGTTGGACTAATTGCTTCCCTTTAAATTCTTCCCCAGAAGGCTTTTCTGGGCGGCTTATACTACTTCCTGGAGTGTGTGTGCACGCTGACTCTGTCCTCCCGTTTGCTCCAAAGCTAAGTGTTGTACCTTTATCTGTTATTATCTGTTTGCTGGGTCCCAGGTGACCCTGACTCCCTCCGTATCTTGTGTAGGGAGCCGGTGGTCGTGTCCCCTCACTATTGTAGGGTGCTCAGGGCTTATAGTCAAGGTTCATGGATATGCAAACCTCCACCATTCGGATCTTTGCATAGGCTGAGCAGCCAGGGAAAGTGCCAGGTCTTCTGCAGGGGTCTCCCTTGGTTCCTTAGTGTTTGGATTCAGCGAGTCGTTTATACATGTTGCTTTGCCTTGTTTCCTGTACACCGTCCGTGACATTATAAGCCGCCATAACCGTCTCAAGCATGGATCCGGTTTCACTTTTGGCTGAACGCTTCCAGGGTCTTTCATTGGAGGTAGCTGATCTCCGTAAGACTTTTTCTCAGCTTCAAGTGATCGGTTCAGCTTGCGTTCATGGAGTTTGTTCTGAGCCTAAGATCTCGCTCCCGGATACGTTCTCTGGGGGTAGTGAGAATTTTGTGCGTTTTAGAGAGGCTTGCAAACTCCATTTTCGCCTTCTTCCCCACTCCTCTGGTGATGAGGAACGGAGGGTGGGGATCATTATATCGCTGCTCAGGGGTAACGCTCAGTCCTGGGCCTTTTCGCTGCCGGAGGGGGCACGGCCTCTCCGCTCAGTGGATGAATTCTTTTTAGCCCTGGGTCAGATATATGATGATCCGGATCGTATTGCTCTGGCTGAGTCTAAACTACGTCTATTATGCCAGGGTAAACAATCCGCAGAAATATACTGCTCAGAATTTCGGAGATGGGCAGTTGATACTGGTTGGAATGATGCTGCGCTCCGAAGTCAATTTTGCCATGGTCTTTCAGAGGGATTGAAAGATGCATTTGCCTTTCATGAGAGGCCTATTTCTTTGGACTCTGCTATGTCTCAGGCCGTTCGTATTGACAGGCGTCTTAGAGAGAGAGGAGAGATGTCTCCTTCCTGTCATACGCAGTCCCAGGACAGTGCAGCGGTCCCGCTCTGTGCGCAGGGGTCTCAGTCGCCGTCAGCCCCTTCTGAGCAGGAGCCCATGCAGCTGGGGTTGATTGCTTCTGACAATAGAAGATTCAGCTCGCATGGGAGGGTTTGTTTTTGTTGTGGAGGTATAAATCATTTGGCAAATATTTGTCCCTCTAGGAGATTCAGGCAGTTTTCTGGGAGTAATAAAGAAACAAACAGGAAAAAATCTTTTAAAAATCTTCCGTCTGTTACTATTGGCAGGGTTGAGGCGGAAATTGAAGGTTTTCCATTTGCTTGTAGTTCCCGTTTTGGCGCTAGAGAGCAAGAACATTTTTTGTGAGATTTTTGTGGATAGTGGAGCAGCGGTTAATCTCATTGATAATCAATTTGCGATAACTCATGGTTTCCAGGTGCGCACTTTGGGAAAGGATATTCCTGTTTTTGCTATCGATTCCGCTCCACTTTCTCAAAAATCATTAAAGGGCATAGTTCACAATATCCGTTTAATTGTGAGTGATGCTCATGTTGAGGATGTGTCATGTTTCGTCCTTAGCGGTTTACCCACCCCTCTGGTGTTGGGGCTGCCCTGGCTCACTAAGCATAACCCCACCATTGATTGGCAAGCGAGGCAAATAAATGGTTGGAGTGACTTTTGCAGAGAGAATTGCCTCATGACATCTGTTTCTGAGGTTGCTACTAAGACTGTACCATCTTTTCTCTCTGAATTTTCGGATGTCTTCTCTGAGAGTGGAGTTCAGGATTTGCCCCCGCACAGGGAGTACGATTGCCCTATTAATCTCATCCCAGACGCCAAGCTGCCTAAATCTCGTTTATACAATCTTTCCCAACCTGAGAGGATCGCTATGCGTGCTTATATCTCTGAGAGTCTGAGAAAAGGACACATACGACCCTCGAAGTCACCTGTTGCCGCTGGTTTTTTCTTTGTTAAGAAAAAAGATGGTTCTTTAAGACCTTGTCTGGATTTCAGGGAGCTGAACAATATCACAATTCGTGACCCTTATCCGCTTCCTCTGATCCCGGACCTATTTAACCAGGTTGTTGGGGCTAAAGTCTTTTCCAAATTAGATTTAAGAGGGGCATACAACCTGGTCAGGGTCAGAGAAGGGGACGAATGGAAGACGGCCTTCAATACCCCTGAGGGCCATTTTGAAAATTTGGTTATGCCTTTTGGTTTGATGAATGCCCCAGCCGTTTTTCAGCATTTCGTGAACAGCATTTTTTATCATTTGATGGGAAAGTTTGTATTGGTGTATTTGGATGACATTTAGATTTTTTCTCCCGATTTCAAAACTCATAAGGAACATTTACGTCAGGTCTTGCTCATCCTGCGGGAGAATAAATTATATGCGAAACTGGAAAAATGTGTGTTTGCGGTTCCAGAAATTCAATTTCTGGGGTTTCTTCTCTCCGCTTCTGGTTTTCGCATGGACCCCGAGAAGGTCCGCGCTGTGCTTGAGTGGGAGCTTCCTGAGAATCAAAAGGCACTGATGCGTTTTTTGGGCTTTGCCAATTATTACAGGAAGTTCATTTTGAATTATTCTTCTATTGTTAAACCACTCACTGATATGACCAGAAAGGGGGTAGATTTTTCTTCTTGGTCAGTAGAGGCGCGTAAGGCTTTTTCTGATATCAAGGAGAGTTTTGCTTCCGCTCCCATCTTGGTGCAACCTGATGTTTCTTTACCCTTCATAGTTGAGGTTGATGCTTCTGAGGTGGGTGTGGGGGCAGTCTTGTCTCAGGGTTCCTCTCCTGCCAAATGGCGACCGTGTGCCTTTTTCTCAAGAAAACTCTCCTCCGCAGAGAGAAATTACGATGTGGGAGATAGGGAATTGTTGGCCATCAAGTTGGCTTTTGAGGAATGGCGCCATTGGCTAGAGGGAGCCAGACACCCTATTACCGTATTTACTGACCATAAAAATCTGGCCTACTTGGAGTCAGCCAAGCGTCTGAACCCGATACAGGCCAGATGGTCGTTGTTCTTTTCTAGGTTTAATTTTGTTGTCACGTTCCGCCCTGGAGTTAAGAATGTGAAGGCAGATGCCCTGTCACGTTGTTTTCCGGGAGGCGGGAATTTTGAAGACCCGGGTCCCATTTTGGCTGAAGGTGTGGTGGTCTCTGCTCTTTTTCCTGAATTGGAGGCAGAGGTGCAGGCAGCCCAGTCAGAGGCTCCTGATCTTTGTCCTCCTGGGAGGTTGTTTGTACCTCTCGCTTTAAGACACAAGATTTTTAAAGAACACCACGATACGGTACTTGCTGGGCACCCGGGGGTAAGAGCCACACTGGATCTCATCGCTCGGAGATTCTGGTGGCCTGCGCTTCGTAAGTCGGTTGAGGGTTTTGTGGCAGCCTGCGAGACTTGCGCTCGTGCCAAAGTCCCTCATTCACGGCCATCAGGTCCTCTCCTTCCCTTACCCATTCCTTCCCGTCCTTGGACACATCTGTCCATGGACTTCATAACGGACCTGCCTCGTTCCTCGGGGAAGACTGTGATTCTGGTGGTGGTGGACCGTTTTAGCAAAATGGTGCATTTCATCCCTTTTCCTGGTTTGCCCAATGCTAAGACGCTGGCGCAGGCATTTGTTGATCACATTGTCAAATTGCACGGTATTCCTTCAGACATAGTCTCTGATAGGGGCACGCAGTTTGTTTCCAGATTCTGGAAGGCTTTCTGTTCTCGCTTGGGGGTTCGGTTGTCATTCTCTTCTGCTTTCCACCCGCAGTCGAATGGCCAGACAGAGCGCGTCAATCAGAATCTGGAGAAAGAGGGGATTCAGCGGCACTCCTTGTTGGAGATTGGCAGGTGCTCAGTGGTAAGGGTTCGTACAAAATTCATCAAAAGACCACGGCACTCTGTAAGTATTTTAGTTGCTTGTTTTATTTCATATCTTTCTTATATAAATTTTTTTCTTTTTGTATATCCATCCAAAAGTAATAGCCACTGGCCAACGTTTCGGTCTAAATATAGACCTTGTTCACGGCCTATTATATAAACAAGTACATATTTACATTAATATATATAATGATGAAGTAGAAAATAGTTGCATACATAGTATAGTATCAAATTGACAATGTATTATGTCATTATTATTGAGGGGGAGGGACACGTCAGATGTGGCCGAAAAATACATAAGGAGAATACAGAACGCAGACAAATCCTTGTTATCCGATTATGGATCTGAACTTATTTAAGATAAACGGCAGCAAAATAATAGCATAATTATAATAGTACAAAATAGAGGACATGAAATAGAGAATGATAGTGGAGAGATCTACTAAGGGAACTGGCAGACTGTGTTTGTGCATAGTGAAGTAAATAATGAGGGTAAAGTAAATAATAATAACGATGGCCATACGAAGTCTATTTAAAGTACAAGAATGTAGTTAAAGATGTTGGCCTAATGTATCTGGAGGGAAAAATAGTTAGTATAAATTAGTCATTTATTCAGAGTCAATGATATGGACGGACCATGGAATAATAAGTGGGATGGAAACGTTCTATCTCTATATCTGATATTAACCCATATTCCAAAGTATATCTTAGTCTTATACTATATCAATAACAGTATATTATGTTATATCTCTAATGGCATACTACTACCTGTCTGATACTGGTCATTTCACCTGCAGAAAATAAAGAGGGAGGGGGGGGGAAGGGAAAAGAAAATTATTATTCGAAAATGGATAGGTGTCACATAATAGAAATAAGAGATAGTCCGAGCTCAGTAGTATACAGACATAGGCAACATAAATTGGAAACACAAATTGGAAAATTCAAGAAATCAAGAAATGCAAAAATCAAAGTCTCTGTTTAATCCACCTGGTGTCAAAGTATTAAGTTCATAGATCCAGTATGCCTCACGTTGTTTTAACCGCGCTCTCCTGTTTCCTCCTCGCCTTGCCGATGCTACTTGTTCAAGAATTTGGAATTTTAATTGGTTAATCTGGTGATTTGCTGAAATGAAGTGATACGGTACTGGTAACTCGGTTTTGTGGCAACGGATATCCGATTTGTGCTTGGAGATGCGGTCTCGGACACATTGGGTAGTCTCACCCACATATGCGAGGCCACAGGGACAGCGGATCAGGTAAACAACATAAGTAGATGAGCATGTGTAAAAGCCTTTCGGGTGATATATTTTGCCTGAATGAGGGTGAATAATCATGTTACCTCTAATGACATTGTTGCAGTGGGTGCAGCTGAGGCATGGGTAGGTACCTGTTTTTGATGGTGCTAATGTGGTTTGTTTTAATGAGGGTTTTAATGATCCAATATCTGCCTTCACTAGTCTGTCTCTTAAGTTTTGGGGTCTTTTGTAACACATGCGGACTGGCGACTGGAATTCAGGGATGTCTGGATAAGAATCTTTGAGAATCGACCAGTGTTTTTTTATTACAGTTTGAATTTTAGGCATGATGGGGTGATATGTTATTACTAGGGGTAGACGGGGTGATGATGAAGTAGTATTGGAAGGGGAATCTTGGTAAACAGGAAGAGTCTGCTCTCGTTTGAGTAGAGGAAGTGGATATCCTCTATCTTGAAATTTCTGAGATGTTTCTTGTAGTCTTTGTTGCTGAAGTATGGGGTCTTTGACAATACGAGCTACCCTTTGGAATTGTGAGCGGGGCAAGGATCGTTTGGTGGTGAGAGGATGGCAACTGGAATAATGTAGAAGTGTGTTTCGGTCTGTGGGTTTGCAATATAAATCTGTCGTTAGTGTGCCTGTAGGGGTTTTGATCACAACCGTATCCAAGAAGCTAATTGATTGTGCATCCGTATGTGCAGTAAATTGTAGATCAGGATCAATGATATTGATATATGACAGAAATTCGGTAAATGTATTTTGGTCACCTTGCCATATGCAGAATATATCATCGATGTATCTGTGCCATGTTAGTGCATGGGTCTGGAAAAGGGCATTGGAATAGATCCAGTCTTCTTCAAATTGTGCCATGAATGCATTAGCATAGGGCGGCGCCACGTGCGCGCCCATGGCGGTCCCTTTCTTTTGAATATAGAAGTTGTCGCTGAACATATCTGCGTTGTTTTGTGGCGGAGAATCAAGAGGATTGGTGTTCTTTTTTGTCCCTTGCTGAGTTTGCTTTAAATAACCGTCGTCAGGAGTCCTCTGATAAGTCACCATTTTTTGGTGCATATGGGTTTCATCCACAGTTTGGGACTTTCTCGGGAGAGGGGTCTTCTGGTTTACCTGATGAGGACAGATTCTCCTCGTCTTTGTCATCTATTTGGCAAAAGATTCAAGATAATCTAAAGAGCATGAGTGAGAGATATAAGCATGTGGCTGATAAGAGACGTGTGCTTGGTCCGGACCTGAATGTTGGTGATCTGGTGTGGTTGTCTACCAAGAATATCAAATTGAAGGTTCCCTCCTGGAAGTTGGGTCCTAGGTTTATTGGGCCTTACAAAATCCTGTCTGTCATCAATCCTGTTGCATACCGTCTTGATCTTCCTCAGACTTGGAAGATCCATAATGTTTTTCATAAGTCCTTATTGAAACCTTATGTTCAACCCATTGTACCCTCGCCTTTGCCTCCTCCTTCGATTATGGTTGATGGGAATCTTGAATTTCAGGTCTCTAGGATTGTGGATTCTCGTCTTGTCCGCGGTTCTCTTCAGTACCTTGTTCAGTGGGAGGGGTATGGTCCTGAGGAGAGGATGTGGGTCCCAGTGACGGACATTAAGGCCTCTCGTCTCATCAGGGCTTTCCATAGGTCCCATCCTGAGAAGGTGGGTTCTGAGTGTCCGGAGTCCACTCGTAGAGGGAGGGGTACTGTCACAACCAGACAGCTGAGAAGCTCTGACAGAGGCCTTTCAGAACCTCCTCCTTGAGTTTCTGTGTTGTGGTATTCAGCTCCTCCTCTCGTCAGCCTCTCTCAGCTGTCATGTGTTGGACTAATTGCTTCCCTTTAAATTTTCCCCAGAAGGCTTTTCTGGGCGGCTTATACTACTTCCTGGAGTGTGTGTGCACGCTGACTCTGTCCTCCCGTTTGCTCCAAAGCTAAGTGTTGTACCTTTATCTGTTATTATCTGTTTGCTGGATCCCAGGTGACCCTGACTCCCTCCGTATCTTGTGTAGGGAGCCGGTGGTCGTGTCCCCTCACTATTGTAGGGTGCTCAGGGCTTTATAGTCAAGGTTCGTGGATATGCAAACCTCCACCATTCGGATCTTTGCATAGGCTGAGCAGCCAGGGAAAGTGCCAGGTCTTCTGCAGGGGTCTCCCTTGGTTCCTTAGTGTTTGGATTCAGCGAGTCGTTTATACATGTTGCTTTGCCTTGTTTCCTGTACACCGTCCGTGACAACACCATTATATATACAAACAATAGAGCTCTAATGTTTTTTTAGTTTAGCCATTTAGTTTTTTGTGAATATATCCAAAGTGACCAACACATCTTCAAAACCTCCCTCATTTTGCAGGTGCGGTAGGATTGGTACCCGAACCTGTTTCGCTGTGGGTGGAAATTCCTCTGCCAGTGCCTGCAACAGCAGAATGAAGCATCTCTTGCAGCGAGGCCTGGAAATTCTGCAATCTGCCAGCCCTCTGTGATGCTGGCAACATGTCCGCCATTTTGTGTTTATACCAGGGGTCTGAGTACGTTGCCACCTAGCACTGGTCCTTGCCTTTTATGCTTTGTATAAGGGGGGCCATCTTTAAACACTGGAGCATGAAGGCCCCCATTTGTGCTAAATTGGAAGCTGTGAAGTGCCCTGGCTCCTGCTCATCGCCCAGGAGAATGTTGTCCTCGGTCTCCCCCCAGCCACGGACAACACCAGGGATCCAGGAAAAGCTGCTGCAGAGTTTGTACAGGTAGTCATTAACAGCACGTTGCTGCTGGAGCAGCCTATCAAGCATATACAAGGTGCAGTTCCAGTGCGTCGTGTTGTCACAAATCAGACGTCTGATGGGCAGGTAGTATCGCAGCTGAACATCAGCAAGGCGAGCCATGGCCATGTAAGATCTTCTAAAATGGCCAGAGATTTTCCTCACCTGCTGCAAGACGTCCTGGACCCGGGGTATTTGGCAATGAAATTCAGGACGTGTGCCATGCACAGCATGTGTGTCATTTTGCCCTGTTTCAGCACTCTCAGCAGATTAGCACCGTTGTTGCACACCACTTTTCCATAAGTCAAATTAAGCAGGGTTAGCCACTGATCGGCCTGTGACCACAGATCTGAAAGGAGTGCAGGACCGGTGTGGCTCTGGGCTTCTAGGCACAACAGCCGCAGCACAGCATGGCAAAGTCTCACCTGACACGTCGAATAGGTTCTGGGGAGATTAAGGGGCGTAGCGGAAGAGGCGGTAGCAGTGGACAAGGAACAGTCAGCCAAGGAGGATATGGAGGATGGAGTAGGAGGAGGAGAAGAGGAGGCAGGCCTGAATGCAATCCATGGCGATAACACCAAATCCATATGGGAGCCACAGGTTACATGCTTGACGGCCGTCTGAAGGTTCACCCAGTGGGCAGTAAAAGTTATGTACCTTCCCTGCACATGTTTGCTAGACCACGTGTCTGTGGTCAGATGTATCTTGGCACCGACACTGTGTGCCAGAGATATATTCACTTGTCGCTAAATGTGACCATATAGCTCCGTGTCAATGGCCACAAATTGTCTAAAGGCCTCCAATTCCACCAGTTTATATGGAAGTAGTGTGCGGGCTAGCAGTTCCGACAAGCCAGCGGTCAGCCATTGGTCAAGGGGGTTATCCGGTGTCATCAACTTTTTATGTTCGAACATTTGGGCCACGGAAGCCTGCCTTTTGCCAGATGAACGCGACGATGGCACGGTGGAAGGTGGAGTGGAGGACAAATGGAAGGATAGAGGAGAAGGAGAGGCAGGACGTGGAGTGCCTGGGAGGCGAGTGTCCCTAGGTGAGTGTTGGGCTTAACGCGACTTATGCGTTGACAACACAGGCTGCAGATGGCAACACTATTGTCAGCAGTTGACACGTTAAAAAAAGCCCACACTGCGGAGTCATGTGCCGGAGTCCTGGGAGTGCCAGAAGTGACCGTGCATGGTGGATGGCTCGCTCCAGATACATTTGCCTCCTGTGCCCTGCGAACTCTGCCTGCTTCTCCTCCTTCTCTGCTGTTCCGTCTCTTCCTCTGAACTTCCACGTGATGTCCATTGACACATCATCATCGTTACCCTCACCACCACTGAAATTTGAGATCTCGGAGTAGGCAGAAACAGCGGGGACCTCCCTCCTTGGCCTGATATGGGTACTGTCGTCAGACCGGTGGGTGGCGGCCGTTGCTACCTCCTCTTCCTTATCCGATATCAAGAATGGCTGCACATCGGTAAGGTCTAGGAATGGATGGGAAAATAATTCCTCTAACTCGAGTGGAGGGGCTATGGTGGTGGTGGTGGTGTGTTTGTGGGTGCACACAGCATAGAGTGCGGAGGGTGCAGATACAGAGGATGAGGAAGATGCAGAAGCAGAAGCCTCAATCAGCCATTCAACCAACTCTAGAGCATCCTTTGAAGTAATCGCACGTGTATTCTCCAACTTCCCTCTTAGGCTCTGGCCTGGTGCACCTGCCTGACCCCTACCACCCCTGCAGAACGGCCTGCCTCCTCCTCTGCCTGTCATTTATAAAATGACTCTGTGCCTAAGTCCCTAGATAAGAGCTGTATTTGTGGAGGCTGGTATATTGCAGGCCTCAATCAATATTTGGTGGAAACAGGTATATCAAACCCCTTAATCAGTATTTTGTGGTAGCAGGTATATCTCAGGCCTCAATCATTATTTTGTGGAAGCAGGCATATTAATCCCCTTAATCAGTATTTTGTGGAAGCAGGTATATCACAGGCCTCAATTCATGTTCGGCGAGCATGCTCGGGCGAACATCAGTTCGGCTCGAGCATCGATATGCTCGGCACATCACAGTGTTCGGCCGAACATGGTGTGTGCTCGAGCCAATGTATTAAAATGTAATTTAGTATCTATTTCAGAAAAGTTTCTGCCAGGATTTAAACTCTCAACCTCTTATAGATTAGAGGCAAGGACCTTATCCACAGAGCTATAAAGCTAAATGCTAAACTGTGTCATAAAAACATCATAGTTGTTTATGATGTAGTGAAAATTCTTATTCAGCAGAAGACTTATTTTATATTTCTGAACAGGTTAACGTGTAGCTGTATAGTGTACGGGTTAACGTCCTTGCCTCTACTGTCCAAGGTTGGGAGTTCAAATCCTGGCAGAAATTAGATTTAAATACACTGGGTGTCCCCAAACACTATCTCCATATATGGATATAGCTACAGTATATATGGAGTCAGAGCAGGGACTTCTAAGCCGAACTAGAGTCCTGACACCATCACCTCTTCAAAACAGGTGGCTCCTGGGGTTCTCACATTGTGCTCAGGTGCGTGCAGTGTTCTACTTGAGCAGATAAGCACTTTGGTGCCTGCCCAACACTAGCCTCAATCAATATTTGGTGGAAACAGGTATATCGAACCCCTTGATCAGTATTTTGTGGAAGCAGGTATATTAAACCCCTTAATCAGAATTTTTTGGAAGCAGGTATATCGCAGCCCTCAATCAGTATTTTTGGGAAACAGGTATAGATGTAGTAGAGTTAACACTTTGTAGTAGAGTTAACATGCTTTTTGAGATGTGTTATCTAAACTAAATGCGTTAAGCAAACACCTTCAATTGCTTTTCAATGGCTTTTGTTTCAAGATAACACGATGAGTTAAGAAATTTAAGTCAAGAGTTTGAGTGTTAACCCTGCTACATCTGTATATCACAGCCCTCAATTAATATTTAGTGGAAGCAGGTATTTCAAACCCCATAATCAGTATTTTGTAGAATAAGGTATATCACAGGCCTCATTCAATAGTTGGTGGAAGCAGACATATCAAACCCCTTAATCAGTATTTTGTGGAAGCGGGTATATCAAACCCCTTAATCAGTATTTTGTGGAAGCTGGTATATCAATCGCCTCAATCAATATTTTGTGGAAGCGGGTATATTAAACCCATTAATCAGTATTTTTAGGAAGCAGGTATATCGTAGGCCTCAATAAATATTTGGTGGAGGCAGGTATATCAATCTTCTTAATCAGTATTTTGTGGAAGCAGGTATATAGGAGGCCTTCATCAATATTTGGTGGAAGCAGGCATATCAATCCCCTTAATCAGAATTTTTTCGAAACAGGTATATCGCAGCCCTCAATCAGCATTTTGTGAAAGCAGGTAAATTAAACCCCTTAATCAGTATTTTGTGGAAGCAGGTATATCGCAGCCCTCAATCAGTATTTTGCAGAAGCAGGTATATCAAACCCCTTAATCAATATTTTGTGGAAGCAGGTATATCTTAGGCCTCAATCAATATTCGGTGGAAGCAGGTATATCAAACCCCTTAATCAGTATTTTGTGGAAGCAGGTATATTGCAGCCCTCAATCAGTATCTTGTGGAAGCGGGTATATCAAACCCCTTAATTAATATGTTGTGGAAGCAGGTATATCATAGGCCTCAATTAATATTTGGTGGAAGCAGGCATATCAAACGCCTTAATCAGTATTTTGTGGAAGCGGGTATATCAAACCCCTTAATCAGTATTTTGTGGAAGCTGGTATATCAATCCCCTTAATCAGCATTTTGGGGAAGCAGGTCTATTGCAGCCTTCCATCAATATTTGGTGAAAACAGGTATATCGAACCCCTTGATCAGTATTTTGTGGAAACAGGTATATCAAACCTTTTAATCAGTATTTTGTGGAAGCAGGTATATCGTAGCCCTTAATCAGTATTTTGTGGAAGCAGGTATAGATGTAGTAGAGTTAGCACTTTAACACCTTCAATTGCT
The DNA here is from genome assembly GCF_014858855.1 of Bufo gargarizans. NCBI lineage: Eukaryota > Metazoa > Chordata > Amphibia > Anura > Bufonidae > Bufo > Bufo gargarizans. The sequence goes on from NC_058085.1 coordinate 94,497,236, forward strand.
TTTCAATGGCTTTTGTTTCAAGATAACACAATGAGTTAAGAAATTTTAGTCAAGAGTCTGAGTGTTAACCCTGCTACATCTGTATATCACAGCCCTCAATTAATATTTGGTGGAAGCAGGTATTTCAAACCCCTTAATCAGTATTTTGTAGAATAAGATATATCGTAGGCCTTATTCAATATTTGGTAAAAGCAGGCATATCAATCCCCTTAATCAGTATTTTGTGGAAGCAGGTATATCGCAGCCCTCAATCAGTATGTTGTAGAAGCAGGTTTATCAAACCCCTTAATCAGTATTTTGTGGAAGCAGGTATATCATAGGCCTCAATCAATATTTGGTGGAAGCAGGCATATCAATTCCCTTAATCAGTATTTTGTGAATGCAGGTATATCGCAGGCCTCAATCAATATTTGGCAGAAACAGGTATATCAAACCCCATAATCAGTATTTTGTGGAAGCAGGTATATCGCACCCCATAATCAGTATTTTGTGGATGAAGGTATATCAAACCCCTTAATCAGTATTTTGTGCTGCGGTATTGCAGCAGAACTGCACACAACTGCTGCACAATACAAATGCAATAAAATATACTTTCTATGTTAGAAAGTATATTATAAGTATATCACACCCTCAATAAATCACACCTATTGATAGCACACCTATACTAGTCCTTAAAAGGACTTTTGTGGCCTTATTAGCTAGCGTTTGGTGTCCCTAACAGCCTGTCCCTGCTCCACAAAGCAACCTCTCCCTACACTGGCAAAACACAGAATGCAAAATGGCTGCCAGATCAGGTTCTTTTATAGGGTGGGGGTGTGTCCATGTGCTGAAACGTCTCAATTGGCTGCCCTGTCCCACTTGATGGATGTGTCATGGGTCAAAGTTCAGCGCAATGCAAAAGAATATGGTGTCGGTGGACATCGCCATATGTTCCCATATTCGGCGAATTGCGAATGAGCAAAGTTTGCCGACAAACGACTGCCTGACGAACCGCAAGGCCATCTCTGAACATAGCACCCTGTCTTTTGGTTTCTTGATTTCCTTGCTAGGGTATATAAAACTGGAGTACCTCTACTGGACAATCCCTTTAAAGCAGGGGTGCACAACGTTTCCTGGTTGGGGGCCACATTGCCAGACTGAACCAATGACGAGGGCCGAAATTAAAATTTAAAGGTGTAATAACAACTGAAATATTGTACTTATGGCATATTGAAGACACATTATATACCATTAATGTCTAGTTACACTTCCAGGACTCCCATCTAATGGGAGAAATACATGAAAAATACATGTGAGCTGTTACCAGATGGTTGGGGGCCGCACAGAATGGTATCAAGGGCCACATGTAGCCCCCGGGCCGCAGGTTGGGCAACCCTGCTTTAAAGTGATCTTGTCAAGTCCTCTATGAGGGCAGCATAAAACTAGTGACGGGCATGCTAATTTCGGCAGTCTGTCACTGATGTGTTAATACATACCCATTTTTAAGAACTTACATATTAAACTTTGCAGCGTGCAGCCAGCAAGGAGTCTAATGATATACATCAGGCATGTCCAAACTGCGGCCCTCCAGCTGTTGCAAAACTACAACTCCCAGCATGCCCTAATAGCTGTAAGCTATCCAGGCATGCTGGGAGTTGTACTTTTCCAACAGCTGGAGGGCCGCAGTTTGGACATGCCTGATATACATGATATGTTATCTCCACATGTACAGCAGCAGCTGATTGACAGGTTTCTCCCCATTACTGTGCATAGAGATAATTCTCTCAAATTTCGTAATAAATGGTGCACATTTACACATAAGTGACAAACTGCTGAAATCCACAGGAGTAGTAACACCTTTGTCACTCAATGGGGCTAATTCCTGGCTTTTCTACATGAAATAGATAGCAAATCATTTTTGGAAGTGTCAAAAATCTCCCCAGGAATGTTTGTACATGTGCACTGTGATGTGGAATGACTTTTCACTTTTGCCATTGTACCGTGGGCGCCAGTGTCTGCTGCTTATGGGCTTGGATTTGTGTCATTGTGTTCAATGGTGGTTCATGTTGCAACTGCTCCTGCATCCTGGCGTCAGTTACTTGTGTTGTGAATTCTGCCAATGTGCTTGTATTCCTCCTCAAGCTCTGTATTGAGATGGTAAGTCATTCTCTTGCTGTGTGTGTGTCTGGTTCGTTAAGTCTGCTACGGTATATATGTTCATAAGTTCTATGTCAGTGTTAGAGGATGGCTCTTGAGGACTGTGACCTTGCCTGTGTATCTGGTGATTTGCACTAGTGTCCTTTGCCCCAGCACCCTGAGACCATCCCAGGAGGTAGTAGTCTGGTCACTAACCCGCAGCAAAGTCCACATCCTTGTACATGGGTTATAGGGTGAATACCAGAAAGGTACCAGAATTACTGTCTTAGAGTTTGGCCGAACATCAAACTTGACACAGTGGTTCCTCAACCATTGTCTGTATGCATGTCCATAACAGAATCCATGCAAAAATCTTTGCAAAATCCAGACTTTTTCAAACCGGCGATTCATAAGGAATTATGAATTGCCTGTCCATCACAGGTATAAGCCAGATGCATATTTGTGTCCCTGTGGCCATGATGAACAGGTCTGTGTTCATAGTTTGGTGGTGGGATGCCAGGGAGGGGAGATATACATATCTCCCCACAGAAACCAAATAACGGTACCATGCTTGGACTTTACTGGTAGCCAGAACCCAGGCAGATCCATTGGTCCCAGAACCACCTCCCTGCGACATTCTGGTCTGGAGCTATGAGCCCTAATAAGTTTTGTGGCTCTTGTGCTGCCAGCCCAGCAGAGTGGGAGTGACCCTTTCCCAGAGGCCAGGGTTGGAAGGGGCCGGCTTCAGGTTAAAAGGCTTGTGCCAGCAAGCGGGCATGTCTTTCTCTGAAGGGAGGTCACATCGTGCTATGTATTTAGAGGGACCTGCAACCAGCTGAAATCACTGCTTCCCATGTGACCACAGCTAAGAACTCATCACAACCCAAAGGACTCCTATACCTGGTAATCTGACTTTTGTTCTGCTTAACCCTGTATGTACCATGCCATCTGTATTTGTAACCTCATACCACTGTATATATTCTTTGTGTCTATATTGTGTTACGTCTAGTGCGCCCTTAAGGCAATTAAATATATCATATAATCTTGTGCTGTCCTTGTATCTCGATCACGAATCCCCACGTCCGTGTTTCGGCCTAGTTAGATGCTACCGCAGGTTGGCTTCTTGCCCTAAATAATTCCGTTAGCGGACCGGGCTTATCTCAAACAAGAAACAGGTGGCAGTATACCTGGGCTGAGAAAGAGCTGTTTCACTGGGGCAGTGAAAAGGCTCTCTCAGCTTGTTGCCTCTCTGTGCCCGCGTGGACAGAAGGTGTCTGTGTAAAACTGTATCAGGCTGATCTTACCTGCTCCTCTAGGAGGGCGTAATGTCACACCTTGGTAACCAATGACCATACCATATCTCGATGGCTCTACGTATTTGACGTCCGACGTCAGTCGGAGTATGGCATTTATCACACCCTCTTTAATGTATTTGGTAATTTAAAAAAACAAATGTATTTATGACAACACTGGTATGGACAGAAATCAGAATGAGAAGTGTTAGCACCAGAACCTGGTAAAAGTGCAACTTCAGGCTTCTAGTCTGTCATCTCAATAAATTACATCACAGCCTAGGAAGATATTCAAAAATATTTTCAAACTTTCTATGCAGAATAAGGAGTAGTTCATTTTCTTCTGGCAGGTCTACCTTAACCAAGGGTAAAAGACTAAAAAAAAAACATGATTTTGTTTCTAGATCAATTTTTACTTTCCATCATTTATTTTGTCAAATCAGAATAAAAACCTTTAGTAAATTGGATGTGACAGTTCCTGCTGAATGTTGCCATTACTTAATGTGCCTTTCTCATTTCCATCATCTTCTTTTGTTTCATATTAGTGAAAGAAGATTTCCCAGAATTCTTATGTGTATTTCAATCATAGTGCATTCAACTGACTTGTCTGAATTCCATAATGATGTCATGTTTATATCCAAAGTATCCATATTCACTTATATGTTTGTGTGTGGGGGGGAAGGGGGGAGAGAATTTTAGTTTGAAAACTATATTTAACTCATTGAGAGCCATGCCAAAGGGTTCCTATATGGGTGGTTCATGCAGGCCAATATTTTAATATTTGCATCAAATTATCTATAAATAAATGTTTAAAATGTTAATTATCTATAAATATATATTATAAATATAAAATAATTTATATGTTATATAATAATATATTACTATATATATATATATATATATATATATAAATATACAGTAAATATATATTTATAATACAACAAAAATGACATACATTATAAAATATACAAAGTACATAAATTATTATGTCAATACATTTAAGAACAAATTAACCATTACTCCGATATATGCCAATACGTAGTACGGTATATGCTACAACTTTTTTATGAAGGTTTTGGTGCCATGGAGTAAGGGTTAAGCTGGCATAAAATCAGTGACAATTTGCAACAGCACAGATGAATTGTGGGATTGGATCTAAAACCATGCAGACCCGCATGTTTCGGCAGTAGCAGTGAAATACTCTATTGCACTGTACAGGGAGGTTCGAGGGAGATCTGCAGTTATTATTGTCAAAATAAATCAAAGTGCATTAGATAGCAGGTTTTGGCAGGCAGTGCAGAAAATAGTATTCAGAAAATAACTAGCGGAAAAAAAATTCTATCTCCTTTGAAAGAGTCTTTTTATTGAAGAACTTGCATAGTCCTGTTATTTCAGGACAGAAATATTGTGTTCAGCTTTTCAATACCGCATGAATCTTTTCTTGTGCTTTACCACCTGCTTTCTAACACGATCTGTTTTTTTCCCCCATACATTTTCCCTTTTCACACTCTTCATAATAACTCTTTACATTGGTTAAGATAAAATAATTTGAATGGGATTACAGATTGTCGGCTTGGCAGTTTCAGCACACTACCCCTGCCATTCACTAAGCTATTATTCTTCATAATACAACATCACTGTCTTTAGAATTATAGAGAAGAGGAACCTAATTGCATAATGTATGTCCTTGGCTTGTACAAACAGATAAAAATCATATAGCAGAAGAGCACTTGGTGGATTTAACCTTTTGTGGTGCATTAGCTCTAAAATTTCGCAGAATTACTATTTTGGAGAGAGTAAGATAACTAACCTTAAGGGTACTTTCACACTAGCGGTTTTCTTTTCCGGCACCGAGTTCAATCCTAAGTACTCAATACCGGAAAATAACTGATCAGGTTTATCCCCATGCCTTCTGAATGGAGAGAAATCCGTTCAGGATGCATCGGGATGTCTTCAGTTCAGTCACTGAACAGCGTTTTGGACGGAGGAAATACCAAAATGTAATGTATTAGTGACAGATCCGGAATAAAAAATACTGCAATGCCGGATCCGTCCTTCTGGTCTGCGCATGTGCAGACCGGTAAAAATGTGAAGAAAATATATAACGGATCCGTTTCTCCGGAGAGACGGATCCATTCTTGCAATGCATTTGTAAGACGGATCCAGATCTGTCTACAAATGCTGTCCATTTGCATGCAGATTGCCGGATCCGGCAGGCAGTTCCTGCGACGGAACTGCTTGCCGGATCACTCTGCCGCAAGTGTGAAAGTAGCCTAAAAAACAGTCAAGCAAACCCTGGAAAAGGATTTAGAAAAATGTACAATACAAATTACAAAACTAATAAAATATTGACACCTATTGGCTCCTATGCACCTCCTGTAAGTATAGCAATAAATACTGTATCAATACTACTAATAGTTATGAATGAATAACATAATCACAAAATAGAAAATTAAAGGGCTTTTCTGGGATTCTTATCCTCAGAATAGGTCAACAATATTAGATCAGTGGTGGTTCAACTCCCCACAGATCAGCTGTATGAACACGACCCCAGCAGCAGCTGCAGTACCCCAGACTTGGGGGTATCTGCAATAATTGTAAATAGTTTTGTACTGTATTTTTATATGGGATGGCCCAGGAAAAAGTAGCTGTCTCCAGTGATAGATTGACAAGATGAATAAGCAAATGATAGTTGTTTTTTTTTTATTACCCACAAGTCACAAAAGATGCTGAAAGTGGTCCTTGTTCAGATCTCTGCATCTTTGGGCACAGCAGATTATGTCGACTGATACTGCTTGATAGTGTTGAGCGGCAGGGGCATTATTCGAATATTTCGCGAATATATGGCCGAATATTCATCATATATTCGTGAATTCGCGAAATTGCTATCTTCGTTCACATTTTCACATAAAATGTACTTATTACACATGCGCAAAAAGGGGTGTGGCCTAGCAACTGTTTTCAAACTACCCGAAGTTTGAGGCAATTGGAAAAGATGGTCAGAAGCAACTTTCAAGACAGTGAGGAAGAACTCCTGATCACTGAAAGTAATTTCACATCACTTTAAATAATTCAAATGGTAGGTGACCTAATTAAAGAAATGTCAAAGGTAGAAACAAAGTGGATATTTAACATGGATAACCTAATACCAAATGGCCTAAATGCTGAAATAGAGCTCTTTGCGTTTGATTAAACATACTTATGTTGAGGTACACTGTATGTCACTGTTATACGGAGAACGAGGGGTTAAGAACTAACATCAGAAGGTGAGCGCATAAATAGAAAGCAGTAGAAGAGCCCTGTAATACTCCCTGAGGAAGAACAGCGTCTGTCCGAAATGCGTTGGAGGTTTTTGGGCACCTGTAGCAACCCTTAGCTACAGAAGTGACGTCACTAGTCGCTCCGCAAGAGCGCAAACCACTAACTCCTAACTTACCAGCATCACGCTACCGGACGGGGCGTATGCTGCACAGCATAGCAGGTATCCATGACAGTGCAAGATTCCAGATCTAATACAGCAGAGTGCGTACCTCAACAGAGCAGCGCTGATGAACAAGGTAATATAACCAAAAAACAATAGTAGCAATATTTAGAGATCATAATGCAATTGGAACACTCACTATTGCATATGTAATAGAAATATTTAACACTACTTCCCTACTACCTACTAAACGCAGCAGTTTGTGCTGTCCTGCTGTGGTACCACAGCCATATAGGTTTAGCAAACAAAATTGCGCTACTGAAGAAACTAAATATTTGATATCAATTTCACATTACACCAGTGTATTTGATTACATTTCACATGCATGTCAGACCAATCGCTTTACATGCAGATAGAGTGTTGTAAAATATTCATGATTGTGAAAAATTGCCACTTATGATCCGAATTTTTTTTCTGCGATACATATAACCACTTTTTATCAGGTCTAAGTAGATATTACTGATTGGTGCACTAAGTATTGTAACATCACAGCACTGTGTCTGTAGAATGTACGTATGGACAGAATATAAATATTTCTCACATCCATATTATTATTAATATAAGGTGTGTTAAGTAGTACTATTCCTATCAGTTTAATCCCTGTTACGTCCCCTATCAGGGAATGTGTATGGAATAGATTTTAGACAACCGCAAAGAGTTGTCAATAGTTGACACACTCATGACGTCTCTATGCGTCAATCTTGGTGTAGTGATGACTGTGCTCGTGCGCACGTTTGGGAGATTGCAGGCGATGTTTTTTTTTCAAAGCCTATGGTTGTGCTGAGGTAGTTCAGTGACAGTTAAGTGACCCAGAAAACAATGATTCTGCAGTGTGGGCCCATTGTTGGCCTAGTAGGCTTTAATAATCACCTTAGATGATCACAAAGAAAATGTATGTTTTTTCTATGCAAAATTATCCAGCCGATCGCTTTTGGTCTGTTCACAATAAAGCAACGACCTTATCATCTGGGTTGTGCCAACATTGCCATTGCCAACACACTGATAGAGGTGGTCGCTTTGTTGTGATGCGCAAGCCCTTTCACCACAACAAGGTAATAACGAAGGGGAATTGGCACATGTATGTGCCTATTTTTTTTTTGTTTTTGAAGCCACAGTGCAGCACCAGAGGCCAGAAAAATTTGGCATGTACACATGCCTGAAAAATCAGGTATTGTTGCAGCTGCTGTAGCAGCGGCCAGAAAAATTGATGTTTCCCAGGCAGAAAGTGCCCTAAAACATTACGGCTTGAACCCTAGTTGGTAGCGGATAAGTCACGCAAGTCATCTGGCATGCAGAGATAAAATACAGCAACGTGTGGACCATTTGTAGCCCAAGGCAGCTCATCTCAGTCATCAGGCCTTTTTTTGTAGAATGTATCGCCCACTGTCAGTCCCTTCGGGATCCATCCCTCATTCATCTTAATAAAAGGTGAGGTAATCTAGACTTTTTTGACCTAGGCGACTTCTCTTCTCAGTGACAATACCTCCTGCTGCACTGAAGGTCTTTTCTGACAGGACACTTGAAGCGGGGCAGGCCAGAAGTTCTATCGCAAATTGGGATAGCTCAGGCCACAGGTCAAGCCTGCACACCCAGTAGTCAAGGGGTTCATCGCTCCTCAGAGTTTCAATATCTGCAGTTAAGGCAAGGTAGTCTGCTACCTGTCGGTCAAATCGTTCTCTGATGGTGGACCCCGAAGGGCTGTGGCAATGCGTAGGACTTAAAAAGCTCTGCATGTCCTCCATCAACAACACGTCTGTAAAGCATCCTGTCCTTGCCGACGTGGTAGGAGGAGGATTACTTTCACCTCTTCCCCTGTTAGATTCCCGTTGTGCTGTGACATTACCCTTATACGCTGTGTAAAGCATACTTTTTAATTTATTTTGGAACTGCTGCATCATTTCCGACTTCCGGTAATTCGGTAACATTTCAGGCACTTTCTGCTTATACCGGGGGTCTAGTAGCGTGGCCACCCAGTACAAGTCATTCTCCTTCAGCCTTTTTATACGAGGGTCCCTCAACAGGCACGACAGCATGAAAGACCCCATTTGCACAAGGTTGGATGCCGAGCTCCTCATGTCCCGTTCCTCGTCCTCACTGATCTCACTGAAGGTCTGTTCTTCCCCCCAGCCACATACAACACCATGGGTGCCAGATAGGTGACAACGAGCACCCTGGGATGCATGCTGTGGTTGGTCTTCCTCCTCCTCAAAGCCACATTCCTCCTCTGACTCCTCTTCCTCAGACTCCTCTTCCAGCGTTTATGCAGGTCCAGCAAGCGATGCTGATAAGGCCGTTTCTGGTGGTGATGATGGTGACCACAACTCTTCCTCTTCACGCTCATCTACGGCCTGATCCAGCACTCTTCGCAGGGCACGCCCCAGGAAGAAAACAAATGGGATGATGTCGCTGATGGTGCCTTCAGTGCGACTGACTAGGTTTGTCACCTCCTCAAAAGGACGCATGAGCCTACAGGCATTGCGCATGAGCATCCAGTAACGTGGCAAAAAAATGCCCAGCTCCGCAGAGGCTCCTAGCACCCCGGTCATACAAATACTCATTGACGGCTTTTTCTTGTTGGAGCAGGCGGTCGAACATTAGGAGTGTTGAATTCCAGCGTGTCGGGCTGTCGCAAATCAAGCGCCTCACTGTTTCGGCGCTGAATGTCTGAAAAGTGCGCCATGGCCGTGTAGGAACACCTGAAATGGCCACACACCTTCCTGGCCTGCTTGAGGACGTCCTGTAAGCCTGGGTACTTATGCACAAAGCCTTGTACAATCAGATTACACACATGTGCCATGCACGGCACATGTGTCAACTTGCCCAAATTCATTGCTGCTAACAAATTGCTTCCGTTGTCACACACCACTTTGCCGATCTCCAGTTGATGCGGAGACAGCCACTGATCCACCTGTGTGTTCAGGGCGGACAGGAGTGCTGGTTCAGTGTGACTCTCTGCTTTCAGGCAAGTCAACCCCAAGACAGCGTGACACTGTCGTATCCGGGATGTGGAATAGCCCCTGGGGAGCTGGGGGGGTGCCGTTGATGTGGAGCAAGACGCAGCAGCAGAAGAGGACTCAACCGAGGAGGTTATGGAAGAGAATGGAGTAGGAGAAGTAGAGGAGGTGGCAGCAGGCCTGCCTGCAAGTCGTGGCGGTGTCACCAACTCCTCTGCAGAGCCACGCATTCCATGCTTGGCAGCCGAGAGCAGGTTTACCCAATGCGCAGTGTACGTGATATACCTGCCCTGACTGTGCTTTTCAGACCAGGTATCAGTGGTCAGATGGACCCTTGCCCCAACACTGTGTGCCAGACATGCCATGACTTCCTTTTGCACAATCGAGTACAGGTTAGGGATCGCCTTTTGTGCAAAGAAATTTCGGCCGGGTACCTTTCACTGCGGTGTCCCAATAGCTACAAATTTTTTGAAGGCCTCAGACTCCACCAGCTTGTATGGTAAAAGCTGGCGGGCTAAGAGTTCAGACAAGCCAGCTGTCAGACGCCGGGCAAGGGGGTGACTTTGTGACATTGGCTTCTTACGCTCAAACATGTCCTTGACAGACACCTGACTGTGGGCAGATGAGCAGGAACTGCTCAAGGCGAGAGGCGGAGTGCCGGGTTGTTGAGAGGGGGCAAGGAGGACAGCAGTGGTTGACGTGGCTGAAAATGCTGGACCAGGAGGAGGATGGTGGCTTTGAGTTTGTGTGCTGCTTTTACTCATGTGTTGATCCCATCGGCGTTTGTGATGTGAGATCATGTGCCTTCGCAAAGCAGTTGTACCTAGGTGGGTGTTGGACTTCCCACGACTCAGTTTCTTTTGGCACAGGTTGCAAATGGCATCGCTGTTATCAGAGGAAGACACACTAAAAAAAAAAAAAAAAAAAAAAAGCCACTGCTGAGCTTTGCAATGACGGCATTCTGGTGGTAGCAACAGCATGCGTTGATTGGCGTGCTGTCTGGCTGACCACGGGTGCCGATACATGCTGTCTGACTGTGCCACTAGCTCCTTGCGACAACCTCCCCCTGCTTCCAACTCGTCTCCTCCTCCTCTCTGTCTCCCCATCTGAACTTTCCCCCTGTTCTTCTCTTCGAGCGGGCACCCACGTGACATCCACGGACACATCGTCATCATCAACCGCTTCACTTGTATCTGACAACTCGGCAAAGGAAGCAGCAGCGGGTACAACATCATCATCATCACACCGTACGTCCATGTGTGTAATGCTGCCTGACTGAGACATATCCCTGTTATCTACATCCTCTGGCAAAAATGGTTGCGGCATCACTAATTTCTTCCAACTGATGTGTAAATAACTCCTCTGACAGGTCAAGTGAAGCGGCTGTGGTGCTAGTGTTGGTGGCAGGCGGGCGAGTGGTAACTTGAGAGGTGCCCGAAGCTGAGCTGGAGGAGGATGGTGCGTCAAGGTTCCGAGCGGAAGCTGTAGAAGATTGGGTGTCCTGTGTTAGCCAGTCAACTATGTCCTCAGAACTTTTCGAGTTCAGGGTACGTGGCCTCTGAACACTGGGCATTAGTCTAGGGCCAAAGGGAATCACAGCACCACGACCATGACGGCCCCTGCGGGGTGGCCTGCCTCTGTCTGTCATATTTTTTAGATTAGTTAAGTTGTACTATGCGTGCAAGCTACTGTGACACAAGATATGAGTTGCGCTGAAGTGACACTATGCACTGCACTGGGCCTTAAACACACAAACACGTGTGCAACTGACTGCTAGTTATTTACAGTCAAAATTGTTGTTTTTCTTTAAATGTAATCGAATGTGACACCAGATATGAGTTGCGCTAGTGACACTTTGCACTTGCAGGGCTGTGAGCCTGACACACACGCTGGCAGGCAGGCAACTGCAATTTGATTACACAGGAAAAAAATAAAATAAAAAGCAGACTGATGTTCTACCCCTAAAAATGGCTTTTTGGGGTGCTGTCCTTACAGCAGAGATCAGATGAGTCCTTCAGGACTGCAGTGGACACTGAATACACTTGCCTAGCTATCGATTTTCCTATTAAATCAGCAGCAGCTACATTGTCCCTCCTCTCACTAAGAATGCAGCTTCCGAATAAATCTAAAATGGATGCTGTCCAGGAGGTGGGAGGGTCTGCTGCTGATTGACTGAAATGTGTCTGCTGACTATGTTTGCCGGGAACTGTTCGCCAGCGAATAGTTCGGGACATCTCTAGACGTGACTTAAAGCCCAGTGATGTAAATGCACTGCATGGTGATCGAGCGGTTGGAGAAGCTGCACCCGCCCGATCAGTAGCAGGGGTCCGGCAGTCACTGATAGTCAGACATCTGCTGTATGCATTAATCCCTGCATGGCTGCGGTCAGCGAAGACCGCTGCACGTGCGAGCTTCAGACATGTGCAGGATGTCCATCGGGTCCCCACGCTGCTGTGATGGGACCCGATGGCAGGGAAGGTAGCCTGATGCCTTTCTTAGGCATCGTGGCTGCCTTCTGGGAGGGGCTGTGAGATCGAACCCCCTGGATTACACTGGTGATACACTTACACCCAATGCATTACAATACAGAAGTACAAAGTCCCAGAGGGGGACAAAAAATAAACTGAAAAAAAAAAAGTTAAAAAAATATAGGTTTTAAAACAAAACTTTTTTTCAAGAAAAAGAAAGCATCCTTTTTCCAAAATAAAGTTAAATAAAAAAATAAATAAATTGTAAAACATAGACATATTATGTAACACCGCGTCTGTATCGACTGGCTCTATAAAAATATCACATGACCTAACCCCTCAGGTGAACACCATAAAAAAAAACAACTGTGGTAAATAAACAATTTTTTGTCACATTACATCACTAAAAGTGCAACACAAATCAATCAAAATGGCGTATGACCCCCAAAATAGTACCAATTTAACCGTCACCTCATCCTGCACAAAATGAGCACCTACCTAAGACAATAGCCCAAAAAATAAAACAAATATGGCTCTCAGAATATGGAGACATTAAAACATGATTTATTTTGGTTCAAAAATGCTATTATTGTGTAATAAAATACAAAAAATATATATATATACATATTGCGTATTGCCACGTCTGTAATAACCAGCAGTATAAAAATATCACATGACCTAGCCCCTCAAGTGAACACTGTAATAAAAAGAAAATAAAAACTGTGTCAAAAAAGCAATTTTTTGGCACCTTACATCACAAAAAGCGTAATACTAAGTTATCAAATTTTTGGTAAATTCAGTATTTAAAAAAAAATACAAATGAAATTTTGTGACTGAATTTTTCCACTGTCATAAAATACAATATGTGACGAGAAAACAATCTCATATTTGCCTGGATAAGTGAAAGCGTTTTAAAGTTACTACCACATAGAGTGACATATGTCAGATTAGCTCAAAATCGCCTGGGCATAAAGGAGAAAAATGGCCTGGTCATTAAGGGGTGAATTTGGATTTGTTCTGAGTTCTGAGTTGTTTGTCTAAACTCTGAACATTGTGTGATTACAGGGGTTCCAGTTCTCTCTGTATGGGATATGGTGGTGGTTGTGGTCTGGGCATTTGAGGAGGAGGAGGGAGAGCTTGCTGTACCCTCCCAGCATGCAGATCCTCCACCACCACCTGGTGTTGGCGAAATGGTGGAGGCCGAAGAGGCTGGCACCTCTCTGCAGCCGCATTCCCCCCCCCCCCCCCAGCTACTGATGAGGAAGAAGAGGAGGTTGTCACCAGCCCCCGCCAGGAGGGTAAATATGTGCACAATATAAGCAATATAATTCTGCATCCATAACATGTACAGAAACAAAGGGCCAAAAATGAGGGGACAACACACACAAAAGTAATAGAAAACAGCAAAACTGGACACTAACTATGTAATCTACATAAAAACCATTAACTAAACAACTAAATAACATTATACTGTACTGAACTAGCACTAAATAACCAACTAAATAACAACATTATACTATACTTAACTATCACTAACTAACAAACTATATAATCATCATAAATATCATTAACTAATGAATTGTAATGTAAATAGTCAGTGCTTTGACAAATACTCCACACAATGCACTAATTGCCTCTTAATGTTAATTGAAAGTAATTTGAATATTTTTTTAAATCCTAACAGTACTCGGTAAATAAATAAAGAAATTATGCAGCTGCAGCAGGCCGACCAAAGGGCAATGCTGGAGATCAGCGCCCAGCAAAAGATAATATGGTTGCAGCAAAGGAGGTTACATCAGCAGCATCTGGATAAGAAGGTGCATCAGCTTGAGGAGCTGCACCATAAGAGGATTTAGGAGTTGCTGGACCTCCATAAACAACTAAAAAAAGTTGTCTTAAAGGGTCTCTGTCATCTGGAATATGGGTATTAGGCTGGCTGACATTAGCGATGTGCTAATCTCAGCTGAACATAACTATATTAATGCCGTCTTACTGCCTAAAACATTTATTGAGAAAAACAAACTTTTATAATATACTACCGTAATTAGCCTCTAGGAGCAGGGGGGGGGGGGGTGTTGCACCTGCTCCTAGAGGCTCCGTTTGCCCACCTCTTTTCATGCCCTTCTTCTCTTGATTGACAAGGCCAGGGCAGTGCTGCTCTCCTCCCGCCGGCCGTGTCTGCAGTGTAAATCTCGCACTGTTCAGTATTCAGCTCAGGCGCAGTGAGGGAAGGATGCTCGGCGACTGCTGGCTTCCTCACTGCACCTGCGCTGAATACTGAACGGCATATTTGTTCATCCACATTGTTAATAAATATTAATTTACATTTTATTGTGTGCTTTCATTTTTAGAAATTGTTATGTTTTTGATTAATTTTAACCTATAAGGTTGCAGGAAGGCCCCTTTAGTCCTGGGAAAAACTAATCTGGATCAGGACAGACAACAGCAGCAGGTAAAGGTAATGGTGGAGTAAACAGCCTACACAAAACTCAGCAGGATCAGGAGAGACAGTAGCAGCAGCAGGTACATGGTAAAATGTGTAGTATATGGCCTACACATAGCTCGCATAAACTAATCAGGACAGACAACAGCAGGTAAATGGTAATGGTGTAGTATAAGGCCTACACATAACTGGGCCAAACTCAGTCAGAACAGACTGGAACCGGATCTTTGTTTGTAGCAGGAATAGGTTCCCAGGAATGGGCCCGCGCCAGACTGGGGCAACCTCAAAAAAAAACTTATACACCTCTGACAGCAGTATGTTCTTTGTTGGCAGGAGGAATGTGTTCCCATGCATACAAATTGCAATATATTCCTTTGCCATTTTTGTATTTCAAAGGATTTTTAAGATTGTAAAGCACACAAGAAATAGATTTTTTAAAAATATATAAATATAATATATATATATATATATTTATAAAATATATATATATTGTAATGCGATTAGCTCATATGATCATCGTCTCCTGGGATAGACGGGCGCTGTACGCACACAAATTCCAGTCCAAGCAAGTATGGTGCAACTGACCGCAGCCAGTTTTATTTGGCTTTTTCCGGCAAAAAATATTAAACAAACCAGTACAACATAAAAGAAATACCTGGCCGTCTGGCTGCTACATCTATACATACAGCAGTTCCAAACTACAGTAAACTGAGCCTTATGCCCAGCACCACAAACCAAAACACACGGTTGCTTTGTACTCACATCAGAGCTTTTCCCAGGAGCAGAGCCATCAGCTAGTGAGCTGTCTGCCCTTTTATAGTCCACCCAGGTGCCCAGGTGATTAACCACATTCAACATGATTACCTGGAGTGGCTAATTTGAGCAAGAACCCACCCACCTCTCCCTGCTCCAAGCAGCCAGGCCCTTCTAACAAGGATTTTGATAAAACCTTACACACACAGAAAACCTAGTTTTCCTTGATGCTTCAATTCCTTGGCTGCTATTTAGCACATATAAGACAGGATCCTAGGTGAAATGTAGACTCCTTCTACTACTTTCCCCTGGTCCTGTCACATATCCTCCCCCCCTGTTTCGACCTTGAGGTAGGAACACACTGTACTCTTAAACAGTACACCCTGGACAGGGCATCAGCATTTCCAAGCTGACGCCCGGGTTTATGTTCCACTGTAAAACTATAATCTTGTAAAGCTATAAACCATTGGATCACTCGCCTGTTTTTCTCATGGTTTTGGCACATTCATTTGAGGGGGGCATGATCAGTTACTAGTTTGAATGTTCTCACTACCAAATAATACCTGAGTGTTTCTACCGCCCAATTAATTGCCAAATACTCCTTTTCTACAATGGAGTATTTCTTCTCATGCTCATTTAACTTTTTACTCAGGCAAACTACAGGATGCTCTTCACCAGCCCTCATTTGCGACAACACAGCCCCTACACTCCGCTTCTGCACCCTCCTCATCCTCTCTATCTGCACCCTCTTCACTCTCTGCTGTGTGCACCCCAAAGACACCACCACCACAATATCCCCGCTGCTCAAGTCAGAGGAATTATTTTCCCATCCATTCCAAGACCTTACCGATGTGCAGCCATTCTTGGCATCGGATCAGCAAGAGGAGGTATCAACAGTCACCACCCAGCAGTCTGACAACAGTACCCAGATCAGCCCAAGGAGGGTGGTCCCTGCTGTTGCTGCCTACTCCGAGATCTCTAATTTTAGTGGTGGTGAAGGTGACGTGTCGATGGATGTCTTGTGGGTGCCCTGCCCACAAGAGAGGAAGAGGAGGGGAGTTCAGAGGTAGTGTTGAGCGCGAATATTCAAATTGCGATTTTTTTTCTAAAATATTGCAATTTCGAGATTTCGCGAATATTTTGAATATCGTTCTATATATTCGCGAAATCGAATATTCTTTTTTTTTTTTTATTGTTATATTTTCTTCTTTCCCACTTCCCTAAAGTTGTTCTTACCTGTCCTTTAGATTCCTGGCTTCCTGGCTGCTCCAGTCAGTGCCCGTTGCCGCTTCTGCCGACTTCCGTGCTCATGGAGCTTCCCCTAACCATGGGAACGTCTCCATATACTAAAATGTACTGTCGGATTTGAGAATTACGTTGAAATCGCAATTTGATTAATTCAAGTTATAATAATCAAATTGCAATTAGCACTGCTATATTCCATTTTAGCTAAATTACAATCTATATGGGTATTTTACGAAATTTCGTAATATTGCTCTAACTTCGTCTTTTAGAATATTCGTAATATTGCTCTAACTTCGTCTTTTAGAATATTCGTAATATTGCTCTAACTTCGTCTTTTAGAATATTACGAATATTCTAAAAGACGAAGTTACAGCAATATTAAGAATATACGTAAAAAGTTGAAATCGCGATGCGATTAATATAACTCGAAGTAATCGCATGGCGATTTCAACTTAGCACTGCTATATTCCATATTAGGCTAGAATTAACGAATATGGAATATAGCAGTGTCAAGTTGAAATCGCAATCCGATTAATTCAAGTTATAATAATCGAATTGCGATTTCAACTTGACACTGCTATATTCCATATTCGTTAATTCAAGCCTAATATGGAATATAGCAGTGCTAAGTTGAAATCGCCATGCGACTACTTAGAGTTATATTAATCGCATCGCGATTTCAACTTTTTACGTATATTCTTAATATTGCTCTAACTTTGTCTTTTAGAATATTCGTAATATTCTAAAAGACGAAGTTAGAGCAATATTACGAATATTCTAAAAGACGAAGTTAGAGCAATGTTACGAAATTTCGTAAAATACACATAGATTGTAATTTAGCTAATATACTGCTATAGTATTTTTTTTAATAGTGTACATATTTTACAAAACTTAAGTTCAGAAGAGGCAAAAACAAATAGAGAAAAAAAAGGATTATAGCACTATATTAGCTAAATTACAATCTATATGTGTATTTTACGAAATTTCGTAATATTGCTCTAACTTCGTCTTTTAGAATATTCGTAATATTCTTAAAGACGAAGTTAGAGCAATATTACGAAATTTCGTAAAATACACATATTAGCCTAGCCATAGTCAATTAGTCATAGGAACGTTGCCTTATACCAGGGGTGTCAAACTCAAATTCATCGGGGGCCGCACCAGCAATTTGGTCACCCTCAAAGGGCCGGTCCCGGCCTGACCTGCAAGCGCTGACTGGGGTCACATAGCATTATACTGATTTATTATGCTATGTAACCCTTACAGTTCTGGAATGTGTTGGATAACACTGACATAATGCTGTCAGTGTTATCCAACACATTCCAGAACTGTAAGGGTTACTGTATTTTTCGCCCTATAAGACGCACCGGCCCATAAGACGCACCTAGGTTTTTGAGGAGGAAAATAAGAAAAAAAAAATGCTGAACCAAAAGGTGTGCTTTTGGTGGGTTTTGAACTAATTGTGGTCTGTGGGTGGCACTGTTATGGGGGATCTGTGGGTGACACTTATGGGGGATCTGTGGGTGACACTTATGGGGAATCTGTGGGTGACACTTATGGGGAATCTGTGGGTGACACTTATGGGGAATCTGTGGGTGACACTTATGGGGAATCTGTGGGTGACACTTATGGGGAATCTGTGGGTGACACTTATGGGGAATCTGTGGGTGACACTTATGGGGAATCTGTGGGTGACACTTATGGGGAATCTGTGGGTGACACTTATGGGGAATCTGTGGGTGACACTTATGGGGAATCTGTGGGTGACACTTATGGGGAATCTGTGGGTGACACTTATGGGGAATCTGTGGGTGACACTTATGGGGAATCTGTGGGTGACACTTATGGGGAATCTGTGGGTGACACTTATGGGGAATCTGTGGGTGACACTTATGGGGAATCTGTGGGTGACACTTATGGGGAATCTGTGGGTGACACTTATGGGGAATCTGTGGGTGACACTTATGGGGAATCTGTGGGTGACACTTATGGGGAATCTGTGGGTGACACTTATGGGGAATCTGTGGGTGACACTTATGGGGAATCTGTGGGTGACACTTATGGGGAATCTGTGGGTGACACTTATGGGGAATCTGTGGGTGACACTTATGGGGAATCTGTGGGTGACACTTATGGGGAATCTGTGGGTGACACTTATGGGGAATCTGTGGGTGACACTTATGGGGAATCTGTGGGTGACACTTATGGGGAATCTGTGGGTGACACTTATGGGGAATCTGTGGGTGACACTTATGGGGAATCTGTGGGTGACACTTATGGGGAATCTGTGGGTGACACTTATGGGGAATCTGTGGGTGACACTTATGGGGAATCTGTGGGTGACACTTATGGGGAATCTGTGGGTGACACTTATGGGGAATCTGTGGGTGACACTTATGGGGAATCTGTGGGTGACACTTATGGGGAATCTGTGGGTGACACTTATGGGGAATCTGTGGGTGACACTTATGGGGAATCTGTGGGTGACACTTATGGGGAATCTGTGGGTGACACTTATGGGGAATCTGTGGGTGGCTCTTATGGGGAATCTGTGGGTGGCTCTTATGGGGGATCTGTGTATGACAGTTATGGGGGGGATCTGTGGATGACACATATATAGCATCTTATGCTATGTGTCATCCACAGATCCCCTCCATAAGTGTCCCTGTAGTGTAGTGAATGACCCTCAATACACGGGCTAGGGGCCGGCATCTGCTTTTATAATGACAGCAGGGCCCGTGCAGTGACTATTCTACTACACGGGCCCCGCTCACTGTATAATCCTATGTCTAATAGTTAATTGTAATTGTATGTAATCGCATAAGGAGCGCTGTGTATTACGGTACTTACAACTACAAGCGCTCGCCGCTCGGTAGGTAGCAGAGAGGAGGCAGGCCGGGAGGACAGGCGCTGGCAGCGTGAGTCATACGTCATGCGCCCACGCCGCCTGCTTCATTCATAAAGTGGGCGGCGCAGGCGCGTGACGTATGACTCACACTGCCAGCGCCCATCTTCCCAGCCTGCCTCCTCCCTCCTCTCGGCGAGCGCTTGTAGTTGTAAGTACCGGTAATACACAGCGCTCCTTATGCGATACACCCGATACAGGAGCCGGGAGGAGCGGGGGCCGCCTGCGGCTACGCGGGCCACATGACGAGGTCTGGCGGGCCGGATTCGGCCCGCGGGCCTTGTGTTTGACACCCGTGCCTTATACTATCAAAGGAAAAATCGCAGTACGCGATTAATTAAATCGCATATTATTCGTGATCATTGGAATAATTACGAATATTCGATTTCGACGAATATAACACGAATATTCAATCGAATATTCGCAAAATATCTCGAAATCGAATATGGCACCTCCCGTTCATCACTATTCAGAGGGAGAGACAGAGCAGTAGATAGGGAGGAGAAGGAGGAGAAGGAGGAGAAGGAGGAGAAGCAGGCAGACCTTACAGTGCACAGGAGGCAAAAAGCAGACTGTTAATGTATCTGGAACAAGCCATCCACCATGCAAGGTCACATCTGGCGCTCCCAGGACGCCGGCACATGGCTCCGCAGTGTGGGTTTTTTAACATGTCCGCTGCTGACAATAGTGCTGCTATATGCAGCCTGTGCTGTCAACGTATAAGTCGCGGTAAGCCCAACACTCACCTAGGTACGAATGCCTTAAGAAGGCACCTGGCGTCCCATCACCAAACCCAGTGGGAGTAACACCGTCAGAACCCACAAAGCCACACTCCTGGCGCTCCATGTCCTGCCTCTTCTCCTCTCAGTTGTCCTCCACTCCACCTTCCACTGTGCCTTTGTAGCGTTCATCTGGCAAAAAGCAGGCTTCAGTGGCCAAAAGGTTCGAGCTTAAAAAGATGATGATGCCAAATAACCCTCTTGCCCAAAGGCTGACCGCTGGCTTGTCGAAACTGCTAGCCAGCCAACTACTGCCATATAAACTGGTGGACTTGGAGGCCTTTAGAAAATTTGTGGCCATAAACACACCGCAATGGAAGGTCCCTGGAAGGAAATATTTCTCCCAGAAGGGAATCCCGGAGCTATATGGCCACGTTCAGCGGCAAGTGAATGTATCTCTGGCGCACAGTGTCGGTGCCAGGATACATCTGACCACAGACACGTGGTCTAGCAAGCACAGCCAGGAAAGTTACGGTACATAACTTTTACTGCCCACTGGGTGAACCTTCTCACGGCTGTCAAGCATGCAACCCGTGGCACCCATGTGGTTTTGGTGTTACCACCACGGATTGCATTCAGGCCTGCCTCTTCTTCTCCTCCTTCTACTCCATTCTCCGTCTCCTCCTCGGCTGACTGCTCCTTTCCACTGCTACCGTCTCTTCCGTTGCACCCCCCAAGCCTTCCAGAACCTAGTTGACGTGCCAGGTGAGACGTTGCCATGCTGTGACGCAGCTGTTGTGCCTGGATGCCAAGAGCCACACCAGTCCTGCACTCCTTTCAGCTTTGCGGTCACAGGCCGATCAGTGGCTAACCCTGCTCAATTTGACAGTTGGTTAAGTGGTGTGCGACAATGGTGCCAATCTGCTGAGCGTGTTGAAATAGGGCAAAATAACACACGTGCAGTGCATGGCATACATCCTTAACTTAGTCGCGCAGTGATTAGTTGCCAAATACCATGGGGTCCAGGACTTCTTGTGGCAGGCCAGGAAAATCTCTAGCCATTTTAGAAGATCTTACATGGCCATGGCTCACCTTGCTGATGTTCAGCGGCGACACCACCTGCCCGTCAGACGTCTGATTTGCGACTACCCAAAGCTCAAAACTCCACCTTGCATATGCTTGATAGGCTGCTCCAGCAGAAAAGTGCAGTTAACGACTACCTATACGAACTCTGCGGCAGGACAGGTTCTGGGGAGCTATTTTAATTTTTTTTTCACCACACCAGTGGCTGCTCATGTGCGACGCATGCAGACTTCTGCAGCTATTTGATGACATCACCAAACTGGTCAGTCGCAGCCAGGGGCCATCAGTGACATAGTACCTTACGCCTTCTTTCTGGAGAGTGCAATGTGTTGTGTCATTGATCAAGCCGTCGAGGAGCAGAAGCGTTAAGAAGATAAGGAAGTCGCAATGTTGGATGAATTGCCACGGGGGGGACTACTTGATCTGAGATTAGTCAACAGGAGTCTGAAGAGGAGTCAGAGGAGGATGGTGCCGGGGCGGAGGAGGAGCAAGAAGAGCATCCTTTTCTGTGATCCCTGGTGTTGTACGTGGCTGGGGGGAGGAGACCGAGGATGACATTATCCTGGACGATAAGCAGGAGCCAGGCCACTCCACTGCTTCCAGTTTAGTGCAAATGGGGCGATCATGCTCCAGTGTTTGAAGAGGGAACCACTTATAGAAAGCATAAAGGGCATGACCAGTACTTGGTGGCAACGTACTTAGACCCCCAATACAAGCACAAAATGGCGGACATGTTACGAATATCACAGAGAGCTGTCAGAATGCAGCACTTCCAGGCCTTGCTTAGAAAAATGCTGCATTCTGCTTTTGCGGGCACTGGCAGAGGAACTTCCACTCACGGTTTAAAGATGTGTTGGTCACTTCGGATATGAGATCATTCTTGCAGCCAACCCATCGACAGCCGTCCTCTGGATCCAGCCTCAGGGAACGCCTAGACCGACAGGTGTCCGACTACATCAGGTTAACGGCCGATGTGGACGCTCTGAGAAGCGAGGAACCCCTGGACTAGTGGGTGTACAGGCTTGACCTGTGGCCAGAGGTGGCACAATTTTCCATGGCTTTCCCCTCGTCCAGTGTCCTGTCCGAAAGGACATTCAGCGCAGCAGGGGGGATCGTGACCGATAAGCTCACTCGCCTAGCTTTCCAAAGGCATGGATCTCGGAGGAATTCAACACATGTGACGAGTCGACCACGATTAATTGAATTTCCTCATGACAGCCCACAAATATCTGCCACCACCCAGAACAAATAATAGTCCCTGTCTTAGGTAAATAAAGCGGCATAAAAGGCCTTTTCTGTCCGGTGAATGCCTAATGTTTTAGGCCTCGGAGGAATTCAACACCTGTGACGACCAAGTGTTTAATTTATTATCATTAGGGTTTTTTTCAAGAGGGGAGATTTTGTTAGCCATGTTTTTAATCCAATCCAATATTTTAACTTCTTTTAAACATATGTATTTGACCTTTATTTGCACTGGCCTTCAGTAAAATTGATATCCATTGACCGTCTAATAGACCTCCAGCCACATAATCACTTGATCTTTTCTGTACGCTGAATGCATAATTTTTGGGTCCTGTAGTCCACTGGTCTGCTGTAAAATGTATATCCAATGACCGTGTAATCAACCTCCAGCCACATAATTACTTGTTCTTTTCTGTACGCTGAATGAATAATATATGAATATTGTTGAGGCCTCGGAGGAATTCAATACCAGTGATGGCCACGTGTTATCGAATTTCAACTATTATCATTAGGGGGGATTTCGTTAGCCATGTTTTTAATCCAATTTTATATTTTTAGTTAAATTAAACATATGTATTTGACCTGTATTTGTACTGGCCTGCAGTAAAATTGATATTCTTTGAGCGTATATTATACCTTCGGCCACATAATCACTTAGTCTTTTCTGTCCGGTGAATGCCTAATGTTTGGGGCCTGTAGTCCAGTGGCCTACAGTAAAATTTGTATCCATTGACCGCAAAATGTACCCTGAGCCACATAATCATAATGCCTAATTTTTAAGTCCCATACTCCCGTGGCCTATAATAAAAATTTTCTAGGCTCCAACAGGGCACATTTCAGAGAATTTCCCTTTAAGACATATAAAAATGTCCCCTGATTAAGATACATATTTTTGGTTGGAATTTTTGTCATTGATCCCCCTCTAGTATGTCACTGTGCATATTGTGGGACTATTTGTGCACTTCTACCAAGTATTTGGTGTCTGCAAATATGAACTGAAGGTTTTTCAGGTTTGCCTGCCTTTAAAGTGAATGGGGCCCGCCACGAACTTGCAGTTCGCGAATATTTGATCGCGTTCGCAAACCGTCCCGGACGATGTTCATCCATCACTATTGGCCAGCTCTGAATGGCTTCAACTTTGTTTATTTGAGGTTTTATAACCCCTCGCCCAATTGTGTACCCCAAGTACTTTGCCTCTTCTTGCCCAATGGCACATATTTTTGGATTTGCTGTCAAACCCGCTTCCCTAATCGAATTCAGGACGGCTTGCACCCTGGGTAAATGACTTTCCCAATTACATTGTCCAAATAGGCAACTGCGTATTAACGATGTGGTCTTAAAATTTTGGCCATCATTCTCTGGAATGTGGCTGGGGCCCCATGCAAAACAAAGGGAAGGATTACATATTGAAAATGGCGATCAGGGACACTGAAAGCAGTTTTTTCTTTTGCCTCACCAGTCAACGGTACTTGCCAGTAAGGTCAAGTGTAAGGTCTAATAATTCGTTCCTGCATTTGGGCAATGTGTTCAATCACACTTTTGTAGGGTGTGGCCACTCTGTCCCAGGTCTCTTTGGCAACATCCAAAAGACCCTAAGGATGTTGACCATACACTAGCTAGAAGGGAGAAAACCCGGTAGATGCTTGAGGCACCTCCCGTACAGCAAACATCAGGTATGGTAAAAGACAGTCCCAGTCTTTCCCATCCTGTGCCACCACTTTTCTGAGCATCCCTATTAAGGTTTTATTAAACCTTTTGACTAGCCCATTCGTTTGGGGATGATAAACTGAGGTACGCAAGTGAGTTATTTTTAATAGTTTACACAACTCCTTTGTAACTTTTGACATAAAGGGTGTCCCCTGATCAATGAGTACTTCTCTAGGTATGCCCACTCGGGTAAACATTTGAAACAAACACCCACACAGATAACATCATACTCCATAGGCTCATCAACCAGAGAACAGTTGGTAGCCACGTGGTCCAGTCCTTGAAACCGCCAGCACACAATGTTTTTGACAGCCCAAGGCTGTTTAGGGCTAAGTGGCTTTAGAGGCCTGGCTAATAGGTCTGCCTCAGTTCCTACTTTACAGCCCTCCTTCGCCCCCTTTATATTAGGAACAGTGTAACCGCGATCAGTAGTCTTCTGGCTCCTTGGGCCAGCCGAGTAGGAGAGAGGTCTTGGAGATACTCCTCGGTGTTCAGATACCGCTCCACTAGGGCGATGAGCTGATCCGCATCCTTGGGGTCTGCTTGTCCTACAGAGCGCTATATCTGAACTGGCAGAGCATGAACAAATCGGTCTAGGACCACTCTTTCAACCACCTGAGCAGCTATAGAGACCTCAAGCTGCAGCCACTTTTTAGCCAGGTGGAAAAGGTCATACATTTGCGACCTCGGTGGTTTATCCAGTTGGAAAAGCCAGTTGTGAACCCACTAGGCTCTGACCGCAGATGTTACCCCTAGTTAAGCAAGGATTTCTGCTTTCATTTTGTGGTATTGTCGGGAATCCTGGTCACTTAAATCAAAGTAGGCTTTATGCGTCTCTCCACTGAGGAATGGAGCAAGGGTAGCCTTCTTCTACTACTGTCACGGATGTAGTTGGGGAGAACACCAAAAGACAACAAGGAAGACATTAGACCTCACCGCTAGGGAAGGAAAAGGGTCACCACCTATAAAACCCTGCTCCTGGCCCTAACTCCTATCCGTATGGGCACCTCTCGATGGTAGAGATGCCCATACCCAAGAACCTAGAAAACCCTGCTGGCCCTTGGATTCCCTAATGGGAATGACAGTGCAGAGACTACCTGCTCCTTCCCTTGTGAAGGAACCAGCATCTCGCTGAGGCCTAGTAAACAACAAAGGTGGGGGGAATACAAAATACAACAAACGGAACACTTAACTTCTGAGGCTGATGGATGATGGATGAACAGGACTTCAACTAGAACCACACTCCAGCTCTTCCAAAAACCAAAATGAAGCTATCAAGAGCAAGGAGTGATGGGTAAAGTCTGACTAAATAGGGGGAGGTAAAGGTCACATGATCCACACCTGAACAGGAGGTGTGGACATACAAGCAACACACAGACAAAGTTAAACCAAAACCAAAAGAGGCTGTCAGATCACTAATGTGCAGATATCCTTTCAGACCTTCTAAAACTACTTCCCCCCCTGGTTCTGTCACTATATCTATATATATATCTATATCTATATATCTATATATCTATATATAGATATATATATATATATATATATATAAACATGACATGGCACAGCCTCAAGAAAATGTGCGTTTATTTAACCAAAAGCGACGTGTCAGTCCACACAATGGGACCTTTCTCAAGCAGTGACAAAAGTGAATGGTGCCATTTACAAATACAAACTCAGGTGATTATTTAATGAAAATTATTATTAATTGAATTAGATTTAATGTGTTTGATTCGTATTGTGTCTAAACATAAAAAATAATGTAAAAAAAAAAATCTATAATATAAAAGTATCCATACTGTTAAGAGATTATTAACTTCCATTAAAGTATGTGAATTCATATTATCACCTTAATTCATAACAATTCCAGATTAAAAAATTTCAAAAAGCTATTTTGTCATTAAAATACCTGGTGTACCAATTAAAAACATAATGGAGGGGGCCAAAAACTAACCATCGCATTACATAACGAAAAATGTGATGCAATAATGTGATCGAATCGAAGAAGGAACACACACAGGCCGCTAGTGTCCATAGACAGGGTGTTCACACAGATAACAGATTACGTGTTCGCAACAGAAACTGAACGCAAGCTGAGCCACAAACGCATTATGTCTATGCAGCCACGTGATAGCAAACCTGGAAATGATAAGAATAACTCCCAAAATGGTGACATGACTACAATAATATTATATATACCACAGTTTATATTGAAAAATGAAAAGTTTTGATCCTATAAAAATCTCATGTGCACAATCAAGAAGTAACATCAAATAAAAATGTACATATAGATTTAAAAATGTGGCAATAACGCTCCATTCCCAAAACAGTATTACCACTTGGATGAGTATAACGCCAGTCACACCCAACCATGTGGAGAGGTCAACATGGAAGTCAGGCATCCTGTTGTCACGACCGCTATCCCAGCAGCAGTCGTGTCGTACCAGACGGAGGGGAAGGGGGACCCTTATCTATGGATGGGAGATAGAACGGCCACCCCTGACTAACCCTAAGCTGGCACCTGTCTGCCCTGATACCCTAGACGGGGTGTGAACCCGTGCGGCGAGCAGGATGCCTAAACCCTCAGTCACCCTAGCAAGACTAGACTGGGGAAAGGCAGATGGGAGCACTAGTCATCATCACTCATGTCTAGGAGAACAACAGGGGAAGACAGCAACAAACAAACAATCTATAACAGAGAATAGACTTATCCAATCACGAGCAGAGAAGGTGATCCCAATAACGACAGTCCACGCCAGACAAGAGCTCCACAGCAATACCATCAAACGATCTCCTTCAAAGGTCAGAATAACACTGGAAGTAAGGACTATATCTGGCAATGACTGCAAGTGAAACTGAAACTAATATAGTAGCTGGGAGTGGCAGACAGGACTCACCTGAGAAGGATGCCTACAAACTCCCAGTCAGGACAAAAAGGTTCACAAGGCAAAACCCTGATGACATACCCTGAACCACAGAGCAAACTCACAAGCTATCGCGAGTAGCAAGTCGCTGCGACCTTCTCCTCCCAGACCTGTCTGGATCAGTCACAGTCGTGACAGTACCCCCCTTTCTACGAGGGGCCACCGGACCCTCAAGACCAGGCCTCTCCGGATGGGACCTATGAAAAGCCCGAATGAGTCTGTCCGCCTTTATCTCTGATGCTGGCACCCACATTCTCTCTTCGGAACCATAACCTTTCCAGTGCACCAGGTACTGAAGAGAGCGGCGAACATATCGTGAATCAACAATCTTTTCTACCTGAAACTCCAGACTGCCATCAACAACCACCGGTGGAGGCGGTAATGGCAATGGTTCAGGAGGTTCTACATATCTCTTAAGCAGAGATCTGTGGAAGACATTATGGATCCTTAGAGTCTGAGGTAGCTCCAGACGAAAAGCCACCGGGTTAATGATCTTAATTACCCTATAAGGACCAATAAATCTCGGACCTAATTTCCACGAGGGAACCTTCAACTTGATATTTCTGGTAGACAACCACACCAAGTCATTCACCCCAAGGTCCGGACCTTCAGAGCGCTTCTTATCAGCCACACGTTTGTATCTACCACCAATTCTCTTCAAACTTTCTTGCACACTCTGCCACACTGATGAAAGTGGAGACGCAAATCGTTCCTCCTCGGGAATCCCAGACGGCCCCCCCTCACTAAACGTACAAAACTGAGGATGGAAACCATACGCACCAAAAAATGGTGACTTATCGGTGGATTCTTGACGACGATTATTAATGGCAAACTCGGCTAATGGTAAATAAGATGACCACTCCTCCTGATTTTCTGAAACAAAGCATCTCAAATATGTCTCTAGGTTTTGATTGGTACGTTCAGTCTGACCGTTGGACTGTGGATGGAAAGATGAAGAAAACGACAGATGAACCCCTAAACGAGAACAAAAAGCTTTCCAAAATTTAGAAACAAATTGGGTACCACGATCCGAAACAATATCGGAAGGGACCCCGTGAAGCTTCACGATGTGGTCAATAAAAACCTGAGCCAGTGTGTTAGCATTAGGCAATGCGGTAAGAGCAATAAAGTGCACCATTTTACTGAACCTGTCAACAACTACAAGAATAACAGTCTTCCCCGCTGATACTGGTAGATCCGTAATGAAATCCATTGATAGGTGCGTCCAAGGCTGTTGGGGATGGCCAGAGGTAAAAGACGCCCTGCTGGACGAGTATGATCTACCTTAGAACGAGCACAGGTAGCACATGCAGACACAAAATTCAACACCTCCTGGCGCCACTTAGGCCACCAGAACCGACGAGACACTAATTCAGAGGTTGCCCTACTACCTGGGTGTCCTGCCAGTGTGGAGTTATGGTGTTCTTTTAGTATCTCCAGGCGTAAATTTTCTGGCACAAACAGTTTACCCGAGGGGCAGGAGGCCGGGGCGTCCCCCTGAGCTTCCAACACCCTCCCCTCTAAACCTGAGTGTAATGCAGAGACCACTCATTAAGTTTTCCCTTTAAGTGCAGGGATAAGGTGTGTTATATAACATCTATCTACTACTAATGTCCTTTTGGACTTAACACCTTTTTTTCCCTTGCACCTACCAATTTACCTAAAACTTAACTTTTAATGGTCATAAATAAACTTTTTTATTTGTGCTCCGACACATATTTAGTGATTTAAAATTTTCAGTTTCACTGGCCTTTTTTGTCTTTTAGAGCTTGTTGTCAGTACTCTTTGCTGACTTATTAAGCCTCCTACTTAGATTTGACACTCTATTGCAATGCTGAGCTGCGCGCTTGCCCAGATTTGTAATGGCATTGTGTCTAATGTTTTCCTCTACACACTGGTTTCAGTGATAACTGTGTTAAAATTCAAGCCTCACGCTGCCCCCTGACATGTTTCGCCGTTTCACGGCGTCCTCAGGGGTAAGGGCAGTGTTTGTGCGTGCTTTGCCTCACTTCCGGCTTATAAGACCTTTGCTAGTGATGCGTTGGTTGTGCGCCTTATTGGGGGCGTGACAGGCGTCTTCACTGGGCTTCTGATTGGATAGGTCATAGGGCTCGCTTTCATGACGAGCTGACTTCGCCCCTTGACGTCAGATGTTTTCCCTTTCTCTCGTTTTAATTGGTGCGGATCATCACTGAGCGCTGCGCTTGTTAGTGACGTCGGAGCTCTCTCGGCTTCCGTGTCACTGCGCATGTCTTTACACTCTGTTCGTGATCCGAACTCCACATTGCGCATGCCCATGGACTTCAACTCCCACGATGTTTCTGCACAGCTATTGCCCAGGTAACCTCCGCCATAGCCTATTGGCATTATCATTTGACATTATGTAATGCAGAGACCACCACCCCCTTTTGCAAAATAGGCTCTGGTACATCAACATCACCCCCTCCAGGAAAACTTCGAGACAATGCATCCGCCTTAGTATTTTTTGCCCCCGGGCGATAAGTTATTACAAAATTAAACCTAGTAAAAAATAACGACCACCGAGCCTGTCTAGGGGTGAGACGTTTAGCAGACTCCAGATATAATAAGTTTTTGTGATCAGTAATCACCGTGACGGGATGAACCGCCCCCTCCAAAAAATGACGCCACTCCTCAAAAGCCGACTTAATAGCCAAAAGTTCCCTGTTGCCAATATCATAGTTCCTTTCTGCAGTAGACAATTTCTTCGAAAAGAAAGCACACGGACGCCATTCACCAGGGGACGGGCCCTGAGATAGTACCGCTCCCACCCCCACCTCTGATGCGTCAACCTCTACAATAAAAGGAAGCGAGACATCTGGCTGTACGAGAATAGGGGCTGAGGTGAATCTCTCCTTCAGAGATGTAAAGGCAGTTTTGGCTGCATGTGACCATTTGGAAAAATCGGATCCCTTTCGGGTCATGTCCGTCAGTGGTTTGACCACCAAAGAATAGTTTTTTATAAACTTTCTATAAAAATTGGCAAACCCCAGGAAGCGTTGCAATGCCTTCAGGTTCTCAGG
The DNA here is from genome assembly GCF_014858855.1 of Bufo gargarizans. Lineage (NCBI taxonomy): Eukaryota > Metazoa > Chordata > Amphibia > Anura > Bufonidae > Bufo > Bufo gargarizans. Next base: position 94,527,605 of record NC_058085.1, read on the forward strand.
CAGATCCCAGTCCATAATCGCCCGGACTTTCTCTGGATCCATGCGGAAACCTGAATCTGACAACACATACCCCAGAAATGGCAGTTCTTTTACGGCGAACACACATTTCTCTAATTTAGCAAACAATTTGTTGGCCCTTAATATCTGCAGCACTTGTCTCACATGGATCTTATGTGTATCCCGATCTGGAGAATAGACCAGGATGTCATCAAGATATATCACAACAAATCTCCCGATAAGGTGACTAAAAATATCGTTGACAAAATGTTGGAACACCGCAGGCGCATTAGTAAGACCAAAAGGCATAACCAGATTTTCATAATGCTCTTCTGGAGTATTAAAAGCCGTCTTCCACTCATCCCCCTCTTTGATGCGAACCAGGTTATAGGCTCCTCTGAGATCCATCTTGGAGAACCATTTAGCACCAGCAACCTGATTAAAGAGGTCGGGAATGAGAGGAAGAGGATAGGGATCTCGGATAGTTATCCGGTTTAACTCCCGGAAATCCAGGCAAGGACGCAGGCCCCCATCTTTCTTTTTAACGAAAAAGAACCCTGCAGCCACAGGTGAAGAAGAGGGTCTGATGTGTCCCTTAGCCAAACTCTCCGAGATATAATCTTGCATAGCCTTCCTCTCCGGGCCGGAAAGATTATATAACCGGGTTTTAGGTAGTTTTGCCCCAGGTACTAGGTTAATTGGGCAATCATATGGACGATGAGGTGGTAACCCCTGACAACCCTTCTCAGAGAACACATCCATAAAATCTGACAGAAAGGCAGGCAGAGATGTTACAGAGAGTGTAGAGCACCTACTACTCAAGCAGTTGTCCTTACAATGATCACTCCACTCCACAATCTCCCCGGCCTGCCAATCCACCACTGGATTGTGAGTCACAAGCCAGGGAAGCCCCAATACCATAGGAGCCGGAAGACCATCCAGGAAATAACAAGAGATATGCTCTTTATGGAGGTCCCCTACCTGCAGATGGATGTTATGGATGATCTGAGTTAACTCTTTCTGAGTAAGAGGGGAGGAGTCGATGGCAAAAACAGGAATATTTCTGCGTACCGGTTCTGGAGTAAAACCCAGAGCCTGAGCAAACTGTGAATCCACCAAGTTGACCCCCGCCCCACTGTCCAAAAAGACGGAACAGATCTCAGTCTTATTGCCAGCCTTAACGGTAGCGGACAACAAAAACTGAGACATGCGTATGGAGGAAACGAATACGCCCAGACTGTTATCCTCCGCACAATCTGGGGACTCTAGTTTTCCCGCGGCTCCTTTGTTTGTTCTCTTAGGTTCTGAGGGACATACCTTTACAAAATGACCCCTCCCCCCACAACGAAAACAAACCTCTGATCTATGGCGGACCTTCGGAGGATTCACCCGTCTAGTGACGCCCCCTATTTGCATTGGTTCGACTGGATCATAACAAACCGATCCCTGCCCTATAGAGGCCTCTGTAGAATTTAATAGTCTCTCCTTGAGTCGTCTGTCGACTCTAATAGACAGAGACATAGCAGCCTCAAGAGACCCAGGGACCTCGTATACCGCCAGCGCGTCTTTTAATTTTTCAGACAACCCCTGGCAGAACTGACTCCTAAGGGCCGAGTTGTTCCATAATGTATCAGTAGCCCACCTACGGAATTCGGAACAATATAGTTCAGCAGACCGGTTCTCTTGCCGAAGTCCACGTAGCTTAGACTCAGCCAGTGAGACCCTGTCCGGGTCATCATATACGAGACCCAGGGCTTCAAAAAACTCATCCACTGATCGTAAGGCTGGAGAGTCTGATGGTAGGGAGAAAGCCCAAGCCTGCGGATCTCCTTGCAGGAGAGAAATTACAATGCCCACCCGTTGTTCCTCGCCGCCAGAGGATCTAGGGCGTAACCTGAAGAACAATTTACAAGCTTCTCTGAAGGTTACAAATTGGTCTCTCCCTCCTGAGAACCTATCAGGTAAAACTACTTTTGGCTCAGGAGTACCTTGGTTTCCCGTAGCAACGGTGGAACCCAAGGATCGCTGCTGCTGCTGCAGCACTGTTGCTTTTAATCCTGCCACTTCAAGGGATAACCCCTGTAATTCTTTTGCCAAAACCGTAACCGGATCCATAGTGGAACAGAAAAATACAAAGCAAAACAGCAAGCAAAAAAAAAAAAAGAAGAAATGTCACTCTTTTTTTTTTTTTTTTTAAATGGCCAGATATACTGTCACGACCGCTATCCCAGCAGCAGTCGTGTCGTACCAGACGGAGGTGAAGGGGGACCCTTATCTATGGATGGGAGATAGAACGGCCACCCCTGACTAACCCTAAGCTGGCACCTGTCTGCCCTGATACCCTAGACGGGGTGTGAACCCGTGCGGCGAGCAGGATGCCTAAACCCTCAGTCACCCTAGCAAGACTAGACTGGGGAAAGGCAGATGGGAGCACTAGTCATCATCACTCATGTCTAGGAGAACAACAGGGGAAGACAGCAACAAACAAACAATCTATAACAGAGAATAGACTTATCCAGTCACGAGCAGAGAAGGTGATCCCAATAACGACAGTCCACGCCAGACAAGAGCTCCACAGCAATACCATCAAACGATCTCCTTCAAAGGTCAGAATAACACTGGAAGTAAGGACTACATCTGGCAATGACTGCAAGTGAAACTGAAACTAATATAGTAGCTGGGAGTGGCAGACAGGACTCACCTGAGAAGGATGCCTACAAACTCCCAGTCAGGACAAAAAGGTTCACAAGGCAAAACCCTGATGACATACCCTGAACCACAGAGCAAACTCACAAGCTATCGCGAGTAGCAAGTCGCTGTGACCTTCTCCTCCCAGACCTGTCTGGATCAGTCACAGTTGTGACACCTGTTCAGGACGACAAACAACACTATGTTCGAAATCCTGATTAAAACAAACAAGAAAATAATAATGAATATGAGATAAGCAGGCACACTCTTATTTGGGTACAAGTATTATTTATTGATAATTTAATATATGCGTGATCTGGTAAAAAATTGTTGGTAGTTCCTTTTTAATAGAGGTATGTTGGAGTGGTGGTAAGTTTTTTTAGCACATTTTCCCTAAAAAATATGGATATAAAAATGGTGAATAGATGTTTTGAATATATATATAAAAAATGTGTGGAAAATTGGGAAAAAAAGCGGTTTACAGTTTTTCAGATGCAGATAAAAATCTTTCAGGTGCAGATAAAAGATGTCTAAAAAAGGTAAATGTCCACAAAGTCTTTCATATAAAAATCACTGATCAGGATATAAATAACTGAAGATCTACAGGATGATCATCCACTGTTAGACAGGGTTGTTGTCCAGTGATGCCCCTTAGTGAAAATTAGATTGTCATTCTGTATAGGATCCCTGATGTGCCTTTTAGAGAATAACAGTTTATAACTGGTGGTAATTCTGTGGAGGAAAGTGGTGCTCTGTGCCTAGGTGCGGCGTCCCGCACTGTCCGTGGCTACAGAGATCACTTACCCTTCCCGGCGCTTGATCTCCTGGGTTCTCTGGTGATGGTCTGCTGTTCCTGGGAGGCTCCTGTGATCCAGTCCGGTTCTCCAGAGACAGCGGCGTGCCTCGTGTTACCAGGGACGCCGGGGGGCGTGGTTTGCGCGTCTGGCGGATGACGTAGATGGTCACGTGATCACGGACTCTCTCTCAAGCGCCTTCACAGTGTTCTCCCAACTCTATGTGAGTGGTGAGTGTTCCGGTAATCCTCAGCTTCATTAAACGCGTTTCGGGACTCTATCCCTTCATCAGTAAGTGCAAAAGAAAATAATAAAATAATACAATTTAATTAGGGTCCTCAATCACTCCTGTACAATGTGAACTGTACATGATCTTTTGAAAAGGGAAGCCCACATGCAGTCCCCACCTAGTTTTAGTACATAAAAAAAGTAATTTTTGGGGGGGTGAATTAAGCGTAGCACAGCATGATTGTATTTTATAAAAAATTATATATATATATATATATATATATATATATATATATATATATACACAGTACAGACCAAAAGTTTGGACACACCTTCTCATTCAAAGAGTTTTCTTTATTTTCATGACTATGAAAATTGTAGATTCACACTAAAGGCATAAAAACGATGAATTAACACATGTGGAATTATATACATAACAAACAAGTGTGAAACAACTGAAAATATGTCATATTCTAGGTTCTTCAAAGTAGCTACCTTTTTCTTTGAAGGCCCTTTTGCCTTCACTCTGCGGTCTATCTCACCCCAAACATCTCGATTAGGTTCAGGTTCGGTGACTGTGGAGGCCAGGTCATCTGGCGCAGAACCCCATCACTCTCCTTCATGGTCAAATAGCCCTTACACAGCCTGGAGGTGTGTTTGGGGTCATTGTCCTGTTGAAAAATAAATGATGGTCCAACTAAACGCAAACCGGATGGAATAGCATGCCACTGCAAGATGCTGTGGTAGCCATGCTGGTTCAGTATGCCTTCAATTTTGAATAAATCCCCAACAGTGTCACCAGCAAAGCACCCCCACACCTCCTCCTCCATGCTTCACGGTGGGAACCAGGCATGTAGAGTCCATCCTTTCACCTTTTCTGCGTCGCACAAAGACACGGTGGTTGGAACCAAAGATCTCAAATTTGGACTCATCAGACCAAAGCACAGATTTCCACTGGTCTAATGTCCATTCCTTGTGTTCTTTAGCCCAAACAAGTCTCTTCTGCTTGTTGCCTGTCCTTAGCAGTGGTTTCCTAGCAGATATTCTACCATGAAGGCCTGATTCACATAGTCTCCTCTTAACAGTTGTTCTAGAGATGTGTCTGTTGCTAGAACTCTGTGTGGCATTGACCTGGTCTCTAATCTGAGCTGCTGTTAACCTGCGATTTCTGAGGCTGGTGTCTCGGATGAACTTATCCTCCGCAGCAGAGGTGACTCTTGGTCTTCCTTTCCTGGGGCGGTCCGCATGTGAGCCAGTTTCTTGATGGTTTTTGTGACTGCACTTGGGGACACTTTCAAAGTTTTCCCAATTTTTCAGACTGACTTCTTAAAGTAATGATGGCCACTCGTTTTTCTTTACTTAGCTGCTTTTTTCTTGCCATAATACAAATTCGAACAGTCTATTCAGTAGGACTATCAGCTGTGTATCCACCTGACTTCTCCACAATGCAACTGATGGTCCCAACCCCATTTATAAGGCAAGAAATCCCACTTATTAAGCCTGACAGGGCAGAGGTGAAAACCATTTCAGGTGACTACCTCTTGAAGCTCATCAAGAGAATGCCAATAGTGTGCAAAGCAGTAATCAAAGCAAAAGGTGGCTACTTTGAAGAACCTAGAATATGACATATTTTCAGTTGTTTCACACTTTTTTGTAATGTATATAATTCCACATGTGTTAATTCATCGTTTCGATGCCTTCAGTGTGAATCTACAATTTTCATAGTCATGAAAATAAAGAAAACTCTTTGAATGAGAAGGTGTGTCCAAACTTTTGGTCTGTACTGTATGTGCTGTGCCCCTGTCAAAGACAAAAAAAAATTCCATCTTGAAGTAATTAAAACCTTGTTGATGGTTGCGGGGTAAATAGGACAAGGCGAAGTCAAACCCGAAAGGGAGTTCAGGGGACCTGGTGAAGCAATAAGAAAAGTCCAGCTCTTCGCTGTTTAGGGCGTTGAGAGAGTACCTTACTTTGCCTTTTCACCTTTAATCTATTTCCCGCAAAAGGAGGGATTTGTGAGAGATGGGCTTTATATCTTTATATAATGTGGTGTGAACATTCTGCAGTATACATTTCTGTCCACTAGATGGCCGCAAACCATATGTATAAGGTCAATAAGGGAGGGGTAAAATAGGGATTACATTGAAGTTTTCAAATATACCTATGAACTCAGTTGAAGTTGCTGAAACCACTCCTATCAGGTTAAGGAGCCAATAGTCTCTTCTTAAGGAACACCCCTTTTGTGATGTCATGTCTGCTATTTAAGTCAATGTAATGTAAATAAAGCTCTCTCTTCTACAATGGCTCAAAGGGGATGAGAAGATGCTTTCATGAAACCACCTAGTGTGTCTGGTCTCATTATGAAAGCAGTATGGCACGTGCATACTTATACTTCTAATTGATTTGGCACCACACAAACAAGATGAGAAGCGCATAAATTGCACTGACATTACCCCCTCCTCCTCCAACCCTTCCAAAAGGTCCTGAGCATCCGGACCAAGCTCTAGCTCACTCTACTGCATTACCACCCCAAGATCTCCCTCTCACTGTCAAACAGGATCAGGGTCGATACTTGGGGGCTGGTCCTGCAGGAGGCGGAGAGCTTCTGCTGCTCAGAGCCAGGGCAGAGGGCTCCGTGCCACTAGCTTGTATCACGAATTACACCACTGCCTCAGCGTCTTGAGATGAAATGGGGCGGCTGCCATGCCCGAAAAAAAATCATGGATGAGGCGGACGCCCCTGCCACCTGCGCCCGCCCCTCCATGGGTAGAGGAGCAGCCCCGTGATGGCAGCGGTCCAGCACTGGAACCATCTCCACCACCACGGCTGCCGGCACTCATGATGTGTTTTTATATACAAACAAAAAAATATAAAGAAAATAAGGGAATTTGGGCAAACTTTATTGGGTTGGGGACAGTGGGGCAAAAAAGGTAAATAAAATATACACAAAACCCTAAAACGCAGAAAAATACTTTTTTTCACAGAAAAAAGACGCTGACACAAAACCCTAAGGCCTCTTTTACACGGGCGTCGCGGGTGAGGGCCGGATGCGATGCAGGTGCATTCAGGGAAAATTGTGCGAGTAGGCATGCAATTTCAGTCAGTTTTGACAGCGATTGCGTTCCGATGTTCAGTTTTTTCCGCACGAGTGCAATGCGTTTTGCACGCACGTGAGAAAAAACTGAATGTGGTACCCAGACTCGAATCTGGACTTCTTCACTGATGTTCGGTTTGGGTTTGGTGTTCTGTCGACTTTATTATTTTCCATTTTAACATGGTTACAATGGAAAATAATAGCATTCTTTAATACAGAATTCTAAGTATAATGTCAATTGAGGGTTAAAAAATAATAAAAACATAACTCACCTCACCCACTTGATCGCGCAGCCGGCATAGTCTTCTTTCAGGACCTGCAAAAGGACCTTTGGTGAGCATGGTGACGTCAGCTCAGGTCCTGCTGAATGAAGATAGAAGAAAATAAAAATACATTGAATAGACTTTAATGGGATCCGGGGTTGCTCATCCCTATCATCTCCTAGCAACCATGCGTGAAAATCGCACTTGCTTGTAGATGCTTGCGATTTTTACACAGCCCCATTTATTTCTATGGGGCCTGTGTTGCGTGAAAAACACAGAATATAGAACATGCTGCGATTTTCACGCAACACACAAGTGATGAGTGAAAATCACTGCTCATGTTCACAGCCCCATTGAAGTGAATGGATTCGGATTCAGTGCGGGTGCAATGCATTCACCTCACGCATTGCACCCACGCTGAATTCTCACCCGTGTGCAAGGGGCCTAAAACACAGAAAAATACTTTTTGGTTGTTTTTTTCACAGACAAAAGATGATGACACTAATCACTACCCACACAAAACCCTAAAACACTAACCCTAAAACACAGAAAAATACTTTTTTTTCACAGACGAAACAGACAGCAAAAACCATCAATATACTATATCTCTATCTAATCTACACCACAACCTGCACTGGACCCTATCCGCTACACTATTCATTAACTAACCTACACTGACTATCTAACACTAACTATCTGGATTATATATATGAGCTACCTAACTAATGTACCTAACAACCGACACTGGACCCTATCAGATACACTATTCACTAACTAACCTACACTATCTACCACTAGCTGGATTATATATATGAGGTATCAGAAGTCACAGGAATTCAGCATAGCACAATGATCACACTCCTCTTATATAGTAAGGGGTAGGCAACTTTCCTATTGGTTGCTAGGGAAGTTACTAAGCTATTGCAGCCTTCTCATTGCTAGAAGCAGGGAGTGATCATGTGTACTGTGGAAAAAAATATATATTCGAATTTACGAATATATAGCTCTAAATATTTGCGAATTCTCGAAGTGCTGATATTCGCGATTAAAATTCGCTATTCGAATATTCGTGCTTAACACTACTGCTTGTAATGCTGTGGATGGTGTTTGTGATGTTTTCCTTCAGTTCATCCAGGGGATGTGGATTGTTAGCGGACACTTTCTGTTTTAAATTTCCTCACAGATGCAAATTGCATATAGACAAGTCTGGAGAACGTGGTGGCCATAACCCATTGCTCACAGTTCGCTTCTCCATAAAGAGTTCATGAACTCATGCCGGTGAGTCCCATGAGGGGTGGCATGTTGCCCCATCTTGTTGGGAAAAAACAGGACATTTTTTTTTCTGCAGCATCACTGTTGAAGAACTACAAGCAGTCTCAGCCAACATAATCTGCCGTGCCCAAAGATGCTTAGATGTGAACGGACTACCTTCATCTTCTTTTGTGACTTGTGGGTAATAAAAAAAAAAAGAATCCACTTGCTTGTTCATCTTGTCATACAATCGCTGGAGGCGGGCTACTTTTTTGTGGGCCACCCTGTATATTACAATTGTATATTGCCACCCTGTATATTGCTGTAACGGATTCTCCAGAGAGAACAACAAAAGTCATTCTCAAGCAAATACTTGGGAAATACAGACAGAAGAATGGACAACTCAAACCTGCATAATAAACACTGCTGTAAGGTGAGGGACTACGGCTCAGACATCCATCTACTACTAGGCGTTACAATTCAAGTCTAGACCTGATAGTGGATATTTACACTCACAAGTGACAGCCATCCAAGTGACTGCACTTCAAGTCCACTGCAATTGAATCTATCAAAGCTTATGAGCTGCACTATAAAAAAAAGACTGTTATACGTTTGCTTCTGGCCTCTTATTTCAAACTGCATTCCACTGTACCGTTCCCCAGGAAGCGATGGTCGGAAGGAGTACACCATCACACAATACTTCATCAGGGCAATTACCAAGCCCATCCTCCACACTGGCTCCTCGGGGACTTGCTTAAGAGCATATTCCAAGGCCAGGAATGTCATGTTCATCAGTCATATCACCTAGGTGTATCTTAGTCCTATTCAAGTAAATGAGACCTAGCTGCAATGCAAAACACAGATAGCCCCTTCAAAGTGACTTTTTATGTTGTTCCCCTAAGGCTAACCTCCAGTACTCCAGCTGTAGTAGAACTCCCAAGATGCACACTTGCTTGGCTGTTCTCAGAACTCCATAGAAATCAATGGAGCATGTTGGGAGTTATAGTTTCACCACAGCCGGAGTACCGGAGGATAACTATCACTGCCCTAAGATATTTATCTTGGGGAAATTTGGACATTTTAAGGGATTTTTTTTCCCTTATTTTTTATTATCATGTCATCGTGGTATTATCCTGTAACAGACTGGTGGCATTATTTAGTCATGGCCCTAAGGGAGTGTAATCCAGTTATAGTATGATGGTGCTAATCAGTCAGAATGGGGTAGTATTATTTAGTGATGTCATGGTGGTAATTAGACATAATCGAAGTTATCAAAAATTTGATTTGGCTGCTTTGCCGAAGTTCAAAAAGAAACTTCATTTGTTACAAATTAATTCATCACGAATAGTATTCCATTGTAAGTAACGGGCGCAATCGCACCACCCCATTATTGATCCTCTCAGATGCCACGTTTATAGCTGATCTTAGCATTTGTCACATTGTCACATTGAGGCCTTTCAGGGGTTAATCAGGGGTTAAAAACAAAAATATACATACCCACCTTATCCATTTGCTAGTGGAGAGGCTGTCGTGGCCATCTTGATTGAAGAAAATTTGCCAAATCTCGAATGCACTGAAGTATGAAGCTACGTTGTCATCACACTGACCAGGGGCGGTAATGTCAATAGTGATTTGGCGTGTTTTCTTCAATCGAGATGACCACGGGGGCCTCTCCGTGAGCAAATGGATAAGGTGAGATTGTTTTTTTTTGTTTTTTACTGCTATTTCAGGAAAAACTGATTCGTGACTAATCAAATTTTTCTGAAATTCAAATCGAAATCCATTTTGAATGCTTCGATTTGCTCACTAGTGGTAACATACAAACTTGCTATCTATTATTATTTGAGGATAGGGCTAATCTATGTATGCAGATTCCCCAGAGAGTCTGGTACAGCATAGTATACCTTGTATATCCCAGTAGAACCCATCACTCTTGGAGAGCACAGACCACATCGCTGAACACCAGGACCAGGCTGTGTACTAGGCAGCAATGCCGTGTATTATAAGCAGTATTAAGCAGGATTTACGGTTATCAGTTGCACCACTTATAATTATTTTACAGCATCACAATTGATAATTATAAACACGTTAACACTAACCAGGTATCATTACAATTACTCAGAAACAAGCAAATCATGCTGATATGTACAGTAAATGCGCATTTAATAGAGGAATATGCCATTTCAGTGAACTGTAAACTGCTGACCCGTTTGTGTCCTACTGTAGCAATTATTGCAGTAACCATTAAATAGTGTTTATCAGCAGGGTTGATCATGCTAAACTGATGCCAGCTTTTCTAATCAGAGGTATTGAGAATATGAATGTTTACTTTGCCATATTCTGTTCCTCAAGTGCCCAGGAGGTGGATTTTTACTGTGACGCTCTCTGCATTGTGCTGCCTTACAGGCCCTCTTCTCTGCTCTAGGTAAAAGCTGCAGAATCCATCCAGGAGACCGCTACAGCTGTCACTCACTGCTGAGGGGAGAGGTTTTGAATCAGCATTTCACAGTGAAGCCATGTCCTGGGCACTTACAAGAGCAGAATTAAACTTCATATTCACACTACGTCTGATGAGAAAAGCTCTACAAAATGTATGGTACATGTATGCCTCTGTGCAGCGGCTAATTTTCGGGAAAACCAGATCTACTGGCGGCTAGTTCTGACATCAGAGTCCCATGTCAATGAGGTGGTTCCAGGGCTCCATAGCTTTAGGAAGCTCAGCCGGCATATCCACCTGGCATGCAGGGACGCAGGCGTGAGTTGGTCCTTACAGGTGCCTTTTGGTATTAAAGACTCCTTTGGCTTTGAGACTTCTGGATTGGTATTGTGACTACGAGTTTGGCTTCTGGTGATTTGATATTGTATTGATCTACTGGTTTTGGCTTTCTAGCGTGTTGGTTTTTTTCATTTGCCGAATGGCATTTGACCCTTTTTCGTACGACTACTCTTGTGTTTGTCTGTTTGTTGTTCCCTATATGTGTGTCACCCTCACATGTATTTCAGTATAGGGACTGCCGCCCAGTTGAGGGGTCACTGCATAGGGTGACTATCCAAGTAGGTAGGGATAGGGGGTCCAGGAAGTCTTAGGGCTGCACTATCCCTGTTTGTGTGTGACAGTAGTCGCCTTATCCTGACAGTATACTTGTACTGTTCTCCCCAACTCCTCCATAGTGCCAGTCAGCAGTTTATCATAGTCAGAACTGCTGACAGACACCCTTTAAGCTGCCAATGTGCATCAAACAAAATGAAAAAGTTAACTTGAGTGCTCCAGAAAAATGTCTTAGCCATGAGTAAGAAGTGGAAAGTTTTCACTCTAAACCTGATGCCAATGATTTAGTTAAAGAGGACCTATCACCGATTATGACAATGTGAACTAACTATACAGACATGGAGAGCAGCGCCTGGGGATCTCCCTGCACTTACTGTTATACCTGGGTGCCGCTCCGTTCTCCCGCTATGCCCTCCGGTATCTTCAGTCACAAAGTTATGGTAGGCGGAGTCTGCCCTTGTTCTGCTGTAGCGCTGGCCAATCGGATCGCAGAGCTCCCAGCCTGGGAGGTTATTTTCTCCCAGGCTGTGAGCTCTGCAATGCGATTGGCCAGCGCTACAGCAGAACAAGGGCAGACTCCGCCTACCATAACTTAGTGACTGAAATCTCTGCCTACTATAACTTAGTGAGCGAAGATACCGGAGGGCATAGCGGGAGAACGGAGCGGCACCCGGGGATAATAGTAAGTGCAATGAGATCCTCGGGTGCCGCTCTACATGTCTGTATAGTTAGTTCACAATGTAATAATTGGTGAAAGGTCCTCTTTAAGTATAATTCAAAAGAACCTGTAAACATAAAATGACATGTTATAGAGCAGAAGGAGTTGAGCAGATTGTTTAGGAGGTATTTAGAAATTATACCCTTCATTTTATTATATTGATTTGTAAAAGATGTTGTTAGCCTCATCCAAAAGAACATCTCTATCAAGTTTAGATGCCCTGGTATTAGCTATTCCCAAGGTCCATTCAGGGCAATGTCTATTATGAAGCCTATCAAAGTAAGGCCACGTTTTGTTCCAAAGCTGAATCCTCTGTTAGACGAACAATTAGAGAGAATCCTCACCATTTCATCAAAAGGAAAATTGTGCATTACATACTTGTGGTGACAGGAGGAAGCAAGTATAATAAAGTTTTCTATAGAGGACACTTTTAATACCAGTATTATCCACTATGAAATTCAAATCCAAAAATGTGATCATTGATTTTGAAATATGAGACTTAAATCATAAATAGATATTAAAAGGGTCATCAGTATCTGATCGGTGGGGGTCCGACACCCAGGACCCCAGCCGATCAGCTCCCATAGCACTCCTATGAGCACCGCAGCCTTCTCCGTGCTTATCAAGCACAGCTCCGTACATTGTATAGCAGCTGTGCTTAGTATCATACCTAGCTCCATTCACTTCAGAACAAGTGTGGCCACCCTCCATTCACTACTATGGTAGTTCCAAAAATAGCCGAGCACAAGTTTGGCTATTACTGGCAGTCCCACAATGGTGAATGGATAGGCAGCAGTGCCTTCTCCTTTGACTGCTGTGGGACTTCCAAAGATAGTTTCTGAACTCATACAGTATAACTTTAAATGGAGGATGTCTGCTCTTGTGTGATGTGCTCTTCTTCATTTAAGATTCACATTCTGGAAATAGGAGCGAGTCCCAGAGCTGGGACCAGTCCCTGACATTGATGGCATATCCCAGTGATATGCCATAAATGTGTAACCCCTTTAAGGTTAGAAATTGCTCCTTACTGTTCACTCCCCCTTTGAGCAAGAAAATACGCAAAGTTATTGTCCAAACCATATTCTCATTTCTGATTGCACCTAGTAATCATGAATGTGTGGCGCTCTAGTGCACAATGTGGCCGTGTACCTCCTGTAATACAGCAAAATTTGCATCTGAACCCCATTATCACTCACTAAAATCACAGCCACAACTCAAGATAACATAAATCCAATCTAATGCCGCGTCTAACACTTCTCCCATCGGCTCTTTCATACCAGTATTTAGAAGTAATTTGTCGCCATGACTGGAGTGGATTATCTGATGATAGGTACACAGGCAGTTGCAATTGTGCAATTACTCCTCTACCATTTGAAAAGCATGTAATAGCCCTGGGTTATAATCACTGATCAAGCTCTCTCATGGGTGAGCGGATTAATAGTACCTAACCGTTTTTCATTGCGCATATTGGGATTGCCTGGATATAGCTTAAATATATCAAGGATTAAAGTAGATCACTACAGAGAGGATTGTCTGTGGAAAAGCAAAAAAAAATCAAGCAATAAGATGTGTATGGTGTTTCCTTTCTGTTACAGGTGCATTGAACTTTTTTACAATCCTGACTCTTCATATTTCAAGAATTTACCTTAAAGGGCATCTGTCAGCAGATTTGTACCTATGAAACTGGCTAACCAGTTACAAGTGCGCTTGGCAGCTGAAGTCATCTGTGTTGGTCCCATGTTCGTATGTGCCCGCATTGCTGAGAAAAATGAAGTTTTAATATATGCAAATAGACCTAAGACTCAGTTTTTTCTGCAACTGCAGCGCTCCTGTGCACTATATTGACAGGACCAGACGTGATCACTAGTGTTGGGCAAGCATGCTCGGCTGAACACTAGTTCGGCCGAATACCACGTGTGCTTGTTCGAGTCTCCTCCCCGCACGTTTTTTGCCTGATACGTAGCCAATAAATGTGTAGGTAAGTACTGCCATTCACTGTAATGCTGTAGCCATGTTGGCTACTGGCATTACAGTGATTGGCTGTCCAGAACGCATCATCGGGTGCTATATAGCATTAGGAGTGCTAATTAGTATTATTATAGTATTAGCTCAGTATTAGTCAGGGAGAGCTGGAGAGCATAAGGGAGAGATAGTGTAGGGATTGAAATAGCAATATTTTAGTTTTTATACTTGTTATAGACCCAAAAGTCCTTTAAAGGACTATTGTGTGTGGCAGCAATATATATTTTTAGAGCAACCTGCACTAAATTGCTAAAACTTGTTAGAGACCAAAAAGTCCTTTTAAGGACTATAGTTATATCTGGCAGCAATATATATATTTTTAGCGCAGCCTGCACTAAATAGCTTGCAATTGTTTGGCCGCTGCAGACAGCAACATTATCTGCGCTACACCTCGTGTCTAACGTGTGCGCAGCCCAAAAATATCTGTGACATCCAGTGTACTTTTTCTATAGACTGTGTCCGCTGCGGACAGTTACATTACCTGCGCTACATCTCCTGTATAGCGTTTGCCCATCCGAAATATCAGTGACATTAATTCAGTGTAATTTTTTTGCTGCTGGTGACAGCAACATTACTTGCGCTATACCCCCTGTTTAATGTCTGCGCATCCTAAATATCAGTGACATTCATTCAGTGTAATTTTTTTTTAGGCAGTTGTGACAGCGACATTACTTGCTCTATACCTCCTGTTTAACGTGAGCGCATCCTAAATATCTGTGACATTCATTTAGTGTCATATTTTATTAGGCGGTGGTGACAGCGATATTACTTGTGCTATACCTCCTGTTTAACGTGTGCGCATCCGAAAAATATCTGTGACATTCTGTGCACTTTATTTGCACATACACTTGCAAAACCTGTGCTACTGTACATGTGACATACTTGCAAGCATATATACCATTTAATATGCGCAAGGCGAGCAGTAAGGGACGGGGATGTGGCCGTGCTGCTGATGGTGCACGCAGAGGCCGTGGCCCTGGGCATGGTGAAACTGTGCCTGCTGCCAGAGCACAAGAAACACACTCATCCACAATACCTAGCTTCATGTCCCAGTTTCCAGAGCGGCGTAGGACACCACTCTCGAAGTCAGAGCAGTGAGACCAGGTGGTCAGTTGGATTGCAGCAGATAATGCTTCCAGTCAGTTAAGCACCATTCTGTCTTGCTTAAAGTCCAGTCTCAGTAGGAGAGTCTTGGCAAACAAGTGATTCCCCCACTCGGATATTCCAAGGAGCTGTTTTCATCGCAATTCCTTAATTTGGGCTTCTCGCCAACCCCGCTTAAAGGGGGTGTAACATAGCAAGGGGTTTTGTTTGGGAAAGCAGGTATTTTCCTCCCAATATGGGCGGCTGGGCTGATTTCCAGCCAGGTGAGATCAAATACCGGACCGGAGTTTAAGTTTGGCAGCATCTGGCTGTCCTTTAAATAGGCAGATGGGCTCAGAATCTGAGTCTCTGTCTTGGGATTTGAAGCATGGTGCTGTGCTGGAAGGTTCAGAGCCGCATGAGGGCTGTATGCTGGGAAACAGGCCCCTAAAGCCTGCTGTGGACTGCCGGGGATAAAACGGCTAGTAAAGTGACTGGTCTGTTATATTGACTTTTCATTGTGTGAATTTACACCAAGACTGTTATGAGTTGTTTTACTTTTTACTTTTGTGCAAATAAACACTGACATTTTGATTTACGAACTTGTTTTGCCTCTGTACTGCGTCCGCTTACCCTGCCTACCAGATCAAATCCTCACAAGGGTCATGAGGAGATCTTGTGCCCTCATTCCCAAACTCTATAGCATTCACAGTCAGAAGAGGATGACGGTGGGGAACGGCAATTAGTGTTTAACAAAGTGGATGATGATGATGAGACATATTTGCCAATAAATCAACTGCAATTAGTGTCTCAAGAGGTTCATGATGAGGATGAGACACAGTAATCAATAACTGAGGTTGTTGATAGGTCAACAAGTCAGGAGAAGAGCCAGAGTGAGGAAGTGGAAGAGGAGGTGCTGGACGATGAAGTCACACACCCAACCTGGGAAGGTGGCAAGCCAAGCGAGGACAGCAGTAAAGGGAAGGAGAGATCTGCAGCACCGCAACAAACTGGAAGAGGCAGTGGGGTTGAAAAAGGGAGAAGGTGGGCCACACCAAAAGGCCCTGCAACTGTTCTCCGGAGCACCCCCTTGTGGCAATCTCCCTTGCCAAGGGGTAGGTGTTCCACAGTCTGGCGCTTTTTTGAGGAAAGTGCAGACAATAAAAGAAATGTCATTTGCAACCTGTGCCGTACCAAAATGAGCAGGGGCGTGAACACTAGCAACCTCACCACCACCAGCATGATCGGCCACATGGCATCAAAGCACCCTAATAGGTGGGCCAAACACCTGGGTCCACAACAAGTGTCTGCGGGTTACACCACTGCCTTCTCTTCCCCCGTGTTACGTGCTGGCCAATCCCCTGTCCAAGATGCAGGCCAGGATGCGTCCCGCTTTGCACCTGGACCTTTGAAAGCACTATCAGCTAGCACAGCCACTTCTGTGTCCCAGCGCAGCAAACAGTTGTCTATACCCCAGGCCTTTTAACAAAAGAGCAAATACCCAGCCACCCACCCATAGACCATAGCACCGAATGCACACCTTTCCAAATTGCTGGACCTGGAAATGTTGCCATTTAGGCTTGTGGACACTGAGGCTTTCCGCCGCCTGATGGCGGCGGCTGTCCCACGGTACTCTGTCCCCAGCCGCCAATATTTTTCACTGTGTGCAGTCCCAGCCTTGCACCAGCATGTGTCCCGTAATATCACCCGTGCCCTGACCAACGCAGTTATTGGGAAGGTCCACTTAACGACTGACACATGGACGAGTGCTTTTGGCCAGGGACGCTACATTACGCTGAGAGCACACTGGATAAACGTTTTGGAGGCCGGGAGTGAGTCGAACCCTGGGATGGCACAGGTGCTACCGACGCCAAGGATTGCCGCTACCACCTACGTTAGTGGCTGCAACCCCCTCTTCTCCTCCCCCACCTCCTGTTCCACTTCCATCTCTAAATTATCATCTTGCAGCACCAGTCAAACATCAGTCAGTAGCTGGAAGCAGTGTAGCACTGCAGTGGGGAAGCGGCAACAGGCTGTGCTTAAACTGATCTGCTTAGGTGACAAACAGCACACCACCTCAGAGCTGCGGCAAGGGATAAGGGACCAGACTGAGCTGTGGCTCTCACCACTCAACCAGGCATGGTTGTGTCTGATAATGGCCATAACTTGGTGGCGGCTTTGGAGCTCAGCAAACTCACACACATACCATGCCTAGCCCACATGTTCAACCTAGTGGTTCAGCGGTTTCTCAAAACCTACCCCAAATTGCCTGAGCTACTGGTGAAGGTGCACTGTGTGTTTGCCCATTTCCGCAAGTTATTGACAGCTTCCGCCCGTCTGGCAACGCTGCTTCAGCGCTTGCAATTGCCAGCTCCGCTGGAACTCCACATTCCACATGTTGGCCAGGCTTTGTGATTAGCAGAGAGCAGTAGTGGAATACCAGCTGCAACATGGACGTCGCCTTTCCAGTCAGTTTCCGCTAGTCACAAGCGATGAATGGGCATTGATGTCTGACCTGTGTGAGGTTTTACGCAACTTTGAGTAATCAACACAAATGGTGAGCGGCAATAACGCTATTATCAGCATAACCATCCCACTTCTTTGTCTACTCAAATGCTCGCTGCTGACAATTAAGGCGGACACTTTGCATGTGGAAGAGGTGGAAATGGGGGAAGAAAGTACACAGGGTGATAGCCAGGCCACCCTCAGTTCGTCTTCTCAGCGCGAATTGGATGATGATAAGGAGGAGGAGCAGGAGACGGTTGCCTCCGTTACAGAGGGTAGTACCCATGGAAGTATTATTCCATTTGTTCAGCATGGATTGGTAGAAGAGGATAAGGAAATTGAGAGTCATCCTCCTGATGAGGACAGCGAAGTCTTGTCTGTTGGGACTCTGGCACTGTTAGGCTGCCTTTCCCGTGACCCTCGCGTTGTACGCATTTTTGGCTGATTACCGGTTGTTCACCCTTCTTGACCCCTGCTACAAAGAGAACTTCTCATCTCTCATTTCTGTGGTGGAGAGAAGCAAAATTGTGCAATACCAGAAGGTCCTTGTGGAAAAATTGCTCCAAACATTTCCAGCTAACAACACTGGCTGCAGAGTACGTAGTTCCTTGGCCAACCGAGGAGGGGATACAAGGGGAACACACAGCAGTTCCAACAGAGGCAGGGCAACACTCTCCAAGGCATGGGACAGTTTTATGACACCCCGCCAGCACCCTCATCCTGATGAGCGGCCTAGTGTCACAAGGAGGGAAATATTTCGGAAGATGGTGAAGGAGTACGTAGCAGACCGTGTCAGCGTCCTCAGTGATCCCTGTGTGCCTTACAACTAGTGATGGACGAACATCAGTCGGGACGATTCGCGAACGGGAACTAGCATTCGCAATCTAATGTTCGCAAACCACGTGTTCGCAGCGGGTCCCATTCACTTTAATGGCAGGCGAACCTGAAAAACCTTCAGGTCATATTTGCAGCCAGCAAACACTTACTAGAAGTACATAAATAATCCCACAACATGGACAGTGATATACCAGAGGGGGATCATTGGCCAAAATTCCCACAAAAAATATGTATTTTAATCAGGGGCCATTTTTATGTGCCTTAGGCCTCATGCACACGACCATTGTGTACATCCATGTCTGTTCCATCATTTTACACAGTTTAGCGAAGGTCCCATTCATTTCTATGGAGCTGTGAAAAAAAACTGTTAGTCCTCCGTTTTTTCTCTGCGTCCGTGATTCCAGTCCATCATAAAAATATAACCTGTCCTATTCTTGTCAGTGGAAAACAGAGGACGGACCCATTCAAGTCAATAGGTCCATCAAAAAGAAACTGATGCACAACTGGTATGTCATCTGTGTCTGCGTCCGTGTCAGTTTTTTTCTACAAGACCTTGGTGCACTAAAATTACACTTTTCATTAACCTTTCTTTTTTTCCTCCTGTCAGACAAAAAAAAGGAAGACGCAAGGAAACACAACTGAAGCAAAATCAGACACGGACCACTGAAGCCAAAGCACTGACAGCGATGCCGGCGTCTTCTCTTCCGGGTGTACTTGATGACGTCATCGGCGCAGGCGCATTGAGGATGGAGCGGGCGGCCGAGCGAGCGTCCGCCTCTCAGTGCGCCTGCGCCGACTGAATACTGTTACGGTGCAGGCACGAGATCTTGATAGCAGACAGGGCCAGCCAGAGGACAATCGCGTTCGCTGGCCCTGTCAATCAACATGCGGAGGGGGCGTCTTTAGGATAGGAGGATGCGGCTGCTACCAGTAAGTAGCCACCCTACTTGCTGGTAGACAGGTAATTAGCATACCCGTTTTTAGCAGAATGTACTGAACCAAAATGATTAATTACATTATGTATGGATAAATCGCAGTATAGGGATTATAAGTACACAAAAAAAAAAACTATTGAGTGGGGTGACAGAAGCCCTTTAACGTAATTTTTTTTTCTACCATGGAACTGAATGGTGAACGGACGCCACTGTACGGCATCAGTCTGAGGCATTTGTTAAGGCATACATTTTTGGTATGCATTAAATGGATGGCAAAAATAAGATGTAAACTCAGCCCTAATTTCAGAATAAGCACCAGTACACAGCGGAGCAGTGTGGCGGAGAGGGGAGGCCACCATGTACTGACAAAGCGCTACCTGGTCCTGGTGGTCAGGGATGAGGACTGTGTTTCCCAAGGATCATTTTCTACTGGGAAATACAGGGCACAGTATAATACACTAGAATCTATATAATATAAAGATATTAGCCCTACCCCCAAATAATGATACAATTAGGTGGTCATTTATTATATAGAAATATGTCTGTTAGGTGCATTTCTGACACAGATTGTGGCGCAAAGGTCCTTAGCATCGCAATCTGCATATATATATATATATATATATATATGCTTTTTATACAGGGGTCCCTCTTCAAACACTGGAGTATGAAGGTCCTCATTTGCACTAAATTATAAGCGGTGGAGCGTGCTGGCTTCTGCTCCTCGGTCTCCTCCCCCCAGCCACGGACAACACCAGGGATCCCTGAAAAGTTTAAAGCCTGCTCTTCTTGTTCCTTCTTCTCCTCCTCCTCCCCCCAGCCACCATCCTCCTCTGACTCCTCTTCAGACTCCTGCTGACTTATCTCAGATGAAGTAGCCCCCCCCCTGGGAATTCATTCAGAATTGCGGCTTCCTCATCTTCCAGCTCCTGCTCCTCGACAGCTTGATCAATGACATGACGCAATGCACGCTCCAGAAAGAAGGCGTAGGGTACAATGTCACTTGTTTGGTGATCTCATCAAATGGCCGCAGAAGTCTGCATGCATCGCGCATGAGCAGCCACTGGCGAGGTAAAAAGAAACCAAGCTCCTCAGAACCTGTCCTGCCGCAGAGTTCATACAGGTATTGTCGTTAATGGCACGTTTCTAGTGGAGCAGCCTATCAAGCATATACAAGGTGGAGTTCCAGAGCGTCAGGCAGTCACAGACGTCTGACGGGCAAGTGGTGTCGCCACTGAACGTCAGCAAGTCGATCCATAGTCGTGTAAGATCTTCTAAAATGGCCAGAGATTTTCCTTGCCTGCCGCAAGACAGCATTTCGCCCTTTCTCAGTGCGCTCAGCAGATTGGCATCAATGTCGCACACCACTTTACCAACTGCGAAATTGAGTGGGGTTAGACACTGATCGGCCTGTGACTGCAGAGCTGAAAGGAGTGCAGGACCGGTGTGGATTTTGGCTTCCAGGCACAACAGCCGCAGCACATATTTTCTTCCGGGGACCTTCCATTGCGGTGTGCCAATGGCCACAAATTTTAAAAGGCCTCCGAGTCCACCAATTTATATGGCAGTAGTTGATGGGCTAGCAGTTCCGACAAGCCAGCGGTCAGCCGTTGGGCAAGAGGATTATCCAGCGTCATAATTTTTTAACGCCCGAACAATTAGGCCATGGAAGCCTGCCTTGTGCCAGATGAACGTGACAACGGCACGGTGGAAGGTGGAGTGGAGGATAAATGGGAGGAGAGAGGAGGAGAAGAGGCAAGACGTTCAGATGTAAAAAATGAATATATAGCAGTATAGTCATAATATTCGCAAATTATCGAAGTTGCAATATTCGCAAATAATATTCGCTATTCGAATATTCGCGCTCAACACTAGGTGGAAGTTGGAGTGGAGGACAAATGGGAGAAGAGAGGAAAAGAGGCAGGATGTGGAGCACCGGGAGTGTGGCTTTGTGGGTTCTGATGGTGTTGCTCCCACTGGGCTCGGTGATGGGAGGCCAGGTGCCTTCTTAAGGCGGTCGTCCCTCAGGGAGTTTTGGGCTTACCACAACTAATGCGATGACAGCACAGGCTGCAGATGGCAAAACTGCGGAGCCATGTGCCGGCGTCCTGGGAGCGCAAGATTTGACGGTGCATGGTGGATAGCTCGCTCCATATTCATTTTCAGTCTGCTTTTTGCATCATGTGTGCTGCGAGTTCAGCCTGCTTCTCCTCCATATCTGCTGCTCCATCTTTCCTTCTGAACTCCCCTCCTCTTCCTCTCTTGTGGGCACCCACGTGACGTCCATCGACACGTCATCATCATCATCTTCACCACCACTGACATTAGAGTTCTCGGAGTAGGCAGCAACAGCGGGGACCACCCTCTTTGGGCTGATCTGGGTACTGTCGTCAGACCGCTGGGTGACAGCCGTGGCTACCTCCTCATCTGATGCCAAAAATGGCTGCGCATCGGTAAGTTCTGGGAATGGATGAAAAAATAATTCCTCTGAATCGAGTGGAGGGGCTATGGTGGTGAAGTCTTTGGGGGTGCACATGGCAGAGAGTGAGGAGGGTGCAGATACAAAGGATAAGGAGGGTGCAGAAGCAGAAGGCTGAGTGAGCCACTCAACCAACTCTGGTGCATCATTTAAAGTTATCGCATGTGCCTTCTCCAACTTCCCACTTAGGCTCCGGCCTGGTGCACTTGCCCAACCCCTACCATCCCTGCAGAACGGTCTACCTCTTTCTCTGCCTGTCATTTCTAAATGACCTCTGCCTAAGTCCGTAGAGAAGAGCAGTATTTGTGGAAGTAGGTATATATCGCAGCCCTCAATCGGTATTTGGTGGAAACAGGTATATAGCATCCCTCAATCGGATTTTGGCAGAAACAGGAATATGGCAGCCCTCAATCAGTATTTGGTGGAAGAAGGTATACAGCAATAGCACCCCTCAATCAGTATTTAGTGGAAGAAGGTATATAGCACCCCTCAATCAGAATTTGGCAGAAACAGGTATATAGAACCTCTCAATCAGTATTTGGCAGAAACAGGTATATGGCACCCCTCAATCATTATTTGGCGGAAAAAGGTATATAGCACTCCTCAATCAGCATTTGGCGGAAACCGGTATATGGCACCCCTCAAACAGTATTTTGTGGATTTATGTGTATTACAGCCGTCAATCAGTATTTGGTGGAAGAAGGTATATAGCAATAGCATCCCTCAATCAGCATTTTGAGGAAGAAGGTATATGGCTCCCCTCAATCAGTATTTGGCAGAAACAGGTATATAGCACCCCTCAATCAGTATTTGGAGGAAACAGGTATATGGCACCCCTCAATCAGTATTTGGCAGAAACAGGTATATGGCACCCCTCAGTCAATATTTTGTGGAAGCAGGTGTAGCGCAGCCCTCAATCAGCATTTGGTGGAAGAAGGTATATAGCACCCTGTGACAAGACCAATCTTGCCACATTGCATTGGAGAAGCCTGGTTCCCCGCCTGCTTCCTTTAGACCAGTGTTTCCCAACCAGTGTGCCTCCAGGTGTTGCAAAACTACAACTCCCAGAATGCCTGCACAGCCAAAGGCTGTCCGGGCATGCTGGGAGTTGTAGTTTTGCAACAGCTGGAGGCACACTGGTTGGGAAACACTGCTTTAGACTATGGTCCCATGTTGAAACGCTTGATTTTCCTCTGCAAAGACTATGTGAAAGAATTTAGCTCCATGGCAATTGAACTATATTCGTGTAGTCTTGTGAGTGCCATTCACCTATCTGGGGATATGTTAAATATCCATGTTTTATGCAATAGCTGCAGAGTTAAATATTATTATGTCTTTTATTGTCTTTTGCTACCATGTGGCTAATGAAGTTTTGCCTCTGCCCTTG
Source organism: Bufo gargarizans (assembly GCF_014858855.1). NCBI lineage: Eukaryota > Metazoa > Chordata > Amphibia > Anura > Bufonidae > Bufo > Bufo gargarizans. Next base: position 94,550,932 of record NC_058085.1, read on the forward strand.
GAGATAAATTGGATTACTTCTCAATTGTCTCCAGGACAGAAGACATTGTGTAAAACTGTGTATTCTCCTGCGTGTGATAATTACATTAACCCATTGTGAAAGGTAATTGTATCACAGACAGAGGGGAGGATTTTGTGTGGGAGTGTCTGAGTGTATTGTACGGGGTTTCTAGTTGTTTTACAAAACCCTGTGGGTGGTACTAATGTGTAAGAATGTGTATATAAGAACAATAAACACACAGCTCTGGCTGTCCACTGCTTTACCCTCAACACAGAGCTTGGTTTAGTTCTTGGGGGCATTGTATGTTCGACTGCTAGGAGTGTTAACCTTTCATATGGTTTTTCCTATTCGGCTGTATGCAGCATTCATATGGTTTCCAGTTTGGGAGATTGGTGTCTTAAGTATCTGCCTTTGCATCTGGTAAGGGAATATCTCTTAAACGGCTTTTATCCCCTTTTATGCCCGGGGTGCCGTTACAATTGGTGGCAGCGGTGGGATCATTCCCACAGCCAGAGGGACAGCTACGGGAGACACCATTTCATGGATTTTCAAGTTGGGGGCAACGCATGTCCCGGTACAGCGACCCTAAGATCAACAGAATGGAAACAGCAGTGGAGTACGATGAGGGTGTCATGGATGACCGAGATGCATTCCGCAAAGGCATCTGGTACCAGGCACTGGGTATTGTAGAGTATCTGTGGGACGAGAGACTCCCCACGGAAGACCAGCGGTTTCAGAAGTGAGTAGCCCTGCGGATGCTCTTCCTGGGAGAGCAGCCCCGGGAGAAATGGGTAAAGAAATTGGAACACCTAGTATGGCAGGAGCTGTGGCTGGAAGATGCCTACCAGGCGCTCTGGTGGTATGGGGCACAGTACCTACCCAGGACAGCTGAGCATGACAAGCCAGAGAGAGAGGAGTTTGATGGTCCTGGCTTGTTATGGGAGACTTTTTCAGAGCTGGAGTTTGGGAGCCCTACACAAGCCCGGTTCCATGATCTCTTTGAATGGAGCGAGAGCAGTTATGACTGGGATGACACTCATGAGATTGAGCAGGACCTGCTCCACCTTGTTACCCGGGAGATGGAGCTGGAACAGGGCTACCTGCAGCTGTTCCACTCCAGTGAGAAGGCTCAGCAGGAGAGCAGAGTGACAGACCCAGAGCCAGGCCCCTTCAGCTGGGAAGATATTGTGGAGGTTTACCGGGAAGAAACCCAGGGGGCCGGTGAAGATGGGACTGAGGTCTCTCCACCGGTCCTGCAGGGAATTTGGAGCCCAGTCTCCATTCCCCAGCGGCAGGCTGAGTTACAGGGAGCAGAGACAGTCGGTCCTGTCCCCCAGTGGCAGAGTGTCCTACAGGGAATAGAGAGCCGAGTCTCCTTTCCCCAGCAACAGGACATTGTATTGGGAGCGAAGACAGTAGGTCTCCCTCCCCAGAGGCTAGAAGTATGTATGGGAGAGGAGCTTGCTACCCCCTCTCCCCAGCGGCAATGTGATTTATTGGGAATTGGGAGCCCAGTCTCAATTCCCCAGTGGCAGGCTGAGTTACAGGGGGCAGAGACAGCCGGTCCTGTCCCCCAGCAGCAGAGTGTTTTATTGGGAGAGGAGAGTTTTGTCCTCCCACCCCAGCGGCAGAGTGTCCAACAGGGAATAGAGAGCCCAGTCTCCTTTCCCCATTAGCCGGACACTATATTAGGAGCGGAGACGGTCAGTCACCCTCCCCAGCAGCTGGAAGTATGTATGGGAGAGGAGATTGTTACCCCCTCTCCCCAGCGGCAGTTTAACGTACCAGGGGGAGACAGTAAGCCCCACAACAGTGCAGATGGGACCGTGGTCTCTGCACTTACAGCACAGGGGGTAGGGACAGTCGGTCCTGTCCCCCAGCAACAGGGCTGTCTAGGAAAAGGGGAGACAGTCGGTCTCCCCCTCCAGCAGCAGAACTGGGTATCCAAAGGGGAGACAGTCGGTCTCCCCCTCCAACAATCAGGCTCCAACCAGGCTTCTTCCATGGTAGCGCTGTAGCACAGTACCTCAGTGTGACATCACACTGAGAACTCAGTCCTGCCTGCTAGTTCATGTAAAGAGTATGAGTCATCAGTCTGGCAGCCTGCAGTGTCTGTGAGCCCCCCCCCCCCCCCCCCCACCCTTTGCTGGGGAATCAGAGAGCCATGTGAAGTGAGCTCAGTGTACAGTAACACATGGCTGTTCTGCATAGTTTTACACATAAAATCTCAGTCTGATCTTTTACAAACCCATTTTGTGCATCAAAAACTATAATTCCATATTGTACATTAGCTCAAAAGCTTGACCAACCCCCACCAGCACTGATGCAGATTTGTTTCCATTACAGCTGTACTCTAGTTGTATATAAACCTTACACTACAGTATGTATCTTTATAGATGCATATACAGCTCAGCTACATGTGTCTTATCCAGTCCCCTAACATCACTTTGGCTGAATGGCTTCCTATACAGCTCTGCTACATCTGTTTCTCTCTTCCACCAGCATTGATGCTGACCCGCCACATATACAGCTCTGCTACATCTGTCTTTTTCCTTCCCCACTAGAACAATGGCTGAACAGCAGCATATTCAGCTCTGCTACATCCATCAGCCCCCATATGCCTCAAACAGCCCCCATATGCCTCCATATGCCTCCATAAGCCCCCATATGCCTCAAACAGCCCCCTATATGCCTCCATCAGCCCCCAAATGCCTCAAACAGCCCCCCATATGCCTCAAACAGCCCCCCATATGCCTCCATCAGCCCCCATATGCCTCAAACAGCCCCCCATATGCCTCAAACAGCCTCCCATATGCCTCTAACAGCCCCCAAATGCCTCAAACAACCCCCCATATGCCTCAAAACAGCTCCCATATGTCTCAAACAGCCCCTCAAAGTGCCTCCATCAGCCCCCAAAGTGCATCCATCAGCCCCCAAAGTGCATCCATCAGCCCCCAAAGTGCCTCCATCAGCCCCCAATCGTTGGTGGAATTGGTGGTGCATTTAAAAATAATACTCACCCCTTATGAAGTAGGGTCCCGGTCCTCCACTGGCTCTCCAGCGCTGTCAGGACTCGTCTGAACTGTTCGGGCGGCCGCGCATGTGCAGGACTATCTTCCTTTGTTCTGCGTTGGAGCCGCGCATGCGTGGTTCTATTGTAGACGCGGTACGAAGGAAAATTGATCAGCGCATGAGCGGCCGCCCGACGTGCATGCTCCCTGAAAGTAAGATAGGCCGGCCACTGGATCACCAGAGTAAGCTCTGCGGTAAGCTCGGTGGCTGTATCCATGGCCAGCGAATATAAACAATAGAATTGGATATCGCGGTTTTAGAAGAAAACAAAAGGATTTTAAAAAGACATTATATTTAGTGAAACGCTCACTGGGGGGTATAGAATTGAATCAAACATGATGAAGAAGATAGGAATACCCCTTTAACCATTACCGAGACGGGGACAGACTTTCTAAATGCCCCTAAGGGGAAAAGGGGGGGGGGGACCATCAGTCCCTGAGTACCCTCCCTATACAGTCGGGCGCTTGCCAGAATGCTATACCCGGAAGTGACGCGGCCGCACTGGAATCAGCTGGAGGAGGGTGTATGTACTCGCCCAAATGCTCCAATACCTTCCCCAATATTGGAACTTCCGGTTGGATGGAGATGTCCCTCCGACTGGCAGCGGCAAGGGAGCATACAGCCGACTTCCTAACCAATCAGCAAGCTGGGCAGTATGTTATGACTCGCGTCCCGGCCTCCTGATTGGTTAGCAGCGGCGTTGCTAGGGTCTGAAGACATCCGGGGCACGAGCCCACGTGAAGCCACGCCCCCACCCCATGAAGCCACGCCCTCATCAGCATCGGGGGCCTTCATAGTAGTTATTAACCTCTTTCAGCAGTCACTCCTTCAGTGAATGGGGGACTGCCGAAAGGAGTTAACACATCCATCAGGTGGGACAGGACAGTCAATTGAGACGTTTCAGCACATGGACACACCCCCAACCAGAACCCGATCTGGCAGCCATTTTACATTATGTTAAACAGATACTGGGCACTCTCTTAATATAGGAACCTCATAGTTTATTGATGATACCACACATAAACAATTAATAATTTACTACTTAAGATAATAAAACATGCAATATAAATAAAAAAGATTCCTCAAATATTTGGTACCGATCACACATAAAATTAATAAAATATAGAATGTCTCTGGGTATTTGAGGGATGAAACAAGACTTCCAATGTGCTGTCCCTCCAACTTTAATTTGGATGTAGGAAAGATCGTTTTTGGGAGTGTTGAATAAGTTCTCCACAAAACGAAATGGCAATATAGTTAATGTTGCAGTGATCTGTTGAAGCGGCGTCCCGCAATTACTCACTGTTTCGCTGTACACTTGTGCTCCGTCGCTATGTCCGTGCTGTAATTCAGGGATGTTTGATGAAAGTCGCAATCCCTTAGCTGTCTTCCCGGCGCCGCTCTGTAGATCTAAGAGCCGGCACTTGGGTAAGTTTACAGACTCCTTGTACCACGCTGGGCTTGCTGTATAGGTGAGAGTGATATGCTCTTACAGCCTGTCCTCAGAAGTGCGTGTAGGATCTGCAGTTTAAGACAGGAGTGATTTTGATGCGGGCGGTGTAATAGCGCACAGAGTCCAAGTCCATCCAGGGGTCCTAGCACCATTTTACATTATGTGTTTTGCCAGTGTAGGGAGAGGTTGCATTTTGGAGCAAGGACAGGTGTTAAGCAATGTTTACATTGCTGGGTTTGTGCTAGGGGAGGCGGGGCCACATAGGGTTAAAAGGAGGCAGCCTGAGGTACCTGCTGCTGCTGCTCCTTCATCGGCACGTCTGAGGCACTTCCGGGTCGTTCAGGGTCAGGTTCGGGTCTGGAAAGCAGCTGGTGCAGGTCGCATCATCGCGACTCCAAGTAAGACAGGGGCGGCTGCACGTCTCAGGACACTGAGGGGGCGGGATGGCAAACACCGGCGGGCGCGCTCTGCTCTGCTAGCCGGCGGCTGATGGGTGCAGTGCAGACCGCGTTCCTGGCCGCACGGCCGGCGGCGGTACTCGCTCTGCACAGCGCCACCTGGTGGCCACATGCGGCGCGGTCGGGGGGTTCAGCGGCAGCCAGAGACCTGGCACTCGGCATAGGCTGCTGCAAGCTGAACTCCAGGGCTGTTGTCCAGCGCCCCCCCCTGGCTGCAAGCAAGGGCACCACATGGTTCAGCCACACACTGGAAATAAAAAAAATATATAAACAAATGAATGCAAGGGGGGGGGGGGGAGGGTTGCACAGATGCAATACAGTGTCACGTTCACCGGCACGCCACGCATGTCATCAGGGAGGGTTCTGCTTTGGTGCTTGTCAAAATGCATTTTGTTCATCCTACACGTACCTCAGCAACCTCTTCATACCGCCGTAGTATTCACGCCCCAGGTTCAGGCGACCGCACAATCAGGTCACATGCGACTTGCCGTGTCCTCATCAGGCGACGGTCTGGTGGGATGGCGGCCTTCGCAGTCCCGGTCGCCAGCCACTCCTTGTGGGCAGGGGGGGGGGGTCAGAAGGCCAGGGAAAAATAAAACCCATGTCCATGTTTTACAGTTCGTGGTACCATAGGCATACACGGAAACAAGGTATGTATCAGGTTCCGCCATAGCGCAAGCAGGCAGTCATCCACGGCGTGAAGTCCACGGTGGAGGGTTGGCCAAAAAAAAAAAAGTCTCTCACGTCCTCAGACTCACTTAAGTCCTGTCACGACCACGGGCATCCATAACGCGTCTGTCACGTCTTCAGACTTGCGATACAATCCTGTCACGACTACAGGCATTCGGTAAAGGTAAAGGTAAAGAAAAAAAAAAAAAACCCTGTCACGACTACAGGCATTTGATAAAGAGTTATAAAAAAAAAAAAAAAAAAAAACCCTGTCACGACTACAGGCATTCGATAAAGAAAAAAAAAAAAAAAAAACCCTGTCACGACTACAGGCATTCGATAAAGAAAAAAAAAAAAAAAAAAAAAACCCTGTCACGACTACAGGCAGTTGATAAAGGAAAAAAAAAAAAAAAAAAAAAAAACCCTGTCACGACTACAGGCATTTGATAAAGAGTTATAAAAAAAAAAAAAAAACCCTGTCACGACTACAGGCATTCGATAAAGAAAAAAAAAAAAAAAAACCCTGTCACGACTACAGGCATTCGATAAAGAAAAAAAAAAAAAAAAAACCCTGTCACGACTACAGGCATTCGATAAAGAAAAAAAAAAAAAAAAAAAAACCCTGTCACGACTACAGGCAGTTGATAAAGGAAAAAAAAAAAAAAAAAAAAAAAAACCTGTCACGACTACAGGTGTTCGTATCTCAACGTCTGTCACGTCCACAGACTCGCAATAAAGTCCTGTCACGACCACAGGCAGTCTTGTCATACACAACTTCCACGTCCACAGGCTGGTCAAAGTCCTGTCACGCCTACAGGCACACCACCGCTCTTCCACACATCAGCACGAAGTCCTGTCACGTCCACAGGCACACGTACCAGGACGTCTTCTCAGTCATGGTCACTCCACAGGTGCCACCTGGACATCCCAATACGGGCCAGGGCTGGTTCTGTCTTCGGGCCTCACAGCCCGGGAGACTACGGGGGGCGATCACACAGGTGGCGGTAGCACGCTGGTCCGCCCCGGCCACCCGCAGGGGCACTCGAGCACAAGGTCATACTCGCAGCTCGGGAAAGGGGGGTTCTAATCGCTCTCAATTAATAACCAATAGGAAGATGTCGCAAGAATTCACTCCTGGTGGCTCTTCCGCGTCGCGAGACAATGGGGACACCCAGTCGGAGCGAAGCGTGGGACCCTCGTTACGTTCCTGGACCATCCCAAAGTTGTCCGCCGAGCTGCGCCGAAGAGGCATCCCCTTCCCAGCATCAGCAAGGAAAGCCGAGTTATATCGTCTTCTGATGTCAGATGGACCACCAGTGAGTCAAGACGAGGTTTCCATGGGTACCATTCAGACGTCACTAACCCAACTACACGCCGTGATCAACAATATGGCGTCATCCATGTCAGACCTTCAAGCCAGAATGGAATCGGTGGAAGCCAGGTCGGCGGCGGCAGCATTAGCGACACCAACACCTGCGGAACCTGTGGCAGGGCCATCCGGTGCTTCGGGTGGGTCATCCCACTTTCCCTCAATCGCCCCGTCCCACTTCATTCCGGCCAGTATAAGGCAGGACATATTGGAGGGCAAAGACGTCAACCTGGCGTCCCTGCTTATTGCGACACATGAGGCCCCGGACAATAGAACCATTGCGTGTGGGGAGGTCTCGGTAATCCTGAAGTCTAAGGACGCTAGGCTTAACAGGAAATTGAACGTCACAGAATTCGTTCTAGCGTTCAGCTTATATCGGGACGTGATCTGCACAGTCAACCCGCATAGGAGGGCTGAACTGGATCTATACATGTACAAGGTGGTGGAATTGGGTTACAAATATGGCGGCACAGCATTCTTTGACTATCATCGGTCCTTCTCAGCCAAAGCAGCAGCTGCACTCATCCAGTGTCAGCACGTGCTGGATTGGTCGGATATAGACACAGAATTGTTCTGCCGCCATTTTGCAGGGCTCAAAGCCCCGACCTGCACGGTCTGCAACTCGTACTCTCATACCACGGGTTGGTGTTCTCAGACAAGCCACGTAGCAGATCCGGCACCACCTTACTCAGCCCCAGGTCCATCCAACACCAAGCCAGCATCCGGGGTAGACAAGTTAGGTCGTCCCATTAAATACCTTGGCAGGAGCCAGATATGTAACAACTATAACTACGCCATTTGTCACTACAACCAGTGCAGGTTGCTACACTTGTGTGCGACTTGCTTTAGGGCCCATCCACGCACGGAATGCCCTCAAAGGAATCAAGGCCCAGCGTGACTAAGCGTGGTCAACGTGGCTCTGCTGGCGGTATTATTGGCGGAACATCCACACCCGGCCTGGGTCCAGTTTGTCATCCACGGATTGACACACGGGTTTCATACAGGGCTTCTCGCACTCCCTCAAACCACGTTCGAGTGTGAAAATTTGCAGTCCGCAGCCAGGGACCCCGAGGCGGTAACCCAGTTGATCCACACTGAGCTAGACCGGGGATATTTGATAGGACCATTTAGCCAACCTCCCTTCGCATGCTGGAGAGTCAATCCAGTAGGCATCGTGACCGGCAAATTTAATAATAAAAAACGCCTAATCTATGATTTGTCCGCCCCACATTCTTTACACATACCAAGCTTGAACTCTCTGATTCCATCCGAAGAATTCACCATGAGATACGCATCTATAGACGAAGCTATACAGGTCATAATCAGGTTAGGCAGAGGCACCTGGCTGTCAAAAGCAGACATCACCGATGCTTTCAAATTACTTCCCATCCATCCTGAGTTATGGCAGTGGCATGGCATGAAATGGCAGGGTGCTTATTATTTTGCCAGTAAACTGACCTTCGGGTCAAAGTCCAGCCCCTGGTTGTTCGACCAGCTGGCCAGCGCGCTGCATTGGATCTTGACCAACACCTTCAGGGCAAACCACGTCATCCACTACTTAGATGATTTTCTCCTAATAGAATCCCCGGATCAAGTACCTCAAGACCTACAAGTCCTGCGCACGGCATTTTCAGACCTGAGAATTCCATTGGCCCCGCACGAAGTGGAGGGACCCAGCACGGAGATCACCTTTCTAGGAATCCACTTGAACACAGTAGACATGAAGTCCAGTCTTCCTCAGGACAAGCTGGCCAGAATCAAGACGGTTGTTCACAGACTGGCACAAGTGAGGGTAACCACCAGGGCGGATCTTCAGTCGCTCCTTGGAATGTTGAATTTCGCCATGCGCATCATGCCGCAGGGCAGGTCCTTCATTTCAAGGCTCCTGGCACTCCTCCCGCTAGCACCCTGCCAAGACAGCCCAGTCCAGCTGGACCAAGATGCCATCGCTGACTTGGTGATGTGGGACAACTTTCTCTCCCAATGGAATGGGGTTTCCCTGTTCATCCCGGTGGCATCCAGTGATTCCCCAGTGATCCACACAGACGCCTCGCCCGCTGCTGGATTTGCAGCCATCCACGGCACTCACTGGTTCGCCCAATCATGGCCGGCAGAGGTCACCAGCATCGCAGGGTTTTCAAGGAGTTCCTCACTCTTTGAGATTTATCCCATAGTAGCAGCAGTTGTCACGTGGGGGGCTCAGTGGAGCAACCAGACAGTCCTGTTCCTAACCGACAATGAGGCTCTCGCCAACATTCTAATGAAGGGCAGGTCAGCCTCCAGGCACATCATGGCGTTCGTGCGAAAGCTGGTGTGGCTGGCTCTGCAAAACAATTTCAACTTCATATGCATGCACATAAGTGGCCAACGCAATGTCGCAGCCGATGCTCTATCTCGCTTTAACTTTCCCCTCTTCTTTCAGGTCTTCCCAGAGGCAGATCGTTCCCAAACACCAACCCCGCCTCATGGCCAGCTGTTGTTGCAATAGCACCTTTTCTCCAGTTGGCTAGGAACATCATGTCCGATTCTCTATCTAGCAACACACGCAAGGCGTACAGGACGGCCTGGCGGTTGTTCAACAGGTTCAAAATCTCTTACCCTCCGGCCGGGGAGGGTCCTATCACTTACCTGCTGGCGTTTATAGCTTTTTGCCACTCTCAGCTAAAGCTATCTTATAGCACCATTAAGCTGTACCTCGCGGGCATACAGCATCATTGGTATGTACAGTTCCCGGATCAACCATCTCTGTTCACGGCCCATCCGGTCAAATCCTTGCTGAGGGGCATCCAGAAACAGGCCATCAAAAGAAGACCTGCCAGGCAACCTTTCACCGGCAACATGGTGAGGACAGTCTCCGATGCACTGGCCAACGACCCCTTCGGACACTACATCAGCTCACTCGTCAGGGCGGCATTGTATCTGGCGTTCTACGGGTTCCTCAGGCCAGGTGAGTTCACGTGTTTAAAATCAGCCAAAAAATTCTTGCGGAGAAACCAACTGGTTTGGGACGGTATACATCTCATCCTCAGCTTGGACTCCAGCAAGACGGGCCGACCTGGGGAATCCGTGCCGGTCATGTACTTCGCCACCAACAACAGGTGGTGCCCAGTAACGATCCTACGCGAATGGTTGCAGTACACCGGGGACATGCCCGCGGAGGCCCCCCTCTTCCAGCTAGATGGGTCCCCCTTGAACATTCAGTCTTTTCTCAGATACGTTCGGTTATTGATCTCCTCGTCAGGGGGCAACCCGTTAGCCATCACCGGGCATTCATTTCGCATAGGTGCCGCCTCCGCAGCTTCCAAAAATAATGTACCGGCACACGTCATTCAGAAGTTGGGCAGGTGGAAATCGGCATGCTACGCTCGTTATGTGCCTGATCCTCAACAGGAAATGTCCCTTTGCTTTCAATAATTTATTGTTGTAATTTCACTTAGAATACACAGATCCTAACCTTTCCTGCATCCGTGTGGTTTTTGGCCCCTTCAGGCTACCCTCAAAATACAGCAGTTCCGGCATAACTCCACTGCTTCAGGTAGGTACAGGCACGTACTTCTCAGCTAGCCGATCCTGGCACAAGTGTTAAGCAATGTTTACATTGCTGGGTTTGTGCTAGGGGAGGCGGGGCCACATAGGGTTAAAAGGAGGCAGCCTGAGGTACCTGCTGCTGCTGCTCCTTCATCGGCACGTCTGCCCGCCCAACCCTCCCCTTTCATCACATAATCCACACTGGGGTAGCCCCCTTCAGGCTACCCTCAAAATACAGCAGTTCCGGCATAACTCCACTGCTTCAGGTAGGTACAGGCACGTACTTCTCAGCTAGCCGATCCTGGCACAATTAGGGACACCAAACGCTAGCTAATAGGGCAACAAAAGTCCTTTTAAGGACTGGAAACATTGTGCTATTGATAGGTGTGATACACAGATGGGTGTGATATACTTATAATATACTTTCTAACTTAGAAAGTATATTATAGTGCATTTGTATGCTTCCAGGAAATACTGATTGATGGCTGCAATCTATCAGCTTCCACAAAACAGTGATAGAGGTTTTCCGTATAACTGCGTCCACAAAATACAGATTGCGGGTTTTGATATACTTGCTTCAACTAACAACTGATTGAGGACTGCCATATATCGGCTTCCACAAAATATTTATAGAGGTTTTCCATATATCTGCGTCCACAAAACTACTGCTTAAGGGTGATATACCAGCTTTAACTAACAACTGATTGAGGCCTTCCATATATTAGCTTCCACAAATACTGCTCTTCTCTAGGGACTTTGGCACAGGGTCATTTTGAAAATGACAGGCAGAGGAAGAGGTAGACCGTTCCGCAGGTGTGGTAGGGGTTGGGCAGGTGCACCAGGCTGGAGCCTAAGTGGGAAGTTGGAGAAGGTGTGTGCGATTTATGTCAAAGAACGCACCAGAGTTGGTTAAGTGGCTCACTCAGCCTTCCGCTTCTGCAACCTCTTCATCCTCTGTATCTGCACCCTCCTCACTCTCTGCTGTGTGCACCCCCAAAGACACCACCACCATAGCCCTTCCACCCGAGTCAGAGGAATTATTTTCCCATCCATTCCCAGACCTTACCGATGCGCAGTTATTCTTGGCATCGGATGAGGAAGAGGAGGTATCAACAGCCGGCATCCAGTGGTCTGACGACAGTACCCAGATCAGCCCAAAGAGGGTGGTCCCCGCTGTTGCTGCCTACTCTGAGATCTCTAATGTCAGTGGTGGTGAAGGTGACGATGATGACGTGTCGATGGACGTCACGTGGGTGCCCACAAGAGAGGAAGAGGAGGGGAGTTAAGAGGGAGAGACGGAGCAGCAGATATGGAGAAGGAGGAGAAGCAGGCTGAACTCGCAGTGCACATGAGGCAAAAAGCAGACTGCAAATGTATATGGAGAGAGCCATCCACCATGCACGGTCACATCTTGTGCTCTCAGAACGCCGCAGTGTGGGCTTTTTTTAAAGTGTCAGCTACTGACAATAGTGTTGCCATCTGCAGCCTGTGCTGTCATCGCATAAGTCTTGGTAAGCCCAAAACTCACCGAGGGAGTTCAGAAGGAAAGACGGGACAGCAGATATGGAGGAGAAGCAGGCTGAACTCGCAGCACACATGAGGCAAAAAGCAGACTGAAAATAAATATGGAGCGAGCTATCCACCATGCACCGTCACATCTTGCGCTCCCAGGACGCCAGCACATGGCTCCGCAGTTTTGCCATCTGCAGCCTGTGCTGTCATCGCATTAGTTGTGGTAAGCCCAAAACTCCCTGAGGGACGACCGCCTTAATAAGGCACCTGGCCTCCCATCACCGAGCCCAGTGGGAGCAACACCATCAGAACCCACAAAGCCACACTCCCGGTGCTCCACATCCTGCCTCTTTTCCTCTCTTCTCCCATTTGTCCTCCACTCCAACTTCCACCTAGTGTTGAGCGCGAATATTCGAATAGCGAATATTATTTGCGAATATTGCAACTTCGATAATTTGCGAATATTATGACTATACTGCTATATATTCATTTTTTACATCTGAACAAATGATTCCTCCCTGCTTAAAATGCTTGTGGTCAATGAGTCAGGCATACTCATCCCCACAAGCGTCCCCGTCACACTGGGAACCCCTGGTGGTTAGAATATACCATCGGATCTGAGTTAGATCGTGAAAACTCAAATCCAATGGTATATTCTAACACAGAGGCATTCCCATGGTGATGGGGACGCTTGAAGTTAGAGTATACCAACAGGCGCATACATACTGGCCCCCTGCTGCCTGGCGACACCTGACCTCTGACAGGGCACTGTGATCCACACAATTAACCCCTCAGGTGCCCCACCTGAAGGGTTAATTGTGCGGATCACAGCACCCTCTTAGAGGTCGGGTGCCGCCGGGCAGCAGTGCGCCCCCCCCCCCCCCACTATTAAAATCATTCATGGGCAGTGCGCCCTAACCCCCCCCCACCAGTATTACAATTATTGGTGCCCAGTGCGGATCCCCCCCTCCATATTAAACATCATTGCTGGCAGTGCGCTGACAATCCCTCCCCCCCCCCCCCCCGTATTAATCATTGCTGGCAGTGCGCCCTCAATCCACCCTCACTCCCAAGTATTAATCATTGTTGGCAGTGCGCCCTCAATCCCCCTTTCCTCCCCAGTATTAATCATTGCTGGCAGTGCGCCCCCCCCCCTCATCATTGGTGGCAGCGGCAGTTCCGATCGGAGTCCCAGCTACGTAATGCTGGGGCTCCGATCGGTTACCATGGCAACCAGGACGCTACTGAAGTCTTGGCTGCCATGGTCAGTTACTCAGAATTGTACTTAACTGCGCTGGGGCCGCTGGGCGCTCCTTCTTCTCAAACTCACAGGTCTGTGTGGCGCATTGGTATAAGCATACGCCGCACAGATCTGTGAGTTTGAGAAGGAGTGCCCGGCGGCCCCAGCGCAGGTAAGTATGATGCTGACTAACTGACCATGGCAGCCAGGACTTCAGTAGCGTCCTGGTTGCCATGGTAATCGATCGGAGCCCCAGCATTACACTTCTGGGACTCCGATCGGAACTGCCGCTGCCACCAATGATTGGGGGGGGGAGCACTGCCAGCAATGATTAATACTGGGGAGGGAGGGGGGATTGAGGGCACACTGCCAGCAATGATGTTCAATACGGAGGGGGGATCCGCACTGGCCACCAATGATTGTAATACTGGTGAGGGAGGGGGGGTTAGCGCGCACTGACCATGAATGATTTTAATAGTGGGGGGGGCGCACTGCTGCCCGGTGGCACCCGACCTCTGACAGGGTGCTGTGATCCACACAATTAACCCCTCAGGTGTGGCACCTGAGGGGTTAATTGTGTGGATCACAGTGCCATGTCAGAGGTCAGGTGCCGCCAGGCAGCAGGGGGCCAGTATGTATATGCCTGTTGGTATATCACCTACAATGCTCAAAAAAGCATCCACACAGAGAATTATTATAATTAATTAATTCCTTTATTAGACATCCATCAACGGTATATCATTAAAACATACATGAAAACAGCAATCATGGGAACACGACGGTGTTACAAATAATTGTATAAAAACTGAGAAAGCTCCAGACCAAAAAGGGACTAGTATCCCCCCATACACACTTGGGGCAGTGTCAGCTTAGTGGGGCACATATAGCAAAAATGCACCCAGAGCATGTATAATAAAACACTACAACCAATTAAGGAAGTGTGAGCCTGAGTGCAGCCCTCACAAGGCAGAAACTGCAGGGGGAGAAAAAACTATTAAAGTGCATAAGTGCAACAAATCAACTTCCTTACTGACCCTGGTCTGAAGCAGCCACCCGAAGATCGTTTCGCTTCACGCTTCCTCTTGGGGCATACTCAACTCATCCATAATGCCCTCCTATATACTCCTTCAGTTTAATCTCAGCCAATCACTACGCACCTACCCAGCCGTCCACAATCAAGCAGAACAGATACTTATGACACAGAGGGGAGTGCCCATCTAGCCCTCCAATCAGGTCTCATTTTTGCCACAGTCCTGTCATCTGTCAGATGACCTAGAGACGCTACCCTAGTACCACCCAGCTACATCTGCAAATCACCGGACCGCCCATCCGGTAGTGGGCTTCATCATATACTACCCTATTTCTTCCGTGCATGAGTGCCGGCATTAATTTCTAAGCACAACAGTTAAATTTTGATAAAGGGGCAGTCCCATACCGCTCATGTGACCGCCATGCGATCCGCATCATGTTCCGGTCTCCGGAGGCAGTGACGCCTAGTAATGACGTCATGCCCTGCGACCGAGCCATGCCCGAGCAGCGTGGCCTGTCTCCTGGCGACCGGGTCACGAGGCGGGTCACATGACCGGTCAGACGGCATCCAGACCCCTCAGTGCTGTTCCTTCCCATGTATATTCCATAACCGAACGATTCAGCAGGAAATTGCTCAGAATGTTACAACTTATTGTTATAAGCCCTTAGCGATTGTAAATGATTAAATAAACAACAAATCCCATGATTAACAGGAGGCATATATCTCTCAAGATCACCAAAGTGACATGTGCATATACAATTTAGTAAAACTCATGATTAGTGCAAATTACAAATTACAATGTATAAAACAATATTACAACATTGTTGCATAATTCATAATATGCAAAACACGAGCACAAGTGCAATTAAGTACATAAAGAGATTTAAATAAAATAATAATATGTACAATGTCCCCAAATTGTAACACCTATCTAGTGCATATATATATATATACATCGCTATTAAAAATTAAAAACTATTTATTAACAAATAGCATCTGTGACATTTCTTAGACGTGTCTGCAAGGAACACCGTCTACTGTGCCAACACCGCATATAAATGTCTCAGAGGGACCAAATGGGTCAGTGCAAAAAACATCATACCCTGTTGATCATCTATGAGCCTAATCCTAATATTCAACAGGGGGACAAGAGGTACCCCATGATCCGAGTGTATTCTGATACCACCAATTCATAAAGTGCAAGTTCCTGTGTGCAAAAGGAGAGATGAAGATGAAAAGACAAAGTGATGAGTGCCAAGTGCGGGTGCTCAGTGAGAGAAAATTAGATTGACGGTATCAGAACCCGAATTTACCTTTCATAGTTAATCACTACAATCATTTTAAGTATGCCCTATAGCTAGCTACCACAGGGCATGTTCCCAAAACCCACAATAGTTCCTCTAACCCATATCAACAGCCAAGGGGTCACTATGCAGTACATCTATAGTCAAGAGTTTCCATGAGTGGGAGGTATCAAAGTCACATCAATCCTCCCCACTCCTCCACCAACTCCTGATGCCATGTATATCTGGTGCCACAAGTTCTAATCGCATCAATCCCTCGACCAATCGATCCATGTTCCAAGGTAAGTACTGTTAAGATGTTCAAGGCAAACTGAAAAACCAAAGAAGAGCATATGGAGTAATCAATAGTTATATAAAACAGAACCACCGTATAGCTGAACCAACAAAGGCAGCCACATCAGGTGCAAGGAGAGAGGGAAAGATAGACAAACAACTGTTAAAAGAAGGGGATACAATATTTAATCAACTAAACTACAGTCAACAATTAACAGTTAAAAGAACCTGTAACGCACCTAGTTGATCAGTTAGGATCTCAACTGCGGAAGCAATGGACATCCACTATTATCCCACCACCCTTGTGTTTGGCTGTGGGATTCGCGGTTACTCAGTATGTACCCCAGGCGTCACTCTCAGTCTTAGGTGGAGAGTTTGGGGTAACAAAATCATTTACCGCTATCCATCTAATTAGTTTTACTGATGGTAAGGAGGGACTCTCAGAATTACAGGAGTCACGAGTTAGTATAAGCTTGTGCAACGTTCAGAGTTAGCATCTAGTATGCAATAGCTTCAGAGTTAGTATATAGCATGTCCTCAGTTTAGTATATAGTATGCCATAGGTTCAAGGTTAGTATATAGCAGGTCCTCAGTTTAGTATATAGTATGCCATAGGTTCAGAGTTAGTATAGCATGTCCATAGTTTAGTATACACTATGCAGTAGGTTCAGAATTTGTATAGTATGTCCACAGTTTGATATATACTATGCAGTAGGTTCAGAGTTAGTATAGCATGTCCACAGTTTGGTATGCACTATGCAGTAGGTTCAGAGTTTGTATAGCATGTCCACAGTTTGGTATATACTATGCAGTAGGTTCAGAGTTTGTATAGCATGTCCACAGTTTGATATATACTATGCAGTAGGTTCAGAGTTAGTATAGCTTGTCCACAGTTTAGTATACACTATGCAGTAGGTTCACTCTGAGTTCCAGGACATTAATCAGAGCAGGTAACAGGCATATACTTGCGGTTAGTTGGTCCTGGCTAGAAAGCCAGTGGCAAGAAGGTAGACAGTCCTTCACGATGTAGTTAGGCATCCAGGTTATGTGGACAGAGTCTTCAGATACCATGGAGCTAGCAGGGTGCGCACTCCATTAGTGGAACACCCTGCTTAGCACCTGTCTTCAATTTAAGGGCTGAATGGTAAGTGGGCGGAGTCACAGAAGACCCGGCGGCCAGTGCGTTCCACGCTGGAGCGCAAGCCAGCGTAACAACACAGGCGGTCGCTGCGTTCCACGCTGGAACGCAAGCCAGCGTATCATCGCAGACGGCCGGTGCGTTCCACGCTGGAGCGCAAGCCAGCGTATCGTCACAGGGAGCCGCTGCGGTCCAGGCTGTATTGTTACAGAACCCATCCTACCTGGTGGTTCTGTGATAATCCAGGTTCGAAGCAAAATAATATATAATATATAAAAATGGAGCATAGCTGTTATAGTCATTCAATCCCGCAGGGGCCATGGTTTTCAAAGTATATATCCAGCGTGTCTCTCGTTGGGCCAGCAGTTTCTTCCAATTCCCACCTCTTTGGGAGATCATTACATGATCAATCCTTCTAAAGCGTAAGGCTGATCCGTCACAGGCGTGCTCTGCTTTGAAGTGCCTTGGTATTGTTGTTAGTAATTGTAAATCAGTTATCTCCCTGGCAGCTTCAATTGCTAACACATGCTCACGGATCCGTTTTTTTAACTGACGAGAGGTCATCCCCACATAAATTTTTTTGCAGGGGCATATGGCCCAGTAGATCACCCCTATTGTTGTACAGTCAACAGGGTAGGTGATTTTATATTCTTTTTATGGGTCGTATCCCAGAAGATCTCACTTCTGTCCATATTCGCGCATGCGACGCATCTCCCACAGGGTTTATTTCCCCTGTTGGTATACTCTACTTCAAGCGTCCCCATCACTATGAGAATGCCTCTGTGTTAGAATATACCATCGGATCTGAGTTTTCATGATCTAACTCAGATCCGATGGTATATTCTAACCACCAGGCATTTCCAGAATGACAGGGATGCTTGTGGGGAGGAGAATGCCAAAGGGGTTTAACTGTACTGTTGTCACGGCTGAGGATGGGGAAAACCCTCAGCCGTGCGATGCCAGATGGTGTTAGACTGCTCGGCCAGAAAGACAGGATTAGGGAGCAGGTCACCTCCTAACGCGTCCCTAACCTGACCCTAACTCCTAGCTGCATGGGCCAACCTTTAAGGTAGGAGGACCCATGCTCCGGAACCTCGGATCCCTAACTCACCCTCCGTCCGGTCCCTGGACTAGGAGTCAGGGTAAGACGACCTGTTCCTCCAGGACACGGAGGAACAGGGGTCTCAATGGCCAAGCTGCAGGGAAAAGGGGAACATAAACAGACTTACGGAAATGGCAGGCAAACTAAGTAGTTCCACCAACCTGCCACAGCCTTGCTGACTGGATCCCTGTGCACACAAGAATCCAGAACCATAAGCTGCACAAAATAACAAAGGAAGGTCCCAACAGAACATCACATGGACATCTCACACAACATGACATAAACATAATGTGACAATATCTTTATGACCACAGGGGTGGCTCTCACTGGCAGGTAGAAAACACAGGAGGCTGCTCCAGCTAAGCAAGGCTGAAGCAACCCTCAGACCTGTGCTAACAGTGAGGCTTTATAGGCCAAGAAGCCACACCCCACAGTCGGACACACCCAGTGACACACACACACACACACACACACTGGGAAGGGAGTTAACCCTTCCAGCACCAGGGAAGGGAAAAACACAACTTAAAGGGAGAAGTGTCCAAAACACGAAACACACTGTGGCTGTTGCCGCAGGCAACGACATGGGTGGCACTCATGTCCTGGGAGTCAGCCCGAAGGCCGGGACACTGCCACCACATGTACACACAACGACCAAACGTTGCCAGGGGCAACCACAGTGAGGGGAAGATGTAAGTGCACACCACACATAACACAGAGTGCACACAGACATACGAAAGTGCATACAAACGCGCACACAACTCCAAGGGAGCCGCACACATAGCTGCACCTGAGGCAAACAGCATTATGCCTCCAGTTGCGGTTGACACAATGTAACGGATCACCTGGCACCCTGACTGAGTACCTTCGTTGCTGGATGCTCCTAGCGTTTCCTGAGGTCTCCAAGCACTCTGGCAGACACCACCATCACCGAACCGAAGAAGCAGATGAATCCTCTTCAAACATATGAATGCTGTAGACAGTGGAATAGGAATCCATACTAATAGGTTTATGCTCCTAGCAGTCAAACTGGAAAAGCATACCATAAATCCTCCCCCAATGATGAGACGACACTTCACCTTGAGGGTAAAACAGGAACTGACGTGCTGGCACACCCAGCCTGGTTTTTATTACAGTTTTGCAAATACAGGACAGATACAACACATCCCCACAATGCATCATGGTTTCCTCCTCTCTGTCCCAGAGACAACCGAGGGAAATCCAATTATCTCTCAGGACAAAAGGGAGATCGCCAATACACATGTGGAGACAACAGGACAGACATCACCATTTAAACACACAATGTGACAATAGAAACACACCCACACAAAATCCTCCCCTCTGCCGATGATGATTATTGAACACACTGGCGAATATAATTATCAAAGGCAGAGAAATACAGTTTTATAAAACATATCACAGGTACCCCAAAACATGCAATAACCCCATAACCAATATATCCTCGGAACCGGGGGATCTGGGTGAACCACATATCCAAAATTTACCCACATCTGTTCAATAGTTTGGAAGATACAGTTACACTGAAAATATACAAGTTATACAGAAAATAGTCACTAATAAATGTGTCCCCTGTTTGGTAGTTTCAAACTACTGAATGATGTCTCTGTGCACCAAATACAGGCAAGATAGCACCGTGTGGAAAAGTCAGAACAGTGTCTGCGAGTTACAATGGCCGCTATCTATTGTTCTCACCATGTGCTTCATCCAAGCAAGTAAGGCAAATGATGCAATCCAGGGACAGAGGGCTCAGTCCCAAGTGTCTTAAGACCCACTAACTTAAGGGACCATAATCCCAGGGCAAGAGGCGAGCACGCAGCCCCCTCCAAAAGCTCATGGCAAACTCTGGCAAAAAGGTGAGTTTGCTACATTTCTCCCCTTTACCAAAAAGACTATCCAGACTCCAGACCTTCAATCGGTCTGGGGTTCTGATAGTCGGCCGGCCTTTCTCACCCAGTGTAGCTGTCCCAGTGTCCTCCTGCCACATGTGCTCAGTTATAAATCCATAGTCTGGTGGAAAGGTACCCAGGGCGCCCTCTCCCCCAGTTGGACAAAGCTGTTGCTGGAGGGAAAGGGTAACAGGCTCCTCTCTCTGCGACACCCTCCCTTGTTGTAGGGGAAAACAGACTGCCTCTCCTTCCAATACATTGTCCTGTTGTTGTGGACCAGGACAGACTGTCCATATCCCCAGTGGTGTAGGTGCAAAGACTACGGTCCAATCTGCACTGTTGTGGGGCTTACTGTCTCCCCTTGGTGTGCTAGGCAAACGGCTGGGGCTACTTGGGGAACAGCGGCCAGCGGTGTTCTGCACTGATGCCAGCACTTCTGCTGGGGTGAGGGGGGTGCAAGCCAGCCCTATAACAAGGGGGTCGGTGGAGCAGAGGCTAGCGGCGCTCTGCCCGGATGCCAGGTCTTCTGCTGGAGGGACTGGAGTACAGTCCTGCTGGGTAGTAAGGGGACAAGTATTCGAGAAATATCGCAAATTAGAATATTGCCCCTGCAGCTCATCACTACTTCCACCGTGACTTCGTCACGTTCATCTGGCACAAGGCAGGCTATCGTGGCCCAATTGTTCAGGCGTAAAAAATGATGACGCCGGATAATCCTCTTGCCCAACGGCTGAACGCTGGCTTGTCGGGACTGCTAGCCCGCCGAATACTGCCATATAAATTGGTGGACTCGGAGGCCTTTAGAAAATTTGTGTCCATTGGCACACCGCAATGGAAGGTCCCCGGAAGGAAATATTTCACCCAGAAGGGCATCCCTGAACTATATGGCCACGTTCAGCGGCAAGTGAATATATCTCTGGCACACAGTGTCGTTGTCAAGATACATCTGATCACAGGCACGTGGTCTAGCAAACACGGGTAGGGAAGGTACATAACTTTTACTGTTCACTAGGTGAACCTTCTGACGGCCATCAAGCATGTAACCCGTGGCACCCGTGTGGATTTAGTGTTACCGCAAAGGATTGCACACAGGCCTGCCTCTTCTTCTCTTCCTCCTACTCCATCTCTCCTCCTTTGCTGACTCCTCCTTTTCCACTGCTACTGCCTCTTCCGCTGCACCCCCCAAGCTCCCCGGAACCTATTCGACGTGCCAGGTGAGTCGTTGCCATGTTGTGCTGTGGCTGTTGTGCCTGGAAGCCAAGAGCCACACCGGTGCTACATTACTTTCAGCTCTGCGGTCACAGGTCGATCAGTGGCTAACCCAGCTCAATTTGACAGTTGGCAAAGTGGTGTGCGACAATGGTGCCAATCTGCTGAGCGTGCTGAAACAGGGAAAAATAACACAGAGCCCCATTCAATATAATGATCCCCAGTGACCACCATACAGTATAATCCCCAGTGTGGGAGCCACTGGGGGTCATTATTCTGAATGGGGGGTGACTCTGGGTTATTATTCTGAATAGAGGGCCACTGTAGAGTCATTATACTGTGTATGGGGCCACTAGGGGTCATTATACTGTGTGGGGGGGCATTTGGGGGGTCATACTGTGTGAAGGGCCACCAGTGGTCATTATACTGTATAGGGGCCAGTGAGGGTCATGATACCGTGTAGGAGCCACAGGGGGACATATAAATGTAAAAAAAAAATGCCTCAAGAGGGCCCACTGGAATTTATCCCCCAAGGGCCCACATGAACCTGGGGCCGGCCCTGCCCTCGCCCACAAAATTTTTTAGATGGTGAGCTCGGCAGCAGGCCCTCACCCCTAATATTTTGGATGGTCAGCTCAGCAGCAGACCCTCGTCCCTAATGTTTTAGATGGTCAGATCAGCAGCAGGCCCTCACCCCTAATGTTTTAGAGGGTCACAAGCATGCATGGGATAGGCATAAGGCCATCCTTCATATAAGATAGGGCCGGGGCTATTCATAGGATTCAGATATATTGGGCAGACTAGATGGGCCAAATGGTTCTTATCTGCCGACACATTCTATGTTTCTATGTTTCTATGCCCTCCTTCATGTGTAATAAAGGGTGTATTGTAGTGCCGGTTCCTTGTAATTTTTGGCAGCCCTTTCACTTAGTGCATAGGCTTTATGAGTGTAGGAGTCCCACTACCTGAACAATTGTACCACAATGTGAATGAGGCCCTCCTTTATGTGATATACAGGTTGTATCGGAGTGCCTCTTCCTTGTAATTTTTGGCAGCACTTGGACTTATATACAAATAAATATACAGGAACAAATGTTTTCTAACAATTTTTCCTCTAAAATCGATTTTATCTTTGGTTTGGTGGCATGCCCGGCTCTGACTATGTGTGGAGGTCGGCCAGAATAGCAGCACATGTTTAGTGTTTGTTTTGGAGTCGTGCTGGATCCGCCTCCCATCAGGTGAACTGGGTGGGGTCATTAGTTTAAATGGCTCTCAATTCCAGTGCTCTGAGCAGGTTATAGATATCAGTCTGGCCTAGGAAGCAAGCAAGCAAGGAAGGAAGGTTTTCTGTCCCAGCTCTGATAAGATAAGTGTGGTTTATGTTTTTGTTGTTTGCTGTTTTAGTTGTGTTTGTGTCATCTCTCCCATCCAAGGTCTGTGCGAGCAGGCTGCTCCTATTTCCCCTTTTCACCATCTCAGGGAATTTAGGGTGTATTAGCCCAGGCACGAGGACACAGCATTCCTACCACCAAGGTCTGCCTGTGGGATGAGCAGTGCAGGGAGAGAGGTTAGGGATTAGTTAGGAGGTGACCCTTCCCCTGCTTCTCGCTCAGAGCCTGGTTGTTGGTTTTTCTGTGTGTCTGAGTGCTTGTCCGCCGTGACATTTGGTGCGTATTATTGTCAGTCTGTAAAAGTGGCGTACTACTCGGACAACATGGTTCCCAGCAGCGACCAGGGAGTCCAATATGCATCGAGACATCCTCCCCATGCTGTTCCCGAACCATTTCAGTGGTGTTTCCATCAATTTCTGACCTTTTCCTATGAACCAGGCACCCTCGCCTCTTCAAAGCAGGGGGTGCCTGGTTTAATGCTCTGGTTATCCCATTGACTTCCATTGTGCTCGGGTGCTTGACAGAGCACCCGAGCATCCCGAGGTTTTCTACTCTAGCACCTGAGCATTTTGGTGCTCGACCAACACTAGTAATCACATTTACACTCCCTGGGCAGGTCAATTAACCTGCTCCGGACCGCCGTACGCAGGATTGCGTCCTGCCGGTGGCCCTGCTCTTCTGGGTGGACGCATATACGCGTCCTCCCGCGAGAGCCGAAATTTCCTGTGAACGCGCGCACAAAGGGGCGCACGCTCACAGGAACGGAAGGTAAGCGAGTGGATCTCCAGCCTGCCAGCGGCGATCGCTCGCTGGCAGGCTGGAGATGTGATTTTTTTAACCCCTAACAGGTATATTAGATGCTGTTTTGATAACAGCGTCTAATATACCTGCTACCTAGTCCTCTGGTGGTCCCTTTTGTTTGGATCGACCACCAGAGGACTCAGGCAGCTCACTAAAGTAGCACCAAACACCACTACACTACACTACACCCCCCCCTGTCACTTATTAACCCTTTATGAACCACTGATCACCCCTGATCAACCCATATAGACTCCCTGATCACCCCCCTGTCATTGATCAACCCCCTGTCATTGATCACCCCCCTGTAAGGCTCCATTCAGACGTCCGTATGATTTTTACGGATCCACAGATACATGGATCGGATCCGCAAAACGCATACGGACGTCTGAATGGAGCCTTACAGGGGGGTGATCAATGACAAGGGCGTGATCACCCATATAGACTTCCTGATCACTTCCCTGTCATTGATCACCCCCCTGTCATTGATCACCCCCCTGTAAGGCTCCATTCAGACGTCCGTATGATTTTTACGGATCCATGGATACATGGATCGGATCCGCAAAACACATGCGGACATCTGAATGGAGCCTTACAGGGGGGTGATCAATGACAGATGGGTGATCACCCATATACACTCCCTGATCACCCCCTGTCATTGATCACCCCCCTGTAAGGCTCCATTCAGACGTCCGCATGATTTTTACGGATCCATGGATACATGGATCGGATCCGCAAAACACATGCGGACGTCTGAATGGAGCCTTACAGGGGGGTGATCAATGACAGAGGGGTGATCACCCATATACACTCCCTGATCACCCCTGTCATTGATCACCCCACTGTAAGGCTCCATTCAGACGTCCGTATGATTTTTACGGATCCATGGATACATGGATCGGATCCGCAAAACACATGCGGACGTCTGAATGGAGCCTTACAGGGGGGTGATCAATGACAGATGGGTGATCACCCATATACACTCCCTGATCACCCCCTGTCATTGATCACCCCCCTGTAAGGCTCCATTCAGACGTCCGCATGATTTTTACGGATCCATGGATACATGGATCGGATCCGCAAAACACATGCGGACGTCTGAATGGAGCCTTACAGGGGGGTGATCAATGACAGATGGGTGATCACCCATATACACTCCCTGATCACCCCCTGTCATTGATCACCCCCCTGTAAGGCTCCATTCAGACGTCCGCATGATTTTTACGGATCCATGGATACATGGATCGGATCCGCAAAACACATGCGGACGTCTGAATTGAGCCTTACAGGGGGGTGATCAATGACAGAGGGGTGATCACCCATATACACTCCCTGATCACCCCCTGTCATTGATCACCCCCCTGTCATTGATCACCCCCCTGTAAGGCTCCATTCAGACGTCCGCATGTGTTTTGCGGATCCGATCCATGTATCCATGGATCCGTAAAAATCATACGGACATCTGAATGGAGCCTTACAGGGGGGTGATCAATGACAGGGGGTGATCAGGGAGTGTATATGTGTGATCACCCCTCTGTCATTGATCACCCCCCTGTAAGGCTCCATTCAGACGTCCGCATGTGTTTTGCGGATCCGATCCGTGGATCCGTAAAAATCATACGGACGTCTGAATGGAACCTTACCAGGGGGGTGATCAATGACAGGGGGGTGATCAGGGAGTCTATATGGGTGATCACCCCCCTGTCATTGATCACCCCCCCCCCCCCCCCCCCCCCCCCTGTAAGGCTCCATTCAGAATTTTTTTTGGCCCAAGTTAGCGGAAATATTATTATTATTATTACTTTTTTTTTTCTTACAAAGTCTCATATTCCACTAACTTATGTCAAAAAATTAAATCTCACATGAACTTACCATACCCCTCACGGAATCCAAATGCGTAAAATTTTTTAGACATTTATATTCCAGACTTCTTCTCACGCTTTAGGGCCCCTAAAAAGCCAGGGCAGTATAAATACCCCACATGTGACCCCATTTCGGAAAGAAGACACCCCAAGGTATTCGCTGAGGGGCATATTGAGTCCATTAAAGATTTAAATTTTTGTCCTAAGTTAGCGGAAAGTGAGACTTTATGAGAAAAAAAAAAATCAATTTCCGCTAACTTATGCAAAAAAAAATAAAAAATTTATGAACTCGCCAGGCCCCTCATTGGATACCTTGGGGTTTCTTCTTTCCAAAGTGGGGTCACATGTGGGGTATTTATACTGCCCTGGCTTTTTAGGGGCCCTAAAGCGTGAGAAGAAGTCTGGGATCCAAATGTCAAAAAATGCCCTCCTAAAAGGAATTTGGGCACCTTTGCGCATCTAGGCTGCAAAAAAGTGTCACACATCTGGTATCGCCGTACTCAGGAGAAGCTGGGGAATGTGTTTTGGGGTGTCATTTTACATATACCCATGCTGGGTGAGATAAATATCTTGGTCAAATGCCAACTTTGTATAAAAAAATTGGAAAAGTTGTCTTTTGCCAAGATATTTCTCTCACCCAGCATGGGTATATGTAAAATGACACCCCAAAACACATTCCCCAACTTCTCCTGAGTACGGCGATACCAGATGTGTGACACTTTTTTGCAGCCAAGGTGGGCAAAGGGGCACATATTCCAAAGTGCACCTTTCGGATTTCGCAGGCCATTTTTTACACATTTTGATTGCAAAGTACTTCTCACACATATGGGCCCCTAAATTGCCAGGGCAGTATAACTACGCCACAAGTGACCCCATTTTGGAAAGAAGACACCCCAAGGTATTTTTTATTTTTCGTCGCAAGTTAGTGGAATATGAGACTTTGTAAGAAAAAAAAAAAAATCATCATTTTCCGCTAACTTGTGACAAAAAATAAAAGTTCTATGAACTCACTATGCCCATCAGCAAATACCTTAGGGTGTCTACTTTCCAAAATGGGGTCATTTGTGTGGTTTTTCTACTGTCTGGGCATTGTAGAACCTCAGGAAACATGACAGGTGCTCAGAAAGTCAGAGCTGCTTCAAAAAGCGGAAATTCACATTTTTGTACCTTAGTTTGTAAACGCTATAACTTTTACCCAAACCATTTTTTTTTTTGCCCAAACATTTTTTTTTAATCAAAGACATGTAGAACAATAAATTTAGCGAAAAATTTATATATGGATGTCATTTTGTGCCCCTTTGCAGCCAAGGTGGGCAAAGGGGCACATATTCCAAAGTGCACCTTTCGGATTTCGCAGGCCATTTTTTACACATTTTGATTGCAAAGTTTTTTTCACACATTTGGGCCCCTAAATTGCCAGGGCAGTATAACTATGCCACAAGTGACCCCATTTTGGAAAGAAGACACCCCAAGGTATTCCGTGAGGGGCATGGCGAGTTCCTAGAATTTTTTATTTTTTGTCACAAAAATTGTAATCACTGCAGATTAGCACAATCGCGAATATATTGGAGCATTTGACTCTATCTGTATATAAAGCTATTCTAATGTTCTGCCGTGCCAACCATTTTCACCAGTCTCAGGAAAATTATACCAGCTTAAAAAATGTAGCCAAAGTGACCCACGCCTGTATTTCGCGTTACGAATTCGCATTACGCGATTTTTATATTGCCCATTTTTCGATTATATAAAATAATCTTCAATTCTCGAAATTCGTGAATATACTGTATGACGAATACTCTACAAAATATTTGTGAAATATTGAAAATTCAAATATAGCCCCTTCCGCTCATCACTAGCCTTCAGTTACCAAGCACACAACAGGTCAGCCAGTTTCATAGGTACAAATCTGCTGAGAGATGCCCTTTAATGGTTTTATTTGCCTAGCAGTAAGGCTGAGTTCACACGGGCGTGTCCGGATTAGGTCCGGATGCGTCCCGGTGTATTGCGGCAAACCCGCGCGATTGGGTACGCAATTGCAGTCAGTTTTGACTGCGATTGCGTTCCGATGTTCAGTGTTTATCACGCGGGTGCAATGTGTTTTGCACTCGCGTGATAAAAAACCGACTGTGGTACCCAGACCCGAACTTCTTCACAGAAGTTCAGGTTTGGGTTAGTTGTAGTGTAGATTGTATTATTTTCCCTTATAACATGGTTATAAGGGAAAATAATAGCATTCTGAATACAGAATGCTTAGTACAAGGGCAATTGAGGGTTAAAAAAATAAAAAATAAATTAACTCACCTTGTCCTCTTCATCGCGCAGTTCCCGGTCTGGTAGATGAGCTGTCGGCTAAAGGACCTTTGGTGACGTCAGATCACATGCTCCAATCACATGGTACATCACCGTGGTAATGTACCATGTGATTGGAGCATGTGATCTGACGTCACCAAAGGTCCTTTAGCCGACAGCTCATCAGAAGAGACCGGGAACTGCGCGATGAAGAGGACAAGGTGAGTTAATTTATTTTTTATTTTTTTAACCCTCAATTGCCCTTGTACTAAGCATTCTGTATTCAGAATGCTATTATTTTCCCTTATAACCATGTTATAAGAGAAAATAATACAGTGAATAGACTGTCACCTAGCAACCATGAGTGAAAATCGCACCGCATCCGCACTTGCTTGCGGATGCTTGCGATTTTCACTCAGCCCCATTCATTTCTATGGGGCCTGTCCTGCGTTACAAACGCAGAATATAGAGCATGCTGCGATTTTAAAGCATTGCAGAAGTGATGCGTGAAAAAAATCGCTCATGTGCACAGCCCCATAGAAATGAATGGTGCCGGATTCAGTGCGGGTGCAATACGTTCACCTACCGCATTGCACCCGCGCGGAAATCTCGCCCGTGTGAACTCAGCCTTAGGCTACTTTCACACTGTCGTTTTGGCTTTCCGTTTGTGAGATCCGTTCAGGGCTCTCACAAGCGGTCCAAAACTGATCAGTTTTGCCCTAATGCATTCTGAATGGAAAAGGATCCACCCAGAATGCATCAGTTTACATCAGTTCAGTCTCCATTTAGCTTTGGAGGCCGACACCAAAACGCTGCTTGCGGTGTTTTGGTGTCCGTCTGATGAAACTGAGTCAAACGGATCAGTTCTGCCAAACAATGTAAGTCAATGGGGACGGATCAGTCCTCCATTGACTTATTATGGTGTTTAAGATGGATCCGGGATCCGTCTTGGCTATGTTAAAGATAATACAAACAGATCCGTTCTGAACGGATGCAGACGGTTGTATTATCTGAACGGATCCGTCCATGACGGATTCGCACAAAACGCAAGGGTGAAAGTAGCCTAAGATTCAGCCGTTCCATCTATCAGCTACAGCAGGCCAGCCAATCCGAGGATTAGTCAGCAGGCCAATTAGGGTGCTGATAGGGGAATCAGGGTCATTAATATTCAATGTGAGAGTCTGACACCTGGCACCCTGGTCCATCAGCTGTTCCCTGTAGTGCGTTCATGGAAGCAATCTCCATCCTATCACAGCAGTGGGGGCATGGCATAGGAGAAAGGGAGTTAAGCCTCTGGGTGCAACAAGGTGCATTGGCACTGCCCTTATTGCAGGGGGTAATTTGCAGATTATAATAACCTTTTTTTCTACAGATTGCACATATGGAGATACCAGATTCCATCAGACTCTGCAGGCAAGCACTGATCTACAGCGGCTGACCATTTCACCTCACCTACTGGTAAGTGATGACAGATGTCCTTTAAAGTATGTAATAGAGTTCTGATTAGATGACAGATATTGCCTGAAAATAATGCTAATTCAACAATTAACATTTTCCAGTATTGACAGGATCTCAATACCGGAGAAAATTGCTTATGTTTTGTCCCCATTCATTGTCAATGGGGACAAAACTAAACTGAACAGAACGGAATGCTCCAAAATGCATTCTGTTTAGTTTGGTTGTGTTCCCATACTGGAGAGCAGTAAGCTGCGGTTTTCTGTGCGGCATGGGATGTGGAGCAAGACTGCATGACACACAATGCAAATCAATAGTGCCAGATTCGTTTTCTCTGACACAATAGAAAACAGATCTGGCACCCATTGACTTTCAATGGTTTTCATCCCTGATCCGTCAAGGCTACTATATAGATAATACAACCCGATCCATTCATAACGAATGCAGTCGGTTGTATTATCAGAAACAGAAGCGTTCTTGTTGATCCCTGCCGGATCAGGCAGAAACGCAAGTGTGAAAGTAGCCTAACGAGGGGGCAGAAATGGGGAAAATTCATCATAGTTATGCCAATCTTCTTATGATGATGGGACACACACATAAGAACTCAATAAGAACTGTCTGGAATGCCGAAGGTACCGGTATATCGATGACTGTTTGTTCCTTTGGATAGAGACAAAGGGGGAGATTTATCAAACTGGTGTAAAGTAGAATTGGCTTAGTTGCTCATAGCAACCAATCAGATTCCACCTTCCATTTTCCAAAGGAGCTCTGAAAAATGAAAGGTGGAATCTGATACTTTACACCAGTTTTGATAAATGTCCCCCAAAGAGTCTGTGGACAAGTACATGGACTTGTTTGTTGAATGAGAAAAGTTAGGGTGCGGGATATATAAAAAAAAATGTTGGGAGTTGCTAAATTCCCCCATTAGACCTCCATATCAGACCTCAGATCAGACTGTAAAATAATAAATAAACACCTATAAATGTACAACACAGCCGTGTTCACGAGCGTCGGGGTCAGGATTTACTGGTCTGCATTTATTGAGCAGCTATTTTTCCCACGTTTATCCCCATTTTCATGCACTTTGCACTTTATTATTACCTATTGACTTGATACCTACTTGGCAGGGGTAGATGGGATTTACTGCATTTATTATATTGCGACATTACCAGCAGTCCAGTGTCATTCCTGTTTCTTCATTGCCATATATATGTTTTTTATTATCATGTTTTGTATGCAACAATAAAGATTTGGTAGGTTTTACATTGGAACACGGCTGTGTTGTACATTTATGGGTGTTTATTCATTTCTATCTTTAGCTCACAGCCATTATTGCCTTTGGGCGTTAATTTTGATTGGTGTTGTGTGTAAAATAATAAAGTAACTTACGTATCTCTCTGGTCGCCTCTCTCCCTGTCCTGTCTGTCTTTTCTTCTCAGGGCCTGCGATGCGATCACCTGACCTCCTGCAGCGTCAGTTCAGAGTGTGCGCTCTGTACATCCTGACACTGCCGGCAGCCAGAACACAGCCGCACCGGCCGCGGGAAGAGTGAGCAGGAGGAGGGGTAAGTACTGTACAGCGCTCACAGCGCTTCTCTCTCCCTCCTCCTGCAGACTAGTGAACGCTTCATGGATGCGCTCACTAGTATTCCCTTTATAAGATGCACTGCATCTTATAAAGGGAAAAGCAAAAAGCGCTTCCATCTGTGCTGATGGAAGCGCTCATTAATCATTGCTTCTGTTCTGGCACCCCCCTGAGAGCTGGCACCTGGGGTGGACAGCCCTCCCCCCCCCCACCCCTCCGGGCATGCCACTGCCCAGCACTATACAGATAAACCATCAGTAGAGATACAGGTGATGTTATATGGTATTCTAAGGCCTCTTTCACACGGGTGTTGCGGGTGACGTGTAGGAAAAGATGTGGGTGCGTTGAGGGAAAATGCACGATTATTCCCCGCGAGTGCAAAGCATTTTAATGCGTTTTGCACACACGCGTGAGAAAAATCGGCATGTTCGGTACCCACACCCGAACCCTGACTTCTTCACAGAAGTTCGGGTTGGGGTTAGGTGTTGTGTAGATTTTATTATTTTCCCTTATAACATGGCTATAAGGGAAAATAATAGCATTCTTAATACAGAATGCTAAGTAAATTAGGGATGGAGGGGGTTAAAAAATAAAAATAAAATAATTAAACTCACCTCATCCACTTGTTTGCGCAGCCCGGCTTCTCTTCTTTCTTCTTCTTTGATGATCTGGGAGGAAAAGGACCTTTGGTGACGTCACTTCGCTCATCACATGGTCCGTCGCATGGTCCATCACATCGTCCATCACCATGGTGATGGACTATGTGATGTGCGCAGTGATGTCATCAAAGGTCCTTTTCCTCCAAGGTCATCAAAGAAGAAGAAAGAAGAGAAGTCGGGCAGCGCGAACAAGTGGATGAGGTGAGTTTAATAATTTATTTTTTAACCCCTCCATCCCTAATTTACCTAGTATTCTGTATTGAGAATGCTATTATTTTCCCTTATAATCATGTTATAAAGGAAAACAATAAAGATCGGGTCCCCATCCTGATCGTCTCCTAGCAACCATGCGTGAAATTCGCACCGTATCCGCACTTGCTTGCGGATGCTTGCGATTTTCACGCAGACCCCTTCACTTCTATGGGGCCTGCGTTGCATGAAAAACGCACAATATAGAGCTTGCGTGAAAATCACTGCTCATGTGCACAGCCCCATGGAAGTGTGGGTCCGGATTCAGTGCGGGTGCAATGCGTTCACATCACGCATTGCACCCGCGCGGAAAACTCGCCCATGTGAAAGGGGCCTAAGTGCTATATTCTTTCTTTTACTTGATACTTAAATACTGAATCTAACATCTACCTTCTACTGACTTTTAACAAATATTATACTCAATGCAGAAAAGAATGAAGCAACACAAACTAAATAACTGATCATCCTGGCAGCAGAAATTTCGAGCTGAATAGGAGTCATGGAACACTGTGTTAATGATCAAAGTACACTTAGAAAATGCCTCCCTTACTAATCCTGAAATACTGTAGTCATGACATTTAATGAATAAGTCATAAATGTTTATGAATCCCTCAACTTGAACATTCAGTTAATTAGAACCATCATGAATATCCCATAAATTGCATCGCTCATAAAATGAGGCTCCTGCATTCATGAATAGTTCATAAAGGTTTAAAAGGTAAATTTGTGGATATGTGGCATTGCCAGACTGCAAAGACATATGGACAGATTTAACTTACATGACCTCCTCACTTCAAGATGGCTCTTAAGCTGGTGGTGTCATGTATCAGGATAGGGAGTGGTTTAAACATTAGTGGGACCTTACATGTTACTGGTACATTATATGTAAGCTGACATGAAGAATATGAGAGAAATGTTCCTCAATGCCCAAAGAAACGTGAAATTATGTTAATAAGGTGAATTGGTGCGTATTTTTGTACCCAAACTTAATTACAAAGCTACTAGTTGACCATAATTGGTCTAAGACCCCAGGAGCCAAATCGTCTGAATTCAACTGGGTCAACCAACAATCTAAGGCCAGGTTTAAACTATTTTTTTTTATAGATTTCAGGTGCAAGTTTTTACTGCATACTGAAACAAGGGCCTTGATGCAGATTGCGAGTGTGTGTATTGTGGCCAAAATATTAAAAGGGTTGTCCGGGCTCAGCGCTGAACCCAGACATACCTCCATTTTCACCCCGGCAGCCCCCCTGACTTGAGCATCCGAGCAGTTCATGCTCCGATGCTCCCCTTTGCCCTGCGTTAAATCGCGCAGGGCAAAGGCATTTTTTGGATATCCCGTGACATACCAGGCTTTCCATGGGGCTGCCAGGAAGCCCAGTAATGTCACCGGCACTGATGAGGGGTATTTAGTGCTGCCCTAACCAGTAAAACGGCTAGGGCAGCGCTAAAGCCCGCCCATCAGAGCCGGTGACGTCACCGAACACACTGGCGGGTGAAATTTCCGCCCGGCAGTGTGTTATGATTAAAAAAAGAGCCTGTGCTCTGCGCGATTAAGCGCAGGACAAGGGAGCGTATCGGAGCATGAGATGCTCCGATGCTAGCCTCAGGGGGGCTGCCTGGGTGAAAATAAGGGTATATCCGGGTTCATCTCTGAACCGGGACAACCCCTTTAAATAAAACCTCATGCAGCCTGGCCTGTTTTCATTTTGGGAATTTGGGGTGTCAGCACTTTGTGTGGTGTACTTAGAAGGTGCTGGACAACCCACATGGTTTAATAGTATGATTGTGATCAATAGGCATCCTACAGAAGCTTTATTTATAGGCAGTTGTAATACCAATGATCCATGTTTACAGGTTATTTGATTGGGCACAGTATGCCTAGTGGTTGCAGTTCACTCTAGGTATATGCTTGAACGCCTAGACCAGTGATGGGCAAACTACGGCCCGCGGGCCATATACAGCCCGGTGGACCTTTTTAACCGGCCTGCACAGCTGCTCATGCAACTGCGATGGGAAGTGACGCAGCCGGGGTGGAGTTCAGGCGGCGATTGAGGATTGCGGCTTCTGAATTCCATGCTTCCTCCCAGGGCCCTTTCTACAGCCGGGCGAGGAGGACAGAAGAGGGGGGTGCCGTCAGCAGGGCCCAGCGCCAGAGGGGGGGCCCTTTCTGTCCAGAGGCAGCAGGAGTGGAGATGAGCGCCTCCATTGTCTCCCTTGCCCGTTCCTCTGATAGGCTATAGGCCTGAGCCATACAGAGTGGGACACAGGCCGGAAGAGGCCTGCATCGCATCACTGACAGCAGCATAAAGTAAGTATATGTGTTAGTTGTTTTTATTATTTATAGTATACTGTGGCAAGAAGGAGAGTAGGGGCCCTATATACTGGTACAATATGGATTGGTACTATGGAGAAGAGGGGAAGCACTATGGGGGCCACTATGGAGAAGAGGGAAAGCACTATGGAGGCCGTATAAACTGGCACAATATGGATTGGTACTATGGAGAAGAGGGGGAGCACTATGGGGGCCACTATGGAGAAGAGGGGAAGCACTATGGGGGCCCTATATACTGGCACAATATGGGGGGGCACTATGGAGACTTTGATGCCTTAGCAAAAATGGGAGACCAACAATACTGTTCCCACTAAAATTGAATGTGAGTTATACATAGTATGTTATGAAAGAAATACATTGCATAAAAGTTTTGTACAATAACTTGTAAAATTTTTATGTTTTTCTACCTTGAATTAAACTAAACCTTTAATGTTACGAAATGTTAATATAATTTATATTAATTCACACAAACGCCCCGTCCATCTACTCTTGGTCCGGCCCCTGGGTCCAATATATGAACCCATTGTGGCCCATGAGTCAAAAAGTTTTGCCCGCCTCTGATCTAGAAGATTACTTGAACAGTCTTTAACATACAACAATTATACTGTGGCAGGTCACTGTTAGCTCCACAGGGACCTCTGGTCGGGTTAGTGTTGTCTTCACACAGACTTCCAACCAAGACAGGGTTTATTTCACACCACTCTCTGGAACCCAGTCTAACCATTCTTTCAAGCACTCTAACTTCAGTCAGCAGTGGTCTGGCTCCCGGCACCCCCACCAATCAGCTGTTTGAAAGGGTAGTGGAATTCATGCGAGCGTTGCTTCCACTTCAAAATTACCTGTGGAACAGTGGCAGCAGCAGAGTGTGACTACAACTTCTCGGCCCATTCACTTGAATAGGACGAGCAGTTGTAATTACACAGCGCAACTTTACAAGCAAGACAACACACAGGTAATTTTGAAGTGGAGGCAGCATTGGCATGAGAGCCTCTACCCCTTCAAACAACTGATCGTCATGAGAGATGGACCCTTGCCGATGTGATATTAATGACCTATGCTGAGGATCGGTCATCAATATATTTGTACTGCACAACCCCTTTAACTTCATAGATCCTTAATATAATTTAACTAGAGATCAGCGAATCGAAGTTGATGAAGTGGAATTCGATCCGAATTTCAGGAAAAATTTGATTCACACCGACTCCAAATTTCCTCAGGTTTCGTGGAAACGAATCGCATTTTTTCCTACAATGCCTGCTGCACATGTTAGGACATGGAGCACTAACTCTGGGAACTAGGGATTACCCACAATGCCATGCATGCAGTCAATATGCAGCCAGCCAGCCCTGTGATGTTACCATGATACACCTTGCTGCACTGACAGCAGATCCAAATTGCCATTATACAGCTCTGTAATTCCAGCAAACCGTTATTGTTATTGGGGCTGCAAGTGCTGTTTGATACAGCCATTAACAGGGTTTATTACAAGGAAATATTTATACGTCTTATTTGCCCTTGTGCGGTGCAGGTATATGTTCTAAAGCATTTTTGTTTTGTATTAGTGGGAAAAAAGGGCTTATTAGCCGTTGTGTGGTGAAGTGAGAAATTTACAGCCCTTTTTAGCGTGTATTAGTGGTAAAAAAATATATATTATTTGCCATTCAGCTGTGCAGTTATATGTTCTAAAGCCCTTTTTGGCGTGAATTAGTGCCCAAAAATATATCTATTTGCCATTCACGTTCAGCGGTGCAGTTATATGTTGTAAAGCCCTTTTTGGCATGCATTAGTGGCAAAAAAATATATATTTGCCATTCAGCAGTTCAATTATATCTTCTAAAGCCCTTTTTGGTTTGTATTAGTGGCAAAAAAATATATATATTTGCCGTTCAGCGGTGCAGTTATATGTTGTAAAGCCCTTTTTGGCGTGTATTAGTGGCAAACAAATATATATTTGCCATTCAGAGGTGCAGTTATATGTTTTAAAGCCCTTTTTGGTGTGTAATAGTAGCACAAAAATATATATTATTTGCCGTTCAGCCAGCGGTGCAGTTATATGTTCTATAGCCCTTTTTGGCATGTATTAGTGGCAAAAAAATAAATATTATTTGCCGTTTAGCAGTGCAGTTATATGTTATAAAGCCCTTTTTGGCGTGTATTAGTGGCAAAAAATATATATATATTTGCCGTTCGGCGGTGCAGTTATATGCTGTAAAGCCCTTTTTGGCATGTATTAGTGGAAAAAATATATATTTGCTGTTCAGCAGTTCAATTATATGTTCTAAAGCCCTTTTTGGCTTGTATTAGTGGCAAAAAATAGATATATTTGCCGTTCATCGGTGCAGTTATATGTTGTAAAGCCCTTTTTGGCGTGTATTAGTGGCAAAAAATATATATTTGCCATTCAGCGGTGCAGTTATGTGTTCTAAAGCCCTTTTTGGCATGCATTAGTGGCAAATAGATATATATTTGCAGTTCAATTATATGCTCTAAAGCCCTTTTTGGCGTGTATTAGTGGTAAAAAATATATATATTTGCCATTCAGCGGTGCAGTTATATGTTATAAAGCCCTTTTTGGCGTGTATTAGTAGGAAAAATTATATATATTTGCCGTTCAGAGGTGCAGTTATATGTTCTAAAGCCCTTTTTGGCATGTATTAGTGGTAAAAAAATAAATATTATTTGCCGTTCAGCAGTGCAGTTATATGTTATAAAGCCTTTTGTGGCGTGTATAAGTGGAAAGAAATAAGGGCATATTTGCTGTACAGCGGTGCAGTTATATGTTCTAAAGCCCTTTTTGGCGTCTATTAGTGGAAAGGGCTTTTTAGCCATTGTGTGGTGAAGTGAGAAAATTACTCTTTTTTGAGGTGTTTTAATTTCCTTTTTATTTATTAATTTATTTGATCCAACAGTATGTCAGACAGAGAAGTACCAGGCCCTGCACAGGGGAGTGGCAGAGGCCTAAATGTTTCTGCCGCAGGCACAGGTCGCAGCAAAGTCACAGCGAGAGGCCTGAACGCCCAGTGTAATCTAGCGGTCGTGTCTTGACCAGCAACCCAGCGGTTCTTGAATGGTTGACTCGGTCATCCACTTCATCCCAAGTGACATCAGACACCCCCAGCTAAGAGTCAGTGGGTTCATCAGACACAACCCTTAGTTGGCATGGACCGGGAGCAGGCCCTCTGCCCTCACCTGTCCTCAACCTGCCTCTGTCCTTTTCTGTTCCATCAGCCAGAGAAGTATTATATGCTGTGGGCTCAGCTCTAGGGTTGAGGAGCAGGGACAATATTTGATTTTGCAATATTTTACGAATATATGGCTGAATATTTTTCATATATTCGTGAATTCGCGAATTCGTTATGTTCGTTCACATTTTTTTTATTACTAAAATTGCAATATAAAATTCACTTAATGCGCATGCACAAAAAGGGGCGCCACGCAACTGTTTTCTAACTACCCGAAGATTGAGGCGATTGGAAAAGTTGGTCGGAAGAAATTTTCGAGACAGTGAGGAAGAACTCCTGATTACTGTAAGTAATTTCACATTACACCAGTGTATTTGATTACATTTCATATGCATATCAGACCAATTGCTTTATATGCAGATAGAGTGTTATAAAATATTTGTGATTGTGAAAATCGCCACTTATGATCCAATTTTTTTAGCGATGCATATAACTGCACTTTTTATCAGGTCTAAGTATATATCTCTGAATGTTGCACTAAGTAATGTTTTAACATCACAGCCCTATGTCTGTAGCATGTATGTATGGAGAGCATAGAAATATCTCTCACATGCAAATTGCGCATCCATATTCCTGCCGCACACTATATACCCCACACACACCCACAAACACAGTCTATAGATAAGATTTTATGTCCTGTTGCTCAGGACTCAGGAAAAGCTTTCTTTGTCCTACCGCCAGTATTTGCTGGTTCATTTAGAGTTACCCAGGGTGCACCACGGGCAGGCGAACCATCTGTACACCCCATACTGTACCGTCACTTAACTAGACAGGTACATCTCTGCTCAGCTGGCCAATATTCGATTGCTCAGACCCCACACACATACAATCGCGATACAATCCCATTTTATAAATTCCATTTTATATCAGTAACATTAAATGTAATATTTCCCCTTCGAAGACAAAATACTTTTTGATGTTTTGCTGAGGACATTATTTTCAATACTTGTATTTTTTTAAAAATTGATTATATGCTTGCATCTTTATCCTGCAGCACATGTTGGAGCAGGGCTATGACCGGACCCATATCCAGACTGAGAAGCAGGCCATTGTGAGGGAGATTCATTCCGAGCTCAAGAGGAAGTATAAAGGCAATTAGGAATTCGGAGCGGGTCAGAGAGATTTGTAACAGAATATGCCCAGGTATAATGCTTACATTACTTTTATATATCTCGCCAACACTCTAATATATATATATATATATACAATAAGTATTTCATCCCTTTACAAATGATAACTTATTAACTGGTGTGACATATAGCAAATCAGCCGGTTACATCATACATCTCTACCTCGCCATGAGTATATAATATATATGTATTTATACACACAGCGAGGTACAGATGTATGATGTAACCAGCTGATTTTGGGCGTTTTACACACACAGAAATATATATATATATATATATATATATGTGTATGTGTGTATATATATATATATATATATATATATATATATATAAACTGCAATAATCATTCTGTATTCCAGTAAAAGGCCCCATATATAATTACATTACATACATCCCCCACTTAACTCCGTAACGCCCGATGACGTACATGTACGTCAAATCTGGACGTGAGTTAAAGCCCAGTGACGTAAATGTACTGCATGGTGATCGGGGGAAGGGGTCCGGCAGTCACTGATAGACGGGACCCTGCTGTATGCGCGGCACATGTGAGCTTCAGACATGTGCAGTGTGTTCATCGGGTCCCCGCGCTGCTGTGACAGGAACCCAATCGCAGGGAAGATAGCCAATGACTTCCTTTGGCATCGTGGCTGCCTTCCGGGAGGTCCTGTGAGATCCAGCCCCCTGTATTACACTGGTAATACACTTACAGCCAATGCATCACTATACAGAAGTATTGTAATGCATTGTAAAGGGGATTAGACCCCCAAAAGTTGAAGTCCCAGAGGGGGACAAAAAAAAGAAAAAAGTTGCAAAACTATTGGTTTTAAAACAATTTTTTTTTCAAGAAATAAAAAGTGTCCTTTTATTAAAATAAAGTTAAATTATTATTTTTTTTTAAAAAGTGAAAATAATAAAAAGTTGACATATCACCGCATCTGTATCGACCGGCTCTAAAAAAATATCACATGACCTGACCCCACAGATGAACACCATTGAAAAAATAAAAACTGTGCTAAATAAACAATTTTTTTGTCACATTACATCACTAAAAGTGCAAAACCAAGCAGTCAAAAATGGTGTATGACCCCCAAAATAATACCAATTTAACCATCACCTCTTCTCACAAAAAATGAGCCCCTACCTGAGACAATCGCCCAAAAAATAAAACAAATATGGCTCTCAGAACATGGAGACATTAAAACATGATTTATTTTGGTTACAAAATGCAATTATTGTGTAATAATAAAAAATAATAATATTGCCACGTCCATAATAATCAGCAGTATAAAAATGACCTAACCCCTCAGGTGAACACCTTAACGGAAAAAAAAAAAAAAAAAAATGTCTCAAAAAAGCCATCACTAAAAGTGATAAACTATTTGGTAAATTTTGTATTATTTTAAAAATACTAATGACATTTTGTGACTGAATTTTTACACTGTCATGAAATACAATATGTAATGAAATGAGAAAACAATCTCATAATGTCCTGGATAAGTAAAAGCATTCTAAAGTTACTACCACATAAAGTGACATGTCAGATTTGCTCAAAATGGCCTAGGCAGAAAGGATTTAAAAAAATGGTCCCGTCATTAAAGGGTAAATATGTTATGAGTTCTGAGTTGTTTGTCTAAATTCTGAGCATTGTGTGATTACAGGGGTTCCAGTACCCTCTGTACGGCGCAGGCCTTCTACAGAGCATATGGTGGTGGTTGTGGTCTCGGCTTTTGAGGCGGAGGAGGAGGGAGAGCATGCTGTACCCTCCCAGCATGCAGATGCTCCACCACCACCTGATGTTGGCGAAATGGTGGAGGTGGAGGCCGAAGAGGCTGGTCCCTCTCTGCAGCTGCATTTTCCCCCAGCTTTTAATGAGGAAGAAGAGGAGGAGGTTGTCACCAGTCCCCACCAGAAGGGTAAATATATGCACACAGCAATATAATTCTGTATCCATAACATGTACAGAAACAAAGCGGCAAAAATGAGGGGACAATCCTTTCACCTTTTCTGCGTCGCACAAAGACACGGTGGTTGGAACCAAAGATCTCAAATTTGGACTCATCAGACCAAAGCACAGATTTCCACTGGTCTAATGTCCATTCCTTGTGTTCTTTAGCCCAAACAAGTCTCTTCTGCTTGTTGCCTGTCCTTAGCAGTGGTTTCCTAGCAGATATTCTACCATGAAGGCCTGATTCACACAGTCTCCTCTTAACAATTGTTCTAGAGATGTGTCTGCTGCTAGAACTGTGTGTGGCATTGACCTGGTCTCTAATCTGAGCTGCTGTTAACCTGCGATTTCTGAGGCTGGTGACTCGGATGAACTTATCCTCCGCAGCAGAGGTGACTCTTGGTCTTCCTTTCCTGGGGCCGTCCGCATGTGAGCCAGTTTCTTTGTAGCGCTTGATGGTTTTTGTGACCCCACTTGGGGACACTTTCAAAGTTTTCCCAATTTTTCGGTCTGACTGACCTTCATTTCTTACAGTAATAATTGCCACTCGTTTTTCTTTACTTAGCTGCTTTTTTCTTGCCATAATACAAATTCTAACAGTCTATTCAGTAGGACTATCAGCTGTGTATCCACCTGACTTCTCCACAACCCAACTGATGGTCCCAACCCCATTTATAAGGCAAGGAATCCCACTTATTTAACCTGACAGGGCACACCTGTGAAGTGAAAACCATTTCAGGTGACTACCTCTTGAAGCTCATCAAGAGAATGGCAAGAGTGGGCAAAGCAGTAATCAAAGCAAAAGGTGGCTACTTTGAAGAACCTAGAATATGACATATTTTCTGTTGTTTCACACTTTTTTGTTATGTATATAGTCCCACATGTGTTAATTCATAGTTTTGATGCCTTTAGTGTGAATGTACAATTTTCATAGTCATGAAAATAAAGAAAACTCTTTGAATGAGAAGGTGTGTCAAAACTTTTGGTCTGTACTGTATATATATGTGTTTGTATATATATGTGTTTTTATATATATATATATATATATATATATATATATATATATAAACACATGACACAGCACAGCCTCAAGAAAATGTGTGTTTATTTAACCAAAAGCAACATTTCAGTCCACACAATGGGACCTTTCTCAAGCAGTGACAAAAGTGAATGGTGTCAACTACAAATACAAACTCAGGTGATTATTTAATGAAAACTATTAATAATTGAATTAGATTTAATGTGTCTGATTTGTATTGTCTAAATATTAAAAATAATGTAAAGAAATTTAATAATATACAAGTATCCATACTGTTAAGAGATTATTAACTTTAATTAAAATATGGGAATTCATATTATCTCCTTAATTCATCACAATTACAGATTACAAAAAATGTAAAAAAGCAATTTTGTCATTAAAATATCCGGTGTACTGATTAAAAACATAATGGAGGGGGCCAAGAACTAACCAACATGAATCCAATATAGCTTGCTGCTTTTCCAAGGCTGCTATTTCAAGTGCTGCTTGTTATAAGTGCATTGGAGATATTCAGGAGATACTCAGGAGGTAATCTGGAGGTGAATACAATCTAAACAAGTAAGATTTGTTTGTTTAAAATCTTTCCACTCTTTACAATGGCAGAACTGGTTCTGTGCAGGAATTGTTGTGCTTTTATTTCAGGTTCCACTCTTCAGAGGTTTGGATACTGTCTGATCTGTAGACAGCTCTCCATAATGCAGCAGGAAATTACCTTTTTGAAATATGAGATTTTTAAATTAACCACTAAACAAACTCAGGCTGAGAACATTGCAATGCCACTGCCACAGAGGCCCCCTAGAAATGGAAGATGGGTTACTGTAGGTTCAGGTAGACTGAGAGTTGTGGATAGAAGGCATGTCCCACAGTCCGGGGCTCTCAATAATTCATTTGCAGCACTTTCAGAGTGCAAGAGCAACATGGAGGATGGCTCAAGCACAGTGGGTGAGAAGCAATTATCTCTCATGCCTAAAGTATGTAAGACTGCAGCCAAAGACAAAAATGAGAAGGTGAGGATTGATAGTAAGCAGCTGTTGGTGGGCGATTCCATCATAAGAGGTGTGAAGTTTGAGGAGAATGGTGTTGTGAGATGTCTCCCTGGTGCTACCGCTAGCAGGGCTAGACGACTGATCCTAAATATTGTTAGGCAAGCAAAGCAGGAAAGGGAAGTGGATGTTATTCTCCATCTTGGGACAAACGATCTGGCTTGCAATGAGGTTTGAAAGGTGAAAGAAGCTTTTCATACACTTGGAAAGGATATACGGGAGGTTGCATCAACTGTTTCATTCTCTGCAGTTTTGCCTGTGCAGAACCTTCAGCATGAC
Source organism: Bufo gargarizans (assembly GCF_014858855.1). Lineage (NCBI taxonomy): Eukaryota > Metazoa > Chordata > Amphibia > Anura > Bufonidae > Bufo > Bufo gargarizans. The sequence continues at coordinate 94,593,493 of NC_058085.1, forward strand.
AGGAAGATGCGCATTAAGGAATTCAATGTATGGCTTGGTGAATGGTGTCTGAACCAAGGGTTTGGCTTTGTTTCTCATGTTAGCTCTTGTTGGAATGGAAAAGAACTGTACAAGAAAGATGGTTTGCATCTTTCTCTCAAGGGAACGAATGTCCTCGGTGAACAGTTCCAAGTATTTGCTAAGAAGCATTTAAACTAGGAAAGGGGGGCAAAAGAGTGATAATCCAGCAGTCCAACTGCCCCCCGGAACAATGCCAGAAGAGGCAAGTAGCACAAAGGTTAAGAAATGACAAGCTCAGAGTCTTGTCTACAAATGCTCGCAGTCTAGGGAATAAGATCAATGAACTTGAGGCTATAATAGCATCTGAGAATATAGATGTAGTGGCTGTTACTGAGACGTGGTTCAAGGGGATGACTGGGATATATCAATACCAGGGTTCTCTCTATACAGGAAAGACAGAGAAGGCAAGAAGGGGGAGGGGTGGCCCTGTATGTGAAAGATAGCATAAAATCGAATTTGATACAAGTTAGCGAGAACAATTTAGAGTCAGTTTGGGTTACCTTGCAGCTTGATAATCATAAGGTAACTCGTGTAGGTGTGATATATAGACCACCTAGCCAAGTCGAAGAATTAGATGATCTACTAGTTGAGGAAATAGATAAAATGACATTGAAGGGGGAAGTTATCATTATGGGAGACTTCAATCTTCCAGATGTAAACTGGAAAACCAAAATAGCTAGTTCTGCCAGGAGTACAGATATTCTAAATTCCCTACTGGGATTATCTCTACAGCAAGTAGTGGAGGAGCCAACCCGGAAGGAGGCCATTTTAGATTTCGTATTCACAAATGGGAATTTGGTATCTGATATTACTGTAGGGGAAAGCTTGGGATCTAGTGATCACCAGTCAATGTGGTTTACTATAAGTACAGTGACTGAGTCACACCACACAAAAACAAAAGTTTTAGATTGTAGAAAAACTGACTTTTCTAAAATTAGATTAGTGGTATACGAGTCCCTATCAGACTGGAACAGTTTAATTGGAGTCCAGGAAAATGGGACTACTTAAAAGTGGCACTATTGAAGGCAACAGAAAATTGCATTAGGCTTGTCAGTAAAAGCAAAAAAAGGAAGAGACCACTGTGGTACTCAGCAGAAGTGGCCAAAATAATTCAAAACAAAAAGTCTCCTCTTAACAATTGTTCTAGAGATGTGTCTGCTGCTAGAACTGTGTGTGGCATTGACCTGGTCTCTAATCTGAGCTGCTGTTAACCTGCGATTTCTGAGGCTGGTGACTCGGATGAACTTATCCTCCGCAGCAGAGGTGACTCTTGGTCTTCCTTTCCTGGGGCGGTCCGCATGTGAGCCAGTTTCTTTGTAGCGCTTGATGGTTTTTGTGACCCCACTTGGGGACACTTTCAGTTTTCCCAATTTTTCGGACTGACTGACCTTCATTTCTTAAAATAATGATGGCCACTCGTTTTTCTTTACTTAGCTGCTTTTTTCTTGCCATAATACAAATTCTAACAGTCTATTCAGTAGGACTATCAGCTGTGTGTCCACTTGACTTCTCCACAACCCAACTGATGGTCCCAACCCCATTTTTATAAGGCAAGAAATTCCACTTATTTAACCTGACAGGGCACACCTGTGAAGTGAAAACCATTTCAGGTGACTACCTCTTGAAGCTTATCAAGAGAATGGCAAGAGTGGGCAAAGCAGTAATCAAAGCAAAAGGTGGCTACTTTGAAGAACCTAGAATATGACATATTTTCAGTTGTTTCACACTTTTTTGTTATGTATATAATCCCACATGTGTTAATTCATAGTTTTGATGCCTTCAGTGTGAATGTACAATTTTCATAGTCATGAAAATAAAGAAAACTCTTTGAATGAGAAGGTGTGTCCAAACTTTTGGTCTGTACTGTATGTGTGTATATATATATATATATATATATATATATATATAGATAGATAGATATAAAAAAAACACATGGCACAGCACAGCCTCAAGAAAATGTGTGTTTATTTAACCAAAAGCAACATTTCAGTCCACACAATGGGACCTTTCTCAAGCAGTGACAAAAGTGAATGGTGTCAATTACAAATACAAACTCAGGTGATTATTTAATGAAAACTATTAATAATTGAATTAGATTTAATGTGTTTGATTTGTATTGTGTCTAAATATTAAAAATAATGTAAAGAAATTCAATAATATACAAGTATCCATACTGTTAAGAGATTATTAACTTTAATTAAAATATGGGAATTCATATTATCTCCTTAATTAATCACAATTACAGATTAAAAAAAGTCAAAAAGCAATTTTGTCATTAAAATATCCGGTGTACTGATTAAAAACATAATGGAGGGGGCCAAGAACTAACCAACATTAATCCAATATAGCATCCCGTTTGGTTAACAGCGCATGTTGGCGCATTGCTTCCGCATTACGTAACGAAACACATGATGCAATAATGTGAACGCATCGAAGGAGGAACACACACAGGCCGCTAGTGTCCATAGACAGGGTGTTTACATGATAACATATCACGTGTTCGCACCAGAAATTGAACACAAGCTGAGCCACAAACGCATCATGTCTATGCAGCCACATGATAGCAAACCTTGGAAATTATAAGAATAACTCCCAAAATGGTGACATGGCTTCAATAATATTATATGACGTGATGACGTAGAGGACGTCGCGCTCTCCGCCTCCCCACGGCTCAGCTGTCCCGCTGTTTTGAACATGCTGGCGTTCTCGTGCCGAACCTTCCCCGCACCCTATCTATGACCGTGTGTTAAGCGCTATTGCGCTACAGCGCTACTGCCTCTCGTCTAAGCCTACTACCCTACTGCTACCGACTGCTGGGCTCGGATGTGGGGGCTGCTTTTAGCTTAATGCCGATTCTGCCATTCCTGCCGCTTCCTCCTTTCCTACCCTCTGTGCCGTCGTGAACAGTTCGCCATGTGGAGTTTTTCCGTGGAGTGCGTCTCCGGTTCCTGCTGTTCTGCTGCTCCCCTCCTGGTGTCAGAGTGAGTAACACCTCTGTGTTCCCCTTACCCGATGGTTTGTTGGACAAGCTGACAAGTTGAAGAATCATACCTAGGACTGCTGCCGATTCTCCCTGCTCTCTCCTCTTGTTATTGTACATGACCTGGCCCTCTCCTCGTGTTTTCAGCTTTTCCCTGATTTGTTACGTCTCCTCTTTGATGTCGTGGTGACTAACCTCCCTATGACTGCTGACTCTAACTAACCCTGACTGGAGATCGATAAGTTGCTGGAGGACTCTTCAGGGGGCTTTTATGAAGTCCAAGATATATTTAACCCCGTTTTGTGCCTTTAGATTTTGTCCAGTATTTCTGATTATTATTTTCCCCCTTTTTCCTCTATACTGCTGGGACTAATTTTATTGACCCTATTCTGACAGGCTGTTGGTGTCAATATTTTTGGGGAAAAAAAAAAAAGTGAGGTGCCTACGACTATAAAAGAAATGAATTATAGAGTATAAAGCATAAGGTGGAAAAGGGGAAAAAAAAAAAAGAAAAAAAGGAAAAAAGGAGGAGAAAGAGTATAAAGAAGAGTGGACAAATAAAAAAAAGAAAAAGGAAAAGAAAAGGGGAAAGAAAGGGGAAAAAGAGGAAAAGAAAAAAAAAAAGAACAAACAAGAAGGGAAGGGAAAAAAAAAAAAAAAAAAGAGCGAAGAAGAAGATATATATACTCAAAGGGAGAGAAAGAGGCGGAACAAGGGGAAAGAAAGAAAAAGGAGGGAAAAAAAAAAAAAAAAAAGGAAAAAAAAAAAAAAAGCAGGAATAAGATATGGCCCCAAAAGCTAGTAGGCGCTCGACTGATCTCTCGAGTCAGAAACACGGGTCTAAAACTGTTGAAGCAACAAAAATAGACCAGTTCCTGAGGTCTCCGAGGGTTAATACGAGGGGCGGACAAAAGGAACTTGTCACAAAAAAAAATGATGACTCAGAGATGACTGAGTTAGAAACACAAAAAGCTGCTAGATACCCCGAAGAAGAAGACGGTATAATGGGGGAAGTTATCCCTAATGACAATTCCTCTCCGCTAGAAGAAATACTGCTAGCGGTTAAACAGAACGGGGATTTAATACAGGCGGTCACAACCCAACTTGGGTTTATTCAAGTTGATGTCGGACTAATAAAAGATGATTTGTCCAAAATGCGAGACAGAGTCAACATCCTTGAGAGTTCCGTCACCCTTATACAGAATGAATCCAAAAAAATAAATATGGAATTCTCTACATTTAAATCAGAATATCACCTTTTGAAGAAAAAGGCAGCGGACCTTGAGGATAGGTCACGAAGATACAATGTGAGAATAATTGGGATTCCAGAGGGTGTGGAAGAGAAAAATCCAACCCAATTTATACAGAAGTTAATCCTTGAGAACTTTGGGAAAGAGTCATTTTCTTCTCTTTTTATGATTGAAAGAGCTCATCGGGTCCCAGGGGGAAAACCAATTCCAGGGAGACAACCTCGGACATTCCTTGCTAAGCTATTGACTACAGGGGACAGAGATATCCTCCTGAGAAGGGCGAGGGAATCCTCACCGGTTGTATATAACGGGATTAGACTGGCCTTTTTTCCCGATTTTTCGAAAGATATACAAGAAAAGAGACGCACATTTATGATCGTTAAAAAGAGGCTAAGAGAAAGGGATATTAAATATTCTCTCATATTCCCAGCCAAACTGCGGATTGTTTTTAATGATAAAACTCTTTTTTTTTGACACCTCAGAAGAAGCCGCGGACTGGCTTGATCGAAATAATCGATAATTCAATTGGGTTATGTTCTGGCGGGAATAATTAGTACTACAAGGGGCTCATACCCCTAAATGTATTTTCCTTTGCTTCCTAATGGGGATGGCTGAGTGTGGGGGAAGGTGGGAGGGATGGTCATAGGAAAGAAATCTACTACAATATGTGGTGGATTGCCTGTAGGAGGGGGGTGAGGGGAGGGGGAGGTGGGGTTGGGCTGTGGTGCGTCAAAGTAGGTGTGGTTTCCCTTTTTTTTTTTTTTTTTTTTTTTTTTCCTTTCTCCTGTTTCTCCATTTGACCATTGTTGATGATGCTGACTAGAATTTTTGCTTGGAATATACGTGGTTTGGGGGATAGAGGTAAGAGACAAGCGGTTTTTGATTTGACTCAGGCCCATTTACCAGCAATAGTATGCCTGTTAGAGACCCACCTCACTGAGGAGACCACTAGAGTGGTCGACAGGGGATGGGCCGCGCACACGTATCATTCTACCCTCTCCAATTACTCGAGAGGTGTTACGGTGTTGATACACAGACTTATTGATTTCGTTTGTGAGGCATCCTCTGTCGACCAACAGGGGAGATTTATTTTTTTATATTGTAGGTTAGGGGGGAAGATATGTATTTTGGCCTTTGTCTATATCCCACCGCCATTTTCTTTTTCGGTTCTTAATTCTCTTTTATTATTCATGGATAAATGGCCAGAATGTCCAACATTGATTATTGGCGACTTTAACTGTGTCATCGATCCTCTTCGCGACAGGGTTTCTACGAGTGCCAGGAGTGACAGTCCGGTCCAGGGGTCCCCCCTGGCACGGTTTTGCCTGGAGGCTGGATTTGAGGATGCTTGGGAACATCTGGGACAGGGGAAAAGGGCTTTTTCATGCTTTAGTAAAGCAGGTAAATCGTTGTCCAGAATAGATCTTGTATTGATAAATAGTAAACATGTGAAACTGATAAAGCGAATGAAATATGAAACAAGATCAATATCTGATCACTCTCCGCTATTACTTGAATTATGTTTATCTCAGGAAAGATATACACCAAAATCTCCCTTTAGATTAAATCCTTATTGGTTATCAGTTATAAAGACACATGAAATAATTCGAAATGAAATAGGTAGATTCTGGGATATTAACTATGGCTCAGCAAAAATTCAAGTAGTATGGGATACCTTTAAGGCGTATATGAGGGGATTGATGGTTAGTAATATCGCGAACCTTAGAAGGGAATATGGAAAAAAACAGAAAAATCTAGACGAACATGTAGTGTCGGCGACAGAATCCTTTCACATGAACAAGACGGAGAAGAATAGGGAAAATATGCAAAGAGCCACACAAATATATGCTAAGTTTTTATTGGATAAGGCCCAACAGAACCTTTTTTTTAAAGGGCAAAAATATTTTACAGAGTCAGGGCGACCTGGTAAACTCCTCTCCAGAGTAATCTCCAATCAACAACCCAAAAAACATATAGATAAGGTTCGATTGAGTGATGGTAGGATAGTCTCCACACAGGGCCCGGTGGAGAAGGCCTTTCTTGATTACTTCGTTGATCTGTATAAAGCTGACTCCAACATCACAGATGATAAGATAGATTTCTATCTAGACAGGATCAATGTTCCAACTATTACGGAGACGCAAAAGAAAGCACTAGAATTGGAGGTCTCAATTCAGGAACTTGAGGGAGCTATTAAACTATGTTCAGCTAACTCCACTCCTGGCTCAGACGGGCTTCCATATGAATTTTATAGTAAATATGGGGACTGTATTCTTCCCAGACTGTTGGAGGTCTTTGCTGAATCAATGGAGGATGGGATGCTGCCAGATTCAATGATGGAGGCTATAATAATATTAATTCCAAAAAAAGACAAGGACCCTTTAGATTTAGAATCTTATAGACCAATTTCACTGCTCAATGCAGATGTAAAGCTTCTTGCGAGGGTCCTGGCTACAAGGCTTTCTAGGGTCATTTCCTCCATTGTCCATCCGGATCAGAGCGGTTTTATCCAAAATAAGGGTACACATCATAATTTACATCGGCTCTTTTCTAATATTCAGGCCCCTGGGGGGACCGCCCGCTCCATCCTGTCATTGGATGCCTCTAAGGCCTTTGACAGGGTGGAGTGGCGTTTCCTCTGGAAGGTTCTTGCCAGGATGGGCTTTGGAGAAAGATTTATACGCACTCTTAGGCTACTGTATAGATCTCCAAGGGCAAAACTGAGTCTTAATGGAATTCTGAGTAGTAGTATTGATTTAAACAGAGGCACCCGGCAGGGTTGCCCATTATCTCCCTTGTTATTCGATATTTATATCGAACCCCTTGCGATGGCCATCAGGCAGGATGATCAGGTTAAAGGATTCGGTATGTTAGGAACACAAGACCGTATCTCATTATATGCAGATGATGTCCTGTTTTTTATAGATCATACGGAAACTACCCTTCCTAGGATTATTCAAATGGTTAAAGTATTTGGTGAGGTGTCTGATCTTCTTATAAACTGGGCCAAGACCAGTCTGCTCCCAATAGACCCCCTGCCACAGAAAGAGGTTCCTGTCACACAGTTGGATATTGTTGATACTTTTCAATACTTGGGTTTGACTATATCGCCTCGGGTTGAAAATTTTGTACAACTTAATTTGATCCCCATAATGGTAAAGATCAGAGCTAAAATAGGAATCTGGCTGAAACTTCCCCTATCCAGAGCTGATCGAGTTTCACTAGTTAAAATGGTGATATTACCACAATTTCTTTATGTGCTCAGGAATACACCTATTTGGATACAAGACAAACATTTTAAACTTATGGAAAGAATAATTAATGATTTAATATGGGGAAGAAAGCAAGTTCGAATTAAGCTGGAATATTTGTATAAATCAGTGGAGTGTGGGGGTTTAAATCTCCCCTACTTTAAAGGGTACTTTATTGCAGCCCAGCTATTGAGGTGCTATGAATCAGAGAACAGCGCACTCCTGGGGAAGTTGGTAACTAGCCACGCCCACAATAATATTTTTACCTTGTTGGAATCTGGTTTATTGAAGAGTTATGAGCAAGGCTACAGAGAAACTATAAAATTACTCCTGAAAGTGTGGGTTACAACTAGGACATGGTTGAAGGTTAAGGGTTCACTCACATTTACGCCTCTTTGGCATAATTTGTATTTACAAAGGCTAGATGATATTGCAGCTGACACATTTTGGCAGAAGAATAAAATTTTATATATTTCACAGGTAGTTAAAGATAGAGAAATTAAATCTTTTATAGAAATGACACATAATATAAGAAGCCTTTCATGGTTTAGGTATTTTCAATTGCGATCTGTACTATCCAGTTTGGATGATAAGCGGCTGTTGGATATAGATAATCTATCTTTTCTGAATGATTGGGTAGGGGGTACACCTTCTAGAACAAAGATTTCAAATATATATAAGTTATTACTTAAGGCACGGTTTAGTGATACACACTCACCAGGACAAAAAGCGTGGGAGGCGGATTGTCCGAATTTACAAGTAGAAGGGTGGGAGAATATTTTTGGGAATTTGGTTTCATTATCCCAGAACTTCAACCATGTTCTAATACAATTCTATATTTGCCACAGATTATATATTACTCCCCTATGGATGAATAAATGCGGGTTAAGAGACATGTCCAACTGCCCCAAATGTGACACTGCAGGAGCGGACTTTCTCCATATGATATGGACTTGTCCAGAACTTATAAATTACTGGAATAGTATTAATAATTGTATTATGTATAAACTAAAAATTCGAATTCCTTTTGAACCACAAGTATTTGTGCTTAATGATCTTTCCAAACTAAAAAATCACAAGTATCAAAAGATCTTCCTGAGTAGAATATTGATGTTGGCTAGAGTTTTGATCAGTCGGACCTGGTTTGCCCGATCCACTCCAGACATAAATACATGGATAAATTTAACCGATAAGGTAAAAAATTACGAGAAAATTATATATAAACGGAGGGAAGTTGAGGACCAGTGGAATAGGATATGGGGTGGTTGGAGGATTGACTAGTCGAGGTCAAGTTGTTTTATTTATGGGGGTCCTGCTTTGACGCACCACAGACTAGGGGGGAGGGAGGGGAGGGTTTTCTAAATGTAAATGTAATGAAAAGATGAGTTGAATATATTTATATCTATATATAATTAGTTGGGTCACTAAGAATTGAGAGATTGTAAAAATTTCTACTGTAAATGTTTTGTAGTTTTCCCAATAAATTTTTGAAATGCAAAAAAAAATAATAATAATAATAATATTATATATACCACAGTTTATATTTAAAAATGAAAAGCTTTGATTCTATAAAAATCTCATGTGCACAGTATCATTTCATAGTTGTTGTTCTGTCCTCAGATGCAAATCCAGTTGTTTTCTCTGTGTTATCAGTTTGGCGTTGCAATTTACTTGTGTTGTATTTCATCTGCATTATATTGTGTGGTAACAGCACCATCTACTAGGGAGTTTGTATATTTTGTCTAGCCTGTTTTTATATGCATTATGGGTAGTTCCTGGTTCTTTGTAGTCTTGTGCTTGTATTAGAAGCAGTAGCCATCTTATGTCTGTGTGAAAAGCCACTCTCTTACTGGTTCTTCTGCTCTATACATTTTTATACAGCCGGTTTCAAGCATAGTCGATAAGGACACTATCTATCTGACATTTACTGTAGTTTATTATATGTTTCTTGCATTTGATAGCTCATGTACTGTATGTATAGCAGATATTCTTTATTCATGCCATGTACTATGGATATTTATGTTTTGAAATACTACTGTTTTATTCTGTAGTTTTACCTTTCCTGTCACAGTTTACTAGCAATAAAGAGAAGGTTAATGCTGAACAGACTCTTTTTCTCAAGTAGACACAGGGTTTAGCTACATGTCAGATTACACACCGTGCTAACGTGTATTAGGACAGTATAGTTGTCAAGAAGTAACATCAAATAAAAATATATATATATAGATTTATACATGTGGCAATAACACTCCATTCCCAAAACAGGATTATCACACGGATGAGTATAACGACAGTCATACCCAACAATGTGGAGAGGTCAACATGGAAGTCAGGCATCCTGTTCAGGATGACAGACAACACTATGTTCGAACCTAAATCCTGATTAAAACAAACAAGAAAATAATAAAATAATAACATTTAATTAGGGTCCTCAATCAGTCCTGTACAATGTTAACTGCACAAGACCTTTTGAAAAGGGAAGCCCACATGCGGTTCCCCACCTAGTTTTAGTAAGAACCACACCAGGGCTGCCCAAAACCCAAGTAAAGCAAAATTATAAATAAAAAAACGTTTTTTGGGTGAATGAAGTGTAACACCGCATGATTGTATTTTATTAAAAACAATATATATATTTATATATATATATATATAGAGAGAGAGAGATATATATAGATATATATGTGTGTGTGTGTGTAAATATTTACAATATATGATTGACAGAGCACATGTGCAAAAAATGAAGCATGCACACCACTTTAAGAGAATTCTAATACTCGATAGTTGATAAAGTCAAAGGGCGAATAAGTGGTCCATGTCATGGTCTTACCTTCTTGCTGTTCTCCTTCGTTTGACATGTGCTGGCGGCCATCTTGGTTTCTGGGTTTCTTGTAGCCTCCCACCCTGCGGCTTCTCCTTCCCACTGGGAGGAGCTGGATGCCTAGCTCATATATATATAGGAGGTCTGTGGCTTCAGTTCCTTGCTTGGTCCTCCTGTGTTCACATGCTTCTAAGACTGCTGCTGCTTCTGGTTCCTGATCCTGGCTTCGTCTGACTACCCTGCTGGTTCCTGATCCAGGCTTCGTCTGACTACCCTGCTGGTTCCTGACCTCTGGCTTCGCAAGACCCTGCTTCGGTTTAGCCATCCGTTTGGACTTTGCCTTACAGCTTTATTTTTAATAAAGCCTTCTTCTTTTCAACTTATCTCTTGTTGTACGTCTGGTTCATGGTTCCATGACATTAGGACCAAGCCATGAATTCTGACGGTACAGGGCCATCCTCACTACCTACGCTGGTTGCCAGACTTGATCAGCAGGATCACCTGTTGGGTCGGTTCGCTGTGGCGTTGCAAACCCTGCTTGAACGCACGGCTCATTTAGCTTCCGTTGCCGATGGGTCGGTTGTCGCTCCTGGGCCCGCTCCTACTGCCGCTCCGGTTGTTGCGCCAGAGTCTACCCCGACACCTGTTGCTGCGCCTGCGGTGTTTCGGGGTATGACCGGTTCTGCCCCCCTTCCACAGCGCTTTGGGGGAGAGCCAACTCAGTGCCGAGGTTTCCTTAACCAGGTGGGCATTTATTTCGAGTTGCTGCCACATGCCTTTCCTACTGAGAGATCAAAGGTGGGCTTCTTGATCTCGCTGCTCTCGGACAAGGCCTTGGCCTGGGCCAGCCCTTTATGGGAGAACAACAATCCGGTGGTTGCCGAGTTTTCCGGTTTTGTTGCTTCTCTTCGGAAGGTATTCGATGTGCCGGCTCGTGCTGCCTCTGCTGCGAAGCTCCTTATGTCCATCAGACAGGGTTCACGATCCGTAGCTGAATACGCCATTGAGTTTCGTACCCTGGCAGCAGAGGTGGGCTGGAATAATGAGGCTCTGGTCGCTGCTTTCTCTCATGGTCTCTCGGATGCCTTGAAGGATGAGGTTGCAGCTAAGGACCTACCAGTGGAGCTCGAGTCCCTTATTTCTTTCCTGATTTTGATTGACACCAGACTCAGGGAGAGACCTTCCTTTAAGGAGAGCCTGCGGAGGTCTTCTAACAGATTGGCGCCTACGTTTGCTGTCCCACCCGTGCCTCCCTCTCCTCCCACGCCTCCTGGGGATGACTTGTCTGGGGGTGAACCCATGCAGCTGGGGTTTGCTCGCCTGTCCGAGGGGGAGAGGGTACTCCGGAGACGCGAGGGCCGATGCATGTACTGTGGTCTCGGTGGGCATTTTCGGTTGGCATGCCCGAACCGTCCGGGAAACGCTCGCACCTGAGATCCTGTCGGGGGCAGATCTTGGGTGGAGTCTCCTCGTCCCCGGTTTCCCGTGTTGACAAACCACTGATTACTGTTGTCCTCTCCTGGGTCGGGGGCTCGGTGACGACCCAGGCGTTGGTGGACTCTGGTGCTGGTGGTTTGTTCATTGATAGTGTGTTCGCTGCCGCCAATTCCATTCCTCTGCAGCCTCGAGGTTCCCCACTGGCTCTTGAGGCGATAGACGGCAGACCCCTTCTGCCGCCACACGTGACTCAGGAGACCCTTCCAGTGGTGATGGCCATTGGTGCCGTTCACAGAGAGTCGGTCTGTTTCCAGGTTATTTTGTCTCCACACTACTCGGTGGTCTTGGGGTACCCCTGGCTCCAGAAGCATAATCCGACTTTCGATTGGAGATCGGCCGAGATCCTCTCGTGGTCACCGCAGTGTGGGGCTAGTTGCATCCATGGGCCTGTCAAGTTGCTGTGTACTTCCTCGGACTCTCTGTTGCCTCCTGAATACGAGGAGTACCGGGATGTATTCGATAAGGTGCGTGCGGTTGCCCTACCTCCGCACCGCCCATACGATTGTGCCATAGAGTTACAATCTGGTGCCGTTCCTCCTCGTGGCAAAGTCTATCCACTGTCGGTAGCGGAGAATGAGGCCATGGAGGAGTACGTGAGGGAGGCGCTTTCACGCGGACACATTCGCAAATCCTCGTCCCCGGCAGGGGCTGGATTTTTCTTTGTGAAAAAGAGGGGCGGTGAGTTGAGGCCTTGCATCGATTACAGGGGTCTCAATCGCATCACGATCAAGAACGCTTACCCGATACCCTTGATTTCCGAGCTGTTCGATCGCCTCAAAGGGGCCACGGTCTTTACCAAACTCGACCTGAGGGCGGCATATAACCTGGTAAGGATCAAGGCGGGCGATGAGTGGAAGACCGCGTTTAACACCAGGACCGGTCATTATGAATCCTTGGTTATGCCCTTTGGGTTGTGCAATGCGCCCGCAGTCTTCCAGGAATTCATCAACGATGTTTTCCGTGACCTGTTGCAGCAGTGTGTGGTGGTCTATTTGGATGACATCTTGGTATATTCTGAATCCATGGAGGCCCACATTCTGGATGTCAGACGAGTGTTGCAACGGTTACGAGAGAACAAGCTGTTCGGTAAGCTTGAGAAATGCGAATTTCACCGATCCCAGGTAACCTTCTTAGGTTACATCATTTCCGCTGAGGGGTTCTCCATGGATCCTGAGAAGGTTTCGGCTGTCTTACAGTGGCCCCAGCCCAGTGGTCTTCGTGCCCTGCAGCGCTTTTTGGGCTTCGCCAATTATTATCGGAAGTTCATCAGGGACTTTTCCATGCTAGCCAAGCCTCTCACGGATCTGACCAGGAAGGGCAGTAATCCCCAGGTCTGGCCGCTCGAGGCCATCCGAGCTTTTGAGGCTCTAAAGTCCGCCTTTGTGTCGGCTCCGATTCTGTCGCATCCCAACCCTGGGTTGCCTTTTGTCCTCGAGGTGGACGCGTCTGAGACGGGAGTAGGCGCCCTTCTGTCTCAGCGTAGAACACCAGAGGGTCCTCTGCTTCCTTGTGGGTTTTACTCCCGGAAACTGTCTTCCGCGGAGTGCAACTATCAGATTGGTGACAGGGAGCTATTGGCCATCGTGCAGGCCCTTAAAGAATGGAGGCACTTTCTCGAGGGCTCGGTGGTTCCGGTTCTCATCCTGACGGACCACAAGAATCTGACCTACCTCTCTGAGGCCAAGAGATTGACACCACGTCAGGCCAGATGGGCTCTGTTCTTGTCACGTTTTAATTACGTGGTCTCCTACCTACCCGGTTCCAAGAACATCAGAGCGGATGCCTTATCACGGCAGTACTCCAAGCTGTCCGGGGAGGAGTCGATTCCGACTTCGGTCATACCTCCGAATCAGATCCTGGCCGCCATTCGCACCAGCCTGACCTCTCCCCTGGGTGAGCAGATTTTGGCGGCTCAATCTGGTGCTCCCTCTGGGAGACCCAACGGCAGATGTTTTGTGCCTGAGGAGTTGCGCACTCGGTTGTTGCGAACCTATCATAACTCCAAGGCCGCGGGGCATCCTGGAAAGAATCAGCTGTCCTGGGCTGTTTCACGTCTGTTCTGGTGGCCTTCTCTACGTTCCGACATCGCCGCATACGTAGCGGCATGCTCCGTTTGTGCCCAGAGTAAGTCCCCTCGGCACCTTCCGTTGGGCCTTTTGCAACCCATAGCCACCGGGGAGCGTCCATGGTCACACCTGGGGATGGATTTCATTGTGGACCTCCCTGCATCCCGAGGCCATACGGTCATTCTCATGATTGTGGATCGGTTTTCCAAAATGTGCCACTGTGTTCCTCTCAAGAAGTTACCCTCTGCACAAGAGTTGGCCTCGATTTTTGCCAGGGAGGTCTTCCGGTTGCACGGTTTGCCCAAGGAGATTGTGTCGGATCGGGGGAGTCAGTTTGTGTCCAGGTTCTGGCGCGCCTTTTGCTCCCAGTTGGGGATTCATCTCTCTTTCTCCTCGGCCTACCACCCTCAGTCCAATGGGGCCGCAGAACGATCCAATCAGGCCTTGGAGCAATTCCTTCGTTGTTATGTCTCCGATCACCAAGACGATTGGGTTGACCTCCTGCCTTGGGCTGAGTTTGCCAGGAACACGGCGGTGAACTCTTCCTCTGGGACGTCTCCCTTCATGGCCAATTATGGGTTCCAACCTGCCGTGTTACCGGAGGTATTCTCTCCCCAGGATATTCCGGCTGTGAAGGATCACCTTTCCGTCCTACGTGCTTCTTGGGTACAGATCCAGAGGTCCCTTGAGGTCTCTGCGCAGCGCCAGAGACTCCAGGCTGATCGCAGACGAGCGCCCACTCCTTCCTACCAGGTCGGAGACCGCGCATGGTTGTCCACCCGCAACCTCAACCTTCGAGTGCCCACTCCCAAGCTGGCGCCTCGCTTTGTTGGTCCCTTCCGAGTGCTTCGCAGGGTAAACCCGGTAGCCTATGCCCTTGCGCTTCCTCCTGGCATGCGGATCTCCAACGTGTTTCATGTCTCCCTGTTGAAGCCACTGGTGTGTAATCGTTTCACTTCCTCGGTTCCTCGGCCTCGTCCGGTCCAAGTGGGCAATCGTGAGGAGTATGAGGTGAGCAATATCCTGGACTCACGCCTGGTCCACGGTCGGGTGCAGTTTTTGGTCCATTGGCGTGGTTATGGTCCAGAGGAGCGTTCCTGGGTTCCCTCTGCAGATGTCCATGCTCCTGCCTTGCTCCGAGCCTTCCACGCACGCTTCCCTCAGAAACCGTTCTTTACTCCGCGGAGGAGGGGCCCTTGAGGGGGAGGTACTGTCATGGTCTTACCTTCTTGCTGTTCTCCTTCGTTTGACATGTGCTGGCGGCCATCTTGGTTTCTGGGTTTCTTGTAGCCTCCCACCCTGCGGCTTCTCCTTCCCACTGGGAGGAGCTGGATGCCTAGCTCATATATATAGGAGGTCTGTGGCTTCAGTTCCTTGCTTGGTCCTCCTGTGTTCACATGCTTCTAAGACTGCTGCTGCTTCTGGTTCCTGATCCTGGCTTCGTCTGACTACCCTGCTGGTTCCTGATCCAGGCTTCGTCTGACTACCCTTCTGGTTCCTGACCTCTGGCTTCGCAAGACCCTGCTTCGGTTTAGCCATCCGTTTGGACTTTGCCTTACAGCTTTATTTTCAATAAAGCCTTCTTCTTTTCCACTTATCTCTTGTTGTACGTCTGGTTCATGGTTCCATGACAGTCCATGATGGTAGTCCTCAGTAGGATCAGGACAGACAGCAGCAGCAGGCAATTGTTAAGGGTATAGTATATAGTATTCCTAATTTACTTAACATTCTGTATTAAGAATGCTATTATTTTACCTTTTAGCCATGGTATAAGGGAAATATTAAAATCTACAGAATATCTAACCCAAACCCGAACTTGAGTGAAGAAGTCCGGGTTTGGGTCTGGGTACCACATTCAGTTTTTTTTCATGCACGTGCAAAATGCATTGCACTTGCGCGGAAAAAAAATGAAGAACGCAACGCAATCGCATACAAAACTCACCCCACTCACAGGCAAAATCTCACGATTTGCCCGCGATGCACACCTGCATCCTATCTGGCCCTCACACGCGACGCCCGTGTGAAAGAGGCCTAAGGGTTACACTATACTAGGGCTGAAATGATTAATCAATTTAATCGAGCTATTCGACACAAAAATCCAATGTGGTCAAGTTCCCTTGACATGTAAGATCTACTGTTCCTACTAACGTTTATGCACTACTGCTTTAGCGCCCGTTATTGTAACGGGCTTAATGTGTAGTATTTATATATATATATTTCAACAATTAGTTAAATGACTGAATAAATCACTAAAAGGTTTAATAAATTAATGAAAAAAATATAAATAAAATCATTGGATTGGATTGGAAAAAAAATTAAAATTATTCGCCCCCAAAAAAGGAAAGAAATAAATTTAATATATTAATAAATGCATCCATAAATAAATACATATATAAATTCATCAAAAAATACATAAATTCATCAATACAGAAATACAGTCCTGATCAAAAGTTTAAGACCACCAGAAAAATGGCAAAAAATCATATTTAGCATGGCTGGATATTAACAAGGTTCCAAGTAGAGCTTCAACATGCAATAAGAAGAAATGGGAGTGAGACAAAACATTTTTTGAGCATTCAATTTAATGAAAACAACGAATAAACTGAAACAGGCTGTTTTTCAGCTGATCAAAAGTTTAGGACCACACCTCCAAAAAAAAAACTAAATCCCCCCCAAAACAGAAATCCAACTTCCAAACATGAACTCAGTAATGAGTAGCTCCGCCGTTATTGTTTATCACTTCAAAAATCGGCATGCTTGATGCAAGCGTTTCCATGAGGTGAGTGGGAACATTTCTCCAAGTGGTGGAGACGGCCGCACGAAGGCCATCTACTGTCTGGAACTGCTGCCCATTTTTGTAAACTTCCCTTGCCATCCATCTCCAAAGGTTCTCAATTGGATTTAGATCAGGGGAACACGCAGGATGGGCCAAAAGAGTGATGTTATTCTCCTGGAAGAAGTCCCTTGTCCTGTGGGCATTGTGTACTGTAGCGTTGTCTTGTTGAAAATCCCAGTCGTTACCACACAGACGAGGGTCCTCAGTCATGAGGAATGCTCTCTGCAACATCTAGACATAGCCAGCGGCCGTTTGACGCCCCTGCACTTCCTGAAGCTCCATTGTTCCACTGAAGGAAAAAGCACCCTAGACCATTATGGCGCCCCCTCCACTGCGGCACGTTGAAAACATCCCAGGTGGGATCTGCGTGTCATGCCAGTAACGTTGGAAACCATCAGGACCATCAAGGTCAAATTTTTTCTCATCAGAGAATAAAACTTTCTTCCACCTTTGAATGTCCCATGTTTGGTGCTCTCTTGCAGTCCAAACGAGCAGTTCTGTGGCGTTCAAGGAGACGAGGTCTTTGAAGACATTTTTTGTTTTTGAAGCCCTTCAGTCTCAGAGGCAGTGTGATGGTAATGGGGCTGCAGTCAGCACCAGTAAGGGCCTTAATTTGGGTCGAGGATCGTCCAGTGTCTTAACGGACAGCCAATTGGATCCTGCGGCTCAGTGCTGATGAAATTTTTTTGGGTCTTCCACTTGACTTTTTTGTTCCATAACCCTCAGGATCATTTAAGATATTCCAAACGACTGTCTTACTGCGTCTCACCTCAGCGGCGATGGTGCGCTGTGAGAGACCCTGCTTATGCAGTTCAACAACCTGACCATGTTCAAAAAGGGAGAGTTTTTTTGCCTTTGCCATCACAACATGTGACTACCTGACAGAAAATGACAATGAATCCACATCTTTGCACAGATTTGGACTTTTAAAGGCATGTGGTCCTAAAATTTGGATCAGCTGAAAAACAGCCTGTTTCAGTTTAATCATTATTTTCAATTAATTGAATGTAGGGATGAGCGAACTCGAACTGTATAGTTCGGGTTCGTACCGAATTTTGGGGTGTCCGTGACACGGACCCGAACCCGGACATTTTCGTAAAAGTCCGGGTTCGGGTTCGGTGTTCGTCGCTTTCTTGGCGCTTTTGTGACGCTTTCTTGGCGCTTTTTGAAAGGCTGCAAAGCAGCCAATCAACAAGCGTCATACTACTTGCCCCAAGAGGCCATCACAGCCATGCCTACTATTGGCATGGCTGTGATTGGCCAGAGCACCATGTGACCCAGCCTCTATTTAAGCTGGAGTCACATAGCGCCGCCCGTCACTCTGCTCTGATTAGCGTAGGGAGAGGTTGCGGCTGCGACAGTAGGGCGAGATTAGGCAGATTAACTCCTCCAAAGGACTTGATTAACTGATCGATCTGCAGCTGTGGATCATTGAGCTGCTGATCCTCAATTGCTCACTGTTTTTAGGCTGCACAGACCGTTTGTCAGTCTCATTTTTCTGGGGTGATCGGCGGCCATTTTGTGTCTTGTGGTGCGCCAGCACAAGCTGCGACCAAGTGCATTTAACCCTCAATGGTGTGGTTGTTTTTTGGCTAAAGCCTACATCAGGGTGAAGCTGTCACACCAAGTGCATTTAACCAGCAATAGTCTGTTC
This sequence comes from Bufo gargarizans, assembly GCF_014858855.1. Classification (NCBI taxonomy): domain Eukaryota; kingdom Metazoa; phylum Chordata; class Amphibia; order Anura; family Bufonidae; genus Bufo; species Bufo gargarizans. The sequence goes on from NC_058085.1 coordinate 94,611,905, forward strand.
ATTTTTTGGCCATATACAAAATCAGGGGCAAGCTGCGCCTGTCACCAAGTGCATTTAACCCTCAATGGTGTGGTTGTTTTTTGGCTAAAGCCTACATCAGGGTGAAGCTGTGACACCAAGTGCATTTAACCAGCAATAGTCTGTTCATTTTTTGGCCATATACAAAATCAGGGGCAAGCTGCGCCTGTCACCAAGTGCATTTAACCCTCAATGGTGTGGTTGTTTTTTGGCTAAAGCCTACATCAGGGTGAAGCTGTCACACCAAGTGCATTTAACCAGCAATAGTCTGTTCATTTTTTGGCCATATACAAAATCAGGGGCAAGCTGCGCCTGTCACCAAGTGCATTTAACCCTCAATGGTGTGGTTGTTTTTTGGCTAAAGCCTACATCAGGGTGAAGCTGTCACACCAAGTGCATTTAACCAGCAATAGTCTGTTTATTTTTTGGCCATATCCCAGTCTAATTCTGTCACTAAATCCATACCGGTCACCCAGCGCCTAAATACTAGGCCTCAAATTTATATCCAGCTAAATCTGTCCCTAGTGCTGTAGCTGGGCGAGTTATTTAGTGTCCGTTCAAGCACATTTCTTGTTCTGGGTTGAAATACAATTCCCAATTTAGCAATTTCATAATTTAGTGGTTCCTGCTATATCAGAGCTATTTGAAATCTATCCCAAAAAGGGTATATAATATTGAAGGTGCACATTGGGTCATTCAGAATAACTTCACACACACCCGCTACTGTGTATTTCCAAGTCTAATTCTGTCACTAAACCCATACCTGTCACCCAGCGCCTAAATACTAGGCCTCAAATTTAAATCCCTCTAAATCTCTCGTTACCGCTGTACTGTTGTTGCTGGGCAAGATATTTAGTGTCCGTCAAAGCACATTTTTTGTTCTGGGTTGAAGTACAATTCCCAATTTAGCAATTTCATAATTTAGTGGTTCCTGCTATATCAGAGCTATTTGGAATCTATCCCTAAAAGGGTATATAATATTGAAGGTGCACATTGGGTCATTCAGAATAACTTCACACACACCCGCTACTGTGTATTTCCAAGTCTAATTCTGTCACTAAACCCATACCTGTCACCCAGCGCCTAAATACTAGGCCTCAAATTTAAATCCCTCTAAATCTCTCGTTACCGCTGTACTGTTGTTGCTGGGCAAGATATTTAGTGTCCGTCAAAGCACATTTTTTGTTCTGGGTTGAAGTACAATTCCCAATTTAGCAATTTCATAATTTAGTGGTTCCTGCTATATCAGAGCTATTTGGAATCTATCCCTAAAAGGGTATATAATATTGAAGGTGCACATTGGGTCATTCAGAATAACTTCACACACACCCGCTACTGTGTATTTCCAAGTCTAATTCTGTCACTAAACCCATACCTGTCACCCAGCGCCTAAATACTAGGCCTCAAATTTAAATCCCTCTAAATCTCTCGTTACCGCTGTACTGTTGTTGCTGGGCAAGATATTTAGTGTCCGTCAAAGCACATTTTTTGTTCTGGGTTGAAGTACAATTCCCAATTTAGCAATTTCATAATTTAGTGGTTTCTGCTATATCAGAGCTATTTGAAATCTATCCCTAAAAGGGTATATAATATTGAAGGTGCACATAGGGTCATTCAGAATAACTTCACACACACGCTTCTGTGCATTTCCAAGTCTAATTCTGTCACTAAATCCATACCGGTGACCCAGCGCCTAAATACTAGGCCTCAAATTTATATCCCGCTAAATCTCTCGTTACCGCTGTACTGTTGTTGCTGGGCAAGATATTTAGTGTCCGTCAAAGCACATTTTTTGTTCTGGGTTGAAGTACAATTCCCAATTTAGCAATTTCATAATTTAGTGGTTCCTGCTATATCAGAGCTATTTGAAATCTATCCCAAAAAGGGTATATAATATTGAAGGTGCACATTGGGTCATTCAGAATAACTTCACACACACCCGCTACTGTGTATTTCCAAGTCTAATTCTGTCACTAAACCCATACCTGTCACCCAGCGCCTAAATACTAGGCCTCAAATTTAAATCCCTCTAAATCTCTCGTTACCCGCTGTACTGTTGTTGCTGGGCAAGATATTTAGTGTCCGTCAAAGCACATTTTTTGTTCTGGGTTGAAGTACAATTCCCAATTTAGCAATTTCATAATTTAGTGGTTTCTGCTATATCAGAGCTATTTGAAATCTATCCCTAAAAGGGTATATAATATTGAAGGTGCACATAGGGTCATTCAGAATAACTTCACACACACCCGCTACTGTGTATTTCCAAGTCTAATTCTGTCACTAAACCCATACCTGTCACCCAGCGCCTAAATACTAGGCCTCAAATTTAAATCCCTCTAAATCTCTCGTTACCCGCTGTACTGTTGTTGCTGGGCAAGATATTTAGTGTCCGTCAAAGCACATTTTTTGTTCTGGGTTGAAGTACAATTCCCAATTTAGCAATTTCATAATTTAGTGGTTTCTGCTATATCAGAGCTATTTGAAATCTATCCCTAAAAGGGTATATAATATTGAAGGTGCACATTGGGTCATTCAGAATAACTTCACACACACGCTTCTGTGCATTTCCAAGTCTAATTCTGTCACTAAATCCATACCGGTGACCCAGCGCCTAAATACTAGGCCTCAAATTTAAATCCCTCTAAATCTCTCGTTACCAACCGCTGTACTGTTGTTGCTGGGCAAGATATTTAGTGTCCGTCAAAGCACATTTTTTGTTCTGGGTTGAAGTACAATTCCCAATTTAGCAATTTCATAATTTAGTGGTTTCTGCTATATCAGAGCTATTTGAAATCTATCCCTAAAAGGGTATATAATATTGAAGGTGCACATAGGGTCATTCAGAATAACTTCACACACACCCGCTACTGTGTATTTCCAAGTCTAATTCTGTCACTAAACCCATACCTGTCACCCAGCGCCTAAATACTAGGCCTCAAATTTAAATCCCTCTAAATCTCTCGTTACCGCTGTACTGTTGTTGCTGGGCAAGATATTTAGTGTCCGTCAAAGCACATTTTTTGTTCTGGGTTGAAGTATAATTCCCAATTTAGCAATTTCATAATTTAGTGGTTTCTGCTATATCAGAGCTATTTGAAATCTATCCCTAAAAGGGTATATAATATTGAAGGTGCACATTGGGTCATTCAGAATAACTTCACACACACGCTTCTGTGCATTTCCAAGTCTAATTCTGTCACTAAATCCATACCGGTGACCCAGCGCCTAAATACTAGGCCTCAAATTTAAATCCCTCTAAATCTCTCGTTACCCACCGCTGTACTGTTGTTGCTGGGCAAGATATTTAGTGTCCGTCAAAGCACATTTTTTGTTCTGGGTTGAAGTACAATTCCCAATTTAGCAATTTCATAATTTAGTGGTTTCTGCTATATCAGAGCTATTTGAAATCTATCCCTAAAAGGGTATATAATATTGAAGGTGCACATAGGGTCATTCAGAATAACTTCACACACACGCTTCTGTGCATTTCCAAGTCTAATTCTGTCACTAAATCCATACCGGTGACCCAGCGCCTAAATACTAGGCCTCAAATTTATATCCCGCTAAATCTCTCGTTACCGCTGTACTGTTGTTGCTGGGCAAGATATTTAGTGTCCGTCAAAGCACATTTTTTGTTCTGGGTTGAAGTACAATTCCCAATTTAGCAATTTCATAATTTAGTGGTTCCTGCTATATCAGAGCTATTTGAAATCTATCCCAAAAAGGGTATATAATATTCAAGGTGCACATTGGGTCATTCAGAATAACTTCACACACACGCTTCTGTGCATTTCCAAGTCTAATTCTGTCACTAAATCCATACCGGTCACCCAGCGCCTAAATACTAGGCCTCAAATTTATATCCCGCTGAATTTGAATACAATACATTGGGCCAAATAATATATTTGTTGTTGTGGTGAACCATAACAATGAGAAAAACATCTAGTAAGGGACGCGGACGTGGACATGGTCGTGGTGGTGTTAGTGGACCCTCTGGTGCTGGGAGAGGACGTGGCCGTTCTGCCACATCCACACGTCCTAGTGTACCAACTACCTCAGGTCCCAGTAGCCGCCAGAATTTACAGCGATATATGGTGGGGCCCAATGCCGTTCTAAGGATGGTAAGGCCTGAGCAGGTACAGGCATTAGTCAATTGGGTGGCCGACAGTGGATCCAGCACGTTCACATTATCTCCCACCCAGTCTTCTGCAGAAAGCGCACAGATGGCGCCTGAAAACCAACCCCATCAGTCTGTCACATCACCCCCATGCATACCAGGGAAACTGTCTCAGCCTCAAGTTATGCAGCAGTCTCTTATGCTGTTTGAAGACTCCGCTGGCAGGGTTTCCCAAGGGCATCCACCTAGCCCTTCCCCAGCGGTGAAAGACATAGAATGCACTGACGCACAACCACTTATGTTTCCTGATGATGAGGACATGGGAATACCACCTCAGCATGTCTCTGATGATGACGAAACACAGGTGCCAACTGCTGCGTCTTTCTGCAGTGTGCAGACTGAACAGGAGGTCAGGGATCAAGACTGGGTGGAAGACGATGCAGGGGACGATGAGGTCCTAGACCCCACATGGAATGAAGGTCGTGCCACTGACTTTCACAGTTCGGAGGAAGAGGCAGTGGTGAGACCGAGCCAACAGCGTAGCAAAAGAGGGAGCAGTGGGCAAAAGCAGAACACCCGCCGCCAAGAGACTCCGCCTGCTACTGACCGCCGCCATCTGGGACCGAGCACCCCAAAGGCAGCTTCAAGGAGTTCCCTGGCATGGCACTTCTTCAAACAATGTGCTGACGACAAGACCCGAGTGGTTTGCACGCTGTGCCATCAGAGCCTGAAGCGAGGCATTAACGTTCTGAACCTGAGCACAACCTGCATGACCAGGCACCTGCATGCAAAGCATGAACTGCAGTGGAGTAAACACCTTAAAACCAAGGAAGTCACTCAGGCTCCCCCTGCTACCTCTTCTGCTGCTGCCGCCTCGGCCTATTCTGCTGCTGCCGCCTCGGCCTCTTCCTCCGCCTCTGGAGGAACGTTGGCACCTGCCGCCCAGCAAACAGGGGATGTACCACCAACACCACCACCACCACCTCCGTCACCAAGCGTCTCAACCATGTCACACGCCAGCGTTCAGCTCTCCATCTCACAAACATTTGATAGAAAGCGTAAATTCCCACCTAGCCACCCTCGATCCCTGGCCCTGAATGCCAGCATTTCTAAACTACTGGCCTATGAAATGCTGTCATTTAGGCTGGTGGACACAGACAGCTTCAAACAGCTCATGTCGCTTGCTGTCCCACAGTATGTTGTTCCCAGCCGGCACTACTTCTCCAAGAGAGCCGTGCCTTCCCTGCACAACCAAGTATCCGATAAAATCAAGTGTGCACTGCGCAACGCCATCTGTAGCAAGGTCCACCTAACCACAGATACGTGGACCAGTAAGCACGGCCAGGGACGCTATATCTCCCTAACTGCACACTGGGTAAATGTAGTGGCAGCTGGGCCCCAGGCGGAGAGCTGTTTGGCGCACGTCCTGCCGCCGCCAAGGATCGCAGGGCAACATTCTTTGCCTCCTGTTGCCACCTCCTCCTTCTCGGCTTCCTCCTCCTCTTCTTCCACCTGCTCATCCAGTCAGCCACACACCTTCACCACCAACTTCAGCACAGCCCGGGGTAAACGTCAGCAGGCCATTCTGAAACTCATATGTTTGGGGGACAGGCCCCACACCGCACAGGAGTTGTGGCGGGGTATTGAACAACAGACCGACGAGTGGTTGCTGCCGGTGAGCCTCAAGCCCGGCCTGGTGGTGTGTGATAATGGGCGAAATCTCGTTGCAGCTCTGGGACTAGCCAATTTGACGCACATCCCTTGCTTGGCGCATGTGCTGAATTTGGTGGTGCAGAAGTTCATTCACAACTACCCCGACATGTCAGAGCTGCTGCATAAAGTGCGGGCCGTCTGTTCGCGCTTCCGGCGTTCACATCCTGCCGCTGCTCGCCTGTCTGCGCTACAGCGTAACTTCGGCCTTCCCGCTCACCGCCTCATATGCGACGTGCCCACCAGGTGGAACTCCACCTTGCACATGCTGGACAGACTGTGCGAGCAGCAGCAGGCCATAGTGGAGTTTCAGCTGCAGCACGCACGGGTCAGTCGCACTACAGAACAGCACCACTTCACCACCAATGACTGGGCCTCCATGCGAGACCTGTGTGCCCTGTTGCGCTGTTTCGAGTACTCCACCAACATGGCCAGTGGCGATGACACCGTTATCAGCGTTACAATACCACTTCTATGTCTCCTTGAGAAAACACTTAGGGCGATGATGGAACAGGAGGTGGCCCAGGAGGAGGAGGAGGAGGATGAGGAAGAGGGGTCATTTTTAGCACTTTCAGGCCAGTCTCTTCGAAGTGACTCAGAGGGAGGTTTTTTGCAACAGCAGAGGCCAGGTACAAATGTGGCCAGCCAGGGCCCACTACTGGAGGACGAGGAGGACGAGGATGAGGAGGAGGTGGAGGAGGATGAGGATGAAGCATGGTCACAGCGGGGTGGCACCCAACGCAGCTCGGGTCCATCACTGGTGCGTGGCTGGGGGGAAAGGCAGGACGATGACGATACGCCTCCCACAGAGGACAGCTTGTCCTTACCCCTGGGCAGCCTGGCACACATGAGCGACTACATGCTGCAGTGCCTGCGCAACGACAGCAGAGTTGCCCACATTTTAACCTGTGCGGACTACTGGGTTGCCACCCTGCTGGATCCACGCTACAAAGACAATGTGCCCACCTTACTTCCTGCACTGGAGCGTGATAGGAAGATGCGCGAGTACAAGCGCACGTTGGTAGACGCGCTACTGAGAGCATTCCCAAATGTCACAGGGGAACAAGTGGAAGCCCAAGGCCAAGGCAGAGGAGGAGCAAGAGGTCGCCAAGGCAGCTGTGTCACGGCCAGCTCCTCTGAGGGCAGGGTTAGCATGGCAGAGATGTGGAAAACTTTTGTCAACACGCCACAGCTAACTGCACCACCACCTGATACGCAACGTGTTAGCAGGAGGCAACATTTCACTAACATGGTGGAACAGTACGTGTGCACACCCCTCCACGTACTGACTGATGGTTCGGCCCCATTCAACTTCTGGGTCTCTAAATTGTCCACGTGGCCAGAGCTAGCCTTTTATGCCTTGGAGGTGCTGGCCTGCCCGGCAGCCAGCGTTTTGTCTGAACGTGTATTCAGCACGGCAGGGGGCGTCATTACAGACAAACGCAGCCGCCTGTCTACAGCCAATGTGGACAAGCTGACGTTCATAAAAATGAACCAGGCATGGATCCCACAGGACCTGTCCGTCCCTTGTCCAGATTAGACATTAACTACCTCCCCATAACCATATATTATTGGACTCCAGGGCACTTCCTCATTCAATCCTATTTTTATTTTCATTTTACCATTATATTGCGATGCTACCCAAAGTTGAATGAACCTCTCCTCTGCCTGTGTGCTAGGCCTAAATATATGCCAATGGACTGTTGCAGTGGTGGCTGACATGAAGCCTGATTCTCTGCTATGACATGCAGACTAATTCTCTGCTGACATGAAGCCAGATTGTCTGTTACGGGACCTCTCTCCTCTGCCTGGGTGCTGGGCCTAAATTTATGACAATGGACTGTTGCAGTGGTGGCTGACGTGAAGCCTGATTCTCTGCTATGACATGCAGACTGATTCTCTGCTGACATGAAGCCAGATCCTCTGTTACGGGACCTCTCTCCTCTGCCTGGGTGCTGGGCCTAAATTTATGACAATGGACTGTTGCAGTGGTGGCTGACGTGAAGCCTGATTCTCTGCTATGACATGCAGACTGATTCTCTGCTGACATGAAGCCAGATCCTCTTTTACGGGACCTCTCTCCTCTGCCTGGGTGCTGGGCCTAAATTTATGACAATGGACTGTTGCAGTGGTGGCTGACGTGAAGCCTGATTCTCTGCTATGACATGCAGACTGATTCTCTGCTGTCATGAAGCCAGATTGTCTGTTACGGGACCTTTCTCCTCTGCCTGGGTTCTGGGCCTAAATTTATGAAAATTGACTCTTACAGTGGTGGGTGACGTGAAGCCTGATTCTCTGCTATGATATGAAGACTGATTCTCTGCTGACATGAAGCCAGATTGTCTGTTACGGGACCTTTCTCCTCTGCCTGGGTTCTGGGCCTAAATTTATGAAAATTGACTCTTACAGTGGTGGGTGACGTGAAGCCTGATTCTCTGCTATGATATGAAGACTGATTCTCTGCTGACATGAAGCCAGATTGTCTGTTACGGGACATTTCTCCTCTGCCTGGGTTCTGGGCCTAAATTTATGAAAATTGACTCTTACAGTGGTGGGTGACGTGAAGCCTGATTCTCTGCTATGATATGAAGACTGATTCTCTGCTGACATGAAGCCAGATTGTCTGTTACGGGACCTTTCTCCTCTGCCTGGGTTCTGGGCCTAAATTTATGAAAATTGACTCTTACAGTGGTGGGTGACGTGAAGCCTGATTCTCTGCTATGATATGAAGACTGATTCTCTGCTGACATGAAGCCAGATTGTCTGTTACGGGACCTTTCTCCTCTGCCTGGGTTCTGGGCCTAAATTTATGAAAATTGACTCTTACAGTGGTGGGTGACGTGAAGCCTGATTCTCTGCTATGATATGAAGACTGATTCTCTGCTGACATGAAGCCAGATTGTCTGTTACGGGACCTTTCTCCTCTGCCTGGGTTCTGGGCCTAAATTTATGAAAATTGACTCTTACAGTGGTGGGTGACGTGAAGCCTGATTCTCTGCTATGATATGAAGACTGATTCTCTGCTGACATGAAGCCAGATTCTCTGTTACGGGACCTCTCTCCTCTGCCTGGGTGCTGGGCCTAAATTTATGACAATGGACTGTTGCAGTGGTGGCTGACGTGAAGCCTGATTCTCTGCTATGACATGCAGACTGATTCTCTGCTGACATGAAGCCAGATTCTCTGTTACGGGACCTCTCTCCTCTGCCTGTGTGTGTGCTGGGCCTAAATATATGCCAATGGACTGTTGCAGTGGTGGCTGACGTGAAGCCTCATTCTCTGCTATGACATGCAGACTAATTCTCTGCTGACATGAAGACAGATTCTCTGTTACGGGACCTCTCTCCTCTGCCTGGGTGCCGGGGCCTAAATATCTGAGAATGGACTGTTCCAGTGGTGGGTGACGGGAAGCCAGATTCTCTGCTATGGAACCTCTCTCCAATTGATTTTGGTTAATTTTTATTTATTTAATTTTTATTTTAATTCATTTCCCTATCCACATTTGTTTGCAGGGGATTTACCTACATGTTGCTGCCTTTTGCAGCCCTCTAGCTCTTTCCTGGGCTGTTTTACAGCCTTTTTAGTGCCGAAAAGTTCGGGTCCCCATTGACTTCAATGGGGTTCGGGTTCGGGACGAAGTTCGGATCGGGTTCGGATCCCGAACCCGAACATTTCCGGGATGTTCGGCCGAACTTCTCGAACCCGAACATCCAGGTGTTCGCTCAACTCTAATTGAATGCTCAAATTTTTTTTTGTCTCACTCTCATTTCTTCTTGTTGCATGTTGAAGCTCTACTTGGAACCTTGTTAAGATCCAACAATGTAAAATATGATTTTTTGCCATTTTTCAAGTGGTCCTAAACTTTTGATCAGGACTGTATATAAAGTTATAAATAAATAAATATATGAAAATATTCATCCATAAATAAATATATAGATAAATAAATAAATTCATCAAGAAATATATACAGAAGTTAAAAAACAACGACGTTTGGGAGGGAGAGCCAGGGAGAGGGACCCTTCAGCGCCCGGAACCGACGGCGGGGGCCAAGAAGTTGCTGCAGATCCAGGACTCGTTCATTTTGATAAATGTCAGTCTGTCCATAGAGTCAGTGGACAGACAGGTCTGCTTGTCGGTGACCACACTACCTGCCGTGCTGAATGTCCGCTCAGACAGTACGCTGGAGGGGGGGGCAAGACAGTACTTCCATAGCATACTGAGTGATCTCACGGCGGGTGTCCAGTCTGGCAACCTAGTACGCCATGGGGTCGTCGGTGCTTATGCTGTCAAAAGCACCGACGGAGCCCATGTAGTCTGCCACTATGCAGGCCAGCAGCCGCTAGTGGTGACATACTGACAAACTGTCTCCGGCCACTAGACCCAAAAATAACAATCATTCTTTCATCAGTCCACAAAATATGTCTTTGGACCAGTCAATGTGCTCTTTGGCAAATTTTAACCTCTTCAGCACATGTCTTTTTTTCGACAGTGGGACTCTTTGTGGGGGCTTCTTGCAGATAGCTTGGCTTCGAATAGTTGTCTTCTAATTGTAACAGTACTCACAGGTAACTTTAGACCTTCTTTGATCTTCCTGGAGCTGATTGCAGGCTGAGTCCTTGACATTTTGGCTATTCTTCTATCCATTTGAATGGTAGTTTTTTGCTTTCTTCCACGTCTTTCAGGTTTTGGTTGCCATTTTAAAGCATTTGCAATCATTTTAGCTGAGCAGCCTATCATTTTCTGCACTTCTTTATATGTTTTCCCCTCTCCAATCAACTTTTTAATCAAGGTACACTGTTCTTCTGAACAATGTCTGGAACAACCCATTTTCCTCCGAATTTCAGAGAGAAATGCACATTTGTACAATAGCATGTACAACATTTGCTGCCTTCCTTCCTTAAATAAGGGCAATAATTGTCACCTGTTTTTCAAAGAATGAATGACCTCACTCATTGAACTCCAAACTGCTATTATTTTGAACATGCCCCTTTCAATAAGTGATTGAATTACAGAGAATCAGCAGCATTCATGTCATGATTATTGGGTCTGTTGGGTTTCTATTACTCTACTACACCTGCTAGTAAATTATTTGCCATGTAGAAATATAATTTCTGCCAAAAACATTGACTGATCAGGTTAGTGATGTCTGACTGCTATTATTTTGAACACAACTGTATATCTGTACCTCCACTACCAAAAATTGTAGCAGTAAAATAGTCAAGGACAATAATACATCTTTCGTGGCCAGAATGGTTTATTTCATAAATAGCTAAAAAAAAAAAAAAAGCTGGTTATTTTATTTATACAGATTTCATTGTATTCATCGTGTTGCATAGTTACTTATTTAGATCTAGAGAAGTTTTAATGGACATTTAACATATGCTTCCTTGTCATGGGTTGCAGGCTGTATACAAATTGCCTAATTTTGACATGAATACCTTTTGACTTAAATGACCATTTCTACAAGACCCAGCTGTCAACAAAACAACATACTGAAGCTTGTCTAGCTATGTGTGAGGAAGAGATCATTACTCATCCTCAGATCTTGTGCAATGCGCATCACTATTAGCAACTGGAAATGGGAAACTGTAGAGGAGCAAAGTAGACAAATCTTTTGCAAAGCTGCAAGACATTCTGAGAACACAGGCCATTTATTATCAACTGGTTTCAAATTAGTGCCAGGAGAGGAAGTGATATGTTGGGGTGGCATGTAAACATGGGAGGGCTAGGGAGGGTCTGATGGAAGTCTGATCTGAGGCTGGGAGGTCTGATGGGGGTCTGATCTGAGGTTGGGGGGTCTGATGGGGGTTGTACTGAGGCTAGGAGGGTCTGATGGGGGTCTGATCTGAGGTTGGGATGTCTGATGGGGCCTTATTTGAGGCTGGGGGTCTGATCTAAGGCTGGGGAGGGTCTGATGAGGGTCTGATCTGAGGCTGATGTAGGCTGGGAGGTCTGATAGGAGGCTGATGGAGGTGGGGGCAAATTTGAGGCTGACAAAGGGAAAAAGGTAGGGACAGTTGCTAAGAAAGAGGCAGGGACTGTGGCAGGTTGAGGGAAAGCTGTGTGAACCCCTTTCTGGACCCCTCTGGGATAAGCTTGGCTCCCTTTAATGCCAAATAAAGAACTAAATATATAACATTCTCAACTTAAATATTAGACTGCTATGTGTGGTCAAAATGGCGCCTGTACCATTTGTAATATATAGTGCAGGCGCCATTTGTGCTGCAAGAATACAGCGCTCTAGATTTTTTTTTATTGAAGCTCAATTTCTGTAACTTACCCCTAAGTCAGATATATGTTTAACCAAATATAGGCGTCAAATTTTTAGGTTGAGAATTTTTTATTGACCCAGAACGATGTTACAAATATCTAAATGGCCTTTGGCAGCAAAAAGGTTTCCCATACCTGTCCTAGGGGATAAGTAGGGTGTCATGACCGAACTTCTCAGCCTCTCACTATGACCCTCCTGTGGTTGCTGAGAGTATTTTGGTGTTAGTGTTCATATTTTCTGATCCTCTTGCAAGTACTGTATATGCGGCATGCGACCACTGAGACGAGTGATTGACTGCAGCAGTCACCTGGACCTACGTGATTTCATCACTTCTGGAAAAGTCAACAGAGACCGATTGGGACGACCATTGTGGCAGTATTTAAGCAGAGAGGGGTTGAACAAGTAAGTATACCGTGTTTTTATTTGATTTCCTGAATTCAAAACATTTTTACATCCTGGACAGCCCCTTTCGACAATATAAAATGGTTTCATACTTATAAATGAAATCTTCTTAAACGTATGTTCCATGATTTACCAATGGAAGGATAAAACTTTCAGAAATGATTCTGTACATTGGACTTGTATCTCTCAAGGTTGTAATAGTTACAGTTGCAATATACTGATCCACCATATCCATCAGGAGTAGTATCTGTGTATGGCAGAATTAAACCTCATACTCGGCAAGATGCTTTTAATAATGTCCTTGAAGTAAATTACCACAGTTTTGTAAAAGAAATAAGAAAACAAGCCCTGAAAATCTTACTTTCTTCTTGCAGCTGGCTCACATACTGTAAAAAGTTTCATGTTCCATACAGTAGTCTTGTGCAGTCTTGCTACTGTGTAAAAAACAAAATTCCATCGGTATAGGTTACAAATAGAGATGTGCAAATTTCTCAAAGATTCAGTACGCCGAATTTTCCAAAAAGATTAGATTTGATCCGAATTTCTTTGTGGCAAATCTTGTTAACCCTTAGGCTACCAGCGCTGTACATGTACGGCGCTGGTGCGATGTGTAAATATCACACCCGCTCGCACATGCAGAGACCTGCGGCTAAGTACCGTGATCGGCAATAATGCCGATCGTGGTAATTAAATGGTTTAGATGCCGTGATCAAGTGAGATCACGGCACCTAAATGTGCAGAAATCCGGGAGCTTGTGCTTCCGGGCTTCCTACCTACACCCCGTGTGTCCAATCCGGGCATAGGTAGTTGCACTAAATACTGTAAGCCTTACTACTTAGGCTAACAGTATTTAAACTGCAAATCTTATTTTGGCCAGCAGATGGCAGGCAAGGATGAGAAATTAGCAAAATAAGCTAATAATAAATTCCTAATAAACCAAAAAATAAATATAATAAGCTCATATATGAGGCACCTAATGATCACAAAAAATACAAAAAAAAAGTTAAAAAAAGATATAAAAAATTTAAAATATATAAAAAAAAGTTAATCACCCCCCCTTTCCGTATAATAAAAAAATAAATACCTAAATAACAATAAATATAAACATCATGGGCGTTTTTTATTTTCAATTCCACCCCATTTGGATTTTTTTTTACCACTTCCCACAACATTTTATGCCATAATTAATGGTGGCATTAGAAAGTACAACTTGTCCTGCAAAACAAAAAGCCGTGATACACCTATGTGACCAGAAAAATATAAAAGTTATGGATCACAGAAAATAGGGAAGGAAAAAGAAAACGAAAAAACCTCCAGTAGCCAAAGGGTTAAAAAACTGCTATTTCCTGGCTGCAGAGAACTTGCATACTGGAGTAGAACATAGGGAGTCTGCTGTGGTAGTGAAACAATACTGTGAGTCAGTATGGCACGCATATGACAGGCGTCACCCTTAGAATCACTGCACACTTCATGTGGCCAAAACTGACCTAGTGACTTAAGTGTGAACTCAGCCTTACAGGTCAATGTAAGCACCAGGTATAAAGAACCGTGCAGAGGCCCAAGATCCTACTATAGCGTAAAAGAGCGCACTCTTTTTGCACTGTCGTCAGCTGATTCCACATAGATTTCTACAGAACCTGTTCTATTAAACGCTTATACAAATAGAGCCCCCCTGACAGAAAAGAAAGGTGTCAGCAGTAAGTTTGTGTTGACGTCACTGATTATTTTGCCCTTCCTCTGATGCTTCAGAACAATAACCCCCAAAAAACAGATCCTGTCTGTTGAGCACCCGCCTTCACTCGGTCAGCATTTGGTCAGTAATCCATCAGTATTGCTAAAGCCAAAAAAACAGGAGTGGATCCATAACAGAGATGACACGTGAATAGAATATTTGCATGTCTTCTGTGTTTTGTTCCCACTCCTGATTTTGGCTACCAAATCATAAGTCAATTCTGAGGCAAAAGAGGGACAATGTTGTGACGAACTGCGACCGCCGCGGCCACAATACGTCACAAAACCGTCACAGCGCCCCTAGTGGTCAATCCACAAACAGGCCTCCCGGCCACTTTCAGCACACCGACAGTCTAACTTGAGTCCGTACAGTCGATAGGCTGAAAGTGCAGGGATTGGACCGCCGATTGACCGCCAGTAAGCGTGTGAGCGACCAGACCGGAACCACACACAGGGTAGCTTTAACTGCCACCACCTTGCAATTTATGGGAGCAAGGAACCCACTATCTAGATAACAGAACCGAGTAGCTTTCTCTTCGGAGAGGCTAGGGTAAGTTTTTGCAGTGTTTGAAAACAGGCATATGGCTAGAGAAATGACTTGGAGGTCATTTATTATATATCTATATACAATACAAATTATCAAGATGCACAGTAATTATTAACACAATAATAAAGGAAAGTATAGTCCAATAAACAAAAAGAGAGAAAAGAAAGAAAATACTTAGTTTCTGCAGAAAAGATGTCCGTTGGTGAAATAGTCCGTTGCAGGGATAAAGTCCAAGAAGCCTTTGTCCAGTGTAATATGCCTTCAGCCCACGGGTTCTCTGGCAGAGGCCCTCTTCAGGT
Source organism: Bufo gargarizans (assembly GCF_014858855.1). Taxonomy (NCBI): domain Eukaryota; kingdom Metazoa; phylum Chordata; class Amphibia; order Anura; family Bufonidae; genus Bufo; species Bufo gargarizans. Next base: position 94,627,000 of record NC_058085.1, read on the forward strand.
GTTGTTAAAAGTGGAGAACTCCTTTAGCAGATTATAGGTCTTTGTTATAAAGGGTCCCAGAATCAAGGCGGGGAATTGAGAGTCTGCCTGCTGGGCAGGCTGTATTCCTGAGGTGAATGTCAGTTCTGAAATATGGCATGTGCCATATCGCGGGATGTCTCCGCTGTACACAAGTAACAAGCACATATTCGCATTCCCCACAAAATATGGAGTTCATGGATACCAAATCTGACTATTATAACTGGTTCTCTGATGGGGTAACACCATAAATTTATCTGGGCATCTCCTAGAGTTATATTTGTCATATGTACATGTCCAGTGAATTCTGAGTGACACGATGATGTAATTTTTACATCCGTAAGATGCATGGTCTCTCTTAAAAAGGTAAAAATCATATCTCAGATCATGTTGCAATCTGGGAAACCTTGGTGCCGGCCTGTCTGCAGCAAGCTAGCTTACAGACCCTTATGGCAGCGACACCAAATGGCTCCCCCCAGGTGTAGTCTTTACACCTAGCTGTGATATCGCTGCAGAAAGGGAAGCACTTTTGTCAACCTAAGGAAGCCAGCTGTAATTGCGTTATCTGCTGGGCATCTATTGACTGACTTGAACAAAAGGACTATGTTGTTTTCTGGGTACACAGAAGGAGACGCTCTGAGTAATCAAATTGTAGGCTCTGGGGCCTAGGGAAATAATTACTGTTTAATAGACCTACTGATCAATAAGGCAGAGTAATATTGATAATATTGGGAGGACAGTTCAATATTCTCGCGGATCATCCGTGACACATGTCATATAGGCCTTACAGCTGCTACATAGACAGGATACATTGTGTGGTCATTTTTCCTTCCTTCTGACAGATCAAAGAAGGGTCAAATAAATTGTGATGTCATCCAGGCCAAAAAGGCAAAATAGGGGCCAAGTCATGGAGTGGGGGGTGAGAACAGCATGAGAAGTCCACAGAGTGGCCTAGTGACAGAGTTTTGAGGTAGCATCATGAAGTGACCACAGAATGGCCCAATGACAGAGTAGGGAGGTGGCAGCAGCATGAGGAGACCACAGAGTGGTGAGGTGGCAGCAGCATGAAGAGATCACAGAGTGGTCCAATGATAGAGTGTTGAGGTAGTAGCAGCAAGAGGAGACCACACAGTGTCCAAGTGACAGAGTGGTGAGCTGGCGGCAGCATAAGGAGACCACAGAGTGGCCCAGTGACAGAGTGGGGAGGTGGCAGCAGCATGAGGAGACCACAGAGTGGTGAGGTGGCAGCAGCATGAGAGGATCACAGAGTGGTGAGGTGGCAGCAGTATGAGGAGACCAAAGAGTGGCCCAGTTACATAGTGGTGAGATGGCAGCAATAGGAGATCACAGAGTGGTGAGGTGACAGCAGCATAAGGAGACCAAAGAGTGGCCCAGTGACATAATAGTGAACTAGCAGCAGTATGCGGAGACGACAGAGTGGCCCAGTGACAGAATGAAGTGGTGACAGCAGCATAAGGAGACCACAGAGTGGCCCAATGACAAAGTTTTGAGGTGGCAGCAACATGAGGAGACCACAGAGTAGCTCAGTGACAGAGTGGTGAGGTGGCAGCAGCAGGGGGAGACCACAGAGTGGTGAGGTGACAGCAGCATGAGGAGACAACAGAGTGGCCCAGTGACATAGTGGTGAGGTGGCAGCAGCATGTGGAGACCACAGAGTGGCCCAGTGACAGAATGAGGAGGTGGCAGCAGCATGAGGAGACCACAGAGTGGGGAGGTGGCAGCAGCATGAGGAGACCACAGAGTGACGAGGTAGGAGCAGCATGAAGAGACCACAGAGTGGCCCTGTGACATAGTGGTGAGATGACAGCAGCATGAGGAGATCACAGAGTGGTGAGGTGGCAGCAGCATAAGGAGACCAAAGAGTAGCCCAGGGACATAGTGGTGAGCTGGCAGCAGCATGCGGAGACCACAGAGTGGCCCAGTGACAGAATGAGGTGGTTACAGCAGCATGAGGCGAACACAGATTAGTGAGGTAGCAGCAGCATGAGGAGACCACAGAGTTGCCCAGTGACATAGTGGTGAGCTTGTGGCAGCATGAGGAGACCACAGAGTGGCCTAGTGACAGAATAAGGAGGTGGCAGCAGCATGAGGAGACCACAGAGTGGTTAGGTGGGAGCAGCAAGAGGAAACCACAGAGTGGCCCAGTGACATAGTGGTGAGCTGGCAGCAGCATGAGGAGATCACAGATTGGTGAGGTGGGAGCAGCAAAAGAAGACCACAGAGTGGCCCAATGGCATAGTGTTGAGGTGGAAGCAACATGAGGAAACCACAGAGTGGCCCAGTGACATAGTGGTGAGCTGTCATCAGCATGAGGAGACCACAGAGTAGTGATGTGGCAGCAGCATGAGAGGATCAGAGTGGTGAGGTGGCAGCAGCATGAGGAGACCACAGAGTTGCCCAGTGACATAATGGTGCACTGGCAGCATCATGAGGAGATCACAGAGTGGTGAGGTGGTAGCAGCACGAGGAGACTACATAGTGGCCCAATGACAGAGTGGTGAGCTGGCACCAGCATGAGGACAGAGTGTTAAGGTAGCAGCAGCATGAGGAGACCACAGACTAGCCCAATGACAGATTGTTGAGGTGGAAGCACCGAGCAGCACAGTGACAGAATGAGGAGGTGGCAGCAGCATAAGGATACCACAGAGTGGTGAGGTGGAAGCAGCATGAGGAGACCACAGAGTGGTGAGGTGGCAGCAGCATGAGTGGACTATAGAATGGCCCAGTGAAATAGTGGTGAGCTGGCAGCAGCATGAGGAGATCAGAGTGATGAGGTGGCAGCAGCATGAGGAGAACACAGAGTGTTGAGGTAGGAGCACCATGAGGAGACAACAGAGTGGCCCAGTGACAGAGTTTTAAAGTAGCAGCATGAGGAGACCACAGACTAGCCCAATGACAGATTGTTGAGGTGGAAGCAACATGAGGAGACCACAGAGTGGCCTAGTGACAGAGTGGTGAGGTGGCAGCAGCATGAGAAGATCACAGAGTGGTGAGGTGGCGGCAGCATGAGGAGACCACAGAGTGGCCCAGTGACAGAATGAGGAGGTGGCAGCAGCATGAGGAGACCACAGAGTGCTGAGGTGGAAGCAGCATGAGGAGACCACAGAGTGTCCCAGTGACATAGTGGTGAGCTGGCAGCAGCATGAGGAGACCACAGAGTGGCCCAGTGACAGAGTGTTAAAGTAGCAGCAGCATGAGGAGACCACAGACTAGCCCAATGACAGATTGTTGAGGTGGAAGCAACATGAGGAGACCACAGAGTGGCCTAGTGACAGAGTGGTGAGGTGGCAGCAGCATGAGAAGATCACAGTGTGGCCCAGTGACATAGTGGTGAGCTGGCAGCAGCATGAGGAGATCCACGCCTGATTTGTCTTCACAAAGTTTTCCACATGTTGGGTGGACAGGTTAGTTATCCTTGGGTTAACTATGGTCCCCGACGCGCAAATCGAGTTTGGCTGCCCAGTAGTCCAAGGTATCTTCGATGTGGGATAGCAGGGTGCACTCCAAGTATTCCAGAACCTTCTGGTTCAGGTTCTGCTCTATGTCTACCTGCTGCTGCTGTTGAGTAGTTTCTTCAGTAGGCGGGTGAAGAAAACTGCTCATCAGCGACTCTAGACTTCAGTTGCTGCTGATGAAGCTGCTACTGCTCCTGCCTCAGCATACCCCCCCCCCCCCCAGCAGCCATGGCAGTGTAACGTGAGTGCAGAGGGCCCCCTTCCCGGTCAGACCTGCATGAGGATGGGCGATGGCACAAGTAGGAACCAGCCAACTGACTACATAGGATGTCTTGATAGTAGTTCAGTTTGTCCTCCCTCTCAGCGGGTGTAAAAAAGGCCCCAATTTTGGACAGGTAGTGAGGGTCCAACAATATGGAAAGCCAAAAGTCATCCCTCTGCTGAATGGTGTCACTACTCAAGCAACTGAGCATGCATTGTGCCATTTGCGCAAGTGACTCAGAGGGACTCCCTGCCTCCATCTCCACTGCATACTGCAACCATGTGCCTGGGTCCTCTGCCTCGTCTTCCTCATCGCCCTGTAGCTCCTCCGGCGGCTCCTAATCCTCCTCTCCTGTTGCCTGTGTAGAAAAAAAAACACCCATTTCTCTACGTATTGCTTGTGCTTGAATGTCCTCCTCCTCAAATTCAGCCCCCAAAGGGCTCATGTGGCCGTAAGATATAGTCACCATGTCTCCTTCCCCTGGCCAGTCAGATTTAGTAGCATCTGTTCCAGGATCTGTTAGCAGCATCTGTTCCAGGATTCAGTGGAATTACATTGTTCATCCCGTAGTCCTGGCGACTGACAAATAAAGTGGCCTCCTCAAAGGACCCGAGCAAATGGCAGGTGTCACGCATGAGCTGCCACTGGCTAACATCGAGGCTACACAGGGGCGCTCCTGCACCGACACCATGTTCTTCCCATTGTTGGTCACAATGGTTCCGATTTTGAGTTGTCGAGGAGAAAGCCAGGATTCGATTTCTTCAAGAAGGATGCAGGCAAACTAGGTGTAGAACAGTGTGACACCACCTTGCCCTGCACATGTGGTATGCTGGAGGGGCACTGTGAATTGTCCCTGCAGTGGAGGTTGAGGACATGGTAGAGGATGAGGAGGCAGAGGCGGACATTGTCACAGGACCAACAGCGTAAGAACGTGGAGGCGGAAGCAGTCTCACCTGGGCAAGTTGCTGGTATGGCTGTGCAGAAACCACATTTACCCAGTCGGCTGTAAAGGACATACACTCACCTAAAGAATTATTAAGAACACCATACTAATACAGTGTTGGACCCCCTTTTGCCTTCAGAACTGCCTTAATTCTATGTGGCATTGATTCAACAAGGTGCTGATAGCATTCTTTAGAAATGTTGGCCCATATTGCAGTTGATGGAGATTTGAGGGATGCACATCCAGGGCACGAAGCTCCCGTTCCACCACATCCCAAAGATGCTCTATTGGGTTGAGATCTGGTGACTGTTGGGGCCATTTTAGTACAGTGAACTCATTGTCATGTTCAAGAAACCAATTTGAAATGATTCGAGCTTTGTGACATGGTGCATTATCCTGCTGGAAGTAGTCATCAGAGGAGGAGTACATGGTGGTCATGAAGGGATGGACATGGTCAGAAACAATGCTCAGGTAGCCTGTGGCATTTAAACGATGGCCAATTGGCACTAAGGGGCCTAAAGTGTGCCCAGAGAACATCATTACACCATTACACCACCACCACCAGCCTGCACAGTGGTAACAAGGCATGATGGATACATGTTCTCATTCTGTTTACGCCAAATTCGGACTCTACCATTTGAATTTCTCAACAGAAATCGAGACTCATCAGACCAGGCAACATTTTTCCAGTCTTCAACAGTCCAATTTTGGTGAGTTCGTGCAAATTGTAGCCTCTTTTTCCTATTTGTAGTGGAGATGAGTGGTACCCGGTGGGGTCTTCTGCTGTTGTAGCCCATCCGCCTCAAGGTTGTGCATGTTGTGGCTTCACAAATGCTTTGCTGCATACCTCAGTTGTAACGAGTGGTTATTTCAGTCAACGTTGCTCTTCTATCAGCTTGAATCAGTCGGCCCATTCTCCTCTGACCTCTAGCATCAACAAGGTATTTTCGCCCACAGGACTGCCGCATACTGGATGTTTTTCCCTTTTCACACTATTCTTTGTAAACCCTAGAAATGGTTATGCGTGAAAATCCCAGTAACTGAGCAGATTGTGAAATACTCAGACCGGCCCGTCTGGCACCAACAACCTCAAAATTGCTTAAATCACCTTTCTTTCCCATTCTGACATTCAGTTTGGAGTTCAGGAGATTGTCTTGACCAGGACCACAACCCTACATGCATTGAAGCAACTGCCATGTGATTGGTTGACTAGATAATCGCATTAATGAGAAATAGAACAGGTGTTCCTAATAATTCTTTAGGTGAGTGTATATTGTCCTTGACTGTAGTTACAGATCCACACGTCGGCGCTGCTGTGCACTTTGGAAGACACTGACAGGCTCAAGGACTTTGCCCACAATCTGTTCTACATATGCGTGCAGGGCTAGTACTGCCTTTTTGGAAAATAAATGATGGCTTGGGACTCTCTACCTCTGCTCGGCACAAGCCATCAGTTCTCTGAAAGGTGCAGAGTCCACCACTTGGAAAGGGGGGGACTGCAGCACCAGCAACTTGGTCAGGAGCATGTTCAGCTTCTGCTCCGTGGGATGAGTGCACGCATACTGTTTTCCCTTGGCAATCGCTTCAATGATCGATTGTTGACGAAATGACTGATGAGGAAAATGAGGAGCAGGAACATCGTGACCAGCAGATGATGGGAAGGAAAGACAGCTCCCTTTGGCTGAGGTGTTGGAGATCGGAAGTGTGCCACTGGGTCATGCAGCGGTTGCTGCGGCAGGCTGCACAACCAAATCTGAGCCACGGTTCTCCCAGGCCACTTTATGGTTATGCTACATGTGTTGACGCATGGCTGTGGTGCCAACATGTGTTGGCACCCTGCCCATGCTTCACCTTCTGATCGCAAATTCACTTCCTTCAGCAGTTTAACAAAAAACTGCCACACTGCCGAGTATGCCAATTTCCCCCAAACCCTCCACACTGACTGCCTGCTACCCCTGCCTCGATAAAACCCTGCAGAACTACTTTCCAGGCCGATAGGCTCCTGCAAAGCGGGTGGTCTACACCCGGCCATGTTTGGCTCCTGACCTCCCACTGCTGCCACCCTGCTGACTCATGACCAGGCTACCACCTTGCTGACTCTGCTGCTGCCTCACGCGCAAGCTGCTACCTTTTTCGCCTCATGATTAGTGATGGCTGTTCGTGCGGCAGTCGGTTCGCCGCAAACTTTACATGCGCACGCCATATTCTTTTGCATTGTGCCAACCTTTGACCATGACACATCCATCAGGTGGGACAGGACAGTCAATTGAGACGTTTTAGCACATGGACACACCCCTACCCTATAACAGAACCTGATCTGGCTGCCATTTTACATTCTGTAATTTGTCAGTGTAGGGTGAGGTTGCTTTGTGGAGCAGGGACAGGCTGTTAGGGACACCAAACGCTAGCTAATAGGGCAACAAACGTCCTTTTAAGGACTGGTATAGGTGTCCTATCGATAGGTGTGATATACAGAGGGGTGTGATATACTTATAATATACTTTCTAACATAGAAAGTATATTATAGTGCATTTTTTGCTGTGCAGAAGTTGTGTATGCGGTTTTGCTGTGATACCGCAGCTATATAGAGGGACAAACGCTATTGGAACAACTAATTGCAATGAGTGTGATATACCAGTGTCCACCCAAAAAAACTGATTGAGGCAGGGGTGTAATATATCTATAATATACTTTCTATATAGTGCATTTGAACTGTGCAGCAGTTGTGTGCAATTCTGCTGCGATAACGCAGCTATATAGAGGGACAAACGCTATTGGAACAACTAACTGCAACGTGTGTGATATACAAGTTGCCCCCCCAAAAAATAATTGAGGCAGGGGTGTGATATACCTATAATATACTTTCTATATAGTGCATTTGAACTGTGAAGCAGTTGTGTGCGGTTCTGCTGCGATACCGCAGCTATATAGAGGTTCAAACGGTATCGGAACAACTAATTGCAACGGGTGTAATATACCTGTAGACCCCCCCAAAAAACTGATTGAGGCAGGGGGTGATATACATATAATCTACTTTCTATATAGTGCATTTGAACTGTGCAGCACTTGTGTGCGGTTCTGTTGCGATACCGCAGATATATAGAGGGACAAACGCTATTGGAACAACTAATTGCGGGTGTGATATAACAGTTTCCCCCCCAAAAAAACAGATTGAGGGGTGTGTTATACAGTACTTGCGTCCACAAAAGACTGATTAAGGGGTTAGATATACCTGCTTCCACCAAATATTGATTGAGGCCTGCAATATACCTGCTTCCACAAATACTGCTCTTCTCTAAGGACTTAGGCACAGGGTCATTTTGAAAATGACAGGCAAAGGAAGAGGCAGGCCTTTCCGCAGGGTTGGTAGGGGTCGGGCAGGTGCACCAGGCCGGAGCCTAAGTGGGAAGTTGGGGAAGGCGCGTGCGATTACTTCAAAGAATGCACCAGAGTTGGTTGAGTGGCTCACTCTCCCTTCCACTTCTGCAGCCTCCTCCTCCTCTGTATCTGCACCCTCCTCACTCTTAGATGTGTGCACCCCCAAAGACACCACCACCATGGTCCCTCCACACGAGTCAGAGGAATTATTTTCCCATCTATTCCCAGACCTTACTGACGCGAAGCCATTCTTGACAACGGATGAGGAAGAGGAGGTAGCAACGGCCGCCACCCAGCGGTCTGACGACAGTGCCCAGATCAGCCCAAGGAGGGAGGTCCCTGCTGTTGCTGCCTAGTCTGAGATATCAAATGTCAGTGGTGGTGAAGGTGAGGATGATGACGTTTGGGTGCCCACAAGAGAGGAAGAGGAGGGGAGTTCAGTGGGAGAGACGGAGCAGCAGAGAGGGAGGAGAAGGAGGAGAAGCAGGCACAGCTCGCAGGGCATAGGAGCTAAAAAGCAGACTGCAAATGTATCTGGAGCTAGCCATCCACCATGCACTGTCACTTCTTGCGCTTCCAGGATGCTGGCACATGGCTCCGCAGTGTGGGCTTTTTTTAACGTATCAGATGCTGACAATAGTGTTGCCATCTGCAGCCTGTGCTGTCAATGCATTAGTTACGGTAAGCGACTCACCTTGGGATGGCTCCTTAAGAAGGCACCTGGCCTCCCATCACCGAGCCCAGTGGGAGCAACCCTGCCTCTTCTTCTTCTTCTTCTGCTCTCTCCTTCCATTTTTCCTCGACTCCACCTTCCACGTGCCATCGTCGTGTTCATCTGGCTTAAGGCAGGCTTCTGTGACCCAAATGTTTGATCGTAAAAAGATGATGACGCCGGATAACCCTGTTGCCCAACAGCTGACCGCTGGCTTGTCTGAGCTGCTAGCCCGCCAACTACTGCCATATAAATTGGTGGACTCAGAGGCCTTTAGAAAATTTGTGGTCATTGGCAACCCGCAATGGAAGGTCCCTGGAAGGAAATACTTCTCCTAGAAGGGCATCCCAGAGCTATATGGCCACGTTCAGCGGCAAGTGAATATGCGTAAATGGCTTTCGTGCGATGTAACTTTACCACAGAACGGCAATTAAGATGTATTCTTTTTCCTATTAATACAACCCCCCCCCCCCCCAAAAAAAAAGTATAACAATTGAAATTCACCACAGAACATATGTTCTGTATTCCTATTAAAACACCCCGTCAATGGCTGTAGTATATTGTAACTTCACTGCAGAACGGCAATTAAGACTTATTCTTTTTCCTATTAATACACCCCCCCAAAAAATTATAACAATCTAAATTCCCCACAGAAGAGCTAATAGGACGTATGTATATTTCCTATTAATACACCCCGTAAATGGCTGTAGTACAATGTAACTTCACCGCAGAACGGCACTTAAGATGTATTCTTTTTCTTATTAATACACCCTGAATTAACCACAGGAGTTTAACGGTCACTAATGATAACCCAAAAAGATGGATATCCAATTATAAATACACAAAATGAACAGAACTGGTGAGTAACCTTAAATAAGACTTAACTTTTAATACATAATTAAAAATACCCAAAAGGAGGCGAAAAGGTCGCTTGCCACAGTACAAGACACTTATTACAAATCACTCAATGGTAAAAAAGTAAAAAATTGCTATATGTAGTGCCAACAAACCTGAACGGGAGCAAGGGAGTGGGAGGAGAAGGGAGACTGGGTGTATTTCTCCTATTGATCCCTCCCTATATGTTTACACCTACTAAGTTTTCCCTAGGTGTCCCTATGCTGCGTCATGTGACTGCCCAGTTTTGTCAGAGAAGGGAGCAAGCGAGGGAACTATGTTGGAACACTAAGGTCCCTTTCACATGGGCGAGATTTACGCGCGGGTGCAATGCATGAGGTGAACGCATTGCACCCACACTGAATCAGGACCCATTCACTTCTATGGGGCTGTGCACATGAGCGGTGATTTTTACGCATCACTTGTGCGTTGCGTGAAAATCGCAGCATGTTCTATATTGTGTGTTTTGTTCGGGTTTGGGTACCAAACATGCAGATTTTTCTCACGCGCTTGCAAAACGCATTACAATGTTTTGCACTGACGCATGTTCCCGCAACGCACCCGCATCTTTTCCCGCAACGCCCGTGTGAAACCAGCCTAAGGAATGTACAATAAATGAGCCCACAATAGCAAGCAAAATACAGCTATATTCCAAAAGCACACTGCCTGACCCTTAGCCTAGGGCCAATTCATCAGGGGACTTGAATAGATGAAGTACAGCAATACAAAGTAGTCAACAGTATTTTTAATGATGTATTAAAAGTTAAGTCTTATTTGAGGTTACCCACCAGTTCTGTTCATTTTTTATTAATACACCCACCCCAAAAAAAGTATAACAATCAAAATTCACTGCAGAATGGCTAATAGGACATATGTATATTTCCTATCTATACACCCCGTAAATGGCTGTAGTACAATGTAACATTCCCTTACGTCCTACCAACAGCACAGATGGGGTTAACTGTCCCTGTGGACTGGTAGGACCGGCGGAATTTTAATGAGCCCAAGAACCAATAAACGATCTTCAGCTCCCTGAAAGGGAGGAGCTCACCCCCCAGCCCACCGTGTTTTTTTCTGTCCTCTGGACAGGTGGACTGGCGTATCGCTCCCCCTCAGGGTGCTGAGAGTGCTAGGGGCTCTTTTTTTCACTTAGAAGGATCGCCCCGTTTTTGGCTCTCATTGCCTTTATTTTAGGCCTGATTGCGGCGATTTTTGTACCTGGGGTACCGTCGGGGAGTGGGGTGTCACCCTCCCCTCTTCTTTCAGTACAGTGCGGTATCCTGTTTCTTCCAATCGCCACATGCGTGCGGCGCTATGGGCGCCGCCATCTTCCGGAAGTGACGCGCACTGGGTGCGCTACGTCACTTCCGGTTTTTTCGTAGTGCGGCGTGAGGTTCTAACCTCACCTCTTTTATTTAAACTGTTCCCCTATAAACATCCTGGGATCCAGGATTAACCGGGGAAGCCACTTACAGCAAGCTGAGCCAGTATAGGCTCTCATATCTCTGGGCTAGTTACGATTGAGGACCCGCCCAGGGGGCGGGGCTTTCTTCTTTTAAGCGCCCAGAGCCTGTCAGTCAGTGCTCTGGTTGCATCGCTTTGACAAGCTAGCTCCAGAGTTCCCTGTGCCTTGAGATATTCTTGTAGTATTGCTTGGCTTGGGTTTGTTGTTCCTCTTTCAGCAGCTCTATTTAGCTTCTAGTGCTGGTGGGCCCCCTTAAGGTCTTGTTTCACCACCTCCAATTATTGTAGGTGTTATGACCTGTTTTCTTTCTAATTACAGACTATGGCTTCCCCTAGGGATCCGGATCTGCGAAAGGCTGGGGCCAAGAGGAAGCATTTGGCGCGTTTTGAATGCAACACGCCCTTAGACGACGGCTGTCCCTACTCTAGATGTGAGAGTTGTCGCACGGCATCCACATGCAAGAAATGTTTCAGTGGACGAAGACATATGTGGATGATTCCATTAAGGGAGTGGTGCGACTACTTAATGAGAGGTTACCAGGACCCTCTCAGACTCCCATGTCGCACCAGTCTAAAGACCTACCCCCTGTTCGGTGGGGTCTTCTTCTGAGGAAGAAGAAATTACTTCTTGCTTTTTCCCTCCAGAAAAGACGCAGAAGTTACTTAAGTCCATCAGGTCGGGGGACCAGAATGTTGACATAGGGGAGTCCTCCGATCCCGCCGGTCGGACACAGCGTGTCTTTAGAGCGGATGGGACCCTTCTCTCTGTGATGCGCACAGAGTGGCGAAAGCCTGAGAAAGGTCCAGTTCTCACCAGAAAATTCAAACTCATGTACCCGATGGCTAAACCCTTGGTGGAATCGTGGGGTTCCGTTCCCAAGGTGGACATGGCTATAGCCAAGTTGTCCCGGCGCACTCTAGTTGCTGCAGACGATGGGTCTAGTCTGCAGGACCCTCTAGACCGGAGGGCAGAGTGCACCCTTAGAAGGAGTTATGCGGCGACCGCTGCCTCCGCATCAACTTCAATTGCGGCCACTGAGGTAGCTACCTATTTACTCTCTAAGCTCAACCAGATCCAGACGGACGTGGACCAGAGCGTGTCCAGAGATGACATCCTGGCAGCCTTCAAATCAGCCAATCTGGCTATAGACTTTCTAGTTGATTCCACCCAGATGCAGCTGAAGCTGGCCGCCAAAACGATGGCCCTAGTTTCGGCTGCCCGCAGACCACTTTGGCTGAAACCTTGGATCACGGACAACGCGTCCAAGTTTAATCTTTGTGGGCTCCCCTTCGAACCAGACAGGCTATTCGGGTCCGAATTGGACAAAATAATGGAGGGGCTCTCCGATAAAAAGGGGAAGAGCCTCCCCCAGCAGCTCTTTCGGGGTCGCCCTAGACAAGGGAAGAAAGACGGAGGTCGTCCAGGGCAGCAGTCTAGGCGGAGATTGGGGGGGGGCCGTCTCGTAAATATTCGAGGCGCTCCCGTAAACCCACCAGGGAGGCAAAACCCTCCTGACTATGGGCCTCTTCGAGGCTCTTGGATAAGCCCTGCTGCCCCTGCAGTGTCTCCTCTAGATTTTCCCGTACCGCTCCCCCAGATTCCCGTGGGGGGCCATCTCTCCCATTTCTAAGACTCTTGGAGTCGGTTGATTACAGACCCCTGGGTTCAGGACATAGTCTCCGTCGGGTACCGGGTAGACCTTATCTCTCTCCCCACAGAGAAATTCATCGCCACACGAAACTTTGGGTCAGCCAAACAAGTGGTCCTAGAATCTTACATTCAGGACTATATCTCCAAGGGAGCCCTTGAGGAGGTGCCGGAAGGGGAGAGAGGCCTAGGCATTTATTCACCAGTGTTCCTGGTTCCCAAGAAGACGGGAGATCTCCGGATGATCATCGACTTGAGATATCTCAATCGATTTATAAGGAAAACAAGGTTTCGCATAGAAACCATAAGGTCAGTCAGCCATATCCTCAACCTCGGGGATGTCATGGCTACTCTGGACCTCAAAGACGCGTATCTTCATATTCCGATCCATTCCACTTCCCGGAAACTCCTCAGGATCGCGGTCCAGATTTCAGGGGTTCGCAGGCACTTTCAGTTCACCGCTCTTCCCTTCGGAATCTCTTCTGCCCCCCTTATCTTCACCAAGGTGGTGGTGTCGGTGGTGGCAGCTTTGAGACTGCAAGGACTGACTATTATTCCTTATCTGGAGGATTGGCTTTTCATAGCCTCTTCAGTTCCAATCCTTACCCACCATCTTCAGATCGCAATCTCCTTTCTCCTCCGCCTGGGCTGGATTATCAACTGGCAGAAGTCGAATGTGAGCCCATCGACTTCAATCCATTATTTAGGATTCGTGGTCGACTCTGTGGTAATGTCCCTCCGGTTGACTTTAGAAAGGAGAGCACGGATCCAGGACCTGGCAAAAGTCCTTTACGTCCCTCGTCGAGTCTCTATCCGGACTCTCATGAAGATGCTGGGGCTCATGTCAGCAGCTGCGGACGCAGTCCCTTGGGCGCTATGGCACCTCCGTCCTCTTCAGTCGGAGGTTTTACTCCTATCGAACGGCAGCCCGGCAGGGCTAGATTCCCTGTGCTCCCTGTCCGGTCAAACCCGGAATTCCCTCAGATGGTGGTTTCGGCTGCCAGCAGGGAAGTCTATGACCCAACCAGCTTGGGTCATATTGACTACAGACGCGTCCCTTGTAGGCTGGGGCGCTCACCTGGACGGTTCCCCAGTACAGGGATCCTGGTCCCCCCTGGAGCGGCGTCTTTCTTCCAATCTTCGCGAGATGCGAGCTATCCGGCTAGCCCTCCTTCACTTCGCCTTTGACTTCGGGGCAAAGCGGTGAAAGTCCCGTCAGACAATATGACTGCGGTTCTCTATATAAACAAGCAGGGAGGCACAAGGTCATTGCCCCTTCTATCAGAGATCGGGGTGATCCTTCGGTGGGCAGAGTTAAACCTTTCCCATTTATCTGCCGTTCATATTCGAGGCTCCTGAGGATAACGACCATGGAGTGGTCTCTGCATCCGGAGATCTTCAGGCAGCTAGTTCACAGTTGGGGTATGCCAGAGGTGGATCTCATGGCAACCAGGTTCAACGCCAAGGTGCTGAGGTTCTGTTCTTTGTACAGGGAAGACAACCCCCTGGCAAAAGATGCTCTGTCGATACCGTGGAGGTTCAGGCTGGCTTACATCTTCCCTCCGTTTTCCATGATACAGAGGGTATTGATGAAAATCCGTCAGGATCAGGCCTCGGTAATAGCCATCATACCATTTTGGCCCAGGACATCCTGGTTTACCCAGCTCATTCAGATGAGTCGGGGACAATACTGGAGACTCCCCCCGGAGCAGACCCTGGTGTCGTGGGACACTCACCTCTGCCCAGATCTGCACAGGTTCAACCTGACAGCCTGGAGGTTGATTAGTCCCTTCCCAACATAGAAGGGCTTTCCGAATCGGTCCTGAGAACTTTGTCACATTCCCGAGCAGAGTCTACAAAGAAGGCCTACTCCAGGATCATGAGAATCTTCGTGGCATGGTGTGATTCCAAACAGGTGGCGTCCTCAGATCCACCCCTTCCTGCGATACTACAATTCCTTCAAGATGGATTAGACAGAGGCCTATCTCCAGCTACCTTGAAGGTACAGATTTGTGCCATCTCGGCCTGTCTCAACAGGCCACATTCTCGGGACCCACTCATTAAACGCTTCCTGAAGGGAGCTGAGAGACTAAAGCCTACTATACTGAAACCTATCCCCCAGTGGGATCTTTCAGTAGTGCTCAGGGGGCTAGCATCTCCCCCCTTCGAGCCTTTGGAGGAGGTACATTTCAAATTTTTTACTTTAAAGATGGTTTTTCTTCTGGCTATAGCTTCAGCCAAAAGAATCTCTGAATTGCAGGCTTTCTCTGCAATTCATCCATACATTATTTTCCTACAGGATAGAGTGCTCCTGAAGTTTTTACCATACTTCAGGCCTAAGGTGCCTACCTTTCAAAACATCAACCAGGTAATCTCTTTACCAGTTTTGTTTAGAGCCTCCTCCTCTGATACTTCAGCTAGAGACCCGCTGGATATTTCAAGATGCCTCCAGATCTATGTGGATAGATCCAGAGGGTTCAGGATAGATGAGAATCTCCTTATCCTGTTTGCCGGTAAGTCTAAAGGCCTTAAAGCGTCTAAAGCCACCATTAGTCGCTGGATCAAGGAGGCCATTAGGGAAGCCTTTGTCTCCCAATTCTTAGATCCTCCCGAGTTTGTGAGAGCCCATTCTACTAGGGCGGTCTCCACCTCGGTTGCGGAAAGAAGCCTTCTCCCCTTAGAGTTGATCTGTAAGGCGGCCTCCTGGAGCTCTGAGTCAACCTTCATCTCCCATTATAGGATAGATGCTAGGGTGGCAGAGTTTTCGGCTTTTGGGCAGACAGTTCTTAGTTCTGCCAGGCATGAGGACCCTCCCTAGGGGTTTCGTCTTGCTATCTCCCCATCTGTGCTGCTGGTAGGACGTAAGGGAATCGTTAATTTCCAACGATAATTTGTTTTCCCTTAGTCCTAACAGCAGCACACAAATATCCCACCCTAAATACATTATACTTGTTAAAAACACAGTGGGCTGGGGGGTAATCTCCTCCCTTTCAGGGAGCTGAAGATCGTTTATTGGTTCTTGGGCTTATTAAAATTCCGCCGATCCTACCAGTCCACAGGGGCAGTTAACCCCATCTGTGCTGCTGTTAGGACTAAGGGAAAACAAATTATCGTTAGAAATTAACGATTACCGCAGAAGGGCAATTAAGACGTATCGTTTTTCCTATTATTACACCCCAAAAAATTGTATAACAATCAAAATTCACCGCAGAACGGCTAATAGGACATGTGTATATTTCCTATTAATACACTACGTAAATAGCTGTAGTACAATGTAACTTCACCACAGAACGACAATTAAGATATATTCTTTTTCCTATTATTACACCCCCAAAAAAATGTATAATAATCAAAATTCACCTCAGAACAGCTAATAGGACGTAAGTATATTTTATTATTAATACAGCCATTTATGGGGTGTATCACACAGCACTTGCACCCCAATAACAAACAAGGATTGTTGGGATCACTGCAGCAATGTGTCATAGAATCAGGATAATAATCTGCCCATATCATGACATCACATATGTTCCACCCCTTTCTCAGCATTTAAATGAAAAGAACTGCTATGTTTCCCTTAGGGTTAATCAAGCTTCTTGTAGCTGTCTCCCTGACAGCCGCTAGAGGAGCTTCCGCGATTCTCACTGTAAAAATTACAGTGGGAAGACGCGGAACATAGTTTTGAATGCGTGCGCATGCGCATTCGCAGCTGAGAGGAGGATCGGGGAGAAGAGTTCTCAGTGTCGGCGCTGGAGAAAAGTAATTGGCTGAAGAGGTTTTAACCCCTTCAGCCCAGTGGGAGTGGGACACGAGGGTGCCCCACTCCTAACAACTATATAGTGCCAGGAAAATGAGTTTGTTTTCCTGGCACTATAGTGCTCCTTTAACACCAGTACTGCACAGTGTCTTTTCTCTGCAGGAACAGGCTATAGACACCAGTACCACTACATTAAACTGTAGTGGTTCTGGGACCATAGTGTCCTTTTAATGTGATGTAAATTAGTTTCCAATGTAGTATTAATAACTAAACAATTACATAATAAACATATTGCATTGTCTACTTACCACCAGGACAATAAGATGATCTGGTCTCTGGCTGCAGTCTGGCTCTTGGTCTGGCTCTGGGGACTCCCTTGTCACTCTCTTCTCCCCCCCCCCCCTCCCTCCCTTGTCACTCTCTTCCCCCTCCCTCCCTTGTCACTCTCTTCCCCCCCCCCTCCCTTGTCACTCTCTTCCCCCCCCCCTAGTCACTCTCTTCTCCCCCCCCCCCCTAGTCACTCTCTTCTCCCCCCCTCCCTTGTCACTCTCATTCCCCCTCACTCCCTTGTCACTCTCATTTCCTCCCCCCCCTCCCTTGTCACTCTTATTCCCCCCACCTCTAGTGTAGCGTGGCCGAGCTCTGTTCGGTCCGCGGTACAGGAGCATTTGTTTCCTGTACCTGGCCGGACTGAAAGGAAGTGCACACTAAGTGAGCACTTCCTGTCAGTCCGGCCGGGTACAGGAAACAAAAGATCCTGTACCGCGGACCGAACAGAGCTCGGCCACGCTACATTAGGGGCGCTTCCCTCCTGTCAGTCCCTCTCTTCAGGCTGTACCCAGGCGGTGCACAATCATAGATGCGCCAGCCCAGGCAGTGGGGCAGCCGCCCGGTGCGGGGGAGGCCCCGACGCCGTACTTAAAAAAAAAAAAACTTGCGGCAGGACCGGCCCGGCCACCACTTAACCAACGCTTTTTTTTTTAAACCACGGCTGGCGCCCCCTGCTAAATTGCGCCCTAGGTGGCGCCGGCCCTGACTAGAATTGCTCCTATTACCCAGGCTATACACTGCCCTATTGGACCCTGTTCTCCTTTTATAGTGTAGATAATGCCTCCATATCCATTCCCTACACTTTGAATAATAATAGAGTATTTCCTAGCACTGCCCCCTAGCGCCTGTTACATCTCTCCCTGCACTAAGTACACTGGAAAATGGCAGAATCCAAGAAGGCAATTTATAGGGCTGTGACATCACAGGGGCTGGCTGGCTGCTGATTGACTGCATGCATGGCATTGAGGGTGATGCCTCGTTCCCAGAGTTCTTTGCTCCATGTCCTAACACGTGCAGCAGCCATTTTAGTAAAAAATGAGATTCGTTACCATGAAGCCTGAGGAAATTCGGCTTCGGTGCGAATGACATTTTTCCTGAAATTCAGATCAAATTCCACTATGTCAACTTCGGTTCGCTCATCTCTAGTTATAAAGGTGATTGTGTAAGTATTACTGAGTATTGTCACTGTTGAGGTGAACCCACATGTAGCATTAGATATGAGAATAGACTCAAAAATATGATGGTATATGAGGATTTATACCCAAAACATTATTTAAAAAAATGGCCTCCAAGTGTACCCTCCACAAGAAGCTAGAAGTACAGTCTCTACACTCTTTTTATTTATGCAACACCCCATGTCTGAAAAGGACAAAAGGAACCTCTCACCGTGAAAATGCAGTGTATGCAGGCAGCATGTGAGCAGGAGGAGCTGAGCAGATTGATGTATAATAATAATAATTTCAAGGGGAAAAAATTCCTACTCATTCTGGGCTTTGAAGTCAAGAAGCTGATCCTATGAGTCATTGGCAGCTATCTCTGCATACACAGTCATAGAGGGAAGGCTTTCATTGTAAATCAATGATAGGACCACCTCCTTAAACTCAAAGCCCAGAATGAGTAGGAATTCAAATGAAAAAATTGCAAGTTTTGCAGAATGTTTTCCCATAAAACCTGCACAGCTCCTCCTGCTCTATAACCTTTTTTCTGAAACTCAGACACCAACGTGACAGGTTCCCTTTAAAGGGGTTGTCTGCTTTATTTATATTGATGACCTATCTTCAGGATAGGTCATCAATATCAGATCAGCAGGGGTGCGACTCCCGGCACCCCTGACGATCAGCTGTTTGAAGAGAAGGCCGCGCTTGTGTGAACGCTGCTTTCTCTTCACTGTTTACCTGCTCGGCGTCGCAACCGAAGCGGTGAGCAGTGTAATTACATCTCATCCGTCCCATTCACCTTTATGGGACGGCTCCTTCCTATTCAAGTGCATAACAAGGAACCGTCCCATAGAAGTGAATTGGCTTACTCGTATTTACACCTGCTCACCACTGCGGTTGCAATGGCAAGCAGGTAAACAATGAAGAGAAGGCGGCATTCTCTTCAAACAGGTAATCTGCAGGGTTTCCAGGAGTCGGACCCCGCTGATCTGATATTGATGACCTATCCTGAGGATAGGTCATCAATATAAATAAAGCGGACAAATCCTTTAACACTCCCTAAGCAGTCGGCATACCTAGCTATCATCAATGGTTGTTGTCAAGAGAGTTGTTATCTTTGTTTCTTCTAGTTGTCTCTGATGTCAAATGATGCTTTTCTTTGTTGAATGTAAAAGTAAATTCCCCATTAAAAGTGCCCTGACTGACCCAGGAAGAAGCAGAGCTGCATCTCAAAAAGATGAAAATAGAAAAATCGTCGGGACCAGATGATATACAGCCTTGTATCCTAAGAGAATTAAGTAATGTCATAGCCAGACCCTGTTTCTTATATTTAAGGATGTAAGGTTATGCACATTGAAAGGAATAATGCAAGTCACCTGTACATACCCTCTCTACGCACTCATCTGTGCTTTCTCCAGTGGTTTGGGCATGACGGTCTTTCTTAGGCTCCTTGCAGCGGGCCAGAGTTGTCTGCCCTGACTGCCATGGTAGGCTATGGCCTCTGTTGCCGGCTAGGCCTCACTCTTCAGCCTGTAGGATGAACAAGCACGCTCACTCCAGCTCTTAAAAAACCAAAACACAGGTAAACTAATTCACACTGGCCTATGGCTGTCTCCTATGGGAAGGTGCCCGAGAAATAGTTTGCTAGTTCCTGCAAAGGTGTGCAATATTTGTTCGTCTGGCCGAGTATGGTTTTTTGCCCATTTCCTGGATATTGAACTTTCACTGGAATGTTTATAGAACTGCTCATACTCTGCCTGCCCTGACCTTGGCCTGTCTCTGACTATGGTATTGCTTGACCCTTCGTGGGTTAGCTGTCAATCACAAAGAGGCTACTTCAGGAGGTAGCAGCCTGGTGGTTTCTTTGCAGTGAATTACAGATTCCTATGTAGGGATTAAAGGGTGAAAACCAGGGGACTGCCAGGATAACACCCTTAGGATTAGCCCAAAGTCAAATATATACTGGTTGACACAGTGGTTCTACACCCAGTGCTGTAATGTCCAGTACCTCCAAAATGCTTTATCGCCTCTTACTTTTGCTTGGACTAAAAGTCCCAGACACCATGCCTCACCTAATGAATACAAATTTTCAAGAATAAAAAAGTGACAATGGCTTTAGATGCTCTCCCTACTCACCTTACAATTGTTATTTTCCTTTGAAAGAAATATTGACCTACTTCCCTTCACATATCACTCTTGAACACAGTGCAGCAGGCTTTGAAGTCTGTAGGACTTCTGCATATGGGATACCATTTTGGTCATGGTTATTATAGAATTAGTGCTAAAAAAAAATGTAAATGAATTAGAAGATATCTGATTGCTTCAATTTTAAATAGAAAAAGGAGCCCCATAAAATTCAGCTGGTATTTCAAGGATTTCTTCAAATTTCCCCAACCACATCATCATGTCTATGACAAAAGTCAAAAAGTCACTTTCATAACATCACTTTCATCGGGAGCTTAATTATTGCTGGTGCAGTACCCCAGAGAACTAATAATAAAAGGGTTTAAACTGTTAAGAGTTAATGTAATGTTCTTAAGTTAAATGTTGTGAATTATTATGTTTATGTGAACTCAGTAGCAATGTGTTGGCAAAATAACAGTTAACGATTTGGCAGACTGTGTTTAAGTTTCCAGGGGATGGACTGGTTCAACCCACTGATTGGTGGTTTAGTAGAGTCTAGTCTGAGGAGAATCTATAGGAGAGACATTTGTGCTGAGCGCTGCTGCATGGACTAGGCCCAAGCTCAAAGAACCTCTGTCTGAGATTACAGCTTTCAAAGAAGCAAGAGTGCTAACAAAGTGCCCATAAGAGGAAAGAGACCAGACATCTAAGAAGATCTAGAACCCACAATGCTTTGCCTTGGACTCAGATGGCAGGGTATTGTGCATGTTTATGGCAGAATGACCTTACTGTTGTGAGAAGGAAATTCTGCTGAAGCATTTCCCATACCTTGACATGGATTGGTCACCCATATCTAAGTTACCCCTTAGCCCAAGAACTGTTGACGCTAATAAGAACCTAACTGCATCACTGTGGTTCTGCTGAGAAACTGTAAAGAGTTCTTCAGAGAGAGAGATAAGGTAGTACTACTAAATCTACCATCATTATTGTTTCCTCCACACTACTATTGACAGAATATTGCACTTACTTTGGAACTGTGCCTTTTTCTTCTATATGTACTGCTACTGCTCCTACCATCAACTGAGTAAAGAAACTGTTGTTTGTTCCAACCAATTGTCCTGATTATTGACTCTACCATACATCTGCTGGCCACTACATCTGCTCACTTGCCTTGCATCCAGCTACCTAACACCAAGGGCACCCCATTTACGACCATGTAGGAGGCCCAATACCAGGGTGTGCCCTGAGGGAAGAAAGGGTGCTCCCTTCTATCACTACATGGCCCCAGGAAGTGCCAGTAAGTAATACTACCACCTTCTTAGCCACTCCTCCCATCTTCCACTCCCTTGCCCCAAGCCGCTGCCCTTGCCCAGTACAGATCAATGTCACAGAGCTACACTTTACAAGCATAGACCTACCTGTTGCATTAACACTCCATGACCTATACCCTTCAGCATGCAGCCACATCTGTCTACAAATGAGGTTAGGACAGTAGTAAAAAATAAGCATAGACCAGATCAGAGGAACTTGGCAATCCTCAGACTAAGGCATTAAGGAAACACATTTTAGGGCTCATAAACAAGGCCATATTAAAAATCATTAGCATTCAGACGTTCAATAGGATACTAAGTTTGGAGAAATAACTTGTTTTTGAAATCTTAGGGTTATTGTCACGGCGGTGTCACAATCTTGTTGCTGTTTGCTGTGACACGTTTGCCGTGCATGTGGTTACCAGGGGCAATGTGTTGTTTACTCTGCATGTGTGTGCACTTCCCCTTATATCTTAGTTCCAGCCCTGTCTTGTTCTGGAGGGATTAACTCCGGGGCTGGGTGTGGCCACTAGGTTTATTTAACCTGTGGCTTAAAGGTTGGAGTTAGTTGTCTTCCAGCCTTTGTTGGTGCTAGAGCTTTGCTCATGTCTGGCTTATTCCATCTGCTCAATGCTTGAGGGAACTCCAAGGTCTCAGCAATGTCTCACCTATGTCTTCCCAGTGTATCCTTCCCTTCACTTACCCTACTTTATGTGTGGTGTCGTATGTAGGGGTAGGTGTTATGTCTGGTTGTTGTTACATGTCTGGTGGTGTTTGTTGTCCAGCATGTTTGCTAGACATCTTCTGGTCTACCGGTGTGCCTTCCGGAAGGGGATAACAGGGTTCCACAGAGGGGGAACTACAAGTCTTTATGCAGCTCTGCCTGGGGCCCCCATGCGTTCTATTTGCATGGGGGTCCAGTCAGTAGTTGGTATGCTGGATACCTGGGTGTGGTTGTTTGTACTGTGTCCTTTATGGTGTGTGGGCACCTGTACTCATGCTCAGGTTCCAGTCATTGTGGCTGGGGCAGGTAAGTTTTTTTTTTTTGTCTGCTTACCTGACGATCCAGTAGCTGTATATGGTCTTTATTTTTTCTCTGGATTTTAGGCCAGTTGAGACCCCTTCCCTATTTCTGAGGGATTATCAGGGTGACTCAGGGTCCTAGGTTCCTGGGTATAAGCAATCCTACCATCCAGGTCAGCTCATATGGGTAGGAGTTAGGACGAGGGTTAGGGAAGCAATAGGAGGTGACCTGCTCCCTTATCCCAGCCTCTGGCCTAGTTGCTTGTCGGTCTGCCATACATTGTACGGTGGGGGGTTTCCCACACTCCCCACCGTGACAGTTATCTTATTCTTGCATTTGTAACAAAAATTTCTTAAACAAATCATTTACCATAGATCTACCATAGATATTTGTGTGTAGACCTTTACTCAGCCTCTAAACTAAAAGACCCGGCAAGGATCAAGGGGCAATGGCACAGCCTTTATCAAAGCTTACAGAGAACCTAGCCGTGCTTCATCAGCTGCCTCAGAGCTCAAAATATTGGGCTACCCTAAAAGGTTACTGCTTACAGGAGTTTACAGGATGGTCACACACAATGCTCCTGGAATTCCACGAGTTACACCGCACCTACATCAAGCATGCATAGTGAACACACTGAGATTGTAAGAAATGGAACGCAGGGCAAGCCTATTCTAGTGTCACACTGGCACAGGCAATGTATAAAATAGCTGGTCTGGTGACTGATCTTGAGAGGTGCTACTCATGGGTTTCTCAACTTTAGAGAGGGGAGCAGTTATTTGAAATAGCCTTATCAAAAAGTGAAAGCTTCACTAAAGGGATGTTGAATTGATCTTTTCAGTGGAACTCCAGGAAACACGCATTACTTCTTAAAAATGTCTTCTATTGCAATTTGATGCATTCTTACCAACCTGCAATTTAAATGTAAATGCAATTTGATGAATTTTGCTAACATGTTATTCACTTCACTGCGTTTGAGCGCCACCTAGTGAACTGACCAACTCCATCATGTTGTAAGTAAAACCGTAGCCCTAGAATTACCCTGGATTTAATATAAGAAACAAAAACATATTTTCATTGGCAAGCTCTCATCTGATATCGTCTTCCATAGAGACCACCAGTGTCATTTAATAATATTTCAGCCACTTTTAGTCATACAGGTCCAAGTATAAAAATAAATGTATAATATTTTTTGTGTATATATAGAGATATGCCTACTTTATATCTATATGTCACTGTTATATCAATGCTACTGGTATTTCATTTACATAACAACATTATTTGGGATCTCTCTGGAAAATCATATTATCATTTGTTTGGAGGTATTATTTAAAGGGTTTGTCGAAATTCAGGTAAAACTCTAGCAATGGTATTTGTGCTAAAATAACAAAAGTAGTTATATGCACCACTTTTCTCCACATCTCTCCTGTGCCAGGACAAGAGAGCTGGGCATGCATGCCTATGTGCACTCCCACGGTCCTAGCCACCAGAGAGGCCGGCACCTTTTCCTATAGTGTGCAAGCACAGGTTGTCGTAACCCCTGGAAACGAGCAGTATATAATGCGATGGAAAAGTTAATCCAGTCAGCAAAGGAGGCAATATGGACAATGACAATACATTAGTACGGTAAGTGCCTTGTATTAACTTTCTCTACATGATAAATGCCATTTGCTGAATTTATCAAAGCGACTTTTGGAAAAAGTTGCAAAAAAAGTCTTAAAATCACTCCAGTAGGAGGTGGAGTAGAGAAAGTGTTTTAGCATTTCCAAACAAAAGTGTAAGGTTTAAATATGCACCAAACTTATCAAGTACTATGCAAGATTTGATAAACTTGTCTTTAACTAGTTCCAGATTGGACCATTTACCTTACTTCCTGACCAGGAGCATTTTTAGTTTTTTTAGTAAATGCTTTTTTGAAAGCCAGTTACATAAATAAGTGTTGTGCCTTTTTTTGGTCATACATGAGTATTTATTTTTATGTCATTTTTATTTTAATCTTTTTTGTTTTTATTTTTTATTATAACCAAAAAAAGAACAAAGTCTGTTTCCTATGATTTTTTGTTGTTGTTGTTGTTAATAGCACAACATGCAAGTCATTTCTTTTTTTTATTATGTCCCTTTTCTATAATGTCGTTTTGATATATGGCATGTATGACTTATGATCGCTGGGAGCAGGGCTACAAACTGCTGTTCATCGTTCAGTGGTGGCTTTAAATTTTTTACATCTTTTTATATATATTTTTTTTTTTTTACACTTTGAGACCACCCCAGTCATACAAGACCTTTGGTGGACCCCAGTTACAAGGGGGAATACAAACCCCAGAGAGGCTGTACAACCTCACTTCAGAGCTGATCTGGGTCTGCTAGGACCTAGCGACTCTCGCAGACTCCCAGTCCCCAGTGGTCATATGACTGCTGATACCAAATCTTCAAGTGGCATTGCCGCTTCCTTATCTCTATACACAGTGCTTGTTGATTGACATGGCCAGGTTCCTTACATAGTCATCTCGCCTGGTCCTGTCAGTAAAAGAGAAGGCGGGACTGACAGAGGAAGTGAGAGGAGGGTGCAAAATAATGATTACTGGAAAGTTAAATTCTCTGTGAGATACAAAAAAAATATAAAATTTAAATAAAGTTTAAAAAAAAAATATATATATATATATATACTGCTTATACTCGCAAACGTAACTTAATAAAACTTAAATGCTGATGTATATGTACCCCAAAATTATCCAGGCAGCACTGAAAATATAAAATATAAAAAAAAAATATAAAAAATATGTCTAGTCCTAAACTCTAAAAATGGCTACAGGTCCTTAACCCCTTAAGGACCAGGCTCATTTTCACCTTAAGGACCAGGCCATTTTTTGCAAATCTGACCAGTGTCACTTTAAGTGCTCATAACTTTAAAACGCTTCGACTTACCCAGGCCGTTCTGAGATTGTTTTTTCGTCACATATTGTACTTCATGACACTGCTAAAATTGGGTCAAAAAAGTTAATTTTTTTGCATAAAAAAATACATTTTTTACCAAAAATTTTGAAAAATTAGCAAATTTCAAAGTTTCAGTTTCTCTACTTCTGTAATACATAGTAATACCCCCAAAAATTGTGATGACTTTACATTCCCCATATGTCTACTTCATGTTTGAATTGTTTTGGGAATGATATTTTATTTTTTGGGGATGTTACAATGCTTAGAAGTTTAGAAGCAAAATTTGAAATTTTTGAGAAATCTTCAAAATCCCACTTTTTATGGACCAGTTCAGGTTTGCAGTCATATTGTGAGGCTTAGATAATAGAAACCTCCCAAAAATGACCCCATTCTAGAAACTACACCCCTCAAGGTATTCAAAACTGTTTTTTCAAACTTTATTAACCCTTTAGGTCTTCCACAAGAGTTGATGGCAGATGGAGAAACAATTTTGAAATTTCTATTTTTTGGAAAATTTTCCAATATAATCAATTTTTTCCAGGAGTAAAACAAGGGTTAACTGCCAAACAACACTCAAAATGGGTTGCCCTGATTCTGTAGTTTGCAGAAACACCCCATATGTGGTCGTAAACTACTGTTTGGCCGAACGGTAGCACATAGAAGGAGGGGAACACCATATGGGTTTTGGAAGGCAGATTTTGCAGGACTGGTTTTGTTTATACCATGTCCCATTTGAAGCCCCCTGTTGCACCCCTAGAATAGAAATTTCAAAAAAGTGACTCCATCTAAGAAAGTACACCCCTCAAGGTATTCAAAACTGGGTTTACAAACTTTGTTAACCCTTTAGGTGTTCCACAAGAGTTAATGGCAGATGGAGAAACAATTTTGAAATTTCTATTTTTTGGAAAATTTTCCAATATAATCAATTTTTTCCAGGAGTAAAACAAGGGTTAACTGCCAAACAACACTCAAAATGGGTTGCCCTGAATCTGTAGTTTGCAGAAACACCCCATATGTGGTCGTAAACTACTGTTTGGCCGAACGGTAGCACATAGAAGGAGGGGAACACCATATGGGTTTTGGAAGGCAGATTTTGCAGGACTGGTTTTGTTTATACCATGTCCCATTTGAAGCCCCCTGTTGCACCCCTAGAATAGAAATTTCAAAAAAGTGACTCCATCTAAGAAAGTACACCCCTCAAGGTATTCAAAACTGGGTTTACAAACTTTGTTAACCCTTTAGGTGTTCCACAAGAGTTAATGGCAGATGGAGAAACAATTTTGAAATTTCTATTTTTTGGAAAATTTTCCAATATAATCAATTTTTTCCAGGAGTAAAACAAGGGTTAACTGCCAAACAACACTCAAAATGGGTTGCCCTGATTCTGTAGTTTGCAAAAACACCCCATATGTGGTCGTAAACTACTGTTTGGCCGAACGGTAGCACATAGAAGGAGGGGAACACCATATGGGTTTTGGAAGGCAGATTTTGCAGGACTGGTTTTGTTTATACCATGTCCCATTTGAAGCCCCCTGTTGCACCCCTAGAATAGAAATTTCAAAAAAGTGACTCCATCTAAGAAAGTACACCCCTCAAGGTATTCAAAACTGGGTTTACAAACTTTGTTAACCCTTTAGGTGTTCCACAAGAGTTAATGGCAGATGGAGAAACAATTTTGAAATTTCTATTTTTTGGAAAATTTTCCAATATAATCAATTTTTTCCAGGAGTAAAACAAGGGTTAACTGCCAAACAACACTCAAAATGGGTTGCCCTGATTCTGTAGTTTGCAAAAACACCCCATATGTGGTCGTAAACTACTGTTTGGCTAAACGGCAGGACATAGAAGAAGGGGAACGCCATACGGTTTTTGGAAGGCAGATTTTGCTGGACTGGTTTATTTACACCATGTACCCTTTCAAGCCCCCTGATGCACCCCTAGAGTAGAAACTCCATAAAAGTGACCCCATCTAGGAAACTACGGGATAAGGTGGTTGTTGTTTTGGGACAATTTTTGGGGTAAATTAGATTTTTGGTTGCTCTATATTACTCTTTTTTGAGGCAATGTAACAAAAAAATTTAATACTAAAATTGTTTCTACATTCGCTATTTAGTTTTGTGGAACACCTAAAGGGTTAACATAGTTTGTAAAGTAATTTTTGAATACCTTGAGGGGTGTAGTTTCTTAGATGGGGTCACTTTTTTGGAGTTTCTAGTCTAGGCTACATCAGGGGGGGCTTCTAATGGGACATGGTGTAAAAAAAAAAAACTGTCCATCAAAATCTGCCTTCCAGAAACCGTATGGAGTTCCCTTCGTTCTATGCCCTGCCGTGCGGCTATATAGCCATTTACGACCACATATGGGGTGTTTCTGCAAACTACAGAATTGGGGCAATAAATGTTTAGTTTTGTTTGGCTGTTAACCCTTGCTTTATTACCGGCAAAATGGATTTAAATTTAAATTTTGCCCAAAAATAGGTGTTTTGGCACCGTTTTTATTTTATATTTTTAACACCGTTCATCCGAGGCGTTTGGTAAAAAGTTATTTTTATAGCGACGACTTTTACGCACGCGACGATGCCCAATATGTATGGCTCTCAGACTTTGGAGACACTAAGCAGGCATCCTAAAACTGCGGCCCTCCAGATGTTGTAAAACTACAATTCCCACCATGCCCTGATGATGGCTGTAGGTTGTCTGGGCATGCTGGGAGTTATAGTTTTACAACATCTGGAGGGCCGCAGTTTGAGGATGCCTGCACTAAAACTAATATTTTTTGGGGAAAGAAAAATTGTTTTCGTGTCTCCAAAGTCTGAGAGCCATAGTGTTTTATGTTCTCTAGTGAACTGTTGGGGATTATAAAAATTTAGTACTCCATGGAAGTGTGATACTCCCTGAAGCAATCGATAATGCAGAGGCCCGGATGATCGGGGCACGTGTCACATTGAGTTGTGGTGTCCTTCCGTATCCCCCTCTTGTGACACACTCTGCACTTTTTTTGGGTTCGTCCCTTCTTTCCAGTATGGGGGACCACACCTGGAAAGTGTTGGCCAGGGACGATCCGGGCGCCTCCAGTTCCCGAGGTACTCCGGCCTGCTCTTTCCCGGTCCGAAAAGATCAGGTCTTTGAGGACTGCCTCATAGAATTGGAGGAATGTCCCTGTGCTGCCAGCGCTTCGGGATAGTACAAAAGAGTTGTACATGGCAACCTGCACCATGTAGACCGCAACTTTTTTGTACCATGCCCGGGTTTTGCGCATGGCGTTATATGGCGTGAGGACTTGATCAGAGAGATCAACTCCTCCCATATACCGATTGTAGTCGACGATACAATCGGGCTTGAGGACCGTTGCCGCGGTACCTCGCACAGGGACTGGGGTGGTGCTGTTACCGTGGATTGTGGACAGCATAAGGACATCCCTCTTGTCCTTATACCTGACCAGCAACAGGTTTCCACTGGTAAGTGCACGGGTCTCACCCCTGGGGATAGGTACCTGGAGGGGGTAGGCAGGGAGGCCGCGTTGATTTTTCCGCACGGTCCCACAAGCGAACGTGGATCTGGCGGCAAGGGACCTGAACAAGGGAATGCTGGTATAAAAGTTGTCCACGTACAAGTGGTAACCCTTATCCAGCAGTGGGTACATAAGGTCCCACACGAGTTTCCCGGTAACACCCAGAGTGGGGGGACATTCTGGTGGTTGAATCCGGGAATCTCGCCCCTCGTACACACGAAATTTGTAAGTGTACCCTGAGGTACTCTCACAAATTTTGTATAGCTTCACGCCATACCTCGCCCGCTTTGTGGGAATGTATTGGCGGAAACTGAGTCTCCCCTTGAACGCAACGAGAGACTCATCAACCGCGACCTCCCTTCCAGGTACGTAGGCCTGCTGAAATGTGGCCCCAAAGTGATCGATGACCGGCCGTATCTTGTACAGCCGGTCATAGGCAGGATCACCTCGGGGGGGACATGCTGCATTATCGGAATAATGCAGACATTTCCGGATGGCCTCAAACCGGTGACGTGTCATGACCATACTGTACAGTGGGGTCTGGTATAGGACGTCCCCACTCCAGTATTGCCTGACACTGGGTTTTTGGACTAGACCCATATGCAGCACGAGGCCCCAAAATGTCCTCATCTCGGCTGCACTGACCGGCGTCCAGCCACCGGGTCTAGCCAAAACTGAGCCTGGGTTTTGAGCGACGAACTGTTGGGCGTACAGATTCGTCTGCTCCACCATCAAATTCACCAGTGGGTTACTGAAAAAAAAACTAAAAAAGTCTATTTCAGTAAACCCCACTGTGGGAATCTGGATTCCAGGATTGCCAGCGAAATCCGGAATCTCAGGCTCAAAGTCCACTGGGGGACACCAGCTAAGTTCATCGGCAGGGGGCTCCGGTGAACTTATTTGGTGGGCCGGGAAACCAGTACGAACCCCAGGGCGGCTCGTACTAGGGTGGGCCACAGGATCCCTAGCATGTGTGGCCCCTGGCTCCGCCTGGCGGCGTCTCCGCTGCCTTGGTGGCTCATCGTCATCCGATGATGATGAGGAGGATGCGGATGACAAAAGGAACGTGGGGTCATCCTCATCCTCACTGGGGCTCTCAGAGTCGGAGGCAATCTGGGCATATGCCTCCTCGGCTGAGAACACCCGGCGGGCCATGGGTGTGTGTGTGTGCGTGTGTATGTGCGTGCGTGTAAACCTTTATTCTATGTGCGTGTGTGTGGGGGCACGGGTGTTCACGTACTAAAAAGTCCAGGCAAAAAAAATGGGCAAGTGTTAGGAAAAAAAAAAAAAAAAAAAGTTCAAACTTGCTGATCTGCGGTTCAACGCTGATCAGCGGTCGGTGGGGTGGTGGGGGCGGGCGATGCGCTAACAGTGGACGGACGCTAAAAAGTGCCGGCCAGTCAGCGCACGCAGAAAAAAAAAAATGTGGTGGTGGGGGAAGGGTCTGGTGGAGGGGGTTGGTGGGTGGGGGGGGGGGGCTGGTGGTGGGGGGGGGGGGCTGGTGGTGGGGGGGATGCGGGGGGGGCAAGTGGCGTGGGGTCTGGGGTCTGAAAGTTGTAAAAAAAAAAAGTTTGGAATAAATGTGTTTTTTTTTTTTTTTTTCTAACTTTTCCCTTCTTTCCCTGCCTAACGGTGCCTCTCCCTCACTGACCCTAACCTACCTGGGTGGCGATGGGTGCAGGAGGGTGATGGATGCCGATTTAGGGGGACACAGGAGCTGGTGCTGGACGAT
Organism: Bufo gargarizans; assembly: GCF_014858855.1. Classification (NCBI taxonomy): domain Eukaryota; kingdom Metazoa; phylum Chordata; class Amphibia; order Anura; family Bufonidae; genus Bufo; species Bufo gargarizans. Next base: position 94,657,670 of record NC_058085.1, read on the forward strand.
GCTGCACGGTCAGGGTGCTGGACAGGAAGAGGAGGGGAGAGAGGAGCGCAGGAAGTTTGAATCTCGCGCCTCTCTCCCCTGCACCAATCAGCACCCTGGACAGCGGCGTTCAGCACCAGGGCCAGCTCCGCCTCTGCAAATCCTCGGACTGCGATTGGTGGTGTAAAATTACGCCACCGATCGCAGTCTTTTTCCGGTTCATCGGGTCACAGGACACCCGAATGGACCGGAAACGCAGAAAACCGCAGGTCTGAATTGACCTGCGGTTTTCTGCGATCGCCGATACGGGGGGGTCCAATGACCCCCCCCTGCGTTGTTACGGGATGCCGGCTGAATGATTTCAGCCGGCGTCCCGTTCCGATTAACCCCTGCGGCGCCGGAATGCAGATTTTAAGTAAGGACGTACCGGTACGTCCTCGGTCCTTAAGGACTCGGGAAATAGGGCGTACCGGTACGTCCTCGGTCCTTAAGGGGTTAAGAAGTTAATGATTTTTTTTCCTATTTATTTTTTCACTTATAGTGAAGTGAAAAACGTAGTAAATAAAATGTTAAACTTTTTGAATAAATATGATAAAACAAACCCAAAACAATGTGTACATAACAATGTGTACAAAAAAAACTACTGAAACACTGTCAATCAGGACTTCACTGATCCCTTTGACGAAAAAATCAGGGCAATCGGGCATAGTGTATGCCTATACCAACACAGTCATCGAGGAAGCAATTATTGAATGGTCTTACCACTTTCTGACAACTGTGACTCAGTCGTGACATGGATCCACAGGATGGGAGGATGCGAAGTTCCTGTCCATATTATGCTCTAAAGCGTAATGATGGACCTGATAAGAGCACCCCCTGCTGGAACCTGTCCATGCAGTAAGGTAGCCCTGAGGATGTCCCAATCACAAGGTGATACCAGTGAATACATCAGTGGATACCCCAGGAAAGAAAGTCCTGCTGTTGAACACAACAATTTTATGGGGATAGTTCTCATAAATCAAACAAATACATGGATTTCAAGGATGTTTTGTTTTAGGCCTTCAATGTGCTCAATTATGCACATTAGCAAATAAACAGCTTTCAGTTTTCCTTCCCCATATTTTTGTCCATGATATCACACACATATGGTGCATAACAGCTGCGGATAGAAACTATGACATTGTTACCCAGAAAAAAAATGCTCTGCTTTGCTGTAATTTTGTGCATCCTTTAATTGTAGATGTTTTCATTATTTTGAGTCTGTAACTAGGTTGAGATAACTAACATCAGGCCTGCAATCCTCCAAGGCAGGTTCTATGTTTAACTCTCTGAGCTTCTTCTCCTCTCTGAATCCCTTTGAAAGTCAGGCCTTTGGTTTCTTGTGGCATACAAGGGGTTATCATTATGCTGAAGAGGAGGCTGTTTCCATTGTTGACTAGGAAAATAGCCACTTTTTTTTTGTGAACTCAAATGTCTCTTTCAATAGAAGTGCAAAATGTCAGCGGCAAAATGCAGGCCTGCCTCTCTTATTACCATGACAACGGGCCTGCGGGCTTTGTATCAAATGGTTTGATAACCATGATGAGGTTGTAGATGTTCATGCTGCAAAATTGGTTTTACTGTTCCTAAGGAAGGCCGATTTCATTTTTAATTTATATCAGAGGAGAATTTTGTTAAAGTGAAAATGAAGGATGTGGTGTTGGGTGAGTGTAGGAGTAGCTAGAAAAGAGGAGAGCAGTAGAAGATGATAAAGAAAAAGTGGATTGAAAAACAAGTGGGATAATATGGAAATGTATGAACTATGGACTAGTTTGACATGATCAATATAGTTCAGGGAAACCATTAGATACGGTCACAAATTAATACTAGGTAAGGGTATGGCCACATAGTCAGGTTTCTGCAAGCAGTTGTGGAAGCCAAAAACAAGGAGGGAATTAAAAAAAGAAGAATTTTCTGTCCTGTATACTTTCTCTGCACTTCAGATTTTGGCTTCCAAAACTACATGAAGAAACCTATCCATAACCTAACAGTGGCCGATGACAATAAGGGACAGGTGGGTAACTAACATTAATATAATCAGAGGATAAGTGTGTTCTTCCAGCAGATCCTACCTTTGAAGGTGGTAAAACAGGTACTGAAGAACGCTGTGCAGCACAGCTGCCAAGGTAACAGTTTGACACCCATAGAGCATTTTAAATATTTACTATTAATTAGAATATGACCCATACATGAGAATCTTTGGGCATATGATTGTTCTGGTAACTGTACCGCCAGGAGCACTACCTGCCCTATGGGCCCTACAACTGTTGAGGAAACAAATGCAATGCCCAAAGCATCTAATTGAGGAATAATTGGGAACAATTGAACCAAGAGTGGTAGGGTTGCAATGGTTAGCAAAAGTGGTGCAGCAACCATTCCATGAATTTCAGGCCTCATACAGACAGAATATGTAATTTACATAGTTTTGTATCAAAACTATTAACACTTTTATTTTTTTTATTTTACTCTTTATGAGACGTTTCAAACCAATATATAGGGTGGGCCATTTATATGGATACACCTTAATAAAATGGGATTGGTTGGTGATAATAACTTCCTGTTTGTGGCGCATTAGTATATGTGAGGGGGGAAACTTTTCAAGATGGCATATGCTGTGAAGATACGAGATGTGCAGCACCTGAAACTACAGATACTGGAAGCCTGTGCTAGCATTTCTCCTGCGGTGTTGCTATCAGTGTGTGAAGAGTGGGAGAAGAGGGTTGCATTGACAATCCAACACAATGGGCAGCACATTGAACACATTTTATAAGTGGTCAGAAACTTGTAAATAACTCATGAAAGAACAAAGTTACGTTAAAACCAAGCACACCATTGTTTTTATTGTGAAATTCCCAATAAGTTTTAAGTGTCACATGACCCTCTTCCTATTGAAAAAACAAAAGTTGGATTCAAAATGGCCGACTTCAAAATGGTCGCCATGGTCACCACCCATCTTGAATAGTTTCCCCCCTCACATATACTAATGTGCCACAAACAGGAACTCAGGGTTAATTGTGCAGATCACAGCCCCCTGTAAGAGATCGGGTGCTGCCAGGCAGCAGGGGGCAGTTATGTACACAGTTCTCAGTATATTCTAACTTGAAGCGTCCCCATCACTATGGGAACGCCTCTGTGTTAGAATATACTGTCGGATCTGAGTTTTCACGATCTAACTCAAATCCGATGGTATATTCTAACATAGAGGCATTCCCATGGTAATGGGGAAGCTTCAAGTTAAAAAATACCATCGGATTGGAGAAAACTCCGATGGTATATTAATAGGGACTCCTGACTTTACATTGAAAGTCAATGGGGGACGGATCTGTTTGCAATTGCACCATATTGTGTCAACGTCAAACGGATCCGTCCCCATTGTTTGGCTCCGCACGGCCAGTATGACACGAAAACGCTGCAAGCTGCGTTCGGGTGTCCGCCTGCTGAGCGGAACGGAGGCCAAACGGAGCCATACTGATGCATTCTGAGCGGATCCGGATCCACTCAGAATGCATTGGGGCTGTACGGATCCAAACCCCGAACGCAAGTGTGAAAGTAGCCTTAATCAAACGTTAAAAACTATGTTAAAACGAGTAGTAGCTAAAGGTGGAAAGGTGTCACCACCAGACATCTGAGAAGCTCTGACAGACGTTCTTCAGAACCTCCTCCTTGAGAATGCTTTTGTTTTGCTTTTGTTTTCTCATCTCGTTAGCCTCTCTCAGCTGTCATGTAGTTGCACTGATTGCATCCCTTTAAATCCCTTCCCATACTGCATCACTTTGTGGTTTATACAACTTCCTGGAGTGTGTGCATGCTGGATGCTACTACTGAGTCTTCTACAGATAAGTTTTGTTCATTCATTTGTGTTTTCCTGTTTGCTGGATCCCAGGTGACCCTGACTCCCTCCGTATCAAGTGTAGGGAGCCGGTGGTCGTGTCCCCTCACTATTATAGGGTGTTCAGGTGTTATACAGTCGAGGAACGAGGATATGTGATCATCTACCATTGAGATTTTTGCATAGGCTGAGCAGTTAGGGAGAGAGCCAGGTCTGTTACAGGGCTCTCCCTTTGGTTCCTTAGTTTTGGATCCAGTCAGTCGGATCTTCATTTTGTGTCTTCTAGTTTTCTGTACACCTTCCGTGACAAAAGGTTTGGGACCTCCTTCTGCCCTATCTTATGTTCGCAGTGCGAGAAGTGCCTCTGGGTTCTCGCCCTTCAAACCACTATATGGCAGGAACAAATGGAGACAGCTCAGCGAGCTCAAAGTCGGGTGTATAATCGGCAGGCTCAGGTCAGGATCTTTAACCCGGGAGATCGGGTTTTGGTTCTGGTACCGACAGTGGACAGTAAGTTACTGGCTAGGTAGCAGGGACCCTACGAGGTACTCAAAAAGGTTGGAAAAGTAAGCTACAAGGTACACCAGCCATGGTGGCAGAAGCCAGAGCAGGTGCACCATGTGAATTTACTCAAGCCGTGGAAGGATAGGGAGACCAGTACTGACCATAGCCCGCGGCCAAGTTTTCTAGGGGGAGAAGTTCCGGCCCCTAAGTCTGATGTAAGGGAAGCGGTTTCCACAGTAAAAATTGCTGACAGCCTCTCCTCTAAACAGACTCAGGAGGCCAGGGAGTTCATCAGCAGGAACAAGGATGTGTTCTCAGACCTCCCTAGATGCACTTCCATAATCCAGCATGACATTGTCACTGAGCCTCAGGCCAAAATCCGGTTGAAACCATACCAGATTCCCGAGGCTCGGCGACAGGCCATCTCTGAGGAAGTACAACTAATGCTGCAACTAGACGTCATCGAGGAGTCTAGAAGTGAGTTGGTCAGCCCTATAGTACTGATACCCAAACCGGACGGGACGTTGCGGTTTTGGAACGATTTTTGAAAATTAAACAAGGTATCTAAGTTTGACGCGTATCCCATGCCGCGGGTAGATGAGCTGATTGTGAGGTTAGGATAAGCTCGGTATTTTTCTGTTTTGGACCTCACCAAAGGGTACTGGCAGGTACACTTTAACGGAGGGGGCAGTACCAGTATAAGTTGCTACCCTTTGGTCTGAATGGCGCCCCCGCCACTTTCCAAAGGCTAATGGACATTGTGCTGCGACCACATTGTCGGAATGCTTCGGCTTACCTAGACGATATCATCCACAGTACTAACTGGGAAAATCACCTGCCCAAAGTGCAGGCTGCAGTAGACTCCCTTCGAAAAGCTGGACTAACCCCTAACCCAAAAAATTGCACGATAGGGTTAGAGGAGACAAAATACCTGGGGTATGTCATTGGGCATGGAGTGATCAAACCCCAAGTAAGCAAAATAGAGGCGATGAGAAATTGGCCCCAACCTGTCACCACTAAATAAGTAAAGTCGTTCCTAGGAATGATAGGCTATTACATGAGATTTGTTCCCCACTTTGCCACTATAGCCGCGACCTTGACAGAGCTCTTGAAGGGACAAAAATCAGTGATGGTTTGCTGGGATCAGCGGGGGAAGAGACTTTTTCCACTTTGAAGTCGGCCCTTTGCGGGTCACTGGTTTTGGTGACGCCCGACTTCAATAGGGAGTTTATGGTACAGACAGATACCTCCAAAGTAGACCTCAGTGCTGTACTCTCTCAGAAAGTCAACGGGGAGGAGCATCCTGTTGTCTTTTTAAGCCACAAGTTTACCCCAGTAAAAACCAGGTATAGTATAGTAGAGAGCGCCTGGCTATCAAGTGGGCACTCAAGTATTTGTTGGGGAGAAAGTTCCGCCTTGTGACTGACCACTCCCCTCTCAAGTAGATGAGCCAGGCCAAAGAGAGAAACGCCCGAGTCACCAGGTGGCTCCTGTCTTTACAGAACTTTAAGTTCTCCGTGGAACACAGGGCAGGCCGGTTGCAGAGAAACGTGGATGCCCTATCTCGGGTATACTGTATAGCAGTTGTTCACCCCCTCAGGGTTGAACAAAGGGGGGTATGTAAGAAGGTACCTGGAATCATTGTGGATGGAAGGTATGTGTCACCGAGGTTCCTGGCCTCAGTGAAGTAAGAGCCGGTATTTTATGTGTCAGCAGCAGCTATTGCTAATTGACACTGTGAGATTTAGCATAGCTGTCATAGCTGATCCGGGATGGGTCTTACTGGGACTAGTCAAAGTGCTGGGTGGGTGACTTCTCCCCATGTTCCAGGCCGGGTTTTGCCAGGCAATAAAACCAGCCTGCACTGCCAGGTGTTGTGGATTTACCTCTTTCTGACAGTGGAGCTCAGGATTCTGTGTGGTGTGAACTGAGGGCTGTGCTCGGAGGACTCAGGCCCCTCTAAAGGCGAACAGGCCGCCTATGGACTTGATGAGGCTGAACTGCTAACAAGATGTGAATTAACACCCAGGAGAAAAGGTGACTTTTATTGTTTATGGACTTTTCTTGTGTGTGAACAAACACCAAGCCACCTGTGTTTTGTGATGCAGCTTATCAGCATTTTGTTATACACCAATGTGTGAATAAACAACGCTGTTTGATTCAAGAACTGTGTGCTTTGCCTCTATACTGCATCCGATAGTCCTAACTACTAGAGCGAATCCCCACAAGTGTCAGAGAGCAATCTTCTTCGCAGTGAAGCTGCAAAGGCATTTGAAAACCGACTGGTCAAAAAAAGGTGGCTTTCTTTCCATGTTCTACCATAAACACCCCTTATGAAAGATGTACATACAATAGAGGCAGATAATTCAGTGCCCATGGGACCTTTGGAGAGACCCCTGCTTAGTAACATTCCCTTTGGTACTGGATGGGGGAACTGTTAGACTCTTCAGAGGAACTGTACTGAGGTTATGTAGTAAATTGGCCAGAGAGTCATGGAGACAAACATTAGGCTCTTCTCTTCTCGAAAACCTGTTAAGGTCCATTTTGATATTTGCTGTAGGACACTCTCTAATCTGTCTACACTACTGTCCCTTAGTATTTTATAATAGTGCTATTTATAAGGACTGGAGGTGGAAACATCAGTGGACCATAAAGTTGCTATATTTTACAGATTTTCAAAATCAACCATTCATTCCTGACTTTTTTGAGCTTTTGATGGATACCGGTTTTTATGGGACATCACATCATGCATATTCCACAGCAATAGCTTATACATTGGGGCTTTCATGGATGGGATGCCTTTCTTCTAATATAGATTCATATTTGCAGAGCATGCACCCATGATATTAAAATAACAAGTCAAGGAAAAAATAGATAGACGAGTGATTCAATGGTATTGAAAATTTAATTTGGAACAAAATTAGACATTCTTTCCTATAAACTGAAAGCAAAAAGACATCCTAAATGCATTGTCCAGTAAAGGGCTATAAAATACAGGATTTGGCAAATGGTGCCTTATATAATCCACTGCATTAAACAGCATTCCTAATATTGTACAGGAAATTGAGAAGTCCGCATCAAAAGGCAAATTGTACTTTGTTTTAAAATGTAGAAATCATAAAATGTGATGCAAAAACCATGCACAGCTTGCCATTAACTACATTATATACAGAACCATAGAGCAAGATGTAATTCAAATATCTGGTAACGTGGCAATTTGTTACAAATCAATAGCATTAGATACTGTACCTGTTGATGCTTAGTTGTGATGATGGTACCAGGTCATAGGAGCATAAAGTGGTGGCTCTTGGAGAGAATCTGCATGTGCATGGAGTTTGTATGTCCTCCCTGTGTTTGTGTGGATTTCCTCCAGGTACTCTGGTTTTCACCAAAAAGACATACTGATTAGTGTTGAGCGCGAATATTCGAATAGCGAATATTAATCGCGAATATCGCAACTTCGCTAATTCTCGAACATTTCTAATATCGAATATTCAGAATTTTTTTACATCTGAAGACATGATTCCTCCCTGCTTCTTTCTTGTGGGTCAATGAGTCATTGGCCCACAAGCAACTTAAGCAGGAAGGAATCATGTTTTCATATGGAAAATAAAATGACGAATATTCTAAAAAACAAATATATAGCAATATAGGGAATATATTCATTATTTAGAATATTCACATTTTTTTTCCAATCTGTACAGTTGTTTGCATACTCCTCCCCGACAAGCGTCCCTGTTACCATGGGAACGCCTGTGGGTTAGAAAATACCATTGGATCTGAGTTTTTCCTGAGATCGTGAAAATTCAGATCCGATGGTATATTCTAACCCACAGGCGTTCCCATGGTGACGGGGACACTTGTCGGGGAGGAGTATGCCAAAGTGGAATAACAGTACAGATTGAAAAAAAAAAAAAGATGAATATTCTAAATAACAAATATATTCGCCATATTGGTATAACTTAGTTTTTTAGAATATTCGTCATATTCTAAAACACAAAGTTATAGCAAGCAATATAGCGAATATTCGTGAAATACACATATAGACTGCAATTTAGCTAATATAGTGCTATAGTATTTTTTTTTTTTTAGTGTAGATTTTTTCCAAATCTGAACTTCAGAAGAGACAAAAAAAATTAGACTATAAAAAAAAAAGATCAAGCACTATATTATCTAAATTGCAGTCTATATGTGTATTTTACGAATATTCGCTATATTGCTATAACTTTGATTTTTAGAATATTCGTAATATTCTAACACAAGAATATATAGCAATATAACGAATATTCGTAAAATACACATATTAGCCATAGCCATAGCCAACCAATAGGAAAGTTGTCTTATACAGTTAAAGGAAAATCGCAATACACGAATAATCAAATCGCATATTATTTGCGATAAATAGAATAATGACGAATATTTGATTTCGACGAATATTAGATGAATATTCAATCGAATATTCGAAAAATATCGCGAAATCAAATATGGCATCTCCTGCTCATCACTAATACTGATAGGGAATCTAGATTATGAGCTTCTCTGGGGACGGTGAATGATGACAATGAATATCGGCACTTCGAGAATTCGCAAATATTTAAAATATAGTGATATATATTCGTAATTTCGAATATTCAAGATTCTTTTTTAATCAGTACACATGATCCCTCCCTGCTTCTAGCTTGTGGGCCAATGAGAAGGCTGCAATATCTTTGATTTTAGGAGTAGTGTTGATTACGAATTTTCGTAATGTGAATTTTCATAATCACAAATTTTTCAATTGCTGATTTCCGCAATCAAGAAAATAATGACTGGAGATAACGAATTCTCAAATTCACTAATATATGACGAATATTTGCCCCTGCCGCTCATCACTATAGGTAATTAGCTAATGGTTAACCATGTTGAATGTTTCCAGTGGCATCATTTCAATTAAAAACTGGGTTGGAGTAGAGTAAGATGTCAGTCAGTACTCGCCTTACTGATCCTACGATTGTGCTTCGGTCCCGCTCTTCTCCACTTCCTGTTCTCTGTCAGACACCCTGAGGCAAAGACTGAGGCATTTTGTAACTGCTTCTACTTTCTCTTTTCCAATATACACAGAAGTCAATGAAAACTATGTAGTCAATAGAGGAAGTAGTTATGCCACTGCCTCTATTGGAGCCAGCAATCACACAATCACAGGGCATCTCCGGGCATAGCAGAGCACACTCAAATCAGCTCTGCCAATGACTGTGATTACCATAGCTGGAGCTGTAAATGGAGCTTCCATGGATGCCCCACTTACAGCAGAAAACTAAAAACCAAAAGTTGACAAATTGTTAATGTCCCCCAGTGGTATATACCATCTCTTGGGGGAGGGGTGGTGGTATATTGCGCCAAAAATACAAACATAAATAAGTAAAAAATATATAAAATACAAATAACCTAAAAAAGTCAAATAATGTCCACACTATCACCATTGTTGCCTTGTTTATTCAAGGCATACATATTAGGCATCGAAATGACCAAGACAAAAAAGGAAATCTAGTATAATAATTTATTTGCTGAAAATGAAAAGAATAAGATCAATAATTAAAAAAGAAAGTATATATATATATATATATATATATATATATACACACTCACCTAAAGAATTATTAGGAACACCATACTAATACGGTGTTGGACCCCCTTTTGCCTTCAGAACTGCTCAGGTAGCCCGTGGCATATAAACGATGGCCAATTGGAATTGGCACTAAGGGGCCTAAAGTGTGCCCATAAAACATCCCCCACACCATTACACCACCACCACCAGCCTGCACAGTGGTAACAAGGCATAAAGGATACATGTTCTCATTCTGTTTACGCCAAATTCGGACTCTACCATTTGAATGTCTCAACAGAAATCGAGACTCATCAGACCAGGCAACATTTTTCCAGTTTTCAACAGTCCAATTTTGGTGAACTCGTGCAAATTGTAGCCTCTTTTTCCTATTTGTAGTGGAGATGAGTGGTACCCGGTGGGGTATTCTGCTGTTGTAGCCCATCCGCCTCAAGGTTGTGCGTGTTGTGGCTTCACAAATGCTTTGCTGCATACCTCGATTGTAACGAGTGGTTATTTCAGTCAACGTTGCTCTTCTATCAGCTTGAATCGGTCGGCCCATTCTCCTCTGACCTCTAGCATCAACAAGGCATTTTCGCCCACAGGACTGCCGCATACTGGATGTTTTTCCCTTTTCACACCATTCTTTGTAAACCCTAGAAATGGTTGTGCGTGAAAATCCCAGTAACTGAGCAGATTGTGAAATACTCAGACTGGCCCGTCTGGCACCAACAACCATGCCACGCTCAAAATTGCTTAAATCACCTTTCTTTCCCATTCTGACATTCAGTTTGGAGTTAAGGAGATTGTCTTGACCAGGACCACAACCCTACATGCATTGAAGCAACTGCCATGTGATTGGTTGACTAGATAATCGCATTAATGAGAAATAGAACAGGTGTTCCTAATAATTCTTTAGGTGAGTGTATATATATATATAGAGCTGAAAAATGGCAGCATTAGACAAAAGGAAGTGAAAGAGGGAGGTGCAAGCCCAATGGGATGCAACTATTGCCCAAATAAACAAAAATAGCAAAAAGGCAGCAGTCTCACATATAAAAAAAGGTTTATTCACCCATGCAGGCGCACTGAGGGAGTCCTGAGGAGGCGAGCCTCCTTCTCTCAGAGCGCCTGCGCCGAATCAAGACAGGCGCGCGATTTTTGAAATGCAGACAGGGCCAGCCGGGAGGAGGAGATCGCTGCTGGCCCTGTCAATCAACAAGAGGAGGGGGGCGTTTTTTTGCGGCTGCTACCAGCAAGTAGACGCCCTACTTGCTGGTAGACAGGTAATTAGCATATTATAAAAGTACGTTTTTTGCCTTATCTACAGAACGAAAATGATTAATAACATAATGTATAGATATATCGTAGGATAGGGATTATAAGTACCCCCAAAAAACTAAAAAGAGTTTAGTGGGGTGACAGAAGCCCTTTAACAAGTGGAAGGCACATATGCAAACTGTTGTAATTCCTACACCGTTCAACTGATTTAAATGTAAATACCCTCAAATTAAAGCTGACAGTCTGCAGGTAAAGCACATCTTGTTCATTTCATTTCAAATCCATTGTGGTGGTGTATAGAGCCAAATATGTTAGAATTGTGTCCATGTCCCAAATTTATGGACCTGACTGTATATAAAAACTAAAATATACAGCAAAAGCATGGAGGTATATAACAAGATATGTTTAGATTTGGGTGCCTTACAGTATATGTCTAAAGTCCTCACTACAATACTTTGCAAAGAGGGAATCACATCTGAACTTCTAGCCCGGGCAGTTCCTCCACTGAAGCTATTGCAGAACTACAGTGTTGTGTCTCGCTGTGCCTAAGAAGCCTCATTGTTGCTATCACTTTGCAGGTATAGCATAGAGAACACTGAAAATGTATAAATACAAATGTAATGGTGTATGAAGTTCAAGGCAACAACAACAAAAAAAATCTCTCAAAAATTTAAAATGGTCTAATAAAGGCTATGTTCACCTTCAGGGGGCAATTATTTTTTCAGTTGGTCTTTATTAAAAAAAAAAAATTGAGCCGATCTGTCACAAAGGGTTACTTATTTTTCTAACTGTGTGACTGGTACTTTCCCTTTGTGCCATCATCTAATAAACCTTATCTCTAATTTACTAAAAGGTCATAAACACTTATTTAAGCCACATTCTTATTAGTAAGATAAGAACTGAGCTATAATGAGTGTTTATAATGTCAGAGAGCAGAGATAAGGAGTAGGGATGAGCGAACTTCAGTTCTTGAAGCTTGGGTTTATGCTGAATTGCGTTATGGATCCCGTTACCATGGAAAATAACCCAATTCAATGACGGAATCCATAACGGAATGCCTTTAGAGGCATTCCATTATAATAGAAGTCTGAGGGCTAGCATAACGAATCCGTCCAGTTTCCATTATGTAGGGGAGGACTTCAAAAACTGCAGTTCTCTCATCCCTAATAAGAAGCCATCAGGTGAACTGGCTGATGGAAAAGAGAGAAAACTTAGATCCTGCTACTAGAGAAATTCAGATCCGTGCAGGGAAAAGGACTCAGAATTTTTAATAAAGACCAAATGGTTTTTAGCTCAAAATTAGTACAATGCCATAATAAAAAATTGCCCCCAAAGGTGTACATAATTTAAAATAGAGCCCCTTCTGATTGCCAGGTTTAAACTATGAAGGCAGCAGGATGTTGTTGTCAGGGTGATTCAGCAATGCATTAAAACTAGTATTTCATATATATCCATTTTGTAGCATTTTAAAAATGTCATAAAAAAAATAAATTGAAAAAATGTAGATATGTGATTCTTTGTACACAATCCCTCTAGAATGTCAATGCCACTGTTTATTACAAAACATTTTAAATTATGGTGCAAAATTAACTAATTCCTCAAGGTTAAAATATAGAAAAAAACACACACACTGGAGATTCAGTTGAACCATGTTTCGGAATGAATCAGCTTTCAAATATTTTTTCTCCCTTTTTCATTTCATTCGCATAATTGCTTTCCCATATCGAGTAACCTTTAAAAGATAAGTTTAAGAATTACTCATCGTGGTAAAAAAAAAAAAAACTCCAGTCCCCTTGAATGTTAACCATTTCAGATTCATAGGTATCATAAAATGTAAGAAATGTATTGACATTTACTTACATCAGACATAGAAAATACACTTGCATTCGTATTTAATGCATGGAGAATGAGAAGTATCATCCCCGATCCATGATACGTGCTTGTTTTACTATTAAACAATTCTTGTGAAATTTTTTTAAATTTTCTTAGAAATTACCTACTTTAGGTATTGGATCATTTTAAATATAGTGAAGGTCAGTATCATAATATTGTTTTGGTATTGCTAGCCTATCTTATGTAGCCAAATATATTTGAAAAAAATCTATAATTCAAATTTGGAAAAACCTTAGTTTGATCAGTGTTATTTGACCTTAGATTATTCAGTTTTCATTTTTGTCATAGACTTATTAGTGTTAAATGTATGCATCTTTCACTGCTCATTTGTAAATTCTGATGTACAAAAATGTAGTTTTAAACATTCAAAACAGCTTTGTCTTTTGCTCTAACTAATACTGTTTACATTATGTTTTTATTTAACCATTTACAGATTTTTAAAATAAATTTTTATGTGAAAAAAAAGTATGTCTACTGGATAGCACACAATAAGACCCCATTCACTTGGCCAGACAATCTGCGCATAAATCAGTGCTGACAATATAGCATGTTGAGCGACACTTGTTGAGGACATTTAAGCTGAGCAATTATTGCGTCGTATTCGGATGATCATGGATGTGCCAACAAACAATGACCAGCCGAATTAAAGATCTGATTAACAGCAGATCACTAAAAGGGCCTTAAAGGGGTTGTTCGTGTCTATCATGGGCACCATTCTACATAACATAAAAAAGCCACTCTATTTTAGTACTGATAGCCGGGTACTGCTCCTTCCAGTCCCCAGTGTGTAAACTTTAGGATGGTGTCACGTGCATCACTGTGGCCAATCACTGGCCTCAGAGGTGGTGTGTCACCTAGCTACCGCTGACTGGCCACTGTGAGGCATGTAACCCCCATTTTGGAACTTTATGCACCAGAGATTAGCCAGACCCTCAGTGCTGGAACGGAGTGGCAGAAAGCAGATCATTGCCTTTTTTTTTATAGTATGTAGAATTCTGTCCAAGGCCCACATAAAATAATCATACGACCTGGAAAACCTCGTTAAGCGGACATTTCCAGTTTTCTGTAGATGGCCTGCCTCCGCCAGTGGCTTAGCATCCACCCCTATCCATTTCCTATGTTTCAAGCCCAGAAGCAGGAAGTACAGAGCAGCAGGGACTGGAACAGTGTTGGAAAGGCAGAAGCATGGGATTGGCAATTTTTTTTTTATATATACTGTATGTAGCTAATTCTGTATTTTATTTTTTATTTTTCTGGAAAACCTTTTAATGACAGCTCTATATACCACAGAAGATCTAGATTAAACAGAAAAGTATATTAGAAGCTATTTAAATTTTGGGTCATTGAGAAGCCTTACTGTTGATATTTTTCCCCTTTATTATTTTTTCCCCTCCTCCTTCTTCTTCTTTTGGTTCATTCTACCCCCCTTTTTTCCCCCTTCCTTACTTTCCTTTGCTAGTTGTTGCTAACTATTTGTAAAAAAAAATTTGCATATTTGGAAAAATAAAAATAAAATGCTTATAAGTAACCAAAAAAAAAACAAAAAAAAAAGAAAAGTATACACACGGGTAAGGTTTTGTATGCATTTGACTCTGTCCCCCCCTGGTCCCTGGAGGATGCGCTGTTCTTCAGCTTAGACACTGTGACAGTCTATGACTTCTCTTCTGACAATAAATAGCTATAGCTTGCAACTGTCAAAAAAGTAATGAGCGAAGTATTGGAAAATTTGATTCGGCTTCTTTGCCAAATTTTACCAAAAAATTAGCTTCTTGACGAATTACTTTTCTTTGTAAGTAGTGGGTACAATGACAGGGAACGGCTATTGCACCACTCCCTGTCATTGTACACTTCAGATGCCGCGTTGATCGCTGATCACGGCAACAGACATTATTATTAAAGTAAAATTGTCATAAGTAAGGGCTTACATGTCTGGTAAAACTGAAGACTTGCCTGAATGCCGGATCCGGCATTTTTTCCCATATGAATATATTAGTGCCGGAATGACGGATCCGTCCTTCCGTTCTACGCATGCGCAGACTGAAAAAAAGGTGAAAAAAATAAATGCCGGATTCGTTTTGCCGGATGACACCGGAAAGACGGATCCGGCATTTCAATGCATTTTATCGACTGATCAGGCATTTTTTTGACTGCTCAGGATCCTGTTAGTTCAGGATCAGCTAGCATACATTTTGCCTGATCCGGCAGGCAGTTCCGGCGACGGAACTGCTTGCCGGATCTCTCTGCCGCAAGTGTGAAAGTAGCCTTATTCTGTGCTCACAGCAGAGAAGGAGCAGGTGAGAGCCATATTTTTACTTGTTACATGATTATTATTAAAGTGTAAAATAAAAAAAAATCATACTTACCTCATCTATTTTATCGCTAATAGCCAGCCGCCGCTATCTTGATTGAAGATCCAGCACTGAATCTTGTGCAGCCCGTGATGACATCAAGATATCGGCAGCCGGCTATTAGCGATAAAATTGATGAGGTAAGTATGTTTTTAGTTTTTTACCATCATTTCAGGGAAATCGATTTGTTACCACAAAGCACGGCTCAACACTAGTTATAAACATACACAGACACACACACACCCTGCTGTCGATACACAAAATACGGGAAGTTTTTTTCTAACATGGCCACCTCTGGTAGTTTTTAAGAAATAAATAAAATATTTTTTTAAATGTATTTCTATATGCTTCTACAAACAACGTCACTCTTGTCTATGGGTCGAATTTGGTATGATAAAACTGGCACTGGGAGAATTTACTGTTAGAAACATGCTCTGTGTGGGAGCGTGATTTCCGGTCCTAGATTCTGTTCTTGTAACGGGACTTAATAGCGTTATAATAATTTATTATCGGCGTGCCCTGCCCGACACAATCTGTAATGAATTGTACTGACATAGTACTGTCAGTACAATACATTACGGTTGATGTCAGGTAGGGACACACAGCATTATAAATCATTACAATGCTATAAGGTCCCGTTACAAATTCAGAGTCCAAGACGGAAACTCACGCTCCCATACGGAGCATGCCTCCTGCAGATAACTCTTGTCTGAAGCTGGCCTCAGGAGGAGACCTTGTTAAACAATAAGGCCCCTTGCAGACGAGCATGTCCGGATTAGGTCCGGATGCGTCCCGGGTGCATTGCGGCAAACCCGCGCGAGTAGGTACGCAATTGCAGTCAGTTTTGACTGCGATTGCGTTCCGTTGTTCAGTTTTTATCGAGCGGGTGCAATGAGTTTTGCACGCGCGTGATAAAAAACTGAATGTGGTACCCAGACCCGAATTTATTCACTGAAGTTCAGGTTTGGGTTCGGTGTTGTGTAGATGTATTTATTTTCCCTTATAACATGGTTATAAGGGAAAATAATAGCATTCTTTAATACAGAATGCTTAGTACAAGGTCAATTGAGGGTTAAAAAAATAAATACAAATTAACTCACCTCCTCCAATTGATCGCGTAGCTGCCGGTCTCCTGTTCTTTCTTCAGGACCTGTCAAAGGACCTGTGGTGACGTCACTGAGCTCATCACATGGTCCAATCGCATGGCCCATCACCACGGTGATGTACCATGTGATTGGACCATGTGATGTGACGTCACCACAGGCAGCTTATGATTAAAGAAGAAGAGATCGGCAACTACGCAATCAAGAGGAGGAGATGAGTTAATTTTTATTTATTTTAACCCTCAATTGACCTTGTACTAAGCATTCTGTATTAAAGAATGCTATTATTTTCCCTTATAACCATGTTATAAGGGAAAATATTACATCTACGCAACACCAAACCCAAACCTGAACTTCAGTGAAGAAGTTCGGGTCTGGGTAACACATTCAAAAGAATGCTATTATTTTCCATTATAACCATGTTATAAGGGAAAATAATACAGCGAATAGACATCTTAGCAACCATGGGTGAACATCGCAACGCATCCGCACTTGCTTGCGGATGCTTTCGATTTTCACGCAGCCCCATTCACTTCTATGGGGCCTGCATTGCGTGATAAACGCACAATATAGAGCATGCTTTTTTTTTCACGCGAACGCACAAGGCATGAGTGAAAATCACTGCTCATGTGCACAGCCCCATAGAAATAAATTGGTCTGGATTCCGTGCGGGTGCAATGCGTTCACCTCACGCATTGCACCTGCGCGGAAATCTCGCCCGTGTGAACCCAGCCTCACTTATTTTTATTTTTTTTGCTTCATTTTTTTGTGATATAGATTTTTCAGGGAATATATTTTTAAATAAAACTCCAGTTTCTAATATGTAAAGTTAACCATCTAATAAAGAGTTGTGGGGACAGTCGTTATCTAGAACATTGAAAATTCTGTAACTTCATGAATTTTTAATTTTTTTATTTTATTCTGTGTAAAGTTACACCCCGAAAAAGGAAATAGTTTTCAAGGGTAGAGTAGTATCAATGGTAGAGAAGTAGGACACGGTGCTATAATGAGATTCTTAAAGTGGGTCAGATAACAGATAAGAATCCAGCACAAGAGAGCAGAAGCTCTGAGCCCCTTCTCAAAGCTAAGTCCAGGCGCGTGATCTGAAATAGATTGCAGATGTTACAAATCTGATTTGGAAGGAAGAGAAGGAAAAAAAGAGGGTTAATGACTATAGCATTGAAAATATCGAGGTGTTTCTCTAGAGAAAAGTGAACGTCTCTGGAGGCAGGATGTTGATGTCGCCGCAGAAGAGCTGTGGTGGTTTGTCAATAGCAAAACATCCAGTTGTGTTACAGGTGCGGAGGACGACATTTTGCAAACATTATTTTAACAAATATGTTGCCTTTTTAAACCCCGCACAGCTGTAAATCCCATTTTAGTGAATGCAGGAGGGAAATTACCCAAATGGTTTAATTACTTTTTTATTATTATTCATCATAGTTTCTCCTGAAACTCTTCTGTTTCATCAGCACAGGTGCAATCTTTTGGGTTTCACTAGTAAAAGCCCCACAATTATACAGCATAAAGCAGACATTTAACGTTTTAATACACATCAGCAGACAATTCTAACGCTAATAGTGCAGAAGACTTGAGATGATCTCTAAAGAACCACTACAGGCCATAAATAGAATCATTTCATCTAAACTCTTATTGCTTGATTTTATTCTGACATTACACTCAATCAATAGGATGTGTGCCCATACATGGTGTAGAGAGGCCTCAGGATCCACATGGAGATTACCGCTATCTGATGGGCTGTGCCTGTAATCGTTATTGTTTCAAGTAGCAGGAACAGGTGCCTCACCCTTGCTGGATGTTTTTACTGCCTGCAGTATTAAAATGCCCCTCCGGCCAGAAATAATGACTGTGAAATAGCTGTGAGTAGTTTTCTCTTATAAGTTTGCCTCGTCATGCTCCAGACTTCTAATGCCTTTAGTTACTGACACATGAAGAAGCTGTCTGACCAGTGCCACTGACAACCATGTTAGCTTTCATCTAAGGTCCCATGCACACAGCCATATGTGTTTTGTAGACTGTAAACAGGGATACCGGCCGCGTGCATGCCGCCATTTGTTTTCACATTTATAGAACTGTTCTATTCTTGTTCGCAAAATGAGCAAGAATAGGACATGTTCTTTTTTAAAGGGTGGTTTCATAAACTTACCTGTACGAGCTCCAGCAGTGCGATCCTCAGCCTCGGCACGGCCGTGTCGGGAGAAATGAGCCATGCCCCCTGGTTACGTGACAGCATCTCTAGCAACAGAATGCAATGTCTGTTTCTCCCTGCAGCGGGCGTTTGCTGGAGAAGATTAGCAGTGGGTTGATTGCTCAGCTTCACCAATAGAGCACCAAGTCATGACCTATCAGGTTCAGATCCAGGAACTTGGTGATTTATTTAAACCCCTTCTTGGCCATACTCCAGTAACAGGATAGTTTTCTTTGGGCTAACTAGCTAGCTAACTTCCTGTGCTGATTTGGATTGCTCATGTTTTTGACCTTGGCTCGTCTTCTGACCTCTCTCTGTCTCTCGTTTTTGTCCTCCTGGTTCTGATCCATTAATGTATGTTTCTGTCTTTGTGTCCTTTGTCTCCAGGTGTTTGTCTCTCTCTGCACCTTAGTAACGTAGAGGCTGTCAACCAGGGCTACCTAGAGCTTGCACTGCAAGCAGGTAGGAAAAGTAGGCTGGGTTCTAGGTTAGGGCTCACTGTCCATGTTTGTCCCTACCTATAAGAGTAACAGCTGGCAGATCGGACATACCGATGTGAACTGCACACAGTGTGCTGTCTGTATTTTTTGTGGCTCCACTGAAATGAATGTGTCCGCATCAGAATGGAAAAATATGCAGATCGGATGCAGAACAAAAATTCAATCCTGTGGAGTGGAATCTAACTATTCTGTCACCTGGTCGTTGTAATGAGCCTCATTCAAGTTCGACCATTGGTCATGAGCCATATTTACCTAATAATAAAGGAGAGACATAGTAAACATGAAAAAATAATGAAATAATAAAACTGCAAACTTTGTTTTTAGGTAAGGATTAGAGATGAGAGATTCTCTTTAAATTAGTTTTGTGTCTGATTCGTCAAATTTTTTAAGTTTTATGAGTGTTCGAATCAATTCTACATGAAATAAATACGGTGTATGCTCCAATTGGCCGGAAAATTGGTATATGACATTTTGAGGTCTCTTACGTCTTTTTTATATCTGTTCGTTCTTTGTTTTTTGGGGGAGTTTTCACAAATTTGTGTTCTTTTCTCTCCCCATTTGTGTTTGAATGTCCACATCTTATTTTACTCCAGAAGATCTTGCACATGGCTTTGCTGTTGTCCTCTGGCACTGTGGAAAAAAACTGTCAGATAGGAGACAGTGGGAGATAGTGGCAGCTGAGATTGACCTAGTTCTGGCATGTTTTGCAGCATCACTAGTTCTGTATCACTTGTTCTGAACAAGCCTGGAAAAATGCTCCCTTTTAATTGAAAGCAACAGTAGTACAGTGTGTATGCAGAAAGAGTAGGATAATAGTGGCATATGGCCCTAATAGTAGCAGCAACAGTAACAACACAGAATTTAACAGACAAGACAGTAGATGCGTGTGCAGCTGTTTAGGGGTAGTAATAGTAGTGATAGCTGTGTAGTGGTAATGGTAGTGGCAGTAGGGGTAATGTCAGAAGCTGAAGTGGATTAGCAGCAAGAAGTAGCAGTGGTGGTGGCTCTGCAACAGCATGATAGTAGGCAGGCAGACAGCAGCAGAGGCATGATGGAGGCAGCAGAAGATATACAGTACTGAACATGATAGTAGGTGGGCAGAAAGCATCAGTGGCTTGATGGCAGCAATCATATGGTACAGAACATTACGGTAGCAGGCAGACAGCGACAAGCTGCAGCAGGCTGCGTATACAATGTATCATGGTAATAAAGTGACTTGGCCTCCCTTTCAGAAAAAGGATACATTCCACTATTTTGATATTGAGGGTTTATAAGCATGGCTATACAGCAGTCATCAGATTGCTTGATGGTAAGTATATGCCTGTCATTACATAGGCAAGCAAGCATACATATTTCTATTTTTGCTAGCATGCCCAAGGATCCAGTTCTTTCCGGCTCTGCCTCCCATTGATATGCTTGGTCATCATGGCCAGTGTTGTTGTCAGCTTCATTAACATCCTTGTCCTCCAGCACAAGAGACTACTCCTCATCCAGTGGTAGATCCTCATCATCCACTTCCTCCTCCATAGGACATTCTCCTTATGGGTTCCCAATAGCAACAGGGTGGTCAGCAAGATGTATAGGCTGTTCTTTTTCCACCATCCCTTGTTGTATCAGCTTGAGCATTTTCTCTAAGATAAATATCAGGGGAATGCATCGTTGATGCCACAGTTATCAATAATGACATTTCTGGTGACCTGTTTGAATGGCCTGCATGCACAGCAGGCATTTCTGATGAGCTAACCTTGAAATAACACATGCTCCCTGCCAAGGTGGTCTGGTGGATGTGCAGTACACCACAATAGGGTACTTCCAAATTGTTTCTTGATGTATACTATTATCTGATACGTTGTATAACCAGTATAACTTTGTATGGATCAGTCAGGATTAACAATCCTGACTCTGCCCCTGTATGAAGCTGGGTGGTGGAGTTAGGTCTGGCCCAAGGTCAAAGTAGTAGTAGGTTAGCTTAGGATGTGAGAGGAACTACCGTACATCTGCTCACTTCTTGGTGCTTTGCATCAAGAAAGCCATCTCTACTTTACAGTGCCCCCGGAAAAAAGATGAAGAAAGAACTAGAAGGTCCATAATCTGTATGGCTGAGCATTGGAGTCAGTCAGTAAGGTATTCGCTGTTTAAGACTGAAAGAGACTTTACTGCTGTGAGAGGGACATTGCTTATACATCCTTCCACACTTTGACTATGTGTTACCGTTGGATGGCTCCCATTCTGTGCTTTAGTAAAAATAGACTTACCGTATCTATTTTCTACAACTGGCCTGGTTATTGACTCCATCACTATTCTTCCGCTACAGCACCTACATCTCCTGCCTTGCACTTGTACAACACCTATAACACCAAGGCACCCCAATAATCATTAGGGTGCACCCCTCTGTCAATGCCCAGCCCTAGGGAGCATTGGTGTGAGGATTGGCACTTTGAATAACTGTTGCAGCCAGAGCCACTACCCCTCCCATCCTTTGCTCCACTCCTTCGGGGCCACGGCAAATGACTAAATCATTAACCACTGTACATTGCTCGTAAAGATGCTCTAGAGTATGCAAGGTGGAATTCCAGTGAGTTGGAATGTCAAGGATCAAGCGGGGCAAATCCAGGAGGGTGTTCCTTGCCAAATAAGAATGGCTGAAAAGCCACTGTATTCTTTCTAAAAATGTTGCATTACTAAATTTATCATGTGCATGATGCAGGGAGCATGTGTTATTTTTTTAAAATGCAGCATGACCACAATGTTCCTGTCATTGTTGCTGACCACCTTGCCCATTTGGAGTTGGTAGGGAGACAGCTAGTGAAATATTTTCTTTTTGATGCATTTTAGCATGTGATCAGCTGTGTGGCTACCCTCACCCAGGCTGATCAGCTGTAACATGGAATGGCAACACTTCACTTTACACATATAATAAGAAGGAGGGAGAGTGGGTGCAACACTCTGCTCTGCTTCTGTTGGCAGGAGGACGGGAGGATTTCCATGGAGGAGTAAGTGAAGGAGGAAGTGGAGGAGGCGAATATGTGTCTGGTGTGTGAACCAGGTGAACACAAACGTGGAGCTATTAATAGGACCTTGCATTGTTGCTGTGATGCTGCCTCACGATTACCGTGAAAAGCATTGACCCAGTGGGCTGTAAAATACATGTACTATCCCTGCCTATAACAGCTGCTACAGGTGTCCATGGTGGTGTGCACGTTGCCGCATGGCAACAATTACAAGCCGCAGCCCACATTCTCTGCCACATAACAGTAAAAGGCTCTTCAAGGTATCTTTAAGCTAGGCAGCATAATCTACTATGTAGCATGGTAACAACTGCACCACCAGCAACTTGGCCAGTTGTGAGTCAAGCTTGCGCACCAACGGATTGCTTTGTGTGTAGAGTTGTTTCCTGGCCACACACTCCATTATTGATGGCTGATGGTAGAGGAGTGTGAACGGGAGAACCTGCATCCACAGTGGCATCACAATTTCCCAAGCTGACCAAAATAGAAACAGATCTAGCCCTGGTAGTTTTTTTAAAGGTTCAGGCTGTACGCTGTCTCTGATATTTACTGCTGTCGGCATGGCCACCATCCTCTACCTCTGATGTTACCTCCTCCTCAGCACCCTGATTCAGCACCCAGGTCCTGTCTAACACATACTCATCATCATACTCACCTTCCACACCACTTGAATGAGACTGTGATATGTCACTGTGGGCTCCTTTGTCCCCTTCCAGATTCCCTGCTACCACTTCCCCTACTGACACTACCATGGCTACAAGTGCCACTACTGCCACCACCAATATCAGCACATCTATGAATGGGGTCCCCTGACTCCACCTGAACCTCTTCCTCATGGCAGTCCAAACACTGACTGTTCTCACCAAGTCGTTAGGAAGACTATCTTGAATATCTTCCATAACACATGGAGTTTTGTTGCATCTTCTTGGAAAAATTATGCACCCCACTAGGAAGAGGCAAGGAAGACAGAGAGGATGCAACTAAAAGGCTTCTCTGGGGTTGCAAGGATGAGGAGCAGGAGGAATGCTGTGACCCCTGGCTCCCAGCAAATCCACATAATTTTGTTGTGACTGAGAGGAGGAGTGAGACATCCAGTCAATAATATTATCTACTTTGTCCTCAATAATAATGTGCCACCTATTTGAAGCCAGGAAGAACTGTGGCCTATTACTACTACTGCTACTATAGATGGTGCTGCTACTGCTGCTTCTACCCACAATCTAACTCCCTGGATAACAGATAACTGTGCTTAACTTCACAGGTCCATTGAGGAAGATAGATAATTAAAAAACTTCTTATAAAAAGCTAGAAAACCCTGATGGACTTGACCCAACCACATATAATACCGTTAGCCATCAGTTTGTACTATGTACTGTATGCCAGAATGAGAAAGGATTTTTCTTCACAAGACAATCCCATTAAGTAATGATAGTAGCAAGAAGGATCAGAAAAAGCAGCATCAGGGCTAAATACATTCAGAAAAAGTGGAGTCCAAAAAAGATTTAAAATCCATAACCTTTATTTAGTATTCAGTGCATAAAAACTGGTAAAATCAAGGCCACTTTTTCTGAAGCTATAACCCCATTAAGTGATCTATGCAAATTTATTTTTTCCGCCACTTTGCAAAAGTGGCGTGAGCAGGTAGAGTCACAGATTTTGTCACAAAACACCTTTACAGCAAAATCTGCAACCTAAATAAGTAAAAAAGTGACATACAACAAATAATAAATGACCACCAAAATGTATTAAAGTAAATTAAAACACTAATAAAAAATATAAAGGCATAGTAAAGCTACAGCAGGTTCAGAGGTGGGAAAGTAAAGTAATAAATGGAAAGGTAGACTACAGCACCCATAGTAATTATCAATATAATATAATCTTATAACGCAGAAAAGGATTCTTTACTGAAACTCTCTGCCTGAGGAGATGATGATGGTGAACTCACTAAAAGTGTTTAAGAGGGGCCTGGGTGTAGTTCTTAAATATAATAATAATTTACACTATATTTGCTGGATTTATGGAGATTGTTCATTGATCCAGGGACTTATTCTGATTGCCTGATTGGAGTCTGGAAGGATTTTTTTTACCCTAAAAGCTTCTACCTCATGGGGTTCTTGTCTTCCTCTAGATCAATGTTGTAGGATAATAAGCTGAACTGGATGGACAGATGTCTTTTTAAAGAGTGAATAAACTTTTATGCCCACTCCACTCAGCTGAGGAAAAATGTTTTATTTGGAAATACAATTTCATAAAAGTTTAGTTATTCTTCAAGCCTTACAATCTGTTACTGTGTATCTAAATAAAAGAAACTCTACAAAACTCAACAAAACATTTTTTTCTGACAACTATGAAAATACCTGCAATATAAACAATAGTTTACTTGCCAATAAAAATTCTTAAGTGTTCCAACTTCGGTCAAAATTATATTCAGACATTTGGGAGACCAAGAATATAGCTTTACAGCTTCCACTGGGGTGGCTGCAAAGCTTGTTCCTTAGACTCTAAAACAGGAAATATAACAATCCAGAAAAACCCAATTTAGGCCACAAAGTTGTATTTGTTGTCATCCAGCACTTCTGGTTTCCTTACCATGTCCTCATAAATGTTGCAAATTGTGGCTATGATCAGACAGTACAGATTATTCGCAGTATCCTATATACAAAACAGGTTATGTTTGACATTTAAGACGCACAAACGAAAAGCCCAAATTTAAGTAGTTGTATGTGTTTATAGATCACTTTATCCAGCATTTTTTGAGTTAAGTATGAAACCAAAAGGCGCCCAGATTTGGAGTAATCGGCTTTATTGGAAGACACAGCCTATTAGCCACTGGCCTTTAGCACAAAACTCACGCAGTGTAGACGGTATTGTATTTCCTCTTAGTTCTCTTAATCATCCATAAAAGAGTTATTGACAATCTCCTTAAATAAAAGCAAACATTTTAGCAACTCCTAGGAGAAGCAGATCAGCTTCTAGCCAAGTGATTTCCCGATTACTTTCACTTTCTATGAATTTCCATTGCATCCTAACTGAGCATTTTAAAGAGAAAATTAGGTCACAAACATTGTGCTCATTTTAAAGGAGCTTTTTTTTCTAGAATATTTATAATTTCATGAGGATAATAACTGGGGTTGAAGGGAGATGATTTTATAGGAGCACCTACCTTGTCCCGAATAAATGCAATCTTCCTATAGTTGCAATATAAGATCAGACAGTCATAGATATAGGCATTACAGAGGCAGAAGATAACACCTGGTGCCTAAAGAGGCCCAAAAGCCTGTCTGCCACACTATAAGACATCAGTATTAGGAATAGCATATGGTAGGCGGGAGTCCTGTTACAGATTTTGCATTGAGACCCAACATTTCCATCATTATGTTTGCAGTTTTACAAGAATTTTTTAGCTGGCAGTTGACCCTAAAAGAGAGGAGAGTCATAAAGATTTTACTTATACTTCTCTCTACAGGTTCCAGTCCTGACAAAAAAGGCACCAGAGCTGCAATGTATAAATAAAGCCTTTATTAGATGGGCAGATTTTCTGCCATATGATCAATAACAAGCATTCGTAGTAATGCTCGTTAGCGATCTTCTGGCAATGTAAAACTGCCGTCCATCGTGTAATCCAAATCTTTTGACATGTTTAAAAATGATTGTTTGCAGACTGCAGATTGTGGTGTCTAATCCCAATCTGTTTCCGGCAAACAATGATTCAGTATAGGGAAGAGCGATGGCATAACGATTGCTCCACCCTATACTGAGGAGGAGATTGCTGCAGTCTCCTCTGCTAGCAAACAGGCTATTGCCCGGAAGGAAAGCTTTCTTCCCGACAATCTCTGGCAGGAATGGGCTGTCTAATACATCCTTAAGACCATAGGGACTTCTCCTGTGGGTGATTGCTGTGGACGTGATCTATATACAAAGCAAGTTATAGATGAGATAATATGAATTGTAAATTATTTAAAAGAATTTTCTTTGTGAATTAAAGGGGATATTCACAAAAGCATAGTGGGAAATGTATCATGACTGCAATACTTGAAGTCAGTTTTGCTTTTTGAGTCTGGGTTGGAGAACTTCACTAAATTTATTAAATGTCACACATTATTTTTTTTTTAATTTTGCTCATTTTTAAACACTTTTATTTAGAAATGCCACTCCAGTTTAACTTCACAGCACCCTCCTCCTGGAGTGAGTTTGCAACTTTTTATGCAATTTTTTAAAATCTGGAGTGAAACTAATTAAGAGAGCTAACCAGACCTACTTTCCCACTGACTTTGCAAAACTGGATTGAGTAATGTAAAAATATAAAAAGTCCCACAAATGTTCTGCAGGTAAGCCCAAAAAGTCACAGAGCCTTATTTATATACATACATAACAGTCAAAAAGTAAATTGCATATAAATGCTTCCTATCAGATAACCCCCTCTAATATAGAGCTGCCACACACATTATTTTGGCATAACTTCACAATGCTCTTGGCTACTCATGTGCAGTTCCTTTGTGAAGCCGAGTCCTTCCAAATCTCAGCCATCAGGGCTACAGACATCTTCTTCTTTCTAATGCATGAACAGAAAGTTATCATTATTTGCCATGTTAAAGGTACAGTGGAGCTGTAGACCGGACATGGTCCCTGTATCTACAAACCCATATTACCCATTTCTTATGGAGTTAGGCAGAGTTTTTTTTTTTATGTCAGTCATATGACATTGTGTCATGTTCCATCAGATGCCATATTGCAGTGATATTCTCTTTAGCAGTCTTATAGGAGAAACTAATGTAATAAGGTGTAGTACGATGGCTCCACACACTGGCACATGGACTTCCTAGGGACTCTTTGTATCATTCACTGTTTTCAACTGAGTGTATGTCCTCTACAGAACGGCACTACTATGCAGTCAATGAGCGCATGCACTTCTGTAATACAGTGCCTGCTGAGTCTAATTGCCTGCAATGTGATGCTCTGATTGGCTGTTCACTGTGACCTATCACAGCATATTACCAGTGAAATGTTCATGTTGATTAATGGATCTTCCAGCAAACCGCATGCGCTGCAGATTGATACTGACTTTCACATTTTAGGTTGCTTGTGTTTGTGCTTTACTGTGGCTCAGAAATGGGAAATACGATTTAAAATCTGAAGCTTCTGTATCCTGACAGGCCATTATATTCAGCGATAGTTGTAATCAGGGGCAAATTGGGAACAAAATACCACAGTGCAGTAGAAAATACTGCTCGCCTCCACCGCTGTATTCGAGGAAGGTGATATAGTTGAATTCAGAAGGACACCTGCAGCTACTGGTCAGGTGCATTTATTAATTCTGAGACCATCGGCTTATCATGTACCCGGCGGGTGGCCATGAAGAGGGCTTGGGTGGCCCCTGTTTGCAATAGTTGGCATACAATATACTAATAGATGAGGACATTTTTATATAGTAGGGACATACCTGCCAGTTTAATGTTGAGTCCCACCTCAGCAACAAAACCTGACAGGAGCTAAGTTGTGTGTGTGTGTGGGGCATCTAATTTGCTGCCAAACTGCAACAGCACCTCAGCAAAATGAGGAATATACACATGTAATACATTCATAAGTAATGAAACAATGAGACGTATAATCAGAGCAACCAGTTTATACAGGCACCCGAATTATCCTGCTTACAGTCTCCCCGATCCCAGACTACAGTCACAAATTCAATGTAATTGTTGCAATGTTTGAATCTGTTCAGACAGACCAATGCATTTCTATCTCTCTGAGCCCTGGCCTCCCACGGTTAAGATCAATATCTCATTTAAAAAACCTTTATTAGCTTGTAGAAAGACATCTTTTCAGCATTTCCCCATCTTTCGCTTAACCCCTGCTCTGCCTCAGGCTACAGCTGATGTTCTGAATGGTAGCGCTGTGGTGAGGTCAACTCTGTGTGTTAGTGTTCACATACATCAGTTATTAATCATGTTTTTTACCCAGCAGCTCAATATTTTTTTAACTCCCCCTGATGAAAATCTAAAACCCCACCATATATAATACACAAACAAATACAGTCATTCTATAATTGATTTAAAAAAACAATGGTACTGGAATTTTTTGTAAAGAGGTTCTCCACTTTAATAGAATCACATGTTAGAAAGGTACCTTGACAAGGAGATGACCACAAAATGTCCCTCCAAAAATCTACTGTAAAGTGTGGGGAAACCTGGCAGTAAGTGTTCTATTTCTATGTAGTGCCCCCAGAGAGGGAATTAAGTCTTACACAATGCCCGTTCATATCCATGGTTTGTCTGTGTAATACAGGACAGGACAGGTCCTCCAGAACAAGAAATGCTGTTTGTAGTGACTCTATGATTTGGCCAATAGATAAGGATCCTGAACAGATGACCCTCCTCTCCTAATAACTCAGAATTCACTAAGGTATATGGAATTGGGCCTTCTAAACTAGACAACCCCTTTAATAATAAATTGTTTAGTAATGTTCTGTCCTTGTGCAATGATCCCCCCCCCCCCCCATCCTTGTGACTGTAGTCTTATTGAGTAGGAGCCATTTAAACCATCCTCCTACAGATTACATTGACCTTGATAAAATGCCGTTAAGACTTTCTTGACTTAACTACAGTCGTTTTTGTATGATCATATGCTTGTTTCCCAGATTACAGTTTTTCTGTTCACCTGGAACTTATACCATTGATCTATGACCTCCATCCTGTCTGATTGCTCTTCTGAATCTCATTTGATGTTTCAATCTGCCTAATTTGGAAGCGAAAACAAGAGGGACTTGACCTAGAATCAGTGATCAACAGTGAAGAAGAAAGGTTCAAAAGACTCCATGTCTCACTGCCATCAGTTCTAACTACAGAGGATCATCAAACTTTTGGACATCAAGTTCAGGAGATCTGTTCTCCTGTACCGATGTAACAATCATTGATGCTTACATTTTTTATATATACCGTAGTAGCAAACTTTAAATTGACACTTAAAGGGGTGGTCCAGATTTTTGGACATTTTTAACCATCCATGTCAGTGTCTATCCACTGGCCTCAGTGGTACTTTGTCCCTAAGTGGCATATGACCCAGCAGTGATGTTCTACTTGGTGAAACGTCACCACTGAGGCAAATCATTGGCTGCAGCAGTGCACATGACAACATATGTCCAGAAGTTTACAAGATGGGGACCAAAAGACCAGTGAAAGAAGTCAAGATCACAGCGAGATAGCATTGAGCTGCGGGGAGCAGGTGAGTATGAGGTAGTGTGCTCTGTTTTCGCTGTTAAAATGTCCAGAAAGCTAGACAACGTTCATAAGCCATTGAACTTCAAATAAAAGGTTGCTGCAACTAGATTGTTACACCTGTATGTCTTTTGTATAAAAATACATTTTTCTAGAGTATCTATTAACTGTACTGTGAATGAGACTTTCTACAGTCAAGGTCTATGATTCACCCTTACTCATTGGAACATGAGTTGCTACTCTATATAGTCCAAATTCTAATATCAGTGTAATTTTGACACAGAAATTAGAAAATATTGCACTGTGAAAATTTTTCTCTTTCTCTATATAGTTTGATTCTGCTGTGGTACACAATTTGACTTCAAGGTTTTCTTGTGAGCAACAATCTAGTAGAGTCTATGAGGGAGATATAGCAATCTCACTGCACGTGGAAATTGTCTTGATTTGAGCCACAATTGGAGGTGCATGCTTGCTGTGTCAAATATAGTGTATAATGTATGCCACACTTTGGTTTCATTTACTAATTCCTAGTTACAACTTTTTATAGACAACTTTTCCACCAACTTTTTGCCTAGTCCTAGCTTGTCGCAATTTTAGATAGTTGTTGGTGCATCTTGTGGCAAAAAAGTATACCAGATCCAAGGAGGTCTAAATAGTGATGCAAAATTCTGATAGTATAACTCCCTATGGCGCATCACAGAATTTTTGTGGAGCATTGTGTGTCAAACAACATCACAGCTTTAGAAGCATTTTACAATCCAAAAACATAACGGTCACAAATTTGATACTGAATAAAAATGTGCCTTAAACCAAGAAGCTCTGAGGGTGTTGCCACATTAGAATTTGTAGTGCCTTTTTTGGCTTGTAAAAAATGCCATGAAATGCATTAAATTTTTTACAAGCGTTTTTGGAGTGGTGTCTTTTAGTCACACAAGTCACATTTATTATAACCTTCTATGCTTGCAGTTTACAGTTTTTTTAACAGCACAATGCCTAAATTTATCTGTACAGGAGAAGAAAAAAACTGAACCTTTGTGATGGCGCTGTCAGCAGGATTCGGAAGCAGGTCAGTATTGATAAAACAATACTATTTATTTACAGTTGACGCGTTTCAGGGGCAGAGAGCCCCCTTCATAAGGACAATATACATGTTGTATATTGTCCTGATGAAGGGGGCTCTCTGCCCCTGAAAATCGTCGACTGTAAATAAATAGTATTGTTTTATCAATACTTACCTGCTTCCGACTCCTGCTGACAGTGCCATCACAAAGGTTCCGTTTTTTTCTTCTCCAGTACGGAATAGCTCATGCCGACGAATGCTCTCATAGCACAAGCTGGAACCTAGGCAGCAGCGGTAG
Organism: Bufo gargarizans; assembly: GCF_014858855.1. Lineage (NCBI taxonomy): Eukaryota > Metazoa > Chordata > Amphibia > Anura > Bufonidae > Bufo > Bufo gargarizans. The sequence continues at coordinate 94,688,513 of NC_058085.1, forward strand.
GTGGCTGGGGGTGCCATAGGCCCCTGCATATTCACTGGTGTTAATGACGATTGGAATCTACTCTAGCTAGGGGCTATGCCTAATTTATGATGAGGCTTGCATCTTAAGAATATCCTCCTGCTGCTTGGGATACGAAAGACAGACATAAAATGCAGATGTTTGATAAATGGCCCCCAATGTTTTCATTGTATTTTTTTCCAGACAATTTTTCCCCATAAAGAATTTTATGGGAGGTTTAATTCCTATTGGCCAAAATGCCAAAAGATAACCAAAAATACAGTGGTTTGGGATAAAAACATAGATTGAAACTACCCTTATACAATGAATATGGATTCCTCAGAGAGAAAACAGTCTGTGAAGATTTACATTTGCTGCTGGGATGCTAGAAAATCAGGTGGCTCTATGTAAAAAAAAACAAAAAAAAACAGCTCACAAAAAGTTAATGAGACATGACAGATGAGAGATTTATAGTGAAAAGCCATAGGTTGATAAAAAGAAAACATAGGTCTTCATAGGTCTAAAAAATGAATATAGATTCCTCAGAGAGAAAACATGTAATCTGTAAATATTTATATGTCTGGTGGGTCTATGTAAAAAAAAAAAAAACTGCTAACAAAACATTAAAGAGTTTGTCCGACAAAAAATATTCTACAGTTTTTAAACCAGCACCTGGATCTGATTACTTTTGTAATTGAATATAATAAAAAATTTAGCATAGCCACTTAGTTATTCAATAAAATGTATCTGTATAGCGCCACATACAGTTTTTTTATTTTATTTCTTGGTCCGGCTCACTGAGAAGACCTCAGATGCTGTTTCACCCTTCAACTGCCTCCTGAGCTGTGATAGGGAGATCATAACCAGCCCCCTGAGCTGCAGCAGAAAAGACACTCCCCTTGAGCTGTCAGCTTGATATAAATCTAGCAGAGCAATGAATGGGGAGATCTCTGGATCCATGTGAGGTACAGGGCTGGTTCTAGCTTTGTTATAAAGAGATTGCCATGTGCTATATGATGTCCGATTTAATTTTTTACCGTAATCATTGGATAGCCCCTTTAATGAGACATGAGGGATGACAGATTTATAATCAGAAAATCAGAAGTCATAGGTAGAGTGGAGCGGACACCTGGATGTTCGGGTTCGATGGGTTCGGCCGACCTTCAGAAAAAAGTTCGAGTTCGGGACCCGAACTTGACCCGAACTTGACCCCGAACCCCATTGAAGTCAATGGGGACCCATACTTTTGAGCACTAAAATGGCTGTAAAAATGTAATGGAAAGGGCTAGAGGGCTGCAAATGGCATCAAAAATGTGGTTAAGAGCATGGCATCAAAATGTGGTTAAGAGCATGGCAAGTGCTCTGCAAACAAAAGTGGATAGGGAAATGACTTTAAATAACATAAAATACGTAAAAATATAAAATAATAATCTTGATCTAAGAGGACGAGGTCCATATGGAGTAGGAAGTTGAGGAGGCGGTGGATGTGGCGGTAGTAGGTGGAAGCGGCGGTGGAGGAGGAGGAGGTGGAGGTAGCCTACACAGTTTTTTGGTTTTAAATTAATTTTTATTTTTTTAAATTAGGGTATACCCCAAAACATTGGGAAATATAACCTGTGATAACCCCATCCAGTCGTGCTAAATACACGTTCAGACAATACACTGGCTGCAGGGCGTAAAGAGCAAGCTCAGGACATGTGCCCAATTTGGAGACCCAGAAGTTGAATGGGGCAGACCCATCAGTCAGTACGTGTAGGCGTGTACATACATACTGCGCCACCATGTCGCACGTCCCCGTGATGTCCAGGATCCAATTGGATATCTTCTCTATCAACTTTCGGTGTTCTTTTATGCGCCTACCATGGTGATCATGGGTGGCGTGGATTCAGGGTTCCAGGCCGGAGTGTGAGCCTGAGAAAGGGATACCACATCCAAGGGAGGTCAATGGATGAAATTAAATGTAATTGAGCGGAAATATGGGACAACGTATTGAAGCATAAGCTTCCACATTAAGGAAGGGGCGCTCTGCAATTACCCACTCCCAACTCGGGGAGGTAGTGACGATAAATAACAATACAGGACTCTTTAGATGTCCTGTTATTGGAATGATTAATTCAAAACTTAAGGGAATGTCACTGCGGTATTTAGGATTAGGAAACGTTAGACAAGAGAGGCCCTGCTGCGCTTTGTTGACTCTAGATAACTTCTGCCTGATCGCACGTCACTGTGACGTCCACCATCCATTTGGATATCTTCTCTATCAACTTTCGATGTTCTTTTCTGAGCCTACCATGTTGATCACGGTTATCGGCGAACCAGGGTTCCACCCCGGAGAGGGATTGTGAGAAAGAGAGACCACATCCAAGGGAGATAAATGGATTAAAAAAAAATTTGATCGATCGAAAATGTGGGAAAAGGTGTAAAAGCGCAAATGTTGAACAAATTATTTAAGCGCAAATGTTGAACAAATTATTTAAGCGCAAATGTGGGACAAATTATTAAAGTGCAAATGTGGGAAAAATTATTGAAGCGCAAATGTTGTACAAATTAGTAAAGCGCAAATGTGGGACAAATTATTGAAGCGCAAATGTGGGACAACTTGTTAAATTTTAAGCATTGAATGAAAGGAGGTGGCGCGCATCAATTAAAGAAGAATTTCTGAAATTTTATTCCCTGTCTCCTATGCAGAGCAGGGATTTGTTTATGTCCAAAATTGTAAAATGTCAACCCAAGAATGTAACAGAAAAAATACTGAAATTTGTTAACCTGTCTACTTGGTAGAGCAGGTGTCTATGACAGAAAAAAATTGTTTATTGTCACCCAAAAATGTAAAAGAAAAATGATTGGAATTTATTAAGCTGTCAACTAGGTAGAGGAGGGGTATTTTACACCCAAAAATTGGTGAATTTCACCTAACAATTGAACCAACCAAATTGGTTATTTTTTTACCTGTCTACTAGGTATAACAGCGGTATATCACACCCAAAAATTAGTGAATTTCACCTGAAAATGTAACAGACAAATTAGTGAAATGTTTTTACATGTCTACTAGGTACAGGCGGGGTATATCGCACCCAAAAATTGGTGAATTTCACCCGAAAATGTTAATGACAAATTTGTGATTTTTTTTTTACCTGTCTACTAGGTATAGCAGTGGTACATCACGCCCAAAAGTTTGTAAATCTCACCCAAAAATGTAACAGACAAAGTAGTGAAATTACATAAAATAAAATACGCACAAATACATTTTTTATTTATTTATGAGGTGGAGGTCCATATGGAGTAGGAGTTTAAGGAGGCGGTAGATGTAGCGGTGTAGGTGGAAGCAGCGGTGGAGGAGGACGAGGTAGCCAACACAGGTTTTTGGTTTAATATTTTTTAATAGGGTACTCCAAAAGAGTGTGAAATATCCAAAATACAAGAATGAGCAATTGCGCTGTAGTATAACAATGGCTGGTTAAGGCTGGTATACATATTTGTTCTGCATAAGGTACGGACATATTCTGTGAGATCCATGCCTGGTTCATTTTAATGAACGTGAGCTTGTCCACATTGGCTGTGGACAGGCGGCTGCGCTTGTCTGGGGTTACACCCCCTGCCGTGCTAAACACACGTTCAGATAATACACTGGCTGCAGGGCAGGCCAGCACCTCCAAGGTGTAAAGGGCAAGCTCAGGCCATGTGCCCAATTTGGAGACCCAGAATTTGAAGGGGGCAGACCCGTCATTCAGTATGTGTAGGAGTGTGCACACATACTGCTCCACCATGTTGGTGAAATGCTGCCTCCTGCTAACATGTTCCATATCAGCTGGTGGTGCTGGTTGTTGTGGCGTGCTGACAAAGCTTTTCCACATTTCGGCAATGCTAACCCTGCCTTCTGAGGTGCTGACGGTGCCCCAGCTGCGTTGGCGACCTCTTCCTTGTCCTCTGCCTTCGCCTTGTGCTTCCACTGTGTCCCCGCTCTCAGGTGGAAATGCCACTAGCAGAGCGTCTACCAGCGTGCGCTTCTAGTCGCGCATCTTACGATGGCGCTCCAGTGACGGAATTAAGGATTGTACGTTGTCCTTGTAACGGGGATCCAGCAGCGTGGCCACCCAGAAATCAGCACAAGTTAGAATGTGGGCAACCCAGGGGTCGTTGAGGAGACACTGCAGCATGTAATCGCTCATGTGTGCCAGGCTGCCCACAGGCAGCGAAAAACTGTCCTCTGTGGGAGGTGTATCGTCTGTGTCCTCTGTATCCCCCCCCCAGCCACGCACCAGTGTTGGCCATAAGCTGGACTGGGTGCCATTCTGCTGTGAACAAGGTTCCTCCTCCTCCTCCACCTCCAGAACTGTCCCCTGGCTGGACAATTGTGTACCTGGCATTTGTGGGTGCAGGAACCCACCCTTGGAGCCACTTGTGAATGACTGGCCAGAAACCCTACGAAATGATCCTTCTTCCTCCTCCTGTGCCACATCCTCTTCCATCATCACCAGCAGCATTTTTTCAAGGAGGCATAGAAGTGGGATTGTAACGCTGAGAACGGTGTTATCGGCACTGGCCATGTTGGTGGAGTACTCGAAACAGCGCAACAAGGAACACAGGTCTCGCATGGAGGCCCAGTCATTGGTGGTGAAATGGTGCTGTTCCCAGAGCGACTTACCCATGCATGCTGCAGCTGAAACTCCACTATCGCCTGCTGCTGCTCACGCAGTCTGGCCAGCATGTGCAAGGTGGAGTTCCACCTTGTGGGCACGTCGCACTTGAGGCGGTCAGCGGGAAGGCCGAAGTTACGCTGCAGCGCTGACAGGCGAGCAGCAGCGGGGTGAGAACGCTGAAAGCGCTGACAGACTGCCCGCACTTTATGCAGCAGCTCTGACATATCGGGGTAATTTTTAAGGAACCTCTGCACCACCAAATTCAGCACATGCGCCAGACAAGGGATGTGCGTCAAACCAGCTAGTCCCAGAGCTGCTACGAGATTTCACCCATTATCGCACACTACCAAGATGGGCTTGAGGCTCACTGGCACCAACCACTCATCGTTCTGTTGTTCAAGGCCCATCCACTGCTCCTGTGCGGTGTGGGGTTTGTCCCCCAAACAGATACGTTTTAAAACTGCCTGCTGTTGTTTACCCCTGGCTGTGCTAAAGTTGGTGGTGAAGGTGTTACGCTGACCGGATGAGGAGCCGGTAGAGGATGAGGAAGCAGAGTAGGAGGAGGAAGCAACAGGAGGCAAACTGAAGCGCCCTGCAATCCTTGGTGGTGGAAGGACATGCGCCAAACTGCTATCCGCCTCAGGCCCAGCCGCCACTGCATTTACCCAGTGTGCTGTTATGGAGCTATGACGTCCCTGACCGTGCTTACTGGTCCACATATCCGAAGAGAGGTGCACCTTGCCACAGATGGCGTTGCGCAGTGCACACCTGATTTTGTCCCCCACTTGGTTGTGCAGGGAAGGGATGGCTCTCCTGGAAAAGTAGCCATAAGGCCTTTAAAACTCTCCGTCTCCACCAGACGGAATGACTGTACTTCAAAGGCCGGTAATTTAGAAATGCTGGCATTCAGGGCTAGGGATCGCTGGTGGGTAGGGGGGTACTTCCTCTCCAGTGTTCGGGAGATGGAGAGCTGAATGCTTCCGAGGGACATTGTGGAAATGCTTGGTGACCCAGGTGGTGGTGTTGCTGGCAGATCCTCTGTTTACGGGGCGGCATGTGGCGCTGTCACTCCAGAGGTGGATGATGAGGCCGAGACTGCAGCAGAAGAGGAAGCAGGAGGAGCCAGAGACCTTTCTTGGTTTTTGAGGTGTCTACTCCACTGAAGCTCGTGCTTAGCACTTAAATGCCTGGTAATGCAGGTTGTGCTCAGGTTGAGAACATTTATGCCTCGCTTCAGGCTCTGATAGCACAGCTTGCAAACCACTCATGTGTCGTCAGCACATTGGCTGAAGAACTGCCACGCCAGGTAACTCCTTGGAGCTGGCTTTGGTGTGCTCAGTCCCTTGCTGCGGTGGGAAGTAGCAGGCATAATGTCTAGGGGACGGCCGCTCTGCTTTTGCACCCTGCTGTGCTGGTGGCTGTGTGCGACCACAGCCTCTTCCTCCGAACTACATAGGTCACTTGACCTTGATTCCATGTGGGGTGGAGGACCTCATCGTCCTCCACATCATCTTCCACCCAGTCTTCACCCCTGTCCTCCTTGTCGGTCTGCACATTTTCGAAAGCCCCAGCAGTTGACACCTGTGTTTCGTCATCATCCGAGACGTGCTGCGATGGTCCTCCCATGTACTCATCTTGAAACATAAGTGGTTGAACATCTCTTCCACTTTTGGGGCAGGGATAGGTGGATGGCCCTGGGAAACCCTTCTAACAGAGTCATCAAAAAGCAGAAGAGACTGCTGCATGACTTGGGGCTCAGACTGCAAGGGGGTGAGGTGAAAGACTGATGGACATGGGCTGCAGGTGCCAACTCTGATCTTTCAGCAGGAGACTGGGTGGGAGACAATGTGAAGGAACTGGAGGCACTGTCAGCAACCCAATCTACTATCGCCTGTACTTGTTCTGGCCTCAGCATTCGTTGAGCCGCATTAGACCCGAGCAAATACCGCAATACTCGTACCTGAGGAAGGGGGTTTCACTTGTGCGTGTAGCTGGCACAGATCGACCACGTCCTCTCCCTGCAACAGGAGCTCCACCAGCAGTACCACGACCTGGGCCACGTCCCTTATTTGACGCTCTCCTCATATTTCTCAAATTTAGGATCTTGCCCTAATTGGGTGTTTAATTAATAGCAGAATAGAACGATAGTATATAAAGGTTGTATCTCACACGTACAGATGCATACTAGGCCACAATTAAAGTGTTTTGCCCACAATAGGTTTTATTCAAATAACTGAATATGACCACAGTAACTAAAGGGTGTATCTTACACGCCCTGATACAGACTAGGCCGCAATAAAAAAATTGCCAAAAATAGCTGTTTTTCAAATTATCGAATACAACAACAGTATCTAAAGGGTGTATCTCACTTGTACTGATCTAGAGCAGGCCAGAATTTAAGTTGTGTGCACAAAATGGCTGTTTTCAAAATAACTGAATATAACCACAGTATCTAGAGTGTGTATCTCACAATGACATATGCAGCAAAGGCTGCAAAATTAACTTTTTTGCCCAAAATGGGTTTTTGTTTAACTCCTTAAGGACACAGCCTTATTTCACCTTAAGGACCAGGCCATTTTTTGAAAATCTGACCAGTGTCACTTTAAGTGGTGATAACTTTAAAATGCTTTTACTTATCCAGGCCATTTTGAGAGTGTTTTTTCGTCACATATTGTACTTCATGACACTGGCAAAATGAAGTAAAAAAAAAAAAAAAAATTTTATTTATAAAAAAATACCAAATTTACCAAAAATTCTAATTTTTCAGAAAATTTCAAAAACCCAATTTTTAGGGACTAGTTCAGTTCTGAAGTCACTATGTGAGGCTTACATAATAGAAACCACCCAAAAATGACCCCATTCTAGAAACTACACCCATCAAGGTATTCAAAGAGTTATTGGCAAATTGTCATGGTCTTACCTTCTTACTGTTCTCCTTCGTTTGACATGTGCTGGTGGCCATCTTGGTTTCTGGGTTTCTTGTAGCCTCCCACCCTGCGGCTTCTCCTTCCCACTGGGAGGAGCTGGATGCCTAGCTCATATATATAGGAGGTCTGTGGCTTCAGTTCCTTGCTTGGTCCTCGTGTGTTCACATGCTTCTAAGACTGCTGCTGCTTCTGGTTCCTGATCCTGGCCTCGTCTGACTACCCCGTTGGTTCCTGATCCTGGCTTCGTCTGACTACCCCGTTGGTTCCTGATCCTGGCTTCGTCTGACTACCCCGTTGGTTCCTGATCCTGGCTTCGTCTGACTACCCTGCTGGTTCCTGATCCAGGCTTCGTCTGACTACCCTTCTGGTTCCTGACCTCTGTCTACGCAAGACCCTGCTTCGGTTTAGCCATCCGTTTGGACTTTTGCTTACGGCTTGCATTTCAATAAAGCCTTCTTATTTTCCACTTATCTCTTGTTGTACGTCTGGTTCATGGTTCCATGACATTAGGACCAAGCCATGAATTCTGACGGTACAGGGCCATCCTCGCTACCTACGCTGGTTGCCAGACTTGATCAGCAGGATCACCTGTTGGGTCGGTTCGCTGTGGCGTTGCAAACCCTGCTTGAACGCACGGCTCATTTCGCTTCCGTTGCCGATGGGTCGGTTGTCGCTCCTGGGGCCGTTCCTACTGCCGCTCCGGTTGTTGCGCCAGAGTCTACCCCGACACCTGTTGCTGCGCCTGCGGTGTCTCGGGGTATGACCGGTTCTGCCCCCCTTCCACAGCGCTTTGGGGGAGAGCCAACTCAGTGCCGAGGTTTCCTTAACCAGGTGGGCATTTATTTCGAGTTACTGCCACATGCCTTTCCTACTGAGAGATCAAAGGTGGGCTTCTTGATCTCGCTGCTCTCGGACAAGGCCTTGGCCTGGGCCAGCCCTTTATGGGAGAACAACAATCCGGTGGTTGCCGAGTTTTCCGGTTTTGTTGCTTCTCTTCGGAAGGTATTCGATGTGCCGGCTCGTGCTGCCTCTGCTGCGAAGCTCCTTATGTCCATCAGACAGGGTTCACGATCTGTAGCTGAATACGCCATTGAGTTTCGTACCCTGGCAGCAGAGGTGGGCTGGAATAATGAGGCTCTGGTCGCTGCTTTCTGTCATGGTCTTTCGGATGCCTTGAAGGATGAGGTTGCAGCTAAGGACCTACCAGTGGAGCTCGAGTCTCTTATTTCTTTCCTGATTTTGATTGACACCAGACTCAGGGAGAGACCTTCCTTTAAGGAGAGCCTGCGGAGGTCTTCTAACAGATTGGCGCCTACGTTTGCTGTCCCACCCGTGCCTCCCTCTCCTCCCACGCCTCCTGGGGATGACTTGTCTGGGGGTGAACCCATGCAGCTGGGGTTTGCTCGCCTGTCCGAGGGGGAGAGGGTACTCCGGAGACGCGAGGGCCGATGCATGTACTGTGGTCTCGGTGGGCATTTTCGGTTGGCATGTCGGAACCGTCCGGGAAACGCTCGCACCTGAGATCCTGTCGGGGGCAGATCTTGGGTGGAGTCTCCTCGTCCCCGGTTTCCCGTGTTGACAAACCACTGATCACTGTTGTCCTCTCCTGGGTCGGGGGCTCGGTGACGACCCAGGCGTTGGTGGACTCTGGTGCTGGTGGTTTGTTCATTGATAGTGTGTTCGCTGCCGGCAATTCCATTCCTCTGCAGCCTCGAGGTTCCCCACTGGCTCTTGAGGCGATAGACGGCAGACCCCTTCTGCCGCCACACGTGACTCATGAGACCCTTCCAGTGGGGATAGCCATTGGTGCCGTTCACAGAGAGTCGGTCTGTTTCCAGGTGATTTCGTCTCCACACTACTCGGTGGTCTTGGGGTACCCCTGGCTCCAGAAGCATAATCCGACTTTCGATTGGAGATCGGCCGAGATCCTCTCGTGGTCACCGCAGTGTGGGGCTAGTTGCATCCATGGGCCTGTCAAGTTGCTGTGTACTTCCTCGGACTCTCTGTTGCCTCCTGAATACGAAGAGTACCGGGATGTATTCGATAAGGTGCGCGCGGTTGCCCTACCTCCGCACCGCCCATACGATTGTGCCATAGAGTTACAATCTGGTGCCGTTCCTCCTCGTGGCAAAGTCTATCCACTGTCGGTAGCGGAGAATGAGGCCATGGAGGAGTACGTGAGGGAGGCGCTTTCACGCGGACACATTCGCAAATCCTCGTCCCCGGCAGGGGCTGGATTTTTCTTTGTGAAAAAGAAGGGCGGTGAGTTGAGGCCTTGCATCGATTACAGGGGTCTCAATCGCATCACGATCAAGAACGCTTACCCGATACCCTTGATTTCCGAGCTGTTCGATCGCCTCAAAGGGGCCACGGTCTTTACCAAACTCGACCTGAGGGCGGCATATAACCTGGTAAGGATCAAGGCGGGCGATGAGTGGAAGACCGCGTTTAACACCAGGACCGGTCATTATGAATCCTTGGTTATGCCCTTTGGGTTGTGCAATGCGCCCGCAGTCTTCCAGGAATTCATCAACGATGTTTTCCGTGACCTGTTGCAGCAGTGTGTGGTGGTCTATTTGGATGACATCTTGGTATATTCTGAATCCATGGAGGCCCACATTATGGATGTCAGACGAGTGTTGCAACGGTTACGAGAGAACAGGCTGTTCGGTAAGCTTGAGAAATGCGAATTTCACCGATCCCAGGTAACCTTCTTAGGTTACATCATTTCCGCTGAGGGGTTCTCCATGGATCCTGAGAAGGTTTCGGCTGTCTTACAGTGGCCCCAGCCCAGTGGTCTCCGTGCCCTGCAGCGCTTTTTGGGCTTCACCAATTATTATCGGAAGTTCATCAGGGACTTTTCTATGCTAGCCAAGCCGCTCACGGATCTGACCAGGAAGGGCAGTAATTTCCAGGTCTGGCCGCTCGAGGCCATCCGAGCGTTTGAGGCTCTAAAGTCCGCCTTTGTGTTGGCTCCGATTCTGTCGCATCCCAACCCTGGGTTGCCCTTTGTCCTCGAGGTGGACGCGTCTGAGACGGGAGTAGGCGCCCTCCTGTCTCAGCGTAGAACACCAGAGGGTCCTCTGCTTCCTTGTGGGTTTTACTCCCGGAAACTGTCTTCCGCGGAGTGCAACTATCAGATTGGTGACAGGGAGTTATTGGCCATCGTGCAGGCCCTTAAAGAATGGAGGCACTTGCTCGAGGGTTCGGTGGTTCCGGTTCTCATCCTGACGGACCACAAGAATCCAGAGGTCCCTTGAGGTCTCTGCGCAGCGCCAGAGACTCCAGGCTGATCGCAGACGAGCGCCCGCTCCTTCCTACCAGGTCGGAGACCGTGTATGGTTGTCCACCCGCAACCTCAACCTTCGAGTGCCCACTCCCAAGCTGGCGCCTCGCTTTGTTGGTCCCTTCCGAGTGCTTCGCAGGGTAAACCCGGTAGCCTATGCCCTTGCGCTTCCTCCTGGCATGCGGATCTCCAACGTGTTTCATGTCTCCCTGTTGAAGCCATTAGTGTGTAATCGTTTCACTTCCTCGGTTCCTCGGCCCCGTCCGGTCCAAGTGGGCAATCGTGAGGAATATGAGGTGAGCAATATCCTGGACTCACGCCTGGTCCGCGGTCGGTTGCAGTTTTTGGTCCATTGGCGTGGTTATGGTCCAGAGGAGCGTTCCTGGGTTCCCTCCGCAGATGTCCATGCTCCTGCGTTGCTCCGAGCCTTCCACGCACGCTTCCCTCAGAAACCGTTCCTTACTCCGCGGAGGAGGGGCCCTTGAAGGGGAGGTACTGTCATGGTCTTACCTTCTTACTGTTCTCCTTCGTTTGACATGTGCTGGCGGCCATCTTGGTTTCTGGGTTTCTTGTAGCCTCCCACCCTGCGGCTTCTCCTTCCCACTGGGAGGAGCTGGATGCCTAGCTCATATATATAGGAGGTCTGTGGCTTCAGTTCCTTGCTTGGTCCTCCTGTGTTCACATGCTTCTAAGACTGCTGCTGCTTCTGGTTCCTGATCCTGGCCTCGTCTGACTACCCCGTTGGTTCCTGATCCTGGCTTCGTCTGACTACCCCGTTGGTTCCTGATCCTGGCTTCGTCTGACTACCCTGCTGGTTCCTGATCCAGGCTTCGTCTGACTACCCTTCTGGTTCCTGACCTCTGTCTACGCAAGACCCTGCTTCGGTTTAGCCATCCGTTTGGACTTTTGCTTACGGCTTGCTTTTCAATAAAGCCTTCTTATTTTCCACTTATCTCTTGTTGTACGTCTGGTTCATGGTTCCATGACACAAATGGGGATGAAATTTGAGAATTAAATTTTTTTAGCAAATTTTCCATTTTAATCTATTTTTTTCCAGTAACAAAGCAAGGGCTAACAGCCAAACAAAATGCTATATTTATTGCCCCAATTCTGTAGTTTTCAGAAACACCCCATATGTGGCTGTAAACTACTGTACGGGCACACAGTAGGGCGTAGAGAGAAAGGTGCGCCATATGGTTTTTGGAAGGCAGACTTTGCTGGACTGGTTTATTTATACCATGTCCCATTTGAAGCCCCCCTGATGCACTCCTAGAGTAGAAACTCCATAAAGTGATCCCATTTTGGAAACTATGGGATAAGGTGTCAGTTTTGTTGGGAATATTTTTAGGGTACATATGATTTTTGGTTTATCTACACTCACCTAAAGAATTATTAGGAACACCATACTAATACGGTGTTGGACCCCCTTTTGCCTTCAGAACTGCCTTAGTTCTACGTGGCATTGATTCAACAAGGTGCTGATAGCATTGTTTAGAAATGTTGGCCCATATTTATAGGATAGCATCTTGCAGTTGATGGAGATTTGAGGGATGCACATCCAGGGCACGAAGCTCCCGTTCCACCACATCCCAAAGATGCTCTATTGGGTTGAGATCTGGTGACTGTGGGGCCATTTTAGTACAGTGAACTCATTGTCATGTTCATGAAAACAATTTGAAATGATTTGAGCTTTGTGACATGGTGCATTATCCTGCTGGAAGTAGCCATCAGAGGATGGGTACATGGTGGTCATGAAGGGATGGACATGGTCAGAAACAATGCTCAGGTAGCCCGTGGCATTTAAACGATGGCCAATTGGCACTAAGGGGCCTAAAGTGTGCCCAGAAAACATCCCCCACACCATTACTCCACCACCACCAGCCTGCACAGTGTTAACAAGGCCTGCACATGTTCTCATTCCGTTTACGCCAAATTTGGACTCTGCCATTTGAATGTCTCAACAGAAACCGAGACTCATCAGACCAGGCAACGTTTTTCCAGTCTTCAACAGTCCAATTTTGGTGAGCTTGTGCAAATTGTAGCCTCTTTTTCCTATTTGTAGTGGAGATGAGTGGTACCCGGTGGGGTCTTCTGCTGTTGTAGCCCACCTTTCTTTCCCATTCTGACATTCAGTTTGGAGTTCAGGAGATTGTCTTGACCAGGACCACAACCCTACATGCATTGAAGCAACTGCCATGTGATTGGTTGGCTAGATAATCGCATTAATGAGAAATAGAACAGGTGTTCCTAATAATTCTTTAGGGGAGTGTATATTACATTTTTGTGAGGCAAGGTTACCTAAAATAGAAATTCAGAAATTTCATTTCCATTTGCCAATAACTCTTGTGCAACACCTAAAGGGTTAACAAAGTTTGTAAAATCAGTTTTGAATATCTTGAGGGGTGTAGTTTCTTAAATGGGGTCGCTTTTATGGAGTTTTTACTTTAGGGGTGCATCAGTGGGGCTTCAAATGGGCCATGGTGGCAAAAAAAAGAGGCCATTAAAATCTGCCTTTCAGAAACCATACGGTGTTCCTTTCCTTCTACGCCCTGCCGTTTGGTCATACAGCAGTTTATGACCACATATGGGGTGTTTCTTTAAAAAGCAGTATGAGGGTTATAAATATCAAGTTTTGTTTGGCTGTTAACCCTTGCTTTGTTATTAGAAAAAAACAGGTTAAAATGGAAAATTTGCCAAAAAATTGCTTTTTTAATCACCGTTTTTATTATAATTTTTTTACAGTGTTCATCTGAGGGGTTGGGGGGGTATTTTTATAGAGCAGATTCTTACGGAAGCAGCGATACCTGATATGTCTACTTTTTTTTAAATGTATTTATGTTTTACACTATATTATCTTTTTATAAACAAAAAAAAAACATTTTAGTATCTCCATAGAGTAATTTTATTTTTTAGTTTTTAGCCGATTATCCCAGATAGGGGCTCATTTTTCGTTTTAGTGTCTCAAGTCTGAGAACCTGTTTTTTTATCCGATTATCAGTGGCTAAATTGGGATATAAATTTAGCACTCCATGGAAGTGTGGTACTCCCTGAAGCAACCAATAATGACCCGGATGATCGGGCCACGTGTCACACTGAGTAGTGGTGTCTGTCCGTACGTATCCCCCTCCTGTGACACACTCTGCACCTTTTTTGTTTCCATCCCTTCTTTCCAGTATGGGGGACCACACCTGAAAAATGTTGGCCAGGGACGATCCGGGCGCCTCCAGTTCTCGAGGTACTCCAGCCTGCTCTTTCCCAGTCAGAAAAGGTCAGGTCCTTGAGGACTGCCTCATAGAACTGAAGGAATGTCCCTGTGTTGCCAGTGCTCCGGGACAGCAAAAAAGAGTTGTACAAGGCAACCTGCACCAAGTAGACCGCAATTTTTTTGTACCATGCCCGGGTTTTGCGCATGGTGTTATATGGCTTGAGGACTTGATCAGATAGATCAACCCCTCCCATATACCGATTGTAGTCGACGATACAATCAGGCTTGAGGACCGTTGCCACAGTATCTCGCACAGGGACAGGGGTGATGCCGTTACTATGAATTGTGGACAGTACAAGGACATGTGGTAACCCTTATCTAGCAGTGGGTGCATAAGGTCCCACACAAGTTTCCCCACTAACACTCAGAGTGGGGGGACATTATGGGGGTTAAATACGGGAATCTCGCCCCTCGTACACACAAAACTTGTAAGTGTACCCTGAGGTACTCTCACAAGGTTTGTACAGCTTCACGCCATACCTTGCCCGCTTAGAGGGAACATACTGGCAGAAAAGGAGTCTCCCCTTGAAAGCAATGAGAGACTCATCAACCGTGACCTCCCTTCCAGGTACATAGGCCTGTACAAATTTGGCCCCAAAGTGATCGATGACCGGCCTGATTTTGTATAGGCGGTCATAGGCAGGATCACCTTGGGGGGACATGCTGTATTATGTGAATAATGCAGGCATTTCCGGATGGCCTCAAACCGGGAGCGTGTCATGTCCATACTTTAAAGTGGGGTCTGGTAGAGGACATACTCACTCCAGTAATGCCTGACACTAGGTTTCTTGACTAGGCCCATGTGCAGCACGAGGCCCCAAAACGTCCTCATCTCAGCTGCACTGACCGGTGTCCTGCCACCGGGCCTAGCCAAAAAGGAGCCCGGGTGTTGAGCAACGAACTGTTGGGCGTACAGGTTTGTCTGCTCCACCATCAGATTTACAAAGTGGTCACTAAAATTGTCGTATTTAGTGAAGCCCACTGTGGAAATCTGGATTCCTGGTTGGCCTACAAAATCAGGAATCACGGGCTCATAACGCTCTGGGGTATACCAGACAAGTTCACCGGCAGGGGGCTCCGGTGGATTTAACTGGTTGCCCGGAAAACTAGTACGAGCCCCAGAGCTGCTCATACTAGGGTGGGCCACAGTGTCCCTAGCATGGCAGTCCCCTTGCTCCGCCTGGCGGCGTCTCCGCCGCCTTGGGGGCTCATCATCATTACTAGATGATGAGGAGGACGCGAATGACAAAGGGAAAGTGGGGTCATCCTCGTCCTCAATGGGGCTCTCGGACTCGGAGGCAAGCTGGGCGCATGCCTACCCGGCCGAAAACATCCGGCGGGCCATAGGGGAGTGTGTGTGTGCGTGTGTGTGTGCGTGCGTGGAAAACTTTATTTGGTGTGCGTGTGTGTGGGGGGCACGGGTGTTCGCAAACTCACCCTAAACCTAACAGACAAAAAAAAAAGACTAGCTAAAAAAAGGGCAAAATATGTGAAAAGAATAAAATAAAAAAGAAAACTCGCTGATCAACCGTCTGAAGTTGATCAGCGGTGAGGTTTGCGATGCGCTAACAGTGGCCGGACGCTAAAAGTGTCGGCCACAGTCAGCGTACGCACACAAAAAAAACTGCTTGTACCCAAAAAAAGTTTGGGGGGGGCAGGGGGGCAAGCTGCAGCACCCCTGGGGGGTCTAAGGTCCCACAGTGCTGTGCTGTGGACCCCAGACACCCGATTTAGGGTGATACAATAAAAAAATAGCATTTTATTTTTTTCTTCTCACTAACTTTCCCTAAAATATCCCTGCCTAATCTAACCTGTCCCTAGCCTTTTCCTAATTACCTGGGTGCTGGGGGCGCTGGGGCACAGATGGGGGTGCTGGGATGCTGGCTGGAGAGCCGTGCAGCGATCTGACATGCAGCGCTCAACTCTCCTCGGCTCCCCGGACACAAAAGGAGGAGGAGAGGAGTGCTGCGGTAATTTGAACCTCCCGTCCCTGCAGCCGACCAATGAGAGCGATCCTGAGAGATGATGTCACCATCACCTCTCAGGATCACAGGATGGTGATTGGTGGTGTATAGAGTTGAGCGAACACCTGGATGTTCGGGTTCGAGAAGTTCGGCCGAACATCCCGGAAATGTTCGGGTTCGGGATCCGAACCCGATCCGAACTTCGTCCCGAACCCGAACCCCATTGAAGTCAATGGGGACCCGAACTTTTCGGCACTAAAAAGGCTGTAAAACAGCCCAGGAAAGAGCTAGAGGGCTGCAAAAGGCAGCAACATGTAGGTAAATCCCCTGCAAACAAATGTGGATAGGGAAATGAATTAAAATAAAAATTAAATAAATAAAAATTAACCAAAATCAATTGGAGAGAGGTTCCATAGCAGAGAATCTGGCTTCCCGTCACCCACCACTGGAACAGTCCATTCTCAGATATTTAGGCCCCGGCACCCAGGCAGAGGAGAGAGGTCCCGTAACAGAGAATCTGTCTTCATGTCAGCAGAGAATTAGTCTGCATGTCATAGCAGAGAATGAGGCTTCACGTCAGCCACCACTGCAACAGTCCATTGGCATATATTTAGGCCCAGCACCCAGGCAGAGGAGGGAGGTCCCGTAACAGAGAATCTGTCTTCATGTCAGCAGAGAATTAGTCTGCATGTCATAGCAGAGAATGAGGCTTCACGTCAGCCACCACTGCAACAGTCCATTGGCATATATTTAGGCCCAGCACACACACAGGCAGAGGAGAGAGGTCCCGTAACAGAGAATCTGGCTTCATGTCAGCAGAGAATCAGTCTGCATGTCATAGCAGAGAATGAGGCTTCACGTCAGCCACCACTGCAACAGTCCATTGGCATATATTTAGGCCCAGCACACACACAGGCAGAGGAGAGAGGTCCCGTAACAGAGAATCTGGCTTCATGTCAGCAGAGAATCAGTCTGCATGTCATAGCAGAGAATGAGGCTTCACGTCAGCCACCACTGCAACAGTCCATTGGCATATATTTAGGCCCAGCACACACACAGGCAGAGGAGAGAGGTCCCGTAACAGAGAATCTGTCTTCATGTCAGCAGAGAATCAGTCTGCATGTCATAGCAGAGAATGAGGCTTCACGTCAGCCACCACTGCAACAGTCCATTGGCATATATTTAGGCCCAGCACCCAGGCAGAGGAGGGAGGTCCCGTAACAGAGAATCTGTCTTCATGTCAGCAGAGAATTAGTCTGCATGTCATAGCAGAGAATGAGGCTTCACGTCAGCCACCACTGCAACAGTCCATTGGCATATATTTAGGCCCAGCACCCAGGCAGAGGAGGGAGGTCCCGTAACAGAGAATCTGTCTTCATGTCAGCAGAGAATTAGTCTGCATGTCATAGCAGAGAATGAGGCTTCACGTCAGCCACCACTGCAACAGTCCATTGGCATATATTTAGGCCCAGCACACACACAGGCAGAGGAGAGAGGTCCCGTAACAGAGAATCTGGCTTCATGTCAGCAGAGAATCAGTCTGCATGTCATAGCAGAGAATGAGGCTTCACGTCAGCCACCACTGCAACAGTCCATTGGCATATATTTAGGCCCAGCACACACACAGGCAGAGGAGAGAGGTCCCGTAACAGAGAATCTGGCTTCATGTCAGCAGAGAATCAGTCTGCATGTCATAGCAGAGAATGAGGCTTCACGTCAGCCACCACTGCAACAGTCCATTGGCATATATTTAGGCCCAGCACACACACAGGCAGAGGAGAGAGGTCCCGTAACAGAGAATCTGTCTTCATGTCAGCAGAGAATCAGTCTGCATGTCATAGCAGAGAATGAGGCTTCACGTCAGCCACCACTGCAACAGTCCATTGGCATATATTTAGGCCCAGCACCCAGGCAGAGGAGGGAGGTCCCGTAACAAAGAATCTGTCTTCATGTCAGCAGAGAATTAGTCTGCATGTCATAGCAGAGAATGAGGCTTCACGTCAGCCACCACTGCAACAGTCCATTGGCATATATTTAGGCCCAGCACCCAGGCAGAGGAGGGAGGTCCCGTAACAGAGAATCTGTCTTCATGTCAGCAGAGAATTAGTCTGCATGTCATAGCAGAGAATGAGGCTTCACGTCAGCCACCACTGCAACAGTCCATTGGCATATATTTAGGCCCAGCACACACACAGGCAGAGGAGAGAGGTCCCGTAACAGAGAATCTGGCTTCATGTCAGCAGAGAATCAGTCTGCATGTCATAGCAGAGAATGAGGCTTCACGTCAGCCACCACTGCAACAGTCCATTGGCATATATTTAGGCCCAGCACACACACAGGCAGAGGAGAGAGGTCCCGTAACAGAGGATCTGGCTTCATGTCAGCAGAGAATCAGTCTGCATGTCATAGCAGAGAATCAGGCTTCACGTCAGCCACCACTGCAACAGTCCATTGTCATAAATTTAGGCCCAGCACCCAGGCAGAGGAGAGAGGTCCCGTAACAGACAATCTGGCTTCATGTCAGCAGAGAATTAGTCTGCATGTCATAGCAGAGAATGAGGCTTCACGTCAGCCACCACTGCAACAGTCCATTGGCATATATTTAGGCCTAGCACACAGGCAGAGGAGAGAGGTCCCGTAACAGACAATCTGGCTTCATGTCAGCAGAGAATCAGTCTGCATGTCATAGCAGAGAATGAGGCTTCACGTCACCCACCACTGCAACAGTCCATTGGCATATATTTAGGCCTAGCACACAGGCAGAGCAGAGAGGTCCCGTAACAGACAATCTGGCTTCATGACAGCAGAGAATCAGTCTGCATGTCATAGCAGAGAATCAGGCTTCACGTCAGCCACCACTGCAACAGTCCATTGTCATAAATTTAGGCCCAGCACCCAGGCAGAGGAGAGAGGTCCCGTAACAGAGGATCTGGCTTCATGTCAGCAGAGAATCAGTCTGCATGTCATAGCAGAGAATCAGGCTTCACGTCAGCCACCACTGCAACAGTCCATTGTCATAAATTTAGGCCCAGCACCCAGGCAGAGGAGAGAGGTCCCGTAACAGACAATCTGGCTTCATGTCAGCAGAGAATTAGTCTGCATGTCATAGCAGAGAATGAGGCTTCACGTCAGCCACCACTGCAACAGTCCATTGGCATATATTTAGGCCTAGCACACAGGCAGAGGAGAGAGGTCCCGTAACAGACAATCTGGCTTCATGTCAGCAGAGAATCAGTCTGCATGTCATAGCAGAGAATGAGGCTTCACGTCACCCACCACTGCAACAGTCCATTGGCATATATTTAGGCCTAGCACACAGGCAGAGCAGAGAGGTCCCGTAACAGACAATCTGGCTTCATGTCAGCAGAGAATCAGTCTGCATGTCATAGCAGAGAATGAGGCTTCACGTCAGCCACCACTGCAACAGTCCATTGGCATATATTTAGGCCTAGCACACAGGCAGAGGAGAGAGGTCCCGTAACAGACAATCTGGCTTCATGTCAGCAGAGAATCAGTCTGCATGTCATAGCAGAGAATGAGGCTTCACGTCACCCACCACTGCAACAGTCCATTGGCATATATTTAGGCCTAGCACACAGGCAGAGCAGAGAGGTCCCGTAACAGACAATCTGGCTTCATGACAGCAGAGAATCAGTCTGCATGTCATAGCAGAGAATGAGGCTTCACGTCACCCACCACTGCAACAGTCCATTGGCATATATTTAGGCCTAGCACACAGGCAGAGCAGAGAGGTCCCGTAACAGACGATCTGGCTTCATGTCAGCAGAGAATCAGTCTGCATGTCATAGCAGAGAATGAGGCTTCACGTCACCCACCACTGCAACAGTCCATTGGCATATATTTAGGCCTAGCACACAGGCAGAGCAGAGAGGTCCCGTACCAGACAATCTGGCTTCATGTCAGCAGAGAATCAGTCTGCATGTCATAGCAGAGAATCAGGCTTCACGTCAGCCACCACTGCAACAGTCCATTGTCATAAATTTAGGCCCAGCACCCAGGCAGAGGAGAGAGGTCCCGTAACAGACAATCTGGCTTCATGTCAGCAGAGAATTAGTCTGCATGTCATAGCAGAGAATCAGGCTTCATGTCAGCCACCACTGCAACAGTCCATTGGCATATATTTAGGCCTAGCACACAGGCAGAGGAGAGGTTCATTCAACTTTGGGTAGCCTCGCAATATAATGGTAAAATGAAAATAAAAATAGGATTGAATGAGGAAGTGCCCTGGAGTCCAATAATATATGGTTATGGGGAGGTAGTTAATGTCTAATCTGGACAATGGACGGACAGGTCCTGTGGGATCCATGCCTGGTTCATTTTTATGAACGTCAGCTTGTCCACATTGGCTGTAGACAGGCGGCTGCGTTTGTCTGTAATGACGCCCCCTGCCGTGCTGAATACACGTTCAGACAAAACGCTGGCTGCCGGGCAGGCCAGCACCTCCAAGGCATAAAAGGCTAGCTCTGGCCACGTGGACAATTTAGAGACCCAGAAGTTGAATGGGGCCGAACCATCAGTCAGTACGTGGAGGGGTGTGCACACGTACTGTTCCACCATGTTAGTGAAATGTTGCCTCCTGCTAACACGTTGCGTATCAGGTGGTGGTGCAGTTAGCTGTGGCGTGTTGACAAAAGTTTTCCACATCTCTGCCATGCTAACCCTGCCCTCAGAGGAGCTGGCCGTGACACAGCTGCCTTGGCGACCTCTTGCTCCTCCTCTGCCTTGGCCTTGGGCTTCCACTTGTTCCCCTGTGACATTTGGGAATGCTCTCAGTAGCGCGTCTACCAACGTGCGCTTGTACTCGCGCATCTTCCTATCACGCTCCAGTGCAGGAAGTAAGGTGGGCACATTGTCTTTGTAGCGTGGATCCAGCAGGGTGGCAACCCAGTAGTCCGCACAGGTTAAAATGTGGGCAACTCTGCTGTCGTTGCGCAGGCACTGCAGCATGTAGTCGCTCATGTGTGCCAGGCTGCCCAGGGGTAAGGACAAGCTGTCCTCTGTGGGAGGCGTATCGTCATCGTCCTGCCTTTCCCCCCAGCCACGCACCAGTGATGGACCCGAGCTGCGTTGGGTGCCACCCCGCTGTGACCATGCTTCATCCTCATCCTCCTCCACCTCCTCCTCATCCTCGTCCTCCTCGTCCTCCAGTAGTGGGCCCTGGCTGGCCACATTTGTACCTGGCCTCTGCTGTTGCCAAAAACCTCCCTCTGAGTCACTTCGAAGAGACTGGCCTGAAAGTGCTAAAAATGACCCCTCTTCCTCCTCCTCCTCCTCCTCCTGGGCCACCTCCTCTTCCATCATCGCCCTAAGTGTTTTCTCAAGGAGACATAGAAGTGGTATTGTAACGCTGATAACGGTGTCATCGCCACTGGCCATGTTGGTGGAGTACTCGAAACAGCGCAACAGGGCACACAGGTCTCGCATGGAGGCCCAGTCATTGGTGGTGAAGTGGTGCTGTTCTGTAGTGCGACTGACCCGTGCGTGCTGCAGCTGAAACTCCACTATGGCCTGCTGCTGCTCGCACAGTCTGTCCAGCATGTGCAAGGTGGAGTTCCACCTGGTGGGCACGTCGCATATGAGGCGGTGAGCGGGAAGGCCGAAGTTACGCTGTAGCGCAGACAGGCGAGCAGCAGCAGGATGTGAACGCCGGAAGCGCGAACAGACGGCCCGCACTTTATGCAGCAGCTCTGACATGTCGGGGTAGTTGTGAATGAACTTCTGCACCACCAAATTCAGCACATGCGCCAAGCAAGGGATGTGCGTCAAATTGGCTAGTCCCAGAGCTGCAACGAGATTTCGCCCATTATCACACACCACCAGGCCGGGCTTGAGGCTCACCGGCAGCAACCACTCGTCGGTCTGTTGTTCAATACCCCGCCACAACTCCTGTGCGGTGTGGGGCCTGTCCCCCAAACATATGAGTTTCAGAATGGCCTGCTGACGTTTACCCCGGGCTGTGCTGAAGTTGGTGGTGAAGGTGTGTGGCTGACTGGATGAGCAGGTGGAAGAAGAGGAGGAGGAAGCCGAGAAGGAGGAGGTGGCAACAGGAGGCAAAGAATGTTGCCCTGCGATCCTTGGCGGCGGAAGGACGTGCGCCAAACAGCTCTCCGCCTGGGGCCCAGCTGCCACTACATTTACCCAGTGTGCAGTTAGGGAGATATAGCGTCCCTGGCCGTGCTTACTGGTCCACGTATCTGTGGTTAGGTGGACCTTGCTACAGATGGCGTTGCGCAGTGCACACTTGATTTTATCGGATACTTGGTTGTGCAGGGAAGGCACGGCTCTCTTGGAGAAGTAGTGCCGGCTGGGAACAACATACTGTGGGACAGCAAGCGACATGAGCTGTTTGAAGCTGTCTGTGTCCACCAGCCTAAATGACAGCATTTCATAGGCCAGTAGTTTAGAAATGCTGGCATTCAGGGCCAGGGATCGAGGGTGGCTAGGTGGGAATTTACGCTTTCTATCAAATGTTTGTGAGATGGAGAGCTGAACGCTGGCGTGTGACATGGTTGAGACGCTTGGTGACGGAGGTGGTGGTGGTGGTGTTGGTGGTACATCCCCTGTTTGCTGGGCGGCAGGTGCCAACGTTCCTCCAGAGGCGGAGGAAGAGGCCGAGGCGGCAGCAGCAGAATAGGCCGAGGCGGCAGCAGCAGAAGAGGTAGCAGGGGGAGCCTGAGTGACTTCCTTGGTTTTAAGGTGTTTACTCCACTGCAGTTCATGCTTTGCATGCAGGTGCCTGGTCATGCAGGTTGTGCTCAGGTTCAGAACGTTAATGCCTCGCTTCAGGCTCTGATGGCACAGCGTGCAAACCACTCGGGTCTTGTCGTCAGCACATTGTTTGAAGAAGTGCCATGCCAGGGAACTCCTTGAAGCTGCCTTTGGGGTGCTCGGTCCCAGATGGCGGCGGTCAGTAGCAGGCGGAGTCTCTTGGCGGCGGGTGTTCTGCTTTTGCCCACTGCTCCCTCTTTTGCTACGCTGTTGGCTCGGTCTCACCACTGCCTCTTCCTCCGAACTGTGAAAGTCAGTGGCACGACCTTCATTCCATGTGGGGTCTAGGACCTCATCGTCCCCTGCATCGTCTTCCACCCAGTCTTGATCCCTGACCTCCTGTTCAGTCTGCACACTGCAGAAAGACGCAGCAGTTGGCACCTGTGTTTCGTCATCATCAGAGACATGCTGAGGTGGTATTCCCATGTCCTCATCATCAGGAAACATAAGTGGTTGTGCGTCAGTGCATTCTATGTCTTTCACCGCTGGGGAAGGGCTAGGTGGATGCCCTTGGGAAACCCTGCCAGCGGAGTCTTCAAACAGCATAAGAGACTGCTGCATAACTTGAGGCTGAGACAGTTTCCCTGGTATGCATGGGGGTGATGTGACAGACTGATGGGGTTGGTTTTCAGGCGCCATCTGTGCGCTTTCTGCAGAAGACTGGGTGGGAGATAATGTGAACGTGCTGGATCCACTGTCGGCCACCCAATTGACTAATGCCTGTACCTGCTCAGGCCTTACCATCCTTAGAACGGCATTGGGCCCCACCATATATCGCTGTAAATTCTGGCGGCTACTGGGACCTGAGGTAGTTGGTACACTAGGACGTGTGGATGTGGCAGAACGGCCACGTCCTCTCCCAGCACCAGAGGGTCCACTAACACCACCACGACCATGTCCACGTCCGCGTCCCTTACTAGATGTTTTTCTCATTGTTATGGTTCACCACAACAACAAATATATTATTTGGCCCAATGTATTGTATTCAAATTCAGCGGGATATAAATTTGAGGCCTAGTATTTAGGCGCTGGGTGACCGGTATGGATTTAGTGACAGAATTAGACTTGGAAATGCACAGAAGCGTGTGTGTGTGAAGTTATTCTGAATGACCCAATGTGCACCTTGAATATTATATACCCTTTTAGGGATAGATTTCAAATAGCTCTGATATAGCAGAAACCACTAAATTATGAAATTGCTAAATTGGGAATTGTATTTCAACCCAGAACAAAAAATGTGCTTTGACGGACACTAAATAACTTTCCCAGCCACAACAGGACAGCGTTAACGAGAGATTTAGCAGGATATAAATTTGAGGCCTAGTATTTAGGCGCTGGGTGACCGGTATGGATTTAGTGACAGAATTAGACTTGGAAATGCACAGAAGCGTGTGTGTGTGAAGTTATTCTGAATGACCCAATGTGCACCTTGAATATTATATACCCTTTTAGGGATAGATTTCAAATAGCTCTGATATAGCAGAAACCACTAAATTATGAAATTGCTAAATTGGGAATTGTATTTCAACCCAGAACAAAAAATGTGCTTTGACGGACACTAAATAACTTTCCCAGCCACAACAGGACAGCGTTAACGAGAGATTTAGCAGGATATAAATTTGAGGCCTAGTATTTAGGCGCTGGGTGACAGGTATGGGTTTAGTGACAGAATTAGACTTAGAAATACACAGTAGCGGGTGTGTGTGAAGTTATTCTGAATGACCCAATGTGCACCTTGAATATTATATACCCTTTTAGGGATAGATTTCAAATAGCTCTGATATAGCAGAAACCACAAAATTATGAAATTGCTAAATTGGGAATTGTATTTCAACCCAGAACAAAAAATGTGCTTTGACGGACACTAAATAACTTTCCCAGCCACAACAGGACAGCGTTAACGAGAGATTTAGCAGGATATAAATTTGAGGCCTAGTATTTAGGCGCTGGGTGACAGGTATGGGTTTAGTGACAGAATTAGACTTAGAAATACACAGTAGCGGGTGTGTGTGAAGTTATTCTGAATGACCCAATGTGCACCTTGAATATTATATACCCTTTTAGGGATAGATTTCAAATAGCTCTGATATAGCAGAAACCACTAAATTATGAAATTGCTAAATTGGGAATTGTATTTCAACCCAGAACAAAAAATGTGCTTTGACGGACACTAAATAACTTTCCCAGCCACAACAGGACAGCGTTAACGAGAGATTTAGCAGGATATAAATTTGAGGCCTAGTATTTAGGCGCTGGGTGACAGGTATGGGTTTAGTGACAGAATTAGACTTAGAAATACACAGTAGCGGGTGTGTGTGAAGTTATTCTGAATGACCCAATGTGCACCTTGAATATTATATACCCTTTTAGGGATAGATTTCAAATAGCTCTGATATAGCAGAAACCACTAAATTATGAAATTGCTAAATTGGGAATTGTATTTCAACCCAGAACAAAAAATGTGCTTTGACGGACACTAAATAACTTTCCCAGCCACAACAGGACAGCGTTAACGAGAGATTTAGCAGGATATAAATTTGAGGCCTAGTATTTAGGCGCTGGGTGACAGGTATGGGTTTAGTGACAGAATTAGACTTAGAAATACACAGTAGCGGGTGTGTGTGAAGTTATTCTGAATGACCCAATGTGCACCTTGAATATTATATACCCTTTTAGGGATAGATTTCAAATAGCTCTGATATAGCAGAAACCACTAAATTATGAAATTGCTAAATTGGGAATTGTATTTCAACCCAGAACAAAAAATGTGCTTTGACGGACACTAAATAACTTTCCCAGCCACAACAGGACAGCGTTAACGAGAGATTTAGCAGGATATAAATTTGAGGCCTAGTATTTAGGCGCTGGGTGACAGGTATGGGTTTAGTGACAGAATTAGACTTAGAAATACACAGTAGCGGGTGTGTGTGAAGTTATTCTGAATGACCCAATGTGCACCTTGAATATTATATACCCTTTTAGGGATAGATTTCAAATAGCTCTGATATAGCAGAAACCACTAAATTATGAAATTGCTAAATTGGGAATTGTATTTCAACCCAGAACAAGAAATGTGCTTGAACGGACACTAAATAACTCGCCCAGCTACAGCACTAAGGACAGATTTAGCTGGATATAAATTTGAGGCCTAGTATTTAGGCGCTGGGTGACAGGTATGGGTTTAGTGACAGAATTAGACTTGGAAATGCACAGTAGCGGGTGTGTGAAGTTATTCTGAATGTCCCTATGTGCACCTTCAATATGATCTACCCTTTTAGGGATAGATTTCAAATAGCTCTGATATAGCAGAAACCACTAAATTATGAAATTGCTAAATTGGGAATTGTATTTCAACCCAGAACAAGAAATGTGCTTGAACGGACACTAAATAACTCGCCCAGCTACAGCACTAAGGACAGATTTAGCTGGATATAAATTTGAGGCCTAGTATTTAGGCGCTGGGTGACAGGTATGGGTTTAGTGACAGAATTAGACTTGGAAATGCACAGTAGCGGGTGTGTGAAGTTATTCTGAATGTCCCTATGTGCACCTTCAATATGATCTACCCTTTTAGGGATAGATTTCAAATAGCTCTGATATAGCAGAAACCACTAAATTATGAAATTGCTAAATTGGGAATTGTATTTCAACCCAGAACAAGAAATGTGCTTGAACGGACACTAAATAACTCGCCCAGCTACAGCACTAACGACAGATTTAGCTGGATATGAATTTGAGGCCTAGTATTTAGGCGCTGGGTGACAGGTATGGGTTTAGTGACAGAATTAGACTTGGAAATGCACAGTAGCGGGTGTGTGAAGTTATTCTGAATGACCCTATGTGCACCTTGAATATTATATACCCTTTTAGGGATAGATTTCAAATAGCTCTGATACAGCAGAAACCACTAAATTTTTAAATTGCTAAATTGGGAATTGTATTTCAACCCAGAACAAAAAATGTGCTTTGACGGACACTAAATAACTTTCCCAGCCACAACAGGACAGCGGTAACGAGAGATTTAGCGGGATATAAATTTGAGGCCTAGTATTTAGGCGCTGGGTGACCGGTATGGATTTAGTGACAGAATTAGACTGGGATATGGCCAAAAAATAACTACACTATTGCTGGTTAAATGCACTTGGTGATGGGCGCAGCTTGCCCCTGATGTAGTATATGGCCAAAAAATGAACAGACTATTGCTGGTTAAATGCACTTGGTGTCACAGCTTGACCAACCACACTACTGAGGGTTAAATGCACTTGGTGACGGGCGCAGCTTGCCCCTGATGTAGTATATGGCCAAAAAATGAACAGACTATTGCTGGTTAAATGCACTTGGTGACGGGCGCAGCTTGCCCCTGATTTAGTATATGGCCAAAAAATGAACAGACTATTGCTGGTTAAATGCACTTGGTGTGATAGCTTGACCAACCACACTACTGAGGGTTAAATGCACTTGGTGACGGGCGCAGCTTGCCCCTGATGTAGTATATGGCCAAAAAATAAACAGACTATTGCTGGTTAAATGCACTTGGTGTGACAGCTTCACCCTGATGTAGGCTTTAGCCAAAAAACAAACGCACCATTGAGGGTTAAATGCACTTGGTGACAGGCGCAGCTTGCCCCTGATGTAGTATATGGCCAAAAAATAAACAGACTATTGCTGGTTAAATGCACTTGGTGTGACAGCTTCACCCTGATGTAGGCTTTAGCCAAAAAACAACCACACCATTGAGGGTTAAATGCACTTGGTCGCAGCTTGTGCTGGCGCACCACAAGACACAAAATGGCCGCCGATCACCCCAGAAAAATGTGACTGACAAACGGTCTGGGCAGCCTAAAAACAGTGAGCAATTGAGGATCAGCAGCTCAATGATCCACAGCTGCAGATCGATCAGTTAATCAAGTCCTTTGGAGCAGTTAATCTGCCTAATCTCGCCCTACTGTCGCAGCCGCAACCTCTCCCTACGCTAATCAGAGCAGAGTGACGGGCGGCGCTATGTGACTCCAGCTTAAATAGAGGCTGGGTCACATGGTGCTCTGGCCAATCACAGCCATGCCAATAGTAGGCATGGCTGTGATGGCCTCTTGGGGCAAGTAGTATGACGCTTGTTGATTGGCTGCTTTGCAGCCTTTCAAAAAGCGCCAAGAAAGCGTCACAAAAGCGCGAAGAAAGCGACGAACACCGAACCCGAACCCGGACTTTTACGAAAATGTCCGGGTTCGGGTCCGTGTCACGGACACCCCAAAATTCGGTACGAACCCGAACTATACAGTTCGAGTTCGCTCATCCCTAGTGGTGTATTATCACACCACCGATCACCATCCTGTTCCGGGTTATCGGGTCCCCAGAGACCCGAATAACCCGGAAATGCAGCAAACCGCAGGTCTGAATTGACCTGCGGTTTGCTGCGATCGCCGACATGGCGGGGGTCACAGGGCGGCGGTGATCGGAACTATACATGACGTACCGGTACGTAATGTGTCCTCAAGTACCGGGACAACATGCCGTACCGGTAAGTCATGTGTCCGGAACAGGTTAATAACTGAATATCACACCAGTATATAACCCTTGAATTTTACACGTGCTAATGCTGCAAGAGCTGTAAAATTGTGTTTTTTGCCCAAAAAGGGTGTTTTATTAATAGAAGAATATAACTACATTATCTAAAGAGGGTATCTTACACGTACAGATGCAGACTAGGCCGCAATTAAAGATTTTTGCCCAAAATGGGTCTTTATCAAATAACTTTAATATAATCACAGTATCTAAAGGGTGTATCTCACAATTACATATGTAGAAAAAGCTGCAAAATGAAACCTTGAATTTCACACGTTCGGATGCAGCAAGGGCTGTAAAATTGTGTATTTTGCCCAAAAAGGGTGTTTTATTAATGGAAGAATATAACCACAGTATCTAAAGGGTGTATCTCACACGTACAGATTTAGACTAGGCCGCAATTAAAGATTTTTGCCCAAAATGTTTTTTTTTCAAATAATTGAATATAACCACAGAATCTAAAGCCTGTATCTCACACACCTTGATCCAGACTAGGCTGCAATTAAAGTTTTTTGCCAAAGATGGCTGTTTTTCAAATTATTGAATACAACAACAGTATCTAAAGGGTGTATCTCACACGTCCTGATCCAGACTAGGCCGCAAATAAAGTTTTTTGCCAAGAATGGCTGTTTTTCAAATTATTGAATAAAACCACAGTATCTAAAGGGTGTATCTCACACATCCTGATCCAGACTAGATTGGAATTTAAGTTTTTTGCCCAAAATGGCTGTTTTTCAAATAACTGAATAGAACCACAGTATGTAAAGGGTATATCTCACAAGTACTAAGCCAGACAAGGCTGCAATTATAATTTTTTGCCCAAAATGGGTGTTTATTGAATAACAGTATATGACAGCAGTATATAAACCTTGAATTTCACACATCCGGATGCAGCAAGTGCTATAAAATTGTGGATTTGGCCCAAAAAGGGTATTTTATTAATAGAAGAATATAACCACATTATGTAAAGGGTGTATCTCACACGTACAGATGCAGACTAGGCCGCAATTAAAGTTTTTTTTACCTAAAATGGGCATTTGTTTAATAACTGAATATGACAGCAGTATATAACCCTTGAATTTCACACGTGCTGATGCAGCAAGGGCTAAAAAATTGTGTATTTTGCCCAAAAAGGGTGTTTTATTAATAAAAGAATATAACCACAGTATCTAAAGTGTGTATCTCACACGTACAGATCCAGACTAGGCCACAATTTAAGTTTTTTACCCCAAAAAGATGTTTTTTTAATTATTGAATAGAACCACAGTATCTAAAGTGTGCATCTCACACGTACTGATCCAGACTAGGCCGGAATTGAAGTTTCTTGCACAAAATGGCTGTTTTTCAAATAACTGAATATAACCACAGTATCTAAAGTATACAGCTAGCGCTGTAAAATTATGTATTTTGCCCAAAAAGGGTGTTTTATTAATAGAAGAATATAACCACAGTATCTAAAGGGTGTATCTCACACGGACTGATCCGGACAAGGCCGCAATTTAAGTTTTTTGCACAAAATGGCTGTTTTGCAAATATCTGTATAGAACCACAGTATCTAAAGGGTGTATCTCACAATGAAATATGCAGCAAAGGCTGCAAAATTAAGTTTTTGGCCCAAAATGGTTGTTTTTCAAATAACTGAATATAACCACAGTATCTAAAGGGTGTATGTCACATGTCCTGATCCAGAGTAGGCCAAAATGTAAGTTTTTTGCACTAAATGGCTGTTTATCAAATAACTGTGACATATGCAGCAAAGGCTGCAAAATTAACTTTTTTGCCCAAAACAGGTGTTTGTTTAATAACTGTATATAACCCTTGAATATTAAAAAAAAACAGAAAAGCATGGCTGTATTTGTAGCTTAAATTGCCCACTGACTAATCCAGATGTTGGATATTGCCAAAAAAGTGTTTTTTTTTTTTAACAGAATATGAGAGCTGTATATAATGCTTGAATTTTACACCTGCAAATCTGTAAAATAGTGTATTTTGCAAAAAAAAAGGGGTGTTTGTAAAAACCCTGAAAATTATGGCTGTATTTCTGGCTTAAATTGCACACTGACTAATCCTGCAAATGCACCAGATGTTGTATATTGGCAAAAAAGGGTGTTTTTTAAAAAACAGATTATTAATGCAGTATTTCAAGCTTGGATTTGAATGTCAAAAAAGCTCAGATGCAGTGCTGGTGCACTGAGCTTGCATAAAATGGCTGCCGCCCACCTAACAAGCAGTTAACAATAAGAATATATTTCTATGAAGTATTTTTTTTTAAAGGCATTGCTGTAGCGGGTGGACAGATAGATGAGCCTGGCTGCAGCATTTAGGACAGACTGAAGGGAGAGTTTATTGAGGGGAAGACAGATTAGTAATGAGTTACACAGTAGTCAAGACAAGAATGACTCTAGGCAACAACAAGAGTTTTGGGGAGGGCCATCTTCCTTTGCTCCTCAGTCATACTGGATGCAGGAAGAGAGGGCGGAGCCTGTGGGGAGGAGTCTTCACTCCCTTGGCTCACGTTGCAAAGTTCTTGGCGGGCAGGATTTAGGTTTCCCACTTCTAGAAGGGCATATTCAACATTTTCGCGCTCCTGAGAGGGCGTTACTGTGTTCTCCCGCTTCTGAGGGTCATGAAGAAGCTGCGCCATTACAGAAATATGGCGAATTAACCCTTGGCTTGCTGGCACACACTGTTTAGTGTTTTCTTGCACCGCAATAAAAGCAATTAAGTCAATTTTCAGGGTCTTGACACAGTTGTTATGCCTTGTAGTAGTGTTAGACACACAAGTCGATCCTGTTTGTGACGCCACTTTAATGCAGTGGCCAGGTACGGGTGGATATATATTCTGTATTTGTCGTGACGCTAAGTGCAGCGTGCGCAGGGTTCTATCCCAGGGCCCTTCTAAGGTGTTATAACACACGTCTCAGATTAGGAATGCTAGAGTGGTGTAATGGCCTATAATGTCTCTATAGTTTTGTGGTAGTTGTGTGGCAGTGTCTCCTACCTAGGTACGGCCAGACTCCTGGCTTCTGACTCACTTGCAATAAATTTGAGTGTAGTGATAGTAGGAGTCATAGAGGAACTTTGCAGAATAAATGATGTCCAAACCATTAGATGAAGTTCAAACGTTGCTTTACTTGAAATAACTTGCATCCAAACAGTATACAGCTTTGGTCTCTTGGTCCTAGGAGGTTTTTGGCAATGATTGTCAAGAATGAGTACTTCTGCTTTAAATGTGGAGGTTGCAGGATAAACGTCTGCTTGGTAGCTCTGTAACTGTGGAAGGCTTATCTTCTGCACTTATCTGTTACTTCTGCTGTGTGGGGACAGACTAGCTGAGGAGGAATAAGCTTATCTTAGGACTCTGGACTTATCTCACAGATGGATTCTCAGGGGATGCTTTCTTTCTAGAACTCTGGAGTTGGTCTGTAGCTTCTGCTCTCTTCATCCAAAAGAGCTTCAGGTGCTCTAACTGGGATATATATGGACATGTCTCAGCCAAGGCTATGTCCTTGCTGTCCTCCTTAAGAAGGGGTTCTCCTGAACACTATCAAACAGCCTTCTCCACTAACATTCCCACTAACTTCCTTCTCCACCCAAACTGCAGGATGTGGGTCCAGCCCACCTCTCCACAGAGGGGGAGCTAAGTTGGAATAATCCATTCCAGCTTAGATACACTAAACTGTAACTGCCAATGAGTTGCTGCCATCTGCTGGTAACCAGGCTAATTACATAAACAACTGCATTTAACATAGATGATAGTATAAAGGCTCTTAGAAGATAGTAGCGGGGTAGATGGGTGTAGAAACACAACTCTGGGGTGTTACATTTGCAGAAAGGTAGATTATTAGGTGAGAGTAGACCAGACGTGGAGTTTAGAGATGAGGTGGTTAGAGACAGGTCTGTAGTTAGCGGCACAGATTGTTTTTTTTTAGCATTGGGTTTATACTAAAATGTTTAAAAGAGGGCAGAACGATACCAGAAGAGAGAGAGAGGTTAAATTTGGGGACACCTACACAGTACGCCTACAGGAGATTTTACGACCATTCTCTATAGGCATTAGTATAGAGTTTGTCCCTGGCAGTCAGAGAACTGTGCCTCATCATTCCCAATCATATCTAATACAGGTCACAGTGGTAGAAGTTCTTCTAGATCAAAGTTACAGCTCTTAAGCCTTTGTCGTCAACCAGTATAAAGCTGTATAAGTACTATCCCCAATTCTACCGAAAGTCATTATTTAATATTATAACTTCTACAGCCATCTAGAAATCTAAGAACATAAAAGTGAAGTTATTCCAAAGATACAAATCAGATTTCTGTTTCTTGATGCAGTATCTTTTTCTGTTCCTGGAATTTACTTAGTAATATGTTTGCATATCTGGCAGGAAGGCAATGTGCAATATACAATATAGAGCAGACCTCAGAATAATGAGTTCTTTATGTGATGAAATACATAAACAAATCAGATTGTAACATGCAGGTTCAATTTGGTTTAGAAAGTGAATTTACATAGAAATGAAATCTGGAGGAATGTATATCCTCCATGTGACCTATTTAGCATTAAGAACATTGCACTGTTTCCAAACCTTGCAGCAGTTTTATGTCTGCTATTTGTGTAGGGGTTGTACTGTATTTTCACGATTTTACATCTATGGATGAAGTTGTACATTGATCAAAGCAGGAGGCTGCAACAAAAGGTTTAGAAAATGGCAATCCATTTAGATACTTCAATGTATATCATTACTTGGCTATATATAAATGTAAAGATAATGTAGCGATAGAAAAATAGGTAGAGGTAGATAGATAGATAGATAGATAGATAGATATGAGATAGATAGATATAAGATACAGTGCTGCCCATAATTATTCATACCCCTGGCAAATTTTGACTTAAAGTTACTTTTATTCAACCAGCAAGTCCATTTTTTGACAGGAAATGACATAGGTGTCTCCCAAAAGATAATAAGACGATGTACAAGAGGAATTATTGTGGAAAAAAAAACCATTTCTCAGCTTTTATTTACATTTAAGCAAAAAGTGTCCAATCCAAAATTATTCATACCCTTCTTAATAATCAATAGAAAAGCCTTTATTGGCTAATACAGCAATCAAACGCTTCCTATAATTGCAGACCAGCTTTTTGCATGTCTCCACAGGTATTTTTGCCCATTCATCTTTAGCAATGAGCTCCAAATCTTTCAGGTTGGAGGGTCTTCTTGCCATCACCCTGATCTCTAGTGCCCTCCACAGATTCTCAATTGGATTCAAGTCTGGACTCTGCCTGGGCCACTCCAAAACGTTAATGTTGTTGTCTGCTAACCATTTCTTCACCACTTTTGCTGTGTGTTTTGGGTCATCATTGTCATGCTACAATGTCCACTGGTGCCCAAGGCCAAGTTTCTCTGCAGACTGCTTGATGTTCTCGTTGAGAATCCTCATGTATTGCTCTTTTTTCATGGTGCCATTTACTGTGATTAGGTTCCCTGGTCCAAAGCATTAGGTTCCCACC
This sequence comes from Bufo gargarizans, assembly GCF_014858855.1. NCBI lineage: Eukaryota > Metazoa > Chordata > Amphibia > Anura > Bufonidae > Bufo > Bufo gargarizans. The sequence goes on from NC_058085.1 coordinate 94,722,449, forward strand.
ACCATGTTTGACAGTGGGGATGGTGTTCTTTGGGTTTAAGGCTTCTCCTTTTTTACGCCAAATGAAGGAAACATCATTGAGACCAAACAATTCAATTTTTGTTTCATCTGACCATAACACAGAAGACCAGAAGTCTTCTTCTGTGTCCAGATGAGCTTTTGCAAAGGCCAAGCGAGCTTTTGTGTGCCTTATCTGGAGAAGTGGCGCCCTCCATGGTCAGCATCTGTTGAACCCAGCAGTGTGCAATATCCGTTGGATTGTCTGCCTTGAGACATTGCCACCAGCAGAGCCCAGATTCACCAGAATGGCCTTGGTGGTGATCCTTGGATTCTTTTTCACCTCTCTAACTATCCTCCTGGCCAGCACAGGTGTCACTTTTGGCTTCCGACCACCTCCTCTGAGATTTTCCACAGTGCGGAACATCTTGTATTTTTTTAATAATACTTTGCACTGTAGCCACTGGAACTTGAAAACACTTAGAAATGGCCTTGTAAGCCTTTCCTGACTTCTGAGCAGCCACAATGCGCAGCCGCAGGTCTTCACTGAGCTCCTTTGTCTTAGCCATGACTGTCCATAAACCAACTGCAGAGAGCTGCTGTTTTTCACCTGTTGATTTGATTAAAACAGCTGTTCCCAATTATTTAGGGTAATTAGGATGCTTTAGAACAGCTTGGACTATTTAGAATAGTATAGAACTTTTGATTTTCCCACAGACTGTGACAGTTTGTGAAGGGTATGAATAATTTTGGACTTTACACTTTTTGTTCAAATGTAAATAAAAGCTGAGAAATGTTTTTTTTTTTTTTCCACAATAATGCCTCTTGTACATTGTCTTATTATCTTTTGGGAGACACCTATGTCATTTCCGGTCAAAAAAATTACTTGCTAGTTGAATAGAAGTAACTTTAAGTCAAAATTTGACAGGGGTATAAATAATTATGGGCAGCACTGTAGATAGATAGATAATAGCAAACACAATGCAACAGCAATCTCCAAACAGTGAACTAATGCTATATTCACTATATCAATGAACATGAGGTATTTAGCAAATACATTTTGATCAAAATCATTTGTGCCAATTAGTGTTGAGCAAATCAAAGTGAACTTTGATCCGAATTTCAGGGAAAATTCACTTTGCGTCAAAGACGAATTTCCTCTTGCTTCATGGTGACGGATTAATTTTCTCTGAATGGCGGTAAAAAAAGCTTTTTAAAAAGTCATACTTACCTCATCAGTTTGAGCATGAAGAGCTGTCCGCAGCCATCATGATTGAAGATTCCACGCAAAATCCAGTGCGCGGTGACATATGACATCACCATGCTGGCTGACGTGATGACGTCATCACAGACCGCACGGGATTTCACACTAGATCTTCAATGAAGATGCGGCAATCAAATGGATCAGTACGATATTATTATTATTTATTTATTTTTTGTATTTTACACTGTAATATTGACGCCAGATGCCGCAATAAGGTATAAACGCGGTATCTGAGGGGTACAATGGCGGGGGGGGGGCAGCGTAATCGCCGCTTCCTGTCATTGCACCCACTACTTACAAAGAAATTAGGCTTCAGCTATGTACACTGTATTAATTAAAATCAGCCCGTGGAAAAGATAGGGTTGTTAGGAGTGTACGACCAACATGGAGGCAGGCACACCTCCATATGCATACTGCAAAAATTGTAGACACAGCATATGCTGTAATATGAAATGAATGTGCAGGTGCGTGTTGCCATGGCTTAAAATACAAAAGAAAAAGCAAACACAATACAACAACATAGATAGATAGATCTATGGCTGTGACACTCCCACCCCTCAAAGCCCCCCCACCGGAAAAAAAAAAAAAGGGAAACTGGCGAGAGACTAATAAAAGGGGATAGGAGAGGGGAACGTCCACTCTCATGAGATGGTCCCCAGAAAGTCGCTGCCAGCTGCATCCTCTCCCAGCACTCACTCAGCCAGTCCAACGAGGCCTGCAGCCCGACACAGCGACACGGAAGGAGAACCACTGAGAATGGACGAGGGGACTCTCCACTCACGTCCCCACTCCAGTCGCTGCCAGCAGACACTCCTAACCAGCACGCAGCCGGACCACTAACGGAGTGCTGCCAGCAAACGACCAGAGATGGGAACATGGAGAGGGATGAGGGATCACCAACACGGACACGGAAGGTAAGGTGGCGGGGAATAAGCCACCAACCGTGCCGTTAACGGTGATCCCCCCCGGAACGCTCTCCCTCCGGAGAACGCGCATGCAGGCCACAAGGGGATGGCACTGCATGCTGCACCCTCTTTCGAAGGTGTGCACCCGCACACCAAACAAACAACACGTGCAATGTAAAATCAGGGGGACGCCAAACGAGGCAACGGTGAAGGGATGGCGGAAAAACGCCACTCACCGCGCCGTCAGCGGCGAAACCCCCACAACGCTCTCCCTCCGAAGAGCGCACATGCACCCCATCCGCAGATGGCGGTACATGCTTCACCCTCTTTTGAGGGAAACCACAACTCCAAGCAAGGAGCCATTCCGGTCATACTGTCACGGCTGAGGATGGGGGAAATCCTCAGCCGTGCGATGATGGAAGATGTCCGGTTGCTACTCGGCCAGGACCACAGAATTAGGGAGCAGGTCACCTCCTATCGCGTCCCTAACACTGACCCTGTCTCCTGTCTGTATGAGCCGACCTTGGTGGTAGGAGGGCTCATACGCTGGAACCTAATAGTCCCTGCCAGCCCTCAGTATGGCCCTGAACTCAGGAGCAGTGTAAGACAACCCACTCCTCCTAGGCACAGAGGAGTAGGAGTCTCACTGGCCAAGCAGCATAAAGATGGGGAACATAAACAGGACTATGGACATGACAGGTAAACCCAACAGTTCCACACTAACCTGTCACAGCCTTGCTGACTGGAACCTGTGCTCAGAAATCGCTGTCAACATAAACATAGGTAAACAGCACACACATAAAGACACACAGGGACCAGGACATCCATAGCTGCACTAGAACCAAAGACATAGGACATAAACAACACATCAAGGTAAAGGATTTATGACCGGAAGGGTGGCCCTTACAAGAAGGACGGTTACAGGGTAACAGGAGGACGACTCCAGCAACATGCCTGGAGTACCCCACCAGAGAACTGAACTGGACTGAGACTTTATAGCCCATGTAACCACACCCCACAGTCAGACACACCCAGTGACTCACACACACACTGGGAAGAGAGTTAACCCTTCCAGCACCAGGGAAGGGAAACACCAACTTAAAGGGAAAGTGCCCAACAGTAGAACACACTGTGGCTGTTGCCGCTGGCAACGACATGGGTGGCAACTAAGTCCTGAGAGTCAGCCCGAAGGCCGGGACAGTGCCACCACATGTACAACTCCAACCAAACGTTGCCATGGGCAACCACAGTGTAGGAAAGGTGTCAGTGCACACAACACAATACACAGAGTGCACACAGACAAACAACAAGAGCATGCAAACACACACACCTAACAGAAAGGTAGTTAGGTGCAACCGCATGCCATGCAGCAAGCTGCCCAGCAACGCTCAGGCTGCTCTGCTGAAACCAACACATACGACAGGTTGCCCGCGGCAACCACAAGTGAGGCCACACACAGCGGCCTTCACCTGTGATTGAACACTAAAACCAAACCGCAGGCAACCGCATGCGGTTGAGGAGTCACGGTCATGGCCATGGCCGTGACAGCTGATCACCGGGGATGCCGGGAGTCAGACCCCGCCGATCTGACAACTCTTTAATTGACAAAATGCAAAAGTGATAGAACCAAAGAGAAACCTAAATCCAATCAATATTTGGTGTGACCACCCTTCAGTTCTTTTGTACCAAGTCATGGATTTTGTAGAATTATAGTCAAGGGTATAATTAGTCGGTTATACCAAACAGGTTATAATGATCTTCATTTTCATATGTACTGTAGGGTGGAACACGGTTTATTATTGTAGTTAATACGTATAAGTGGAGAACCATTTAGCAGTCTCATCCTTGGTTGAAGTATACTGTACACCGGTTGGAAGGAGTCAGGGGTGAACATACCGTATGTGCAGCCTGTGCAGCCCTGCTTCCCGCGGCCTATTAGATTACGTCTAAAGGGGTTGTCATCCTCTGCTCTAGACTTCAACCTGTAATGTATTGTTTTAGTTGCAGTGGTGATGTACTGTACACTGCTGTAGCCAATCACTAGTTTCAGCAGTCTCATACTGTATCACCCTGGGACCAGTGATGTCACGGTCCCTCCTGTGAGAGAGGTGAGAAGATCGGATAGACTTGCTGCACGTAAGGCTATCTGACAGGTCTCTGTTTTCCTCTATGTATGTTGTTGTTTGGCAGGATCTCACCTCTCCTCAGGTGCCGCTCGTTATCAGTGATGAGGCTCTATTTAGATCCTCCTCACACTGCCGACCATGTGGTTGATAGTTTCTGCTTGGAGTTGCTAGTGCTGGTTTGTCTTGGATCTCCTGCTTCTCCATACATCTCTAAGCTAAGTACTTGTTGCCTTCGCTATTTCTTATTATCTCGTGTGTGTTGTTTCTAGGCCTCAGGGAGACGCAGGTTCCTTCATTCTGGAACCAGCTGTCTCTTCCCCTGCTACCTATCCTAGGGCTCGTCAGTTTTAGCAGGGCTTTAGGTATCCGGTGTATGAGTATTTCCACCATTAGGATCTGCTCAGACTGGCAGAAGTTAGGGAAAGGCCTAGAGATTACTAGGAGGTCACCATCCCTCTTCCTTAGCTTTTGAGGCCTAGATTGTTGTCTATTCGTTGTGGTGTGTATTTGGTGTTTTCCCTTCCCCTGTTCAAGTGACTGGCTGCAGCAGCATATGGGATGTCACTGGCATCAGAGGAAGGAGCGGCAGCAGTGGATCAGAGGAGGCTGGGAAGGTAAGTATATAGAGATTATTCAGTCTTCATATATTGATGAGCTATTCTCAGGATCAATTATCAGTACTGGATCAGTGGGGGATGGAACAAGAGCTGAGCTGCAGTAACCCAGCATGTCTACTTCACAGTGGACAGAGCTCTCTGCTTACGGCTCCATCCACTGTGTTGTTTCCACCATCAGCAGCTGATCGATGGGGTGGCTGGGTTTTGGACCCCCACCAATCTGATTTTGATGACTTATCCTGAAGATAGGTCATCATCTAAAGACCGAAAATACCCTTTTAAATGTATTTATTATTTTATCAGGCTCCCTGGAATCTTCCTACATAGAAAAATAACCTAGAGAACCCCTTTAAGGGACTGTGCTAAAGAATTTTATCGGCTACAATTTCTAGTGGTTTATAAAAAAGACATTAAAGAGTGCTCCATGATGAGCTATTGCAGAGAAAGGGGCCCATGAATGCATGAGAATCAAGAGAATAAATCATCAGTATCACAAAGTAATCAGAAAGTAGGTACTGGAAGACTGGTATAATGAGAAGATTCACTTTTTATTTACATTGCAGATGAATAATTAATGGACATAATTACATGATAGCATTGCTTTTGCATTTTTTATCAGCGTACGTTTGTGAACTGTGTGGATGGATAAACTCGCTGCCTCTGTGTAATAGACATACAGTAATACAATAGGGGACAGTATGAATATCTTTATGCCACTATTGTGGTGTAACAGTCGCAAATTATGGTGCACGCCATATTTACGCCACCATAATTTGCAACTTTTAGAGGTTCTTGACACTTTTCTAAAGGGGTGGGGCTTAGTGGGAAGGGAAGGGCTTAATTTAATATAACTTACGCCTAAAACTGGCCAGTCTGTGCCAGCTCCTTGTAAAACACAAGTGGTAAAATATAAAAACTCAGATATTCTCGTCAAATACAGTGTATGTGTTATTTGGAGTAAGGAACAATAGGAAGAATCATTCACCAGGGTTCAACGAGATTTGTAAAAAAAAATTAACAATGTGATTTATTGTTAGACTATAGGAAAAAGGAAGCAATATGGATAATAACAATACATTAGTAAGTGCCTTGTATTAACTTTCCCTACATAATAAATGCTATTTGCTGAAGTGAAACAACCCCTTTAAGTTTCTGGTGCACAGACTGCCAGATATGTGCCTAATTTATTAAGAAGCATCTTCCTCTTAATAAATTAGGTGCATCTTACTCCAACGCAGGGAGAGTAAGACTGATACATTTCTTTATAATAATCCCCCCCCCCCCCATTATGTTTAAACTCAATCTATTTGGGCACCATGTCGGGGAGTTGACCTACCTTTGTCATGTGAAATACTACCCTACCTTTACTATATATTGAAACTTGGCATATTGAAAAAGTCATGGGTGTGGACCCAAGGGCTAGGACTTCTCTCATGATTCCCTGGTTTTCACCCTATAACCTGTATACGGGGATCACCTGGCCACTACCTCTTGGAATAGTCCTGGTGTAGTTGGCAACTGATCCAAAGGGGTCAGAGACAGAGGCACTAAGCACCGAGGAGTTAGGTGACATTCATAGTCAGTAAACAGGCAGAGGTCAGGGAATGCAGAGTTTGTGCACCTCTGTGAAACTAATCAGAGCAGGCACATAAGGTTTACTTCGTTTTAATGCTGTATGGAGATCCGTCTCTGTACAGCATAAAAAAAATTGCGCTCCAGCGAGGCAAATTCGTTATTACGGAAGTCTCGTGGGACTTGAGCAAATAACTTCGGGATTTGATTTTTGAACTTCAAAACCATTTTAAAACTTGGTTCCGAAGTCAGCTTCGGTATCGAGGTACCAATCGGAAGCTGACTTCGGATACCTGTTTTAAAATTGTTTTCAAGTTTAATAATCAAATGGCGAAGTTATTCGAGACTTCTGTGATTACTCACTTCGCCTCATCAGAGAGCATATATTATAATGCTGTACAGAGACGGATCTCCGCACAGCATTAAAATGATATTTGGAGTGAAGCGACTTCGGATCTTGGATCCGAAGCTCACAGCGCTCATCCCTAGTTACTGTGGTAAACAGGGTAAGGTCAGGGCAGGCAAGGGAATATCATAGTCGGTTAACAGGAAGAAGTTGTATACATGGGCAGACAATCAGAAAAGCGCAACTTCACTAGTTCAACTAGTAAACTAGCGAAATAAGCTCAGGCAAGGAACGAGAGGGCAGAGCTGCATTTATAGCAGAAGCTGATTAACAATTAGAAGCAGCTGTGCAACTGCACACAAAGCCAGGAGGGGAGGGGAGTGGTGGTGATGGTAAAAATGGGAGTAGTAGTAGTTCAATGAATACAATTCCTAAAATTCCTGTATGGTTTATATATTTTATTCTGTGTGAATTTTATTCTGAATGTTTTATTTTGGATATTGCAAATATATTTATTATTTATTGACTTATTTTATAAACACACGTCTTCTATTTTGAATGTACTATTGATACCTTGTAATCTTTTGCAAAGATTTTCCCATTGAGTTTTAATTCCTGATTGGTTTATTTTAATTTTTTTTGCTCTTTAAAGGAACTTTATGCAGAAGAGCAAAAAGACTATAGAAAATGATGGGATCCTTGCTTGAGGATCCCCGGTTTATCGATTGACTCTCTTATCTGTGAGAAAGAGTCATAAACTCAGAGCTATAGAACCCAGAGGATAGGTAGTGTGTTCAGCCCTGATACTGTAGATGAAATAGAAATATTCCCACACAAGAGATGGGTAATTGCATCCTACAGAACAGGAGGCTTTCACTTCCCAGCTGCCTGTTTTTCTCCTCACCAAATTAATTTTTGTTTGTCTTACATGGATTCGTTAAACCTGACACCTTTTCTTTCATTCTTCAATTGCTGCATCTGGAGGGAACGGGATCCAAAGTGTTTGCTAGTACAGGGAGCACGCCAACAGTTATATAGAAAGAGGCAGCCTCGATGCAGTGATGTGATAATATTGTGATTGAAATGCAATGCTGTACAAGAGGAGACAGCAATTTGGCCTACATAAAAAAGAGGCTCTTTCATTTCTTGTTGCTATGGCGAACAACGTCTCATAACAGGGTATAGAATGGGAGTTTTTTTTATTCTGAATAGGAAATCAGATGCAAAAACACTTACATTATTAACTCTCTGCTCTGCAGCAGGGAGGGGTAAGCTTTACAAACACTGTACATCACCTCCATGTCATAAACAGGTTAAATGCGTTATACTTGAGAACTATATGTCTATATGGAAAGATAGAAAAATTATCTGGGTGTCTAAGGTTATCCACTTATGATATGAACACATTGACAGTGCAATTAATCATGATTTAAACACCTTTTTTTATTCTAAATCTAAAATTCTGTGCTGATTAATTTTTTAATATATCTTTATAGCGGGCAGATTGCTGTTTTTTTACATACAAAGCTCCAAATACTCTATATCCGTAGATTAAAAGACAACATGCTAGCGAACTAGAGTGATCTTGCGAGCTTACGACATACTGGTATACATTGAATGCAATAATAACACAGTATGCAGTAAACTGTTTAGCTCCCGCTAGTGGTGTCTGCAGCCAACCACAATGTTATATATTAAATCTTTAAAGGGCTTCTGTCACCCCCCAAACAGCAATTTTCAGTATTGGACTTAATATAATTGCTAATGTACGCAGAGTCCATATACACCCCTCTTACCTCTGGCTGTGCTTTAAATTCTTAAAAATCTTACTTTTGTGATATGCAGATTTCTTCACTACCAGAAAGTTGGGCCATTACTTGCTGGTAGCCGCTGCATCCTCGGTCTAAAAAACGAGAGGAGGAGAGCGCTCGCTGGCCCTGTCAATCAAGTGGAGCAGGGGGCGTTATTTTAGACCGCGAATGCGGCGGCTACCAGCGAGTCCGTCCAACTTGCTGGCAGTGAAGAAATTTGCATATCACAAAAGTACTATTTTTAAAGAATTTAAAGCACAGCCAGAGGTAAGAGGGGTATATATGGACTCTGCATACATTAGAAATTATATTAGGTCCAATACTGAAAATTGCTGTTTTGGGGGTGACAGAAGCCCTTTAACTATGCAGGGGATTTGGAGCCCTGTGTCAATAAAATGGATCTCTAACCACTAAAGCTATATCAAGCTATTAATCAGTACAGATTTTCAGACCTAAAAATTACAGGATTATAAAAAGTGGATATTCACGTTAACACGTCATGTACTTATTTAGTTATTGCTCTAATTGCATTAAATGCATCTGTACTACTGCATTGTTGTCCCACTTTTTGAACAGTTTCTGTCTCTTGGCCCCTTTATTGGTTTTACGGGTCAGTGATTCTGGACCCACTGTGACTTATGGCTAACCCTAAGGGTAATCTCCTTGCACTTCCCTGGTATTCACCCTTTAACCCCTGTACAGGGATTTAGACTTTGCTGTGGGGAAACAACCAGGCTGTTACATCCTGGGATAATCCTGGTATGGTTGGCAGCTGACCCACTGAGGTCAGGGACTCCAATACAAGCACCAGGAGCTCAGGGAGCAGAAAACTCACCAAAACCATAAGTATGTGTTAACAAGCACTTAGACAGGTTTTCGGTCACCTGGAGTCCTGGCTGTAAGGAAACACAAAGACACGGGTAGAGGCTTGCAGGCAGGGTGATAAGCAGACTCAAGCAAGTCAAACAGGCTGGTTCTTGGGCAGGAGAATGGATAATACAGGCGAATGGTAGACTAGAGGTACTGGAACACACAGGTGCAACAGATAAACATTGGAGAAATCACAGGAACACAGGTGGGGAATAACACAGAGATAATGCAGGCAAGATGCAAGAAAATAGCTGAACCACCAAAGGATTAAGGCCTCATGCACACGACCGTTGTGTGCATCCGTGGCCGTTGTGCCGTTTTCCGTTTTTTTTCACGGACCCATTGACTTTCAATGGGTCCGTGGAAAAATCGGAAAATGCACCGTTTGGCAGCCGCATCCGTGAGCCGTGTTTCCTGGCCGTGAAAAAAATATGACCTGTCCTATTTTTTTCACGGCCAACGGTTCACGGGCCCATTCAAGTCAATGGGTCCGTGAAAGAACACGGATGCACACAAGATTGGCATCCGTGTCCGTGATCCGTGGCCGTAGGTTTTAGTTTCATACAGACGGATCCGAAGATCCGTCTGCATAAAAGCTTTTTCAGAGCTGAGTTTTCACTTCGTGAAAACTCAGATCCGACAGTATATTCTAACACAGAAGCGTTCCCATGGTGATGGGACGCTTCTAGTTAGAATACACTACAAACTGTGTACAAGACTGCCCCCTGCTGCCTGGCAGCACCCGATCTCTTACAGGGGGATATGATAGTACAATTAACCCCATCATATCCCCCTGTAAGAGATCAGGGCTGCCAGGCAGCAGGGGGCAGACAACCCCCCTCCCCAGTTTGAATATCATTGTGCGGCCCCCCCCCTCCCCTGTTGTTAACTCGTTGGTGGCCAGTGTGCGCACCCCCCTCCCTCCCTCCCTCTATTGTTTTAATACATTGGGGCCAGTGTGCGCGCGCCCCCCCAACCCCCCCTCCCTCCCTCTATTGTTTTAATACATTGGGGCCAGTGTGCGCACCCCCCCAACCCCCCCCCCCCCCCCCCCTCCCTCCCTCTATTGTAATCATCATCGGTGGCAGCGGAGTAGAAGATTTTCATACTTACCTGGCTGCTGGCTGCTGCGATGTCTGCGTCCGGCCGGAAGCTCCTCCTACTGGTAAGTGACAGCAATGCGCCGCACAGACCTGTCACTTACCAGTAGGAGGAGCTCCCGGCCGGACACAGAGATCGCAGCAGCCAGCAGCCAGGTAAGTATGAATCTTCTACTCCGCTGCCACCGATGATCGGGGGGGAATGGGGGGGGCACACTGGCCCCAATGCTATTATTACAATAGAGGGAGGGAGGGGGGGGGTTGGGGGGGCGCGCACACTGGCCCCAATGCTATTATTACAATAGAGGGAGGGAGGGAGGGGGGTGCGCACACTGGCCACCAACGAGTTAACAACAGGGGAGGGGGGGCCCACTGGCCACCAATGAGTTAAAAACAGGGGGGGGGGGGTCTGCCCCCTGCTGCCTGGCAGCACCTGCCAGGCAGCAGGGGACAGTCATGTACACAGTTTTTTTGTATATTCTAACCTGAAGCGTCTCCATCACCATGGGAACGCCTCTGTGTTAGAATATACTGTCGGAAATGAGTTTCACGATGTAGCTCATATCCGACAGTATATTCTAACATAGAGGCGTTCCCATGGTGATGGGGACGCTACAAGTTAAAATATACCATCGGATTGGAGAAAACTCCAATCCGATGGTATAACAGAACTCCAGACTTTACATTGAAAGTCAATGGGGACGGATCCGTTTGAAATGGCACCATATTGTGTCAACATCAAACGGATCCGTCCCCATTGACTTGCATTGTAATTCAGGACGGATCCGTTTGTCTCCGCACGGCCAGGCGGACACCAAAATGACTTTTTTTTCATGTCCGTGGATCCTCCAAAAATCAAGGAAGACCCACGGACGGAAAAACGGTCACGGATCACGGACCAACGGAACCCCGTTTTGCGGACCGTGAAAAAAAACGTCCGTGTGCATGAGGCCTAAGCAAGACATAGTATGAACACAGTCCAAAGTCAGGGAAGACTAAGTATGTGCATATTTCAAATAGAAAATCCAGGGTCAGGACAGGTGGCAAGGAGCAGAAGCAGTAGACAGTACCCAGATACTCAGACAAGAAGTCACAACTTTGTGACCTGGTTGCTAGACACTAGAGAACCTAAAGATCAGGCATCTTCTCCTTGGTTAGGTTGCCTTATATACCAAAGGAACCTCAGCCATTAGCTAGTAAAGGATTTACAGATGCACACACTGGCCCCATAGGCGTGCGCACGGGGTGTGCCGGGTGTGCCTGGGCACATCCTAATCAAGCCGACTTGAGGTTTACAATGTGCGCTGAGCCGCCGATTTCACTGTTCATTAGCGCACTGAGCGCTGTGAACGGCACTGCAGGCAGCAGAGCAATACAGCTGATGCCTGAATTCTCCAATAACAGAGCTCTGTACATTACAGAGCTTTGTTATTAGGGAGGAGGCTGCTGATTGGCCAGTATCAGCTGGCTGCCCTGCCATTGGCTGATTCTCTCACACCCCCTTCTCTCGGGAGCTGAACACAGCAGCAGCAGTAGCTTCCTTTTCAGTTATGAAAACAGGAAGCGCGCCACCCCTGCTGCTGAAGTGCCAGGGACAGCATAGGAATGGAGCCATCACCATGTGCCCAGGTGATGTGACAAGGTGAAGTGTCCTGCAGGCTTCTATCTACTGCTGGGTGGGAGCTCAATGTGGAGCTTTATGAATGGAAAAACTAATAGTGCTTCTGACCCTTATGTTAAAACATAACTTTCATTTGATTGCCTAAAGGAAAAAAATAATTTAAAAAACCTGCTGTTTCTCTAGATGACCTTAAAGTAGTGGCAATAGAGTCTCAAGGGTCTATAAAAACAGCTACACTATTTTTACAGACCTTTGAGACTCTATTAACACTACTATTAACATAAGGTCATCTAGAGAAAAAGCAGGTTTTTTTTAAATTCTTTATTTTTCCTTTAGTTGTTTAGGTGTTAGAGCAATTTAATGAAAGTTATGTTTTAACATAAGGGTCAGAAACAGAGTTTTGTTTAGCCTCTTGGTTATTAGTTTTTCTATGTAAGATATGTATATTGTACGGGATGGTGCAGGTGTTATACTGTATTATATGGGATGGCGCAGTGGTTTGTATGCTCTTTGATGTGACAATTATCTTAGGTTTTCCTATCACCCACCTTTGATGGCGCTGTACCCAGCTCTGAGCCGATCCCGCTCAGCAGCTGCCAAGGCTTAGAGGGAACACTGGTTCTGTCAACCCTGTGCTGCACTGCTTAGTACCAGAGGGCCAGGAAGCGCTGAAAGCGCTATACTCACCTCTTCCTGGTCCTCATGTGCTCCACTGTGAAGGCTGCGCAAAGTGTGAGGCCACGCTGTGACCTCACTCTGTGCACGCCCACACAGCAGAGTGCAGCGTCTGGAGCAGGAAAGGTGTTTTTTTTTATTTTATATGGGGGCACTAGGGGCTGATATGAGGCACTGGGGCTCTTATCTGAGGTCTGATTGGAGATAATTTAAATTGGGGTCTGATCTGAGGTCTTATTGGGGTCTTATTGACATTGGGAGTCTGATTGGTGGTCTGACCTGAGGTGTAATGATTTTTTTTTTTTATTATCATTGTCCCTCTCTAAAACCTAGGTGCGTCTTATGGGCAGGAGCGTCTTATAGGGCGAAAAATACGGTAAGTTTAAAAATGATTTCTTCTCCCTTCATTATATTAATAGTGAAAGTCTGTATGTATGTATGTATACAGAGTGTATTTGTGTAGATATATGTGTGTGTATATAATATATATATATATATACATACACACGTGCGCGTGCTGCGTCTGTGTTTGTGCTTTAGGGTGCACACCCTAATGCAATAGGCTGCGCACGCCTATGACTGGCCCTTTAAGAGGCCACAGGTGAGCATGTGTGCCCTAAGAGAACGTACTGGAGACTGGAGCAATGTAGATAGCAGCTTGCAGAGGTCGCCAGGTGTCATGGAAGGTAGGAGGACCGCTGCCCTGACAACTGGTTACTGATCCTTCTGAAATGTAACATGCTTTCATTTTTAAACCTGGATCCTGTCTGAAATATGAGACAGGCTAAACAAAGACAGGACTTCTGAGGCCCTTCATGGAAAACTGAATTATCAACATAGGTGTCTCAATGCAAAGCTGCCTTCTTATACTAGGGCCACGAGTCTGAATTCAACCAGGGTAATATCTTGGTTAAGTCAGCATGTTCTCTCAGTAACTGCGGGTGTTCCTATATATATATATTTTTTTTTGAGTGTTCCCAGTTTTCTTTCATATCGCAATCATAGAATGAGAAGCTCTGGTGAAACTACCATAAGACGGGAAATAATATTTGGAGCCCAATAGAGAGAACTCATGTAAAAGATGATAAGGCCTCATGCACACGACCGTTGTTTCATTCCGTGTCCGTTGTTCAGTTTTTCGTGATTTTCTGCGGACCCATTGACTTTCAATGGGTCCGTTGAAAACTCTGCTAATGCACCGTTTGTCATCAGTGTCCGTGATTCGTGGTTCCAGTCCGTCAAAAAAAATATAACCTGTCCTATTTTTTTCACAGATAACGGTTCGTGGACCCATTCAAGTCAATGGGACAGTGAAAAAACGCGGAGGCACGCAAGATTTTCATCCGCGTCCGTTTTTTTTTCCTATCATTTGCATGGCAAACTTGACTTAGACTTTTTTTTACTTTCCTCCATGTCTGGTGATCCTCCAAAAATAAAGGAAGACACACGGAAAGAAAAACAGAAACGGATCACGGAACCCCATTTTGCGGAACGGAACACAACAACGGTCGTGTGCATGAGGCCTAAGAATGAGAATAATAGGAGTTATGTGACACAAAGTAGTGAAAGCTTTATAACATGGTTAGTGCTAAACCAAGGTTAGGGCTAAAAAAATTAACAACCCGACTTATTTTGGGATTAAAAGGGTTGTCCAGGATTTTGATATTGATGGCTTATTCTCAATAGAGGCCAATAATACCTGACCAACTCCCTGCATCTCCGTCAATCAGCTGTTTCTTTGCAGGTCTGCTGCAGGAACCTCACGCCAGATTTACACAGATCCACAGATCCAGTAGAAGATGGAGCTGGTAACTGCAGTGCTGTTCCCATTGAACCCCATCAATCTGATATTGATGGCGTATCCTGAGCATAGGCCAACGATATAAAAATCGTAGAGAACCCCTTTAAAGATGCAGCTATTTTTTCTGTTGCATTCTGAAAGCCAAACTTTTAAATTTTTCTCTTATTGTAACTATATGTGGGCTTTTTTTTATTGCGAGATAGTTTGTATTTTTCAGTGATACTATTTAGGGGTGCATCTAACTGACCAAATTTTTTTTAATTCTTTATGGAGGATTGTTTAAAACACTAATTCCAGCACTGTTTTTTTACTTTTTAACCCGTAGAGGACCTCCACCGTACATGTAAGGTGTTGGTGGACGTGCCTTAAGGACCAGCACCATACATGTACTGCGGGTTGATCGGGCGGGTGCAGGAACTGACAGCTGGGCCCCTGCTGCATATGCTGGCATTGATGAAAACACTGATACCAATGTATTAACCCCTTGTATGTCGTGGTCATGCAGGGGGTTTGAGGAGGTACGGGTTCCCTCCACTTCCCCATCGGGTCCCCAGGCTGCAGTGATGGGGACCCGATGGCAGAGAAAGCACCCTGATGCCTTCCATAGGCATCGAGGCTTGCCTTCTACGGAAGCCTGTGAGATCCAGAAAAAAAAAAGAAAAACAGACATATTGGGTATTACCGCATCCGTAACGATAGGCTCTATAAAAATATCTCATGGTCCACCCATTCACCTGAAGGCCGTACAAAAAAGAAAATATAACCTGTGCTAAAACAACAATTTTTTGTCACCTTACATCACAAAAAGTGCAACACCAAGCGATCAAAAAAGTGCATGCCCCCCCAAATAGTACCAATCAAACTGTCACCTCATCCCACAAAAAATAAAAAAAAAGACTATGGTTCTCAGTAGAGATGAGCGAATCGAAGTTGACGAAGTGGAATTTGATTTTAATTTCAGGAAAAATTTAATCGCACCGAATCCAAAATCCCTCACGCTTTGTGGTAATGAATCAAATTTTTTTCCTAAAATGCCTGCTGCACGTGTTAGGACATGGAGCAAGGAACTTTGGGAATGAGGGATCACCCACAATGCCATGCATGCAGCAGCCAGCCCTGTGATGTCACAGCCTTATAAATAGCCTCAGCCATCTTGGATTCTACCATTTTCCAGTGTACTTAGTGCAGGGAGAGAAGTCAGCAGGCGCTAGGGACAGTGCTAGGAAAGACTTTAAAACTTTTATTTTGCTGTATAGAAGTTCAGGGAAAGGATAGGGAGGAATCATTCCACAGTATTGAAGCAGAACAGTTCAGTAGGGGAGGTTGCAGCCTGGGTAATAGGAACAATCTTATTACACTTTGCTGCACTGACTGCAAATTGCCATTATACAGCTCTGTAATCCCAGCAAACCATTCTTGTTATTGGGGGTGCAAGTGCTGTTTGAAACTGCCATTATTACAAGGAAATATTTCTGTGTCTTATTTGCCCTTTTGCGGTGCAGTTATATGTTCTATAACTGGCTTGTATTATTGGGGAAAAAAGGGCTTATTAGCAGTTGTGTGGTGTAATGAGAAAATTACAGCCATTTTTGGAGTGTATTAATTAGTGGGGAAAAAATATATATTATTTGCTGTTCAGCAGTGCAGTTATATGTTCTAAAGCCCTTTTTGGGGGTTGTAAGAAGGTATGATAAGTACGTGTCAATGTGGTTCCTGGCCTCAGTGGAGTAAGAGCCGATTTTTATGTGTCAGCAGCAGTAATATCACAGCCATGTAATATCACAGCCATGTATTACAGCCATGTGTAGCATGGCTGTAATATCTGATCTGGGATGGCTCTTACTGGGAGTAGTCAAAGTGCTGGGTGACTGCTCCCCACGTTCCAGGCCGGGTTTTACCAGGCATAAAAAACAGCTAGCACTGGCAGGTGGAAAGGATTACCTCTGTCTGACAGTGGAGCTCAGGAGGTCTGTGTGCTGGGATCTGGGGCCTGTGCTGGGATCTGGGGCCTGTGCTGGGATCTGGGGCCTGTGCTGGGCTGGAGAACGGAGAACAGGCCGCCTAAAGCCTGTATTTGAACTTTCTGAGGCAGAACTGTCACTAAAGTGACTTTTGTTTTATTAACCCAATTAACATTATTGGGTGTGAAGTAACACCAACACTGCAAAAGTGATGTTTTGTTTTAGGCATCATGTGTGAATAAACACTGAAGTTTGAATTACAAACTTGTATTTTGCCTCTGTACTGCGCCCGCTTATCCTAAATACCAGAGCGAATCCCCACAATTGGTGGAGGATGCAGGCAAGAGAAGTGAGGCTGGTTTGCATTTTTGGGCACAGTGGTATGTCATACATCAAACCAGCGGTATTACAACCCGTGTCCCATGACAAAATGGAGGCTGTTGTGAAGGCCCTCATGGAGGCTAATCTGCAGCAGCGAGAGACAAACCTGCAACAACGGGAGGCTAGCAAGCAGCAGCAAGAGTCCATCCAGTTGATGCTACAACACGTGATGGCTTTGCAGACAGCCCCGGTTGCGGACAACCCCGAGTGTCCACGATGCCCAGAAGGCAGTCCGTGCGGCGATTCCTAAGATAACATGCGCAGACAGCATTGAAACCTACCTGGCGATGTACGAGAAAGTGGCCACAAGGGAGAAGCTACCAGGAAACCAGTGGGCTGAGGTCGTCGCTCCATTCCTGGCAGGTGTATTTCTACTTGCCGGACGATCAAGTGGTCAACTACCAAAAAAGTGAAGGGTAGGATTTGGCCAAGACTGGGGGTGAATGTGTTGGTCCGGGCCCAGCGGGTACTTTAGTGGAGGTTTAATCCGGCTGAGCCCGCGAGACCCCAATATTATGACTTACTCCACCTTAAGTGGCTACAGCCTGAGGTGCTGAGTCCCATGGCTATGCTGGATAGACTATTGGCTGATATGTTCTGGAGGCATTTACCACCCCCTCTCCAGCAATGGATCGGCCAGGTCTCTCCAGGTAATGCCCTTGAGATGGTCGACCTGGTGGAACGCTATGAGGCTACACAGAATCTACAGGGGAGTTCTTTTGGGAGGGGGGAAATCAAATCCCATAAATCTCCACCCCAGAGCCGGCAACTTGTGTCAACCAAACCTGCCCGGGATGTACCCCCTATGGATCTGGCTCCGATAGTCTGCTAGCGGTGTCAGGAGCCTGACTGTCCACATCAGGTGGAACCCATGGACACGAACAATGGCTTCCATCAGTCGTTATATGCCAGAACCCTGGGTACCTGAGGCCGAAGGGCCAGTGGTAAGGATGACCGCCACTTTGGTGGAACCCCACTGAGTGCAATGGTGAGAGACATGGAGGACTTGCCGCCAGGGCCTGAGCTGGCAGACCTCAATGTCTCCGGGGATAATTTTGGTACTGTACCCCACCTTATCCAGAGCCTTGGAAACTGTATTAATAGTAGATTGTGAACCACAACAAGATTGGGCAGAGTCGGTGTTCCACCGTTTTGTTGTTCAGCAGGTTATGTTGTATCGGGTAAACCATCTGCGGGGTGAACCCATTGAACAGTTGGTGGTGCCCAGGCTTATCGCAAACTCGTGTTAGAGTTAGCCCACCAGCATGTTCTCGAAGGTAATCTGGGAATGCAGAAAACACAGGACCGGATTCTACAATGGTTTTACTGGCCCAGTGTGTTTAGGGAGGTGGACGAATTTTGTAAGTCTTGCCCGACCTGCCAGGCAACTAGCTCTCAGCACCTTTTCTGTAGTCTCTTGGTACCTCTCCCGATCATTGAGGTACCGTTTAAGCGTATCGCTATGCATCTCGTTGGCCCAGTACCAAAGTCCGCTAGAGGACACCAACACGTCCTAGACTACGGCACTCGGTACACAGAGGCGGCACCACTGCGACATACATCGACTAAACTGATAGCTGAGGAGCTAATAGAAGCGGTCACCGCCGTAAAAGTTGCTGACAGCCTCTCTAAACAGGCTCAGGAGCCTCTTCCGTCCGATAACCCCAATGAACCATCACTGATTTTCATCCCTTCAAGAGCCCTGTCAAGGGCGCAGCTAGAGTAGAAAAGTGGGGAACAAACCTCATGTAATAGCCCACCATACCCAGGAATTACTTTATTTGCCTAGTGGCGAATTTCATATCGCCTATATTTTGTTCACTTGGGGTTTGATGACTCTGTGCCCAATGACATACCCCAGGTACTTAGTCTCTTCTAACCCTATCACACATTTTTTGGGTTAGCGGTTAGTCCCGCCTTCCGAAGGGAGTCTACTACAGCCTGCACTTTGGGTAGGTGACTTTCCCAGTCGGTACTGTGGATGACAATATCATCCAAGTAAGTCGAAGCGTACCGATGATGTGGACAAAGCACAATGTCCATTAGTCGCTGAAAAGTGGTGGGGGCATCATGCAGACCAAAGAGTAAGACCTTATATTGATACAGCACCTCAGACGTGATGAAGGCAGTTTTCTCTTTGGCAGCCTCCGTTAAGGGCACCTGCCAGTACCCTTTTGTGAGGTCCAAAACAGAAAAATACTGAGCTTGTCCTAACCTCTTGATGAGTTCATCCACCCGGGGAATGGGATACGCATCGAATTTGGAAACCTCGTTAAGTTTTCGAAAGTCGTTACAGAACTGTAACGTCCCGTCCGGCTTGGGTATCAATACTAAAGGACTGGCCCACTCACTTTTTGACTCCTCAATGACGTCTAGCTGCAACATTAGCTGCACCTCCTCCGATAGGGCTTGCCGCCGAGCCTCAGGTTCCCGGTAATGTTTTAACCGGACTTTTGCCTGAGGCTCAGTGACAATGTCATGCTGGATTATGGAAGTGCGTCCAGGGAAGTCAGAGAACACATCCGTGTTCCGACTAACAAACTCCCTGGCCTCCTTAATTTGTTTAGAGGAGAGGCTGTCAGCAATTTTTACTGTGGCAGACGCCTCTCTTGCATCAGACAGAGGGGCCGGTACCTCTTCTCCTAGAAAACCAGACCGCGGCCTGCCTTCTGTACAGGTTTCCCTATATTTCCAAGGTTTGAGTAAATTCGCATTGGTAAACCTGCTCCGGCTTTAGCCACCCTAGCTGGTGTACCTTGTAGTTTACATCTCCAATTTTCTCAAGTACCTCGTAGGGGCCCTGCCACCTAGCTAGGAACTTACTGTCCATGGTCGGCACCAGAACCAAAACCCGATCACCCGGCTTAAAGATCCGGACCCAAGACTGCCGATTATAGACCCGACTATGGGCTCGCTGAGCTGCCTCCATATGCTCCCTAACAAGAGGCAACACTGTCTCTATCCGATCTTACATCTGGGTAACGTACTCAATGACACTTTTATGTGGAGTGGGTTGTTGTTTCCACATCCAAGAGACAGCGTGGGGGTCTGCCATACAGCAGTTCAAAGGGCGAGAACCCAGTAGAGGCCTGGGGTACCTCTAACACTGCGAACATGAGATAGGGCAGAACAAGGTCTCAGTCCTTCCCATCTTTAGCCACCACACTTTTCAACATATTTTTTAATGTTTGTTTAAACCTTTCTACCAGACCGTCCGTTTGCGGATGGTAAACGGATGTCCGTAGTTGTTTTATGTGCAGCAACTTACAGAGTTTCCTCATCACCTTGGACATAAAAGGGGTCCCTTAGTCAGTCAGAACCTCTTTTGGTAGTCCTACTCAGAAAAACATCTCCATTAACTCCTTAGCTATGAGTTTGGCTGAGGTATGTCGCAGTGGCACCGCCTCCGGGTACCGAGTGGCGTAGTTTAGAATGACTAGGATGTGTTGATGCCCTCTGGCGGACTTCGGTACTGGGCCTATGAGTTCCATAGCTATTTGGTCCAACGGGTACTTCGATAATCGGGAGAGGTACTAAGGGACTATGGAAATGTGGCTGTAGGCTAGTTATCTGGCAGGTCGAGCAAGACTTACAAAACTCTTCCACTTCTTTGAATATGCACCCTGTAGTTGGTTTGCCTGAAAAAACATATCCCGATGAACCACAAAATGGGGAAACACTGACACTGCCCTAGGTTGTTGTGGTTCACTATCTACTATTAACACATTTTCACAGGTGTGGGATAGGGGTGGGTCCCGACATTGGGCAGTACCAAAATTATCCCCAGAGACATTGAGGTCTGCCAATTCAGGCCCCGGTGGCAAGTCCTCCATGTCTCCCACCATCACACTTAGAGGGGTTGTCTCCCCCTCTTCAACCGAAGTGGCAGTTACCGCAACCGCTGGCCCTTCGGTCTCAGGTTCCCAGGGTTTTAGTCTCCCCCCTGAGCTGGGCCACTCTGCTAGGGTTACCCCTGTCTCATGGGTATCAGTCACCATCATAGCAGGCCACAGTGCCGGGAAGCCCGGGAAGTCTCTCCCTATTATAAGTTTGTAGTGTAGATTTGGAAGCAACTGCCACTTTGTGAGTCCATCTGCCAGCCCCTGTGGTTAGAGACACCAGGGCGGTGGGATAGTCTTTTAAGTTTCCATGGATGTACATGACCCCGACTTTCCGGCCAGTATGCTCCGCTGACCCTACCAGGGGAGCATACCAGGGGAGCCTTTACTAGGGACACCAGACTCCCTGAGTCCAGCAGAGCCTTCACTGGAGTGTCTCCTACCTCCACCTGGCACAGGTGGTTTAGAGTCTTTGGGGTACCTGCTGCACACAGCTTTCTGGCATATAGCGACTGATGGTAGCTATAGTTAGCATCCATTGGTTCCACCTGATAAGGACAGTCAGCTCTTACATGGCCCGACTCCTGACACTGCCAGCAGACTATCGGAGCCAGGTCCGTAGAGGGTACATCCCGGGTGGGTTTGGTTGGTACAAGTCGCCGGGTCATTATTTAAACTTTCTAAAGCAGAACTGCCACCAAGGTGACTTTTGTTTTATTAACTTGCCATTGGGTGTGAAGTAACACCAACACTGCAAAAGCGATGTTTTGATTTTGGCATCATGTGTGAATAAACACTGAAGTTCGATTTACGAACTTGCATTTGGCTTCTGTACTGTGCCTGCTTAGTGACTTGCCTTGCAACGTTGGGGTCCTAGGTTCAAATCCAACCATGGAGTTTGTATGTTTTCCCCGTGTTTGTGTGGGTTTCCTCCCACACTCCAAAGACATACTGATAGGGAACTTAGATTGCAAGCTACTGTCTGTAAAGCGCTGGGGAATATAGCATTGCTACAGTCAGATCCATAAATATTGGGACATTGACACAATACTAACATTTGTGGCTCTATACACCACCACAATGGATTTGAAATGAAACGAACAAGATGTGCTTTAACTGCAGACTGTCAGCTTTAATTTGAGGGTATTTACATCCAAATCAGGTGAACAGTGTAGGAATTACAACAGTTTGCATATGTGCCTCACACTTTTTAAATCTTTCAACCAACAAACATATAGGTCCCTCAGGAGGTTGCGACGCTATATTTAATATATTATAAGGTTCAAAGGTGTCTAGGACCTAAGCGTAGAATTTGCATACCTCTCTGACTAGTGTAATATAAAACATAATTCTTTATTGTGTACTCCTTAAAATCATATAGAACTCTTTGGGAACTAATTTAAAATTCCTCAGGAAGGACAGGAGGGAGTTTGTATATTTGTGTGTTAGGTTATATCACGTATTCATATAAACCATATCTCGGTGGGATGCCTGATTCTTTCTCAGGTCTCTCACCCTTACTATTTTGTTTTATCTGTCGCTGTCTAGATAAATTCTCCCACTCTAGGGCCCCTACCTCTCTATCCTGAACTAAAAATCTTTGCCTGCATCCCTACATGTTTCGCCGTTTAATTCAGCATCTTCAGGAGATGGCGTGCAGGTTTGAAATGTGGAGGCGGTCCCTGGGCTTTAAACCCCGGTTTTAGTAGGCGGGATCGTTCCACCCAATCATTAAGTGCCATAGCCTGAAGGACAGTTTTTTGACCAATCAATTGCAAGTGTCGGTGCCCCCTGGAGACGTCACTTGTCCAGCGCTGATGACGTAGTGTCTCACTTCTCTGACACATCCCTCCTGCATGTTCCTCGTCGGTGTACCGCGCCTGCGCTAAAACTTAGAACATTATAGGCGCCTTTCCAAGTACTGCGTCTGCGCCAGACTTCTCTTTTGCCTGACTCGGAATGCCTTTCGGTGCGCATGCGTCCCCACTTAGAGGATTTTTGTTTTCCTGCGCTTGTTCCAGGTATCTTGATAAAATACATGAATTCTTACTTAGAGACTTTGTTCTTTTCTTCTCTAATACTATCCGGTACCTAGACTTTCCCTTCCGGCTAGCAGCGCCTAATAGAGCCCCTGTACTTGCATTCTCATTTGGATTCATCCATGATAGCCTCATCATGCTATTCTATTTAGTTCATCTTCATATTCCATACAGAGTGTTATACATTGTTCTTTGGTCTTAATATCCCTCACTTCTTATTATGTTTTTATTTTTATTTTTTTATTAGTGTGTCTCTTTTATTAGTACTTTCTCTTTTTTGTCTATTACTGGATATCATCCTATTTTTCTTAGTTATTTTACTTGCACTTGATGTTGGATGCACTATAGATTTCTCTTTTTCCTTTCTTTTCTTTTCTTTTATTTTGAGTTCCCCTTTTCCTTATATCATAATTCTCCACATTATTTTTCATTTTTCTAAGCTTGTATACTGCCATTTACTCCAAATTTATAAAAAGGGAGCAAAGGTAAAACCCTCATTTAGACCATTGGGTGCTAATGAAGGGAGACGATATATCCATCTAGTCTCCTCTTGTTGAAGTTTTTTTATCCAAACTGCCTTGTCTAGGGCTTGCCTGTATTTTTTGTATCCCCCAAATCTTCAGGCCTGTGGTTTGGCCATTGTGATTCCTCTGCAGATGTCTTGACAGAGGTGTTACCTCGTTTGTGTTTAAGAAGCTAAAATGTTTGGAAATCCTTCTTCTCAATTCTTGAATCGTCTTACCTATGTATAATTTTTTGCACTCACATTGTATTCCATACACAAGGCCAGTGCTCCTACAGTTCATGTACTCCCTGATCTTGTAAATTTTCCCATCTACTGGGTTAACAAATTCTTTCTTAGGAGTCATAAACTTGCAGAAACTACATGCTCCACATGGATACGAGCCTGTTGTTTTAAGCCATGTTTCTTTTTTTCTAAAAGATCTTTGAAAATGGCTCTGCACCATCATTTTCTTCAGATTCGTTCCTCGCCTATATGTGACACTAGGGCTCTTTGGGAGGATCTGTCCCAGATCTTTATCAGCCTTTTGGACATGCCAGTGTTTCTTAAGGATGTTATATACCTGTTTATTCTGGACATCAAAGGTTCCTATGCATCTGATCACTTTCTCTCCATCTTTTCGTGTTTTTGTTAGGAGGTCATTTCTATCCATGTTCTTAGCCCTATTATATGCTCTCTGCAATACTTTTTTGGGGTAGCCCCTCATCCGGAACCTGGAATAGAGTATATTACTTTCTCTATTAAAGGCCTCATCATCTGTACAATTCTGTCTTGCCCTAATGTACTGGCCTATAGGGATCCCTTTCTTTAGGGGTTGTGGATGAAAGCTCTGCCAATGTAAAAAACTATTGGTGGATGTTGGCTTTCTATATATTTCAGTTTGAACCCCCCCCCCCTTCCAGCCAATATAATCTTTAGATCTAGAAAACTGATGCTATGTTGTTGAAGCTCAGTGGTGAACTTGAGACCTAGACTGTTATTATTTAGTTTCTCAGTAAATTGGGTGAACTCTGTTCTTGTCCCATCCCAGAAAATTAGGATATCGTCTATAAACCTACCCCAAAATAATATTAAATCGGTGAATTGTGTGTTGGCCTCTGTGAAAATGTGTTGATCTTCCCACCACCGTAATAACAAATTAGCAAAACTTGGTGCACTAACCGTGCCCATTGCAGTCCCATGTGTCTGCAAATAAAAAGTGCCATCAAAAATAGAATAGTTGTGAGTGAGAAGAAAACGTAAGAGTTGTATTACGAAATTATTGTGATTGTGAAATTGTGTTCCCTTAGTATATAGGTATTGCTTTACCGCTCGTATTCCTGCTTCGTGTTCTATACTAGTGTATAGGGCCTCTACATCGAGGCTTGCTATGAGGGTGTTTGGGCCTACTTGGATATCCTTGAGTTTCTTCACCATATCTAATGTATCTTTTATATAGGATGGAAGGGTTTCAACGAAGGGTCTAATAACTACATCCACGTACGTGCTGATGCCTTCACACAAGTTGTCATTCCCGGATACAACGGGCCTATCAGGTAAGGGGTCTCGCTTTCTATGCACCTTTGGTAGAGCATAAAAAGTCGCTAATGTAGGACAGGGATTAAATAAGATTTTATATTCTTCCTTGGAGATCAAATTCTCATCCTTTGCCTTCTTTAAAAGGATTTCTAGTTCTATTTTTAACTTAGCTGTGGGGTTGGACTCTAATTTTTTATATGTTTTTTCATCCTTTAAGAGTCTCTTCACCATATCAATATAATATTCTTGCTTTAATAGGACAATGTTTCCCCCTTTATCAGAGGGTTTCACCACTAAGCCCTCCCTTTTCATAAGGCCAGCTAAGGCATCCTTCTCTTGTGAGGTCAGGTTGCTACCCACCTCGCTCTTTTTTGTCCTAATTGTTTCAAGATCTTTTGTTACTAGATTTACAAAAGTTTCTACACTGGCATACCCTGAAAAGGGGGGTGTATATTTAGATTTCGGATGCAGATCCGTGAATGGTGCTTGAGGTGGTTGACTATCTCCCCTACTTTCTCTTGACAGCTCTTCCAAGACTGCAAGAGCTTCCCGTTCTCTTTTACCTGGGTCCTGTCTCTCCTTTTCCTTAAATTCTTTGTGTAAGGCCAGTTTTCTGGCAAATAGGTTGACATCTTTGACCCAGGTAAAACAGTCAAAACCCGGTGTAGGAGTAAATGAGAGACCTTTACTTAAAAGGGATACATACTGTGGTTCTAAATCTATTCCAGCTAAATTGATGATCTGTAGACTGGTAATCTCATCTATATTCTTTGTTGTTGGTTGTATCCCCATTTGTCCCTGTCTCTCAGTTGAACACCTGGCACTAAAAAAGATGGAGGCATTGTGAAAATCCCTTGTGTCCCATTCTGTGGAGTAACTTCTTGTGTTCCATGTACCAATGATGGCACAGATATAGAAGAAGTGGAGGGTATAGTAGATTGTGCATTTATGCCCCGAGTGTTGGGTATTTGATTCATCTGTGGGTGACCCTGCCATTGCAAACTTTGATTTTGTCCTTTAGAGGACACTGGTTCCTCTATAATACTTATTCTTCTTTTTTGCTCCTGTTCTGGGATATTTCCCACTCCCTTCAGATTCCGAATTATATCGGTTTCTGAGATATCCGTATAATCTCCTTGGTCAGTGTTTCTAGGGTAGAATGGTTTACTGATATTTTTGTTGTTATAAATATACTCAGTGACAAAATCTCTTTTATCCCTCAGGTACTTTTTATGGTTCCTTTCCTTAATTTCAGTTTATAAGTTTTCTATATTTCTTGTAGCCTTGTTTCCAGTGCCCTAAAATCGGTTTGGGTTAGAAAAATCTGGATATCAGCTATCTCTTTCTCAATCTGTGAAGCCAATTTGGTAAGTAGCTTTTTTTCATATTCGCATATATATGCCTGCATACATAAAGAATTATCTGTGATTAAATCCTCCCAACCCTTAATGAACTCTGTATCTTCTTGATGCGCATTCGGGGTAATGCGGATACGCATCCCCCTATACACAATTTTCTGTTGGAGATACGTCTCTAGACTCGTAATCTCCCATAAGGATCTTACATATCTTTTATATGTCTTGCTTATCTCTTTAAACGCCTGAGATATATCCAGGCTATTCAGAGGAAGGTTATCACTTGAGAATACAATATTGGCTTCTGACAAAAATATCTGACTGTTTAGGTGGTTTGAAACGAAACCCGCCATACCCCTCCCATACTGGATCAATGATTGTGGGTTACAAGAATTGTCAGGGGTTAAATTCTAGGGATCCCTAGATTAACAGTTTGGATCTTTGAATGGCATATGTGAGAACCCAGTAAGAGTTGGGCGTCTTAGCCCTTTTTAAATCTTTCAACCAACAAACATATAGGTCCCTATGCATGATGAGGCTGCAAGTACAGGGGCTCTATTAGGCGCTGCTAGCTGGAAGGGAAAGTCTAGGTACCGGATAGTATTAGAGAAGAAAAGAACAAAGTCTCTAAGCAAGAATTCATGTATTTTATCGAGATACCTGGAACAAGCACAGGAAAACAAAAATCCTCTAAGTGGGGACGCATGCGCACCGAAAGGCATTCGGAGTCATGCAAAAGATAAGACTGGCGAAGACGCAGTACCTGGAAAGGCGCCTATAATGTTCTAAGGTCTAGCACAGGCGCGGTACACCGACGAGGTGACGTCATCAGTCTGAGTCGGAATATGCAGGAGGGACGCGTCAGAGAAGTGAGACACTACGTCATCAGCGCGGGACAAGTGACGTCTCCAGGGGGTGCCGACACTTGCAATTGATTGGTCGAAAAACTGTCCTTCAGGCTATGGCACTTAATGATTGGATGGAACGATCCCACCTACTTAAACCAAGGGTTTAAAGCTCAGGGACCGCCCCCACATTTCAAACCTGCACACCATCCCCTGAAGACGCCAAATTAAATGGCGAAACATGTAGGGATGCAGGCAAAGATTTTTCGTTCAGGATAGAGAGGTAGGGACCCCAGAGTGGGAGAATTTATCTAGACAGTGACAGATAAAACAAAATAGTAAGGGTGAGAGACCTGAGAAAGAATCAGGCATCCCACCGAGATATGGTTTATATGAATACGTGATATAACCTAACACACAAATATACAAACTCCCTCCTGTCCTTCCTGAGGAATTTTAAATTAGTTTCCAAAGAGTTCTATGTGATTTTAAGGAGTACACAATAAAGAATTATGTTTTATATTACACTAGTCAGAGAGGTATGCAAATGCTACGCTTAGGTCCTAGAGACCTTTGACCCTTATATCACACTTTTTAAGGGACCAAAAGTAATGGGACAGAATAATAATCATAAATCAAACTTTCACTTTTTAATACTTGGTTGCAAATCCTTTGCAGTCAATTACAGCCTGAAGTCTGAAACGCATAGACATCACCAGACGCTGGGTTTCATCTCTGGTGATGCTCTGCCAGGCCTCTACAGTCTTCAGTTCCTGCTTGTTCTTGGGGCATTTTCCCTTCAGTTTTGTCTTCAGCAAGTGAAATGCATGCTCAATCAGATTCAGGTCAGGTGATTGACTTGGCCATTGCATAACATTCCACTTCATTCCCTTAAAAAACTCTTTGGTTGCTTTTGCAGTATCCTTTGGGTCATTGTCTATCTGCACTGTGAAGCGCCATCCAATAAATTCTGAAGCATTTGGCGGAATATGAGCAGATAATATTGCCCAAAACACATCAGAATTCATCCTGCTGCTTTTGTCAGCAGTCACATCATCAATAAATACAAGAGAACCAGTTTCATTGGCAGCCATACATGCCACGCTACCACCATTATGCTTCACTGATGAGGTGGTATGCTTAGGATCATGAGCAGTTCCTTTCCTTCTCCATACTCTTCTCTTCTCCTCACCCTGGCACAAGTTGATCTTGGTCTCATCTGTCTATAGGATGTGGTTCCAGAACTGTGAAGGATTTTTAGATGTCGTTTGGCAAACTAATCTGGCCTTCCTGTTTTTGAGGCTCACCAATGGTTTACATCTTGTGGTGAACCCTTTGTATTCACTCTGGTGAAGTCTTCTCTTGATTGTTGACTTTGACACACATACACCTACCTCCTGGAGAGTATTCTTAGTCTGGCCAACTGGTGTTTTCTTCACCAGGGAAATAATTATTCGGTCATCCACCACAGTTGTTTTCCGTGGTCTTCCGGGTCTTTTGGTGTTGCTGAGCTCACCGGTGCATTCCTTCTTTTTAAGAATGTTTCAAACAGTTGTTTTGGCCACGCCTAATGTTTTTGACTATCTTTCTGATGGGTTTGTTTTGTTTTTCAGCCTAATGATGGCTTGCTTCACTGATAGTGACAGCTCTTTGGATCGCATCTTGAGAGTTGACAGCAACAGATTCTAAATGCAAATAGCACACTTGAAATAAACTCTGGACCTTTATCTGCTCATTGTAAGTGGGATAATAAGGGAATAACACACACCTGGCCATGGAACAGCTGAAAAGCTAACTGTCCCATTACTTTTGGCCCATTGACAAGTGGGAGGCACATATGCAAACTGTTGTAATTCCTACACCGTTCACCTGATTTGGATGTAATAACCCTAAAATTAAAGCTGACAGTCTGCAGTTAAAGCACATTTTGTTTGTTTCATTTCAAATCCATTGTGGTGGTGTATAGAGCCCAAAATATTAGAATTGTGTCGATGTCCCAATATTTATGGACCTGACTGTATATAAGTGCATTAAGAAATATATATATATATTTTTTTATACAAAGAGGATAAGGATAGATTATATACAGTGTATATATATATATATATATATATATATATTTATTTATTTATTGTAGGAAGGCACAAAGGACAAAAAACCATCGTTGATGGTAGATATGTGTCACCGAGGTTCCTGGCCAGGTGTCAGCTATAGGTGGTTGACACTTTGGTTATTTAGTATAGCTGTGAATAGCTGATCCGGGGCGACTCTTACTGGGAGTAGTTATAGTGCTGGGTGGGTGACTATTCCCCACGTTCCAGGCCAGGTTTTGACTTATCTACAAAACAGCCAGCAGTGTCTGGTGGGGGTGATTACCTCACCCCCACATGACACTGTATGTGGACAAAGCAAGGTCCACATACACCCCGTGGGGTTACAGTACTATGCAATACCCTACCTGTGTGATTCTATAGATACGGGACTTTATTGTTTCTTTAAGGCCTACTGGAGCAAGCAGGTCACTGCCGTTTACTGCCTTATTGTTTTGTCCTGAATAAAAGACAACCGTTTGTTTTCACAGTTAAAAGGCTGCTGCTGTGTTCTTATCTTGGGGCAGATCCCTACAATTGGTGGAGGATGCGTGCATAGCAAATGTTGCAAGGAGCAACAGCAAGTTAAAAGGCGGGAAGCCAAATTGTTTTTGTTGGACATTTAAAAGGCCAGTAGCCTAAGTTACTGAACTGACCTTTTGAAAGAACATTTTTGTCACTGGATGTCCTGGGTTAAGGCTGCTATTAGAATAAAAGACCAGGCGGATAAAATGGAGGATCTTGTAAAGCACCTCGTGCAGGCCAGCACCCAACATCAGTAAGCTCATGCAGAGTTAGTACGAGCACAACAGGAGACCAACCAGCTCCTCATAGAGCAAATGGCCATGATGGCAGAAGCCATCCGGGTCAAG
Organism: Bufo gargarizans; assembly: GCF_014858855.1. Taxonomy (NCBI): domain Eukaryota; kingdom Metazoa; phylum Chordata; class Amphibia; order Anura; family Bufonidae; genus Bufo; species Bufo gargarizans. The sequence goes on from NC_058085.1 coordinate 94,752,576, forward strand.
GAGACCCCAGCTTCCCATAGTAATGAGGACTGCCAGCGAGCATGGTGGACGGTATGAGAAGCAATGCAAAAAATAACCACAAAAGAAGACATACTGTAGAAGCCTTCCTCTTTGAGCGGGTTGCTGAGCGTGAGAGACTACCAGCTGAGCAATGGGCCGAGGTCTTGGCCAGATTTCTCTCAGGTGAACCCCAGAAGGCTTATTATGACTTGTTACTGCAGGATGCAGGGAAATATCCCAAACTAAAAAGAGAACTTGACACATATGGGGGTAACTGTCACAGTCCAGGCTCAGAGGGTGCATCAATGGGGATTTAGGAGAGGCAAGCCCCCTAGGTCCCAAATGCTTGACCTACTGCACCTCGTCTTGAAATGGCTACAGCCGGATGTCTGTTCCCCAGTCAAAATGGTGAAGTGGGTCGTAATGAACGGCTTCATGCACGCTCTCTCCAAGCCAGTGCAGTGCTGGGTTGCGCAAGGAAACCCTCAGACCGCAGATGACTTAGTAGGCTTGGTAGAGAGATATTTTGCAGTAGAGAAGACCATAGCTGACTCGGGGTCCCTGACCTCCCCATACTGGAATGCACGGAGTGACTCTGAAGGTCAGAGGTAAGGACTAAAAACTGCTCGGGAAGGACGTTCTAATGCCAAGAGCATACCAGAGCCAATGCCAAGACCTTCCCTAAGAGAAATCATCTGCTGGAGATGCCATGCCCCAGGACATATGGTGGCCCAGTGCCACCTCAACTCTGACCAAATGGACTGTTCCGTGGGGAGATGGAGCTCCATGTTTGCATGTAGTGCTGTTCCAAATTCTGGGGCGAGACTTCCATTCTGTTTAAACAGCGTTAATCACACCTCCACAACTGGACTTCTGGACTCGGGCAGCCATGGTCACGCTCCTAACGGTCCACATCCCTCATAAGTTGGTTCCTGGGAAAACCTTGGGGGTCACCTGCATTCATCGCAATACCAAGGTTTACCCAGTGGCCCAGGTCACCTTAAAAACAGAGGAGGGTACGGTGTCCCACCAGGTAGAGGTGGTGCAGAGGCTGATGCATAAGATGATCATTGGCTGGGATTGTCCTTTGTTCTGGGATCTTTGGGCCAGGGCAGTACAGCCCAAAGATCTATATGGTATGGCCCAACTCTGAGATGAGACTTTAAAAGGGGCCTTAAATAATGTGGGAGTAGTGAATGGAGCACCTCAAGAGCCAGGGGCAGATGAAAGGTACCCTCACTTTGCCATGAGTGGAAACTTGTTGTACAGGATGACTAAAATCTGTGAGGAATTAGTGGAACAGCTTGTGGTACCAAAGCCATATAGACCCTTGGTAATGGACCTGGCGTATGGCCTTGTCTTAGGGGTACACTTGGGTGGAAGTAAAGACCCTTCAAAGGGGTTTACACCGGTTTTATTGGCCAGGGTGTTACAGAGAAATTAGGGATTATTGCCAGTCCTGCTCTGTGTCAGGTAACCTCCCCAGTCACCAACTTCTGCAGCCCTCTAATACCATTGCCTATTATCGAGGTCCCCTTTGAGAGAATAACGATGGATTTGGTAGGGCCCTTGGTGAAGTCCGCTAGGGGGCAACAATACAGTCATGTGAAAAAATTAGGACACCCTTTGAAAGCATGTGGTTTTTTGTAACATTTTTAATAAAAGGTTATTTCATCTCCGTTTCAACAATACAGAGAGATTAAAGTAATCCAACTAAACAAAGAAAACTGAAGAAAAGTCTTTTCAAGATCTTCTGTAAATGTCATTCTACAAAAATGCCTATTCTAACTGAGGAAAAAGATAGGACACCCTCACATGTATTCCCTCTTAAATTGGCTCAGATCTCACACAGGTATATCACACCAGGTGCACATAATTAGTAGATCGTTACTCTGCATGTTGAATGAGGCTTGCCCTATTTAAACCTCAGACATTTAGTTTGGTGTGCTCCTGACTGTTGAAGTGAGAGTGAGCACCATGGTGAGAGCAAAAGAGCTGTCAGAGGACTTCAGAAAAAAGATTGTAGCAGCCTATGAGTCTGGGAAGGGATTTAAAAAGATCTCAAAAGATTTTGAAATCAGCCATTCCACTGTCCGGAAGATAGTCTACAAGTGGAGGGCTTTCAAAACAACTGCCAACATGCCCAGGACTGGTCGCCCCAGCAAGTTCACCCCAAGAGCAGACCGCAAGATGCTAAAAGCGGTCTCCAAAAACCCTAAAGTGTCATCTCGAGAACTACAGCAGGCTCTGGCTACTGTTGATGTAGAAGTACATGCCTCTACAATCAGAAAGAGACTGTACAAGTTTAACTTGCATGGGAGGTGTGCAAGGAGGAAACCTTTGCTTTCCAAGAGAAACATCGAGGCCAGACTGACATTTGCCAGAGATAAAGTTGACAAAGACCAGGACTTCTGGAATAATGTTCTTTGGACAGATGAGTCCAAAATTGAATTATTTGGACACAACAGCAGAGGACATGTTTGGCGTAAACCAAACACAGCATTCCAAGAAAAGAACCTCATACCAACTGTGAAGCATGGAGGTGGAAGTGTCATGGTTTGGGGCTGCTTTGCTGCAGCAGGACCTGGTCAGCTCACCATCATAGAATCCACGATGAATTCTACTGTGTATCAGAAGGTGCTTGAAGAACATGTGAGACCATCAGTTAGAAAATTAAAGCTGAAGCGGAACTGGACCATGCAACATGACAATGACCCAAAACATACTAGTAAATCAACCAAAGATTGGCTGAAAAAGAAGAAATGGAGAGTCCTGGAATGGCCAAGTCAAAGTCCAGATTTGAATCCCATTGAGATGCTGTGGGGTGACTTGAAAAGGGCTGTACGTGCAAGAAACCCCTCAAACATCTCACAGCTGAAAAAGTTCTGCATTGAGGAGTGGGGTAAAATTTCCTCAGACCGATGTCGAAGACTGGTAGATGGCTACAAGAACCGTCTCACTGCAGTTATTTCAGCCAAAGGAGGTAACACTCGCTATTAGGGGCAAGGGTGTCCTATCTTTTTCCTCAGTTAGAATAGGCATTTTTGTAGAATGACATTTACAGAAGATCTTGAAAAGACTTTTCTTCAGTTTTCTTTGTTTAGTTGGATTACTTTAATCTCTCTGTATTGTTGAAACGGAGATGAAATAACCTTTTATTAAAAATGTTACAAAAAACCACATGCTTTCAAAGGGTGTCCTAATTTTTTCACATGACTGTATATATTAGTTGTAATGGATTATGCCACCCGGTACTCTGAGGCAGTGCCCTTGAGAAAACCTTGGAGGAGGCCTATCGCCAGAGAGCTGTTTCAGATTTTTTTCCAGAAAATGGCTGCCGAGGAGATCCTGATCGACCAGGGGACCCCGTTCATGTCAAGGGTAATGCAGAATCTCTGTAAAGTACTTAAAGTTACTCAGTTACGGACCTCGGTTTACCACCCACAGACAAATGGCTTGGTAGAATGTTTTAACAAAACCTTGAAGGCTATGTTGAAGAAAGTGGTTGAAAAGGATGGCCGAGATTGGGATTATTTGTTGCATTACCTACTGTTCTCAATCAGAGAGGTGCCTCAAGTGTCAACAGGGTTCTTGTCTTTTGAGGCAGGCATCCTCGAGGGATGTTAGATATAGCTAAGAAGACCTGGGAGAGCAAATAGCTCAGGTAATGCCCATTGTGAAGGACCATTTTCTCCAGGCTCAAGAGGTACAAGCTAAAATATATCAACGGTCGGCCTGTCTTAGACAGTTTAGTCCAGGGGATCGGGTTCTATCCCTAGTGCCCACAGTGGAGAGCAAGTTCCTGGCAATATAGGAAGAACCCTATAAAATAGTAAAGAGGGTGGGTGAAGGTAACTATTGGGTACTTTAGCCAGGTAGGAGAAAGCCCTCAGATTTATCATATCAACTAGCTTAAGCCATAGAAAGATAGGGATCCTCCTGAAGCGCCTTGTCTGACCAAACCAGACGCCACCATAGAGAATGCCCTGTCCCCTTCCCAAAAATACCAATTCAAGCTCCTGTTGCAGCAGAATAGGGAATTGTTTATGGAAACACCAGGGTTAACAAATGTCGTGGAACATGAGATTATCACGGAGCCTCATGCGAGAGTAAATTTAAAACTGTATAGGATTCCCAACGCCCATAGGGAGGTAGTTTCCAAGGAGTTCCAGAGAATGTTGAAGCTGGGGGTGATTGAGGAATCTAAAAGTGGGTGCTCCAGTCCCATAGTGATATTCCCTTGGTTTGCAAGGGGCCCCGACACTTTTCAGAGGGCTATGGACCAGATCTTACGCCCACACAGGAAATATGCAGCAGCTTACTTGGATGACATAGTGATCTTCAGTTGTGATTGGGAGAGTCACCTCATTAAAATTCAAGTCGTCCTGAATGCACTAAGAAAGGCCGGCTTCACTCTAAATCCAAGTAAGTGTTCCATGGGGATGGAAGAGGCCAGGTACTTAAGGTACATTGTGGGAAGAGGGGTGATAAATCCCCAAGTAAATAAGGTGGAAGCCCCGCCCACTTACCAAAAAACAGGTTAGGCATTTCTCTGTATTGTTGGATATTCTAAGAGATTTGTCAAGCAGTTAGAGGAAATAGCAGTACCCCTGACCGACCTAACAAAGGGAGGAAAGTCTGCAATGATCCAGTCATCCCCCGAGGCAGAAGAAGCTTGTCACACGCTGGTTTCTGGCTCTGCAGGATTTTAGGGTTTCTGTAGAGCATAGGCTGGGCAGGCAACAAGGAAATGTAGATGCCCTGACTAGAGTACACTGCATGCTTGCTGAAGTTGCCCAGACCCCCGGCTTTGGGCATAGGGGAGGTATGTAGGAAGGCACAAGGAACCATAGTTGATGGTAGATATTTGTCACCGAGGTTCCTGGCCTCTGTGAAGTAAGCTGTAAATAGTATAGTATTGTGAATAGCTGATCTGCTCATCCGAGACAGCTCTTACTGGGAGTAGTTATAGTGCTGGGTGAGTGACTTCTCCCCACGTTCCAGGCCAGGTTTTGACTGGCCTACAAAAAAAGCCAGCAGTGTCATGTGGGGGTGATTACCTCTCTCTGGAGCTCTGTTAGGTGCTCTGTTGGATCAGAGTCTGAGCTGGAGTTGCTATGCCTGAAAGACTGAGGACAAAGTGAGGTCCACATACACCCCGTGGGCTCACGGTACTGTGCAATACCCTACCTGTGTGATTCTATAGATACGGGACTTTATTGTTTCTTTAAGGCCGGCTGGAGCAAGCTGGTCTCTGCCGTTTACTGCCTTATTGTTTTGTCAAGAATAAAAGACAACCGTTGCTTTGTTTTCACCGCTAAAAGTCTGCTGCTGTGTTCTTATCTGAAGGCTACCATTGGGGCAGATCCCTACAATATATATGTGTATGTGTGTGTATATATATATATATATATATATATATATATAGTGTGAGACAGTGACTGGAAAAGTAGTAGAGAATCGTTATATTTCACCTAGGTTTCTTTCATATACCATGTACTAGGCTACAGGAGGTGGATATCTCAACTAAGAAAACTGGGTGAGATATCAGAAATCCAGGAAAGATGGTCTGCCTTAGCAAAACATAGTTTGCTGAGGACTTTAGTAAAATGGTGTTGTCGGGCTTTGATTTTAAGGGAATGCGGATGCAGGTTGGTAGCGGGGCTCCTCAATCCCTTTCTGTCCAGAACAGGTTTCATATAGAGCTCTCAGCCAGGTGATGGAGCTCAGCTCATTTCTGGGCTATAAAGGTTTGCACTATAAGCATGTCTGGGTGGGGGACTGGTTGAACTGACTGGCTTTCACCATTTCTACTGAAGTCTGCTCAAACAACAAAAAGGACACCGAGTTTATTTTGAATTGTGTCGTGTGGCTGGTAGTAGGCCGCCCGTATAGAAAGGGTAATTTTATGTTTAGTTAGTGCTCCGCCGAGCAGGAATTTATTTTATAGTTTGCCTGAATGTAAAGGCCGTATATTTTGCTTGTAAATGAGAATAAATTGTGTCACTGTCTCTGACTGCTGTGCCTACCACTATTGAGCTGACCTCCACTATAATATATATATATATATATATATATATATATATATGTATATATATATATATATATATATATACTGAAGGCCCGATGGGTATGTCGGCATCACTTGCCCTTTGATCCCTCCCCTTACACTTGTTTTGGTTCTAAATGTAACTTGGTCAGTATTGATAGATGATGTTGATCATCATGAGTTCACAGGTTTATTATATAAATATAACGTCGAAATAGATGTCACGATTATTGTATATTTTTTGATCTTGCAATTTGTATTGTAATTTTTGCACTGTTTTATTCTGTATGCTAATCACATCAACACCCACTTGTTTGATTGGATCACATGACCCGGAGGTGTGTCGTATTGCCTATATATATCCACCATATGTATTTGTTCTTTGCTTGAAAAAGGCTCTAGTGCTGAGCCGAAACGTTGCACCGCACAGGTGAATAAAGGAGAATTTTTTTATCATTTACCATTTTTTATCATCTATATATACACAAACATTGCTTCTACACACTACAAATAACCCACACTCTCTAAATATTACTTTAATACTAGTGATGAGCGAGCACCAAAGTGTCCAGGTGCTCAGTCCGAACACATGGCGATATTCGTGCGCTCGGCCGAGCACCCAATTATAATGAAAGTCAATGGGAGACAACCAGGCACCCCCTGCTCAGATGAGGGGAGGGTGCCTGGTTTATAGGTAAAGGTCTGAAAGTGATGGAAACACCTCGTTCAGGAAACAGCAGGGGGACCATGTCTGGATGCATCTTGGACTCCAATGTCGCTGCTGGGAACCATGTTGTACGGCACTTTTACAGAACAACAACAAAAACGCCCAAACCCCACGCCACGCCACCCCCCAAAAAAAAAAAACTTTTTAGAGGAAAAATTGTTTCTGTATATTCAATTGTATATACATTGTAAGTGCTGCCAAAAATTACAAGGAAGAAGCACTCCGATACAGCCTATATATCACATAAAGGAGGGCCTCATTCACATGGTGCTTCAATTGTTCAGGTACACTGCTACACTCCTAAAGCCTATGCACTAAGTGAAAGGGCTGCAAAATATTACAAGGAATCGGCACTCCAATACACCCTTTATTACACATAAAGGAGGGCATCATACACACCCTTGAAAAATTATCCTTAATGGCATGCTGGTGACCTTCCAAAACATTCGGAGCGAGGGTATGCTGGTGACCCTATAAAAAATTAGGGGCAAGTGCCTGCTGCTGAGCTGACCTTCTAAAACATTATATGTGAGGGCCTGCTGTTCAGCTGACGCTCTAAAACATTATATGTGAGGGCCAGCAGGTGAGCAGACCGCATAAAACATTAGAGGCAGGGGCGTAGCTATAGGGGGTGCAGAGGTAGCAGTCGCTACCGGGTCCAGGAGTCTGAGGGGCCCAAAGACCCTTGTGCCACATAAGACACTGGCATTATAGAAAGTGCATGCTGGTCAATTTACACCTCTGGCTGGAAGGAAAGGGGTTAGGTCAAGAATTTGGCATGAGGAGGTGCTCCCCTGCCCCTTTCCAACAAGCACTAATGGAAGGGGGGCCCAAGCTGAACTCTTGCACTAGGGCCCATGAGCTTTTAGCTACACCCCTGATTAGAGGTGAGGGCCTACCGGTGAGCAGACCGTATAAAACATTGGAGGTGAGGGCCTGAAGGTGAGCAGAGCCTATAAAACATTGTAGTGAGGGCCTACAGGTGAGCAGACCATATAAAACATTAAAGGTGAGGGCCTACCGGTGAGCAGACCATATAAAACATTGGAGGTGAGGGCCTGAAGGTGAGCAGACCCTATAAAACATTGTAGTGAGGGTCTACAGGTGAGCAGACCGTATAAAACATTAGAGGTGAGGGCCTACCGATAAGCAAACCGTATAAAACATTGGAGGTGAGGGCATGAAGGTGAGAGAACCCTATAAAACATTGTAGTGAGGGCATATATACTGTATGGAAGAGGAGGAGGAGGATGAGAAAACAAGGTTCAAACATATACCCTTTTTTTGCGGTGAAAGGGGTGCATCTGAATCTTGTGGATTGAGTACATTATAAAGCATACATTTACATTTAAATTGCATTTTTCTTTCTTATTAGCCCAGCTTTCCTCTGGTGGAGTGGAGAAGTCAGGGGCAATCCAGGCCTTGTTAATTTTTATCTGAGTGGACAAGCAAATATGCTTATCTGTTATAATGCCACCAGCAGCACTAAATACACGCTCAGACAATACGCTAGGGGCAGGGCAGGCCAGGACCTCCAAGGCATAGAGCGCAAGTTCGTGCCACGTGTCCAGCTTGGACACCCAGTAGTTGTAAGGCACCAAGGAATCATTGAGGACGCTGACACGGTCTGCTATGTATTCCTTCACTATCTGCCAAAACTTTTCCCGCCTTGGGCCATAGGCCGCGCTTCAGGGTGCGGTTGCTGGCAGCGTGTCATGAAAGTGTATGCCTTGGAGAGTATTGCTCTGCCTTTGTTGGAACTGGAGTGTGTTATTGTTGTCTGCCTTCCTTGTTTGCCTAGGGAAGTACGGACTCTGCCGCCAGCTTTGTCAGATGGAAATGTTTGGAGCAATTTCTCAACAAGGACCTTCTGGTATTGCACCATTTTACTTGCCCTTTCCACAACAGGAATGAGAGATGAGAAGTTTTCTTTGTAGCGAGGGTCGAGAAGGGTGAACACCCAGCAATCCGTGTTATCTAAAATGCGTATAACGTGAGGGTCGCGGGAAAGGCAGCCTAACATGAAGTCAGCCATGTGTGCCAGAGTACCGACAGGCAAGACGTCTATGTCGACGTCAGGATGACTCTCTATCTCCTCATCCTCCTCCTCATCCCCTTGTGCCCATCCACATCGAACCAATGGAATTAAAGTTCCATCGGTAGTACCCTCTGTAGCAGAGGCAACTGTCTCCAGCTCCTCCTCCTTCTCATGGTCCAATTCGCGCTGAGAAGATGAAATGTGGGTGGTCTGGCTATCACCCTCATTAAAGTGCTCCCCCATTTCCACGTCTGCCACATTCAGAGCGTGGTCCTTAATTGTGAGCAGCGATCGTTTGAGTAGACACAGAAGTGGGATGCTTATGCTGATTATAGCGTTATCGCCACTAACCATCTGTGTGGATTCATCAAAGTTTCTTAAAACCTCACAGAGGTCTGCCATCAATGCCCACTCCTCGCTTGTGAATAGTGGAAGTTGACTCGCAAAGCGATGACCATGTTGCAGCTTGAATTCTACAACTGCCCTCTGCTGCTCACAAAGCCTGGACAACATGTAGAACGTAGAGTTCCAGCGTGTGCTCACGTCGCACAACAGTCAGTGAGCTGGGAGTCCCAAGCGCTGCTGCAGCATTGACAGACCGGCTGAAGCTTTGGACAACTTGCGGAAATGGGCACACACGCGGCCTTTACTAGTAGCTCTGTCAAATTTGGGCATGTTTTAATAAACCGCTGAACCACAAATTTTAATACGTGCACTAGGCATGGCATGTGCATCAGGTTGCCGAGCTCCAAAGCCTCCACCAAGTTACGGCCATTGTCCGACAGAACCATGCCTGGTTGTAGGTTTGGTCCCTTATACCCTGCCACAGCGGTGTGCTGTTTGATCACTAGGCAGATCAGCTTCAGCATGGCCTGTTGATTTTTCCCCAAAGCAGTGATACACTGCTTCCAGCTACCGACTGATAGCTGACTGCTGGAGGTAGAAGTGGTGGAGGTAGTGGCAGAAGAGGAGGAGGAGAAGTAGGGGTTGGAGCCAAAAACATGGCAGCTGGCAGAGACCCTGATGGAAGTAGGGCTCGCAATCCTGGGCGTGGGTAGCACCTGTGCCATCCCAGGGTACGACTCACTCCCGGCCTCCACAACATTCACCCAGTGTGTGGTCAGGGAAACGTAGCGTCCCTGGCCACCAGCACTTGTCCATGTGTCAGTGGTCAAGTGAACCTTCCCAGTAACTGCATTGGTCGGGCCACGGGAGATGTTCTGGGACACATGTTGGTGTAAGGCGGGCACGGCACACCGTGAAAAATAGTGGCAGCTTGGGACTGCGTACCGAGAGACGGCCGCCTACATCAGGCTGCAGAAGGCCTCAGTCTCCCCAAGCCTATATGGCAACATTTCAAGGGCCAGTAAATTTGAAAGTTGCGCATTTAGTGCTATGGACAGTGGGTGAGTGGGTATTTCCGCTTGCATTCAAATGCCTGGGGTAAGGACAATTGGACGCTGTGCTGGGACAGGGAAGTGGATTTAGTTGCTGATGGTGCATGCGGAGGCCCAGATGCAGGGCAAGGAACATCCAGCCCTGCGCCTTCGAGAGGGGATTGGTCAGCAGTACGTAACACAGGGGAAGAGGAGGCAGTGGGGTGGCCCGCAGACCTATATTGTGGACCTAGGCATTCGGCCAACTGATTAAGGGGCTTGGATGCCATGTGGCGGATCATGCTGGTGGTGGTGAGGTTGCTGGTGTTCGCGCCCCGGCTCATTTTGCTATGGCACAGGCTGCAAACTACCACTCTTTTGTCGTCTGCACTTTCCGCAAAAAAGCGCCATACTGCGGAACACCTACCCCTTGGCAAGGGAGATTTACTCATGTGAGTGCTCCGTGTAACAGTTGCGGGCCTGTTTGGTGTGGGCCGACTTCTTCCTTTTGCCACACCACTGCATCTTACAGCTTGTTGTGGTGCTGCAGATCCCTCGTCATCTGAACTGCTTTCCTCGCTCGGCTTTTCACCTTCCCAAGTAGGGTCAGTGACCTCATCGTCCACAACTCCTCTTCCACTTCCTCATCCCCATCCTCCTGACTTGACCTAACCACAACCTCAGTGATTGACAACTGTGTATCATCCTCATCCACCTCGTGAACAAATAATTGACGTTCACCACCCTCATCTTCTTGACCCTGTGATAGGTCAAAAGGTTGTGAATCAGGGCACAAGATCTGTGCCTCTTCAAGTGTGCTTGGCGAGAGGGCCAAATATAGTGATAGCAATGAAAAAAAGGTCCTCGGAATGTCTGGTCTGGAAAGTGTGGTATCAACAGTTTGTCCGACTCCTGACTATACATGGTGGGAGAAAAAAGGATCAGGGTGAGGATTCTGTGGACCAGACTCTTTGCTAATGAGACTGGTCTTGGTGGAAGAGAGGGTGGAAGAGTTATCTTCTGCCATCCAACCGACCACCTGGTCGCACTAGTTCGACTTGGACAGTGTTGTCCTGCGACGCCCAGTTAACTGTGAAATTAAACTGGGTATGGTGGATTTTTTCTTTTTTCCAGTTTCACCAGCAGCTGGCACAGTTTCATTGCGGTCAGGGCCACGGCCTCTGCCTGAACCGTCAGCAACACGCCCACTTCCCCGTCCCTTAGTGCTCGTCTTCTTCATATTAAAAGGTTTATTCAATAGATGTTGGACAACTTATTTAAATTTTCCCCCAGCAAAATAATTCTCTGCTGGAATACTGTATATAACGTTTGTGGATTGAACACACGCACAGATGTGCCCCAAACTAGTTAAATTTGTCCTAAATCCAAAGAATTCTCTGCTGGAATACTGCAAAAAACGTTTGTGGATTGAACGCACACACAGATGTGCCCAAAAGTAGGTAAATGTGTCCCAAATACAAATAATTCTCTGCTGGAATACTGTATATACGGTTGCGGCCTAAACGGACACACAGATGTGCCCAAAAGTAGTTAAATTTGTCCCAAATAAAATGTATTCTCTGCTGGAATACTGTATATAACATTTGTGGATTGAACGCACACACAGATGTGCCCAAAACTAGTTAAATTTGTCCCAAATAAAATTTATTCTCTGCTGGAATACTGTATATAAAGTTTGTGGATTGAACAAACACACAGATGTGCCCAAAACTAGTTAAATTTGTCACAAATACAAATAATTCTCTGCTGAAATACTGTATATATGGTTGCGGCCTAAACGCACACACAGATGTGCCCAAAAGTAGTTAAATGTGTCCCAAATACAAATAATTCTCTGCTGGAATACTGTATATACGGTTGCGGCCTAAACGCACACACAGATGTGCCCAAAACTATTTAAATTTGCCCAACATATAAATAATTCTCTGCTGGAGTACTGAATATAATGGTTGCAGATTGAACACACACACAGATGTGGCACAAATTAGGTTAATTTCTCAGATGGCGCGGTGTATATCTCACTAGCAGGCACACTCTAGTGAATAAGCCCTTTTTATAATGTCTGCTAAACACACTGCTTTCTGATGACATACTGTAGATCTCACTAGCAGGCACACTAGTGAATAAGCCCCTTTTTATAATGTCTGCTAAACACACTGCTTTCTGATGGCGTACTATAGATCTCACTAATATCAAATCTTTCTGTCTTTTAAAAGCTTTTGGGTACTTAAAAAAGCGATTTTCCAGCCCTGCACCATCTGTCCCTTCCTGAAGACGCCTGTCCCTGATACTGCTGAATTTAACCCCTGGTAAAAAAAAAAATAATGCTGCTGCACTGCTGTCAAACACACACTGTAGTCCTTAAGAGGACTTTTTGATCTTTTAATAGTTTTTATGGAGTTAAATCTGTGAATTTCCAGCAAAACGCTATCTGTTCCTGCTTACTGTCTGCTCTCCCTGACGCTGAATGATCCGAACACGTGACATCGGCTCCTATATAAACTCGTATCACGTGTTCCGGTCAGCCAATCAGTGTAAGGCTAAAAGCTAACATGGATATGGCATTACACTGAAGGGAATTACTTACCTGAACTTTGATTGGCTGCTTAGGAGTCGCCAAACGTGCTGGGAGGAGACTCAAACAGTGCGACGAGCACACGTGGTATTCGGCCAAGTACCGCCACGTGCCAAGCATAGTGATGCTCGAGCCGAACCGGTACTTGGCTGAGCATGCTCGCTCATCACTTTTTAACATCCAATATACAATTACTCACACACACTGACGGCCCCTCCCTCACCTAATACTAACTGTCCCGACTGTAATATGGGGTAACCAGCTATCTCCTATAACCAGCTAGCTTTTGTAAGTTAGACAAGTAAAGGGTTAATGTGTTGTAGGCAGAAAAAGGGTTAACCTGTGGCAGGGAAAGGAGAGGGCTAATGCTAATGAGGCAGGGAAAGGGTTAATTCCAAATGCTTGTTGTCTAGGGGGAAGTAGGCAGGGAAAGGGTTAATGTAATGAATGCTAGCTAAGTATTATGAATGCCGCTTAGCCAAGTATTATGCTCGTTGTCCAGGGGAATGTTGGTCTTCAAGGGGTTACTCGTCTCCAGGGGCTGGTTCCCTTTTGTGGGGCCATTCAGCTGGACTGCCAAGCACTCCACCGCCAGGTTATTTAAAGAGGTCCTTTCATGATTTTTTTTTTGTTTGAGTACCTTTACATGCGAGGTACCCTCCACTGATGCTGCCATCCTTGTTCTTTTTTTTCAAATACCCATCGCATGCCCTGCTGTGCCTCCCTGCAGTTTTTGCACCCAGTATGTTAATAATGAGCATCAGTACAGCAAGGAGGAGATGGCAGGGTTTCTTAGTAGGTGTCTCCTTTTCCCTGGCTGTGCCATGGCCTAATCGCAGCAGAGTGCGTCACAGCCAAGAATAAAAAAAACTGCTTAATTAAACAAAAAACATTCCATAAAAGGTCCTCTTTAAACCCGGTGGGGCACGCTCCTGAGCGGACCTGCATGCAGGCGTGCGAGGCAGTGGGCTGGTGCTGTAATAAAATATCACTGAGCCAGCCCGCATATGTGCCAACACACTCTACAGCTACAGCTGACAATCTACTGTAACTCAAAAAATTAGCTGATGTACCGGCAGTAGGGAAGACACGGACAGTGAGCCCTCACTGGAACCCCACCCTCCTTCCCTGCCTACTTGCAGTGCAATCCCTAGGCTGCAAGTCCGCAACTGGTCAACATTTTTATAGTAACATAGTTTATAAGGCTAAAAAAAAGACTTCTGTCCATCCAGTTCAAACTGTTATCCTGCAAGTTGATCCAGAGGAAAGCAAAAAAAAAAAACTGTGAGGTAGAAACCGATTTTCCCCACTTTAAGGGAAAGAAAATTCATTCCTGACTCCAATCAGGCAATCAAAATAACTCCCTGGATCAACAACCCATCTCTAGTAGCTATAACCTGTAATATTATTACAATTCACAAATACATCCAGGTCCCTCTTGAACTCTTTTAGTGAACTCACCTTTACCACCTCCTCAGGCAGAGAGTTCCATAGTCTCACTGCTCTTACCATAAAGAATCCTCCTATGTTTGTGTACAAACCTTCTTTCCTCCAGACACAGAGGATGTCCCCTCGTCACAGTCACATTTCCTATGGTGCAAGAGAAACGACACACAGAGACAAAAACAACACAAAAGCAGAGTCGGACAGAAAAGGGTCAGAACCAGGCGGGCAATACAGTATCAAAATGAGAGAGGTTAGTCAAACATCCAAGCCGAGATCAGAACCAGACAGGAAAAGCAGTACCAAATCACAAGGCAGAGAGTGGTCAAAAGTAAGCCGAGGTCAAATATACAAATAATCCAAATAGATAGGGATTTGCAACACCCTAGAGTTGTGTTACTACACGCCTCTACCCCGCAATTATCTTCTAAGAGCCTGTATATTGTCATCTGATGTAATATTTTATATGTCTTCATAAATGTGCATCTAAAACCACGTTAAATTCAATTGTTCCTTTTAATTTTCCAGGTTTACCAGCAGGTGGCAGCAATGCATTGGCCGGGATCAAGTCCTAGTTTAGTATATCTAGACTAGAATGGATTATTCCACCTTAGCTCCCCCTCTGTGGAGGTGTGGACTGTTCCCACATCCTGCAGCATGGGTGGAAAAGGAAGTTAGAGTCTGTGTGTAGCCCAACCTCTGCTAGGGGTAGGGTGTGAGTGTGAGGAGTTTCCCTGCATAGGGAAGACAGCAAGGATCTTGTCTCGGCTGAGATGTGATCACATTCCCAGACTGAGCACCTGCAGCCTCAGCTGGATGAAGAGAACCACAGACAACCTCCAGAGTTCCAGGAAGAAAGCATCCCCTAAAAAATCAGAGACCTAGGAGAAGCCATTCCTCCTCAGCTAGTCATTCCCCACAAAGCAGAAGTTATAGAAAAGTGCAGATGATTAGTTCCTGCCACAATTACAGAGCTACCAAGCAGACAAATTATCCTGCAAGCTCACATTTAAAGTGCAGAAGTATTTATTCCTGCCAATGATTCCTAAAACATGCTGGGACCAGAGAACAAAGCTGTATACTGCTTGGATACAAGTTATCTTCAGTAAATAAATGTTTGAACTTCATCTAAAGGTCTGGACATAATTTCTGCTGCAAAATTCCTCTATTACTCCTACTATCACTACAGTCAAATGTATTGCAAGTGAGCCAGGAGCCAGGAGTCCTGCCATACCCAGGTAGGAGACACTATCGACACAATTATCACTACCCTATAGAGACATTATAGGCCATTGCACCACTCTGGCATTCCTAATCTGGGACGTGCGTTATAACACCTTGCAAGGGCCCTGGGGTAGTACCCTGTGCAAGCTACAATTGGCATCACAAACAAAATACAGACTATTATCCACCCGTATCCTGACCCACTGCATAAGTGGCGTCAGCGTAACCGTTCCTGGTCACTGCATTAAGTGACGTCACGAACAGGATCGGATTGTTTGCCTATCCCTACTTTAACAGGATCAAATTGTGTGCCCAACAGGATCGATTTGTGTGCTACAACAGGATCGAATTGTATGTCTAACAGTACTGCAAGATCTAAGAATTGTGCTAAAAAAACAGAAAATTGACTTTATTACTTTTGTTGCGGGACCAGAAAACGCTGCATTGTGCCATCAGCACTCCAAGGGTTAATCCGCCATTTTTTCCCTAATGGCGCAGTGTCTTCATGGCCTTCAGGAGCGCGGAAATGATGACTATGCCCTTCTAGAAGCGGTTAAACTAAAGACTGCCCACCAAGAACTCTGTAATGTGAGCAAAGGGAGTGAAGACTCCTCCCCATGGGCTCTTTCATTACTTCCTGCACTCATCCTGACTGAGCAGCCGAAGAAGATGGCGCTCCCACAAACCAAGTGGGGAGAATTGACTGTCAACGGGGAACCAGTCTTCGACAAGTACTCACCGGAGATCCGGGTTTCCCAATTGGTCGTTTGCCACAGTCCCACATCTGCCGAGTCAGCGACCCAGGCATCCTCAAAGATGGCCGCCGACGTCCAGCCCGCTCCCACACCTTTATGCTCCAGTGTTTGAAGAGGGACCCCCGTATAAAAAGAATAAAGGTCAAGGATCTGTACTGGGTTGCAGCGTACTTAGACTACCGATACAAACACAAAATGGTGGACATCTTACCAGCATCACAGAGGGCTGTCAGAATGCAGCATTTCCAGGCCTTTCTGCGAGAGATGCTACATTCTGCTGTTGCGGGCACTGGAAGAGGAATTTCCACCCACAGCGAAACAGGTATGGGTACCAATCCTACAGCGCCTGCAAAAAGAGGGCGGTTTGAAGATGTGTTGGTCACTTCGAATATGAGATCATTCTTGCAGCCAACCTATCGACAGCCACCCTCCAGATCCAGCCTCACGGAATACCTAGATTGACAGGTGTCAGACTACATCGGGTTAACGGCCAATGTGGACTCACTGATAAGCGAGGAAACCCTTGACTAGTGGATGTGCAGGCTTGACCTTTGGCGAGCGCTGGCACAGTTTGCCATGGAACTCTTGGCTTGCCCTTCGTCGAGTGTCCTGTTTGAAAGGATAATCAGCGCAGCAGGGGGGGATCGTGACCAATAAGCGCACTCGCCTAGCTCACGACAGTGTAGACTACCTCACATTTCTAAAAATGAATGAGGCATGGATCTTGGAGTAATTCAACACCTGTAATTATCACGTGTAATTGAATTTCTTCATGCCAGCCCACACATATCTACCATCACACAGAACAAAGAATGGTCCTTGCCTTTTGTATATACAGAGGCATGAAAGGCCTTTTATGTCAAGTGAATGCGTAATTTTTGGGGCCTGTACTGGCCGACAGTTACATATTTCTTTTGTGATCGCCTAATGTACCTCCAGGCACAGAATCCAAAGTTCTTTGCTGTCAGGTGAATGCCTATTGGCTAATTTTTGGGGCCTGTACTGGCCGACAGTCACATATTTGTCCTGTGACCGCCTAATGTACCTCCAGCCACAGAATCCAAAGTTCTTTCCTGTCAGGTGAATGCCTATTGGCTAATTTTTGGGGCGTGTACTGGCCGATAGTTAAATTTTTTATCTCTAGCCACATAATCATACCCCTGTCTCACTTCTCTGCCTCTCATTATGGTGGCGTATGAACCGCATTCACCATAAGGACCTTCTAATGTCACAGGGACATGTGACTATGCCCCCCGCCCCGTACTGTGCCCCTCACCCCGTACTGTGCCCCCTTATACCCTGCATTGTGCCCTCTTACCACACCTATATATCTACAGTACAGACCAAAAGTTTGGACCCACCTTCTCATTCAAAGAGTTTTCTTTATTTGCATGACTATGAAAATTGTAGATTCACACTGAAGGCATCAAAACTGTGAATTAACAATGTGGAATTATATACATAACAAAAAAGTGTGAAACAACTGAAAATATGTCATATTCTAGGTTCTTCAAAGTAGCCACCTTTTGCTTTGATTACTGCTTTGCACACTCTTGGCTATCTCTTGATGAGCTTCAAGAGGTAGTCACCTGAAATGGTTTTCACTTCACAGGTGTGCCCTGTCAGGTATAATAAGTGGGATTTCTTGCCTTATAAATGGGGTTGGGACCATCAGTTGCGTTGTGGAGAAGTCAGGTGGATACACAGCTAATAGTCCTACTGAATAGACTGTTAGAATTTGTATTATTGCAAGAAAAAAGCAGCTAAGTAAAGAAAAACGAGTGGCCATCATTACTTTAAGAAATGAAGGTCAGTCAGTCCGAAAAATTGGGAAAACTTTGAATTGTCCCCAAGTGCAGTCACAAAAACCATCAAGCGCCACAAAGAAACTGGCTCACATGCGGACCGCCCCAGGAAAGGAAGACCAAGAGTCACCTCTGCTGCAGAGGATAAGTTCATCCGAGTCACCAGCCTCAGAAATTGCAGGTTAACAGCAGCTCAGATTAGAGACCAGTCAATGCCACACAGAGTTCTAGCAGCAGACACATCTCTAGAACAACTGTTAAGAGGAGACTGTGTGAATCAGGCCTTCATGGTAGGATATCTGCTAGGAAACCACTGCTAAGGACAGGCAACAAGCAGAAGAGACTTGTTTGGGCTAAAGAACACAAGGAATGGACATTAGACCAGTGGAAATCTGTGCTTTGGTCTGATGAGTCCAAATTTGAGATCTTTGGTTCCAACCACCGTGTCTTTGTGCGACGCAGAAAAGGTGAACGGATGGACTCTACATGCCTGGTTCCCACCGTGAAGCATGGAGGAGGAGGTGTGATGGTGTGGGGGTGCTTTGCTGGTGACACTGTTGGGGATTTATTCAAAATTGAAGGCATACTGAACCAGCATGGCTACCACAGCATCTTGCAGCGGCATGCTATTCCATCCGGTTTGCGTTTAGTTGGACCATCATTTATTTTTCAACAGGACAATGACCCCAAACACACCTACAGGCTGTGTAAGGGCTATTTGACCATGAAGGAGAGTGATGGGGTGCTGCGCCAGATGACCTGGCCTCCACAGTCACGGGACCTGAACCCAATCGAGATGGTTTGGGGTGAGCTGGACCGCAGAGTGAAGGCAAAAGGGCCAACAAGTGCTAAGCATCTCTGGGAACTTCTTCAAGACTGTTGGAAGACCATTTCAGGTGACTACCTCTTGAAGCTCATTAAGAGAATGCCAAGAGTGTGCAAAGCAGTAATCAAAGCAAAAGGTGGTTACTTTGAAGAACCTAGAATATGACATATTTTCAGTTGTTTCACACTTTTTTGTCATGTATATAATTCCACATGTGTTAATTCATAGTTTTGATGCCTTCAGTGTGAATCTACAATTTTCATAGTCATGAAAATAAATAAAACTCTTTGAATGAGAAGGTGTGTCCAAACTTTTGGTCTGTACTGTATATACAGTATATATACTGTATATCTTATAGGTATTGACTTTGAAAGACTCTGTAGTGTATAATAGATATATTTTATTAGTATGCAGCATGGTGAGTCTCAAAGTGCACGACAGGACGTCAGGGAATAGCAAGGTTAACAGGGAGGCGGAGTCTGTAAATTTATTCAGAAAGACATCCCAAATGCTTAACCTCTTTAGGACACATGACGTACCTTGGCTAGATGCACCGGGGGGTCCTGTGACCCCCCCCCCCCCCCCATGTTGGCGATTGCAGAAAACCGCAGGTCAATTCAGACCTGCGGTTTTCTGCGTTTCCGGGTTATTCGGGTCTCTGAGGACCCGATAACCCGGAACAGGATGGTGATCGGTGGTGTGATTTTACCGCACCAATCACCATCCTGCGATCCTGAGAGGTGATGGTGACATCACCTCTCAGAATCGCCTTTGATTGGTAGGTGGGCGGGCCGGCGGGAGATTCAAATCATAGCAGCGCTCCTCCTTTTGTGTCCGAAGCACGAGGAGAGAGAAGCGCTGCCTGCACGTGTGGAGCATCACCCCATCTGTGCACCAGCACCCATCCTTGCCCCCAGGACCTGATCTGTGCCCCAGCACCCATCATCTTATCAGCAGGTAATTATGGAAAGTCTAGGGAAAGGTTGGGCTAGGCAGTGAAAATAAAGGGAAAGTTAGTGGTAAAAAAAGTTTTATTGCATCTCCCTAAGTAGGGTGTCTGGGGTCCACAGCACAGCTGTGTGACCCTAGCCCCCCCCCCCCAGTTTTTTTTTGTGCGTATGCTGACTGTGGCCGGCACTCTTAGCGTCCGGCCACTATTAGCGCATCACACACCCCACCGCTGATCAACTTCGGATGGTTGATCAGCGTTTTTGAATTTTTTCAAAACTTTTTTTTCACATTTGTTCACATTTTTTTGTTAGTCTTTTTTTTTTTTTGTCCTTTAGGCTTACGGTGAGTACGTGAACACCCGTGCCCCACACCCACACACACCAAATAAAGATTTACACGCATGCACACACACACGCAGACACACACTCCCCTACTCCCTTATGGCCCGCCGGATGTTCTCGGCCGAGAAGGCATACACCCAGCTTGCCTCCGAGTCCGAGAGTCCCAGTGAGGACGAGGGTGATCCCACTTTCCTGTTGTCATCCGCGTTCTCTTCATCTAGCAATGATGATGAGCCCCCAAGGCGGCGGAGACGCCGCCAGGCGGAGCAAGGGGACCGCCATGTTAGGGACCCTGTGGCCCACCCTAGTACGAGCTGCTCTGGGGCTCGTACTAGTTTTCCAGCCCACCAGTTAAATCCACCGGAGCACCCTGCCGGTGAACTTGTCTGGTGTACCCCAGAGGGATTTGAGCCCGTGATTCCTGATTTTGTAGGCCAACCAGGAATCCAGATTTCCACAGTGGGCTTCACTGAATATTACTTTTTTTCAGTGACCAACTGGTAAATCTAATGGTGGAGCAGACGAACCTGTACGCCCTTTTTGGATAGGCCTGGTGGCTGGATGCCAGTCAGTGCAGCCGAGATGAGGATATTTTGGGGCCTCGTGCTGCAAATCTGCCTAGTCAAGAAACCTAGTGTCAGGCATTACTGGAGTGGAGACGTCCTCTACCAGACCCCACTTTACAGTACGGCCATGACACGCTCCCGGTTTGAGGCCATCCGGAAATGCCTGCATTATTCAGCTAATGCAGCAGGTCCACCACCCGAGGTGATCCTGCCTATGACCGTCTGTATAAGATACGGCCGGTCATCGATCACTTTGGGGCCAAATTTGTACAGGCCTATGTACCTGAAAGGGAGGTCGCAGTTGATGAGTCTCTTATTGCGTTCAAGGGGAGACTCATTTTCCGCCAGTATGTTCCCACCAAGCGGGCGAGGTATGGCGTGAATCTGAACAAACTTTGTGAGAGTACCTTAGGGTACACTTACAAGTTTTGTGTGTACAAGGGGCGAAATTCCTGTATTCAACCCCCAGAATGTCCCCCCACTCTGGGTGTTAGCGGGAAACTTGTGTGGGACCTTTTGCACCCACTGCTAGATAAGGGTTACCACCTTTTATGCGGATAACTTTTATACTAGTATCCCCTTGTTCCAGTCCCTCGCCGCCAGATCCACGTCCGCTTGTGGGGCCGTGCAGAAAAATCAACGCGGCCTCCCTGCCCCCCCCCCTCCAGGTACCTATCCCCAGGGGTGAGACCCGTGCCCTTACCACTGGAAACCTGTTGCTGGTCAGATATAAGGACAAGAGGAATGTCCTTGTACTGTCCACAATTCATGGTAACGGCATCACCCCTGTCCCTGTGCGAGGTACCTCAAGCCCGATTGTATCGTCGACTACAATCGGTATATGGGAGGAGTTGATCTCTCTGATCAAGTCCTCAAGCCATATAATGCCAAGCGCAAAACCCGGGCATGGTACAAAAAGTTGCGGTCTACTTGGTGCAGGTTGCCATGTAGAACTCTTTTGTGCTGTCCCGGAGCGCTGGCAACACAGGGACATTCCTTCAGTTTTATGAGGCAGTCCTCAAGGCCCTGATCTTTTCGGACCGGGAAAGAGCAGGCCGGAGTACCTCGGGAACTGGAAGCGCCCAGATCGTCCCTGGCCAACACTTTCCAGGTGTGGTCCCCCATACTGGAAAGAAGAGACAAACCCAAAAAAGTTGCAGAGTGTGTCACAGGAGGGGTATACGGAAGGACACCACTACTCAATGTGACACGTGCCCCGATCATCCGGGCCCCTGCATTATTGGTTGCTTCAGGGAGTACCACACTTCCATGGAGTACTAAATTTATATCTCAATGTAGCCACTGACAATCGGATAAAAAAAACTATGGTTCTCAGACTTGAGACACCCCAAAAAAAAATTAAAAACTAAAATAAGAAAAAAAAGAGTATACAAATTAGGTATCTCCGCGTCGGTAATAATCTCCTCTATAAAAATATCCTATGATATCCCCAAGATTAAAACGGTCCCAAAAAAAAAAGGTGCAAAAAAAGATTTTTTTTCACCTTACATAAAACCATCCTCTCATCTTGAAAAAAATGAGCCCCCACATAAGATAATCAGCTAAAAAACAAAAAAAAATGACTCTTAGACTTTAGAGATACAAAAAAATATTTTTTGTATCAAAAAGGATAATATAGTCTAAAACCTAAATAATTGTAAAAAAAAGTTGACTTATTAGGTATCGCAGTTTCCGTAAGAATCTCCTCTCTAAAAATACCCCATGACCTAACCCCCCAGATTAACACAGTAAAAAAAAAACATTTTTAAACGGTGCCAAAACAGCTATTTTTGGCACTTTTCCATTTCAATCCGTTTTTTACGGTAACAAAGCAAGGGTTAAAAACCGAACAAAAAAAGTTAATATTTATTACCCTGATACTGCAGTTTACAGAAACGCCACATTTGTGGTCGTAAACTGCTGTATCACTAAAAGGCAGGGCGCAAAAGGAAAGGACCGACATGGTTTCTGGAAGGCCGATTTTGATGGCCTTTTTTATTGACACCATGTCCCTTTTGAAGCCCCCCTGATGCACCCCTAGAGTAAAAACTCCCTAAAAGTGACCCCATCTAAGAAGCTACACCCCTCAAGGTATTCAAAACTGATTTTACAAACTTTATTTACCATTTAGGTGTTCCTCAACAGTTAATGGCAAATGGAGATAAAATTTCAGAATTTCAATTTTTGGTAACCTTGAAATATAGAGCAACCAAAAATCATATGTACCCTAAAAATAGTCCCAACAAAACTGCCACCTTATCCCGTAGTTTCCAAAATGGGGTAACTTTTAGGGAGTTTCTACTCCAGGGGTGCATCAGGGGGGTTTAAACAGGACACGGTGTAAATAAACCGGTCCATAAAAATCAGCCCTAAAAAAAACACACGGCGCACCTTTCCCTCTACACCCCGCCGTGTGGCCGTACAGTAGTGTACGACCACATATGGGGTGTTTCTGTAAACGGCAGAGTCAGGGCAATAAAGATACAGTCTTGTTTGGCTGTTAACCCTTGCTTTGTTAGTGGAAAAAATGGGTTAAAATGTAAAATTTGGCAAAAAAAATAAATTCTCAAATTTCATCCCCATTTACCAATAACTCTTGTGCAACACCTAAAGGGTTAGCACAGTTTGTAAAATCAGTTTTGAATACCTTGAGGGGTGTAGTTTCTTAGATGGGGTCACTTTTAGGGAGTTTCTACTCCAGGGGTGCATCAGGGGGGTTGAAACAGGACACGATGTAAATAAACAGGTCCATAAAAATCAGCCCTCCAAAAACCACACGGCGCTCCTTTCCCTCTACGCCCCGCCGTGTGGCCGTACAGTAGTGTACGACCACAAATGGGGTGTTTCTGTAAACGGCAGAGTCAGGACAATAAAGATACAGTCTTGTTTGGCTGTTAACCCTTGCTTTGTTAGTGGAAAAAATGGGTTAAAATGGAAAATTTGGCCCAAAAATGGGTGGTTTCTATTATGTAAGCCTCGCAAAGTGACTTCAGACCCAAACTAGTCCCTAAAAATTGGGTTTTTGCAAATTTGCTTCTAAACTTCTAAGCCTCGTAACATCCCCCAAAAATAAAATATCAGTAGACATATGGGGAATGTAAAGTAATAACTATTTTTGGAGGTATTACTATGTATTATAGAAGTAGAGAAATAGAAACTTGGAAATTTGCAATTTTTTACACATTTTTGCTAAATTTGGTATTTTTTTATTTAAAAAAAAAAGATTTTTTTTTTACTTCATTTTACCAGTGTCATGAAGTACAATATGTGACGAAAAAACAATCTCAGAATTGCCTGGATAAGTCAAAGCGTTTTAAAGTTATCACCACTTAAAGTGACACTGGTCAGATTTGCAAAAAATGGCCTGGTCCTTAAGGTGAAATAAGGCTGTGTCCCAAAGGGGTTAAGGACATCCCAAACTCAAATGTATACTTCCACAATTTTATACAAATACTTACAGCTCTAACAACCGTTCTCTTTCTATAATGACAAAAAATCCATACAACAGTAAGTAATACAGAAACAGGTCATGTAGAATAAATGATCAGCAAATTAGTAAAGATAACGCTCACAGATATAATACAATATTCACCTGATGCATTCTGAACATTGAGGGACATTTACAATAACGACATAAAAAAGTTGCAGATTATGGAGCACGCCATACATGTTCAATAATTTGTGACTTTTGAAGCTTAGAAAAGAGGGCAGGGCTTAGCAGGCGGGGCTTAGCAAGGCCCACCAGATTTACAAACCGGATTCCCAAAAAGTTGGGACACTATACAAATCAGTGAATAAAAACTGAATGCAATGATGTGGAGATGGCAAATGGCAATATTTTATTTGTAATAGAACGTAGATGACAGATCAAACGTTTAATCCGAGTAAATGTATAATTTTAAAGGAAAAATACGTTGATTCAAAATTTCACGGTGTCAACAAATCCCAAAAAAGTTGGGACATCTAGCAATAAGAGGCTGGAAAAAGTAAATTTGAGCATAACGAAGAGCTGGAAGACCAATTAACACTAATTAGGTCAATTGGCAACATGATTGGCTATAAAAAGAGCTTCTCAGAGTGGCAGTGTCTCTGAGAAGCCAAGATGGGTAGAGGATAGCCAATTCACAAAATGTTGCGCAGAAAGATAGTGGAGCAATATCAGAAAGGTGTTACCCAGCGAAAAATTGCAAAGACTTTGCATCTATCATCATCAACTGTGCATAACATCATCCGAAGATTCAGAGAATCTGGAACAATCTCTGTGCGTAAGGGTCAAGGCCGTAAAACCATACTGGATGATCTCCAGGGCCCTTAAATGACACTGCACCACAAACAGGAATGCTACTGTAAAGGAAATCACAGAATGGGCTCAGGAATACTTCCAGAAACCATTGTCGGTGAACACAATCCACCGTGCCATCCGCCGTTGCCAGCTGAAACTCTATAGTGCAAAGAAGAAGCCATTTCTAAGCAAGATCCACAAGCTCAGGCGTTTTCACTGGGTCAGGGATCATTTAAAATGGAGTGTGGCAAAATGGAAGACTGTTCTGTGGTCGTCAGACGAGTCACGATTCGAAGTTATTTTTGGAAATCTGGGACGCCATGTCATCCGGACCAAATAGGACAAGGACAACCCAAGTTGTTATCAACTCTCAGTTCAGAAGCCTGCATCTCTGATGGTATGGGGTTGCATGAGTGCGTGTGGCATGGGCAGCTTGCATGTCTGGAAAGGCACCATCAATGCAGAAAAATATATTCAGGTTCTAGAACAACATATGCTCCCATCCAGACGTCATCTCTTTCAGGGAAGACCCTGCATTTTTCAACAAGATAATGCCAGACCACATTCTGCATCAATCACAACATCATGGCTGCGTAGGAGAAGGATCCGGGTACTGAAATGGCCAGTCTGCAGTCCAGATCTTTCACCTATAGAGAACATTTGGCGCATCAGAAAGAGGAAGGTGTAGCAAAGAAGGCCCAAGACGATTGAACAGTTAGAGGCCTGTATTAGACAAGAATGGGAGAGCATTCCTATTTCTAAACTTGAGAAACTGGTCTCCTCGGTCCCCAGACGTCTGTTGAGTGTTGTAAGAAGAAGGGGAGATGCCACACAGTGGTGAAAATGGCCTTTTCCCAACTTTTTGGGGATTTGTTGACACCATGAAATTCTGATTCAATATATTTCTCCCTTAAAATGGTACATTTTCTCAGTTTAAACTTTTGTTCCATGATTTATGTTGTATTCTGAATAAAATATTAGAAGTTGGCACCTCCACATCATTGCATTCAGCTTTTATTTGACGATTTGTATAGTGTCCCAACTTTTTTGGAATCCGGTTTGTATTATAACTTAAAGTGTTGGGCGCGAATATTCTAATCGCAAATTTTAATCGCGAATATCGCCAGTTTGAGAATTTGTGAAGATTTAGTGCTATATATTCGTATTCTTGAATATTCTAGATTTTCTTTGTATCAGTGACCTCCCTTCTTACTTGTGGGCCAATGAGAAGGCTGCAATGTCTTTGTCTGAGCTTAGCAACATCCCTAGCAACCAATAGGAAAGTTGCCTACCCCTTCTACATAAGAACCTTTCCAGCAGCCATTTTTCATATACAGTACAGACCAAAAGTTTGGACACACCTTCTCATTCAAAGAGTTTTCTTTATTTTCATGACTATGAAAATTGTAGATTCACACTGAAGGCATCAAAACTATGAATTAACACATGTGGAATTATATACATAACAAAAAAGTGTGAAACAACTGAAAATATTCTAGGTTCTTCAAAGTAGCCATCGTTTGCTTTGATTACTGCTTTGCACACTCTTGGCATTCTCTTGATGAGCTTCAAGAGGTAGTCACCTGAAATGGTCTTCAAACAGTCTTGAAGGAGTTCCCAGAGATGCTTAGCACTTGTTGGCCCTTTTGCCTTCACTCTGCGGTCCAGCTCACCCCAAACCATCTCGATTGGGTTCAGGTCCCGTGACTGTGGAGGCCAGGTCATCTGGCGCAGCACCCCATCACTCTTCTTCATGGTCAAATAGCCCTTACACAGCCTGGAGGTGTGTTTGGGGTCATTGTTCTGTTGAAAAATAAATGATGGTCCAACTAAACGCAAACCGGATGGAATAGCATGCCGCTGCAAGGTGCTGTGGTAGCCATGCTGGTTCAGTATGCCTTCAATTTTGAATAAATCCCCAACAGTGTCACCAGCAAAGCACCCCCACAACATCGCACCTCCTCCTCCATGCTTCACGGTGGGAACCAGGCATGTAGAGTCCATCCGTTCACCTTTTCTGCGTCGCACAAAGACACGGTGGTTGGAACCAAAGATCTCAAATTTGGACTCATCAGACCAAAGCACAGATTTCCACTGGTCTAATGTCCATTCCTTGTGTTCTTTAGCCCAAACAAGTCTCTTCTGCTTGTTGCCTGTCCTTAGCAGTGGTTTCCTAGCAGATATTCTACCATGAAGGCCTGATTCACACAGTCTCCTCTTAACAGTTGTTCTAGAGATGTGTCTGCTGCTAGAACTCTGTGTGGTATTGACCTGGTCTCTAATCTGAGCTGCTGTTAACCTGTGATTTCTGAGGCTGGTGCCTCGGATGAACTTATCCTCCGCAGCAGAGGTGACTCTTGGTCTTCCTTTCCTGGGGCGGTCTGCATGTGAGCCAGTTTCTTTGTAGCGCTTGATGGTTTTTGTGACTGCACTTGGGGACACTTTCAAAGTTTTCCCAATTTTTCGGACTGACTGACCATAATTTCTTAAAGTAATGATGGCCACTCGTTTTTCTTTACTTAGCTGCTTTTTTCTTGCCATAATACAAATTCTAACAGTCTATTCAGTAGGACTATCAGCTGTGTATCCACCTGGCTTCTCCACAACGCAACTGATGGTCCCAACCCCATTTATAAGGCAAGAAATCACACTTATTAAACCTGACAGGGCACACCTGTGAAGGGAAAACCATTTCAGGTGACTACCTCTTGAAGCTCATCAAGAGATAGCCAAGAGTGTGCAAAGCAGTAATCAAAGCAAAAGGTGGCTACTTTGAAGAACCTAGAATATGACATATTTTCAGTTGTTTCACACTTTTTTGTTATGTACCGTATATAATTCCACATGTATTAATTCATAGTTTTGATGCCTTCAGTGTGAATCTACAATTTTCATAGTCATGAAAATAAAGAAAACTCTTTGAATGAGAAGATGTGTCCAAACTTTTGGTCTGTACTGTATATATTACAGATCGTTAGTGGGAAATAGTCAGTGTAGGTTACATAGTGATATAGTGTAGCTGTCCATACATACATGGTACAGACACAGTGCTGTGATGTCACAAGTTCACAACAATACTTAGTGCACCAATCAGTAATATGTAGTCAGACCTGCTAAAATGTGAAGTTGCACATATTGCGCAAAAATAGGCGCATCATTAAATGCTGATTTTGTGCAATCGCAAATGCACTCTATCTGCATATAAAGCTATTGTAATGTTATGCCGTGCCAACCATTTTCTCCAGTCTCAGGAAACGTCTAGCAGTTTGAAAAAAATTTAGCAACATTGACTATCGCATGTATTACGCGCGCATTACGCGAATATTACATTGCTGATTTTAGCAATCAAGAAAAAAAACGCTAATTCTAAAATTCGCTAATTTATAATGAATATTCGCCAAAATATTCGTGAAATATAGCGAATTTGAATATTGCCCCTGCCGCTCATCACTAATAACCTACAGCCAGAAATTGGCATAAGTTATAGCAGTAGAATAAGCCAGCCCCTAGCTAGCATAAACTTCAGTTTCTGGTGCATGAACCGCCAGAGATAAGGCTAATTTATTAATATTAATAATTATCATTTAAAAAATTATATTAATAAATTAGGCAGATCTCACACCAAGGCAGAGGGACCAAAACTGGTATATGGGAACGCCAGTCTTGATAAATGTGCCTCATTGTGTTTTTTGTATAATTCTTCACTTGCCTGTTTGTAGCACGGTACATAATAAATGGTTACGTTTGTTATCTGGGCCATTGAATAGGAAAATTCTTGGAAATGTGTAGGCAGGAACAGTTCACACTGTTTATTATGAATGCCTGATTTCTGTCATTTAATCCTGTCATTTTCTATTATGTGTTACTGCAAAAACTGTCATGGAAGTTTCACTACATATTTTAACATATACAGTTGCAAGAAAAAGTATGTGAACCCTTTGGAATGATATGGATTTCTGCACAAATTGGTCATAAAATCTGATCTGATCTTCATCTAAGTCACAACAATAGACAATAACAGTCTGCTTAAACTAATAACACGCAAAAAATTACATGTTACCATGTTTTTATAAAACACACCATGGAAACATTAATAGTGGAGGTGGAAAAAGTATGTGAACCCCTAGACTAATGACATCTCCAAGTGCTAATTGGAGTGAGGTGTCAGCCAACTGGAGTCCAAACAATGAGATGAGATTGGAGGTGTTGGTTACAGCTGCCCTGCCCTATAAAAAACACACACCAGTTCTGGGTTTGCTTTTAACAAGATGCATTGCCTGATGTGAATGATGCCTCGCACAAAAGAGCTCTCAGAAGACCAAGAATTGTTGACTTGCATAAAGCTGGAAAGGGTTATAAAAGTATCTCCAAAAGCCTTGCTGTTCATCAGTCCATGGTAAGACAAATTGTCTATAAATGGAGAAAGTTCAGCACTGCTACTTCCTAGGACTGGCCGTCCTGTAAAGATGACTGCAAGAGCACAGCGCAGACTGCTCAATGAGATAAAGAAGAATTCTAGAGTGTCAGTTAAATCCTTGTTAGCGAATCTACGATATGTAAAACACTAAACAAGAATGGATTTCATGGGAGGATACCACAGAGGAAGCCACTGCTGTCCAAAAAACACATTGCTGCACGTTTACAGTTTGCACAGGAGCACCTGGATGTTTCATAGCAGTACTGGCAAAATATTCTGTGGACAGATGAAACCAAAGTCGAGTTGTTTGGAAGAAACACACAACACTATGTGTGGGGAAAAACAGGCATAGCACACCAACATCAAAACCTCATCCCAACTGTGAAGTATGGTGGTGGGGGCATCATGGCTTAGGGCTGCTTTGCTGCGTCAGGGCATGGACGGATTGCTATTATCGAAGGAAAAATGAATTCCCAAGTTTATCAAGACATTTTGTAGGAGAACTTAAGGCCATCTGTCCACCAGCTGAAGCTCAACAGAAGATGGGTGTTGCAACAGGACAACGACCCAAAGCATAAAAGTAAATCAACAACTGAATGACGTAGACAGAGTACGTCACGCCCTCCCCCTCCCCCGTGGCTCGGCGGTCCTGCTACCTTGAATCTCCTGGCGTCCTCGTGCTGATCTTCGCGCTGATCTTCGGCCGTGTCCTCTTCACGATTGCGGGGCATGTGTCGTTGCCCCGACCGTTAAACTTGAACGTGGTGCTTGTCCTTGGTTCCTGCTGATCCTCTCTCCTCCTCTCCGTGCCGCTGTGGTTAGTCCGGTCAGTCCTGCTGTGGAGTTCGTCTTCAGCCCTTGTCGATCCTCTCTTCTCCTCCCTGCGGCACTGTGAATAGCTCTTGCTGTGTTTTCTTCCGGCTGTTGGACTGCTGATGAATTTCACTTTGGAATCGTTGCCGATCCTCCCCTCTCCTCCCTGCGCCACTGTTGTTGGAGACTGTGGCTTCTTCATTTTTGCCGCTGGTGCCCCTCAAGACCTCCAATCCTCGGATGCTAGGAGAAGGTGGAATACCGGTGAGATTGTTCCATTTATTTTTTCCCTTTGTCCTCCAGATCTCCTCTCCCTAGGATGATATCCACTAACTAGAAAAACTACTTTTTCCATCCAAAAAACATATTTGAAAAAACTGAGGTGGCCACAAATAAAAAAAGGAGTAAACTATAAAGTATAAAGTGGAAGAAAAGAGGAGGAAAAAAAAAAAAAAAGAAAGTAAAAAAAAAAAAAAAGTAAAAAAAAAAAAGAAGTGAAGGGGGGGAAAAAAAATAAATAAAAGAAAAGAAATAAAAGGGAAAAGAAAAAAAAAGAAGAACAAAGAAGAAGGGAGAGGAAAGGAAAAAAAAAAAAAAAAAAGAAAAAAGAAGAGATATAAATATAAAAGGAGAGAAAGAGGTGGAAATAAAAAAAAAAGGGGAGAAAAAGGAGGAGAAGAAAAAGAACTATAAAAAGGAGGAGAAGAAAAAGAAGGAAAAAGCAAAGGGGGAAAAAAAAAAAAAAAAAAAAAAAAAAAAAGGGGGGATCAAGGTATGGCTCCAAAAGCTAGTAGGCGCTCCGGCTGACCTCTCAAATCAGAAACTGGGGTCAAAACTGTTGAAACAACAAAAATAGACCAGTTCCTGAGGTATCCGAGGGTTAATACGAGGGGCGGACAAAAGGAACTTGCCACAAAAAAAAATGATGACCCAGAGTTTACGAGCTAGACCCACAAAAGCCTCTAGATACTCAGAAGAGAAGATGGCATAATGGGGGAGGTTATCCCAACGACAACTCCTCTCCGTTAGAAGAAATATTGCTAGCGGTCAAACAAAATGGGGATTTAATACAGGCTGTTACAACCCAACTTGGGTTTATCCAAGTTGATGTGGGACTAATAAAAGATGATTTGTCCAAAATGCGAGACAGAGTTAACAACCTTGAGAGCTCTGTTACCTTGATACAGAATGAATCCAAAAAAATAAAAACTGAAGTCTCCACATTTAAATTAGAGTATAACCTTCTGAAGAAAAAGGTGGCGGACCTTGAGGATAGGTCACGAAGATACAACGTGAGAATAATAGGGATTCCAGAGGGTGCGGAAGAGAAGAATTCAATCCAATTCATACAGAAGTTAATTTTTGAGAATTTTGGGAAAGATTCGTTTTCCCCCTTCTTTATGATAGAAAGAGCTCATCGGGTCCCAGGGGGTAAACCAATTTCAGGGAGACAACCTCGGACATTTCTTGTTAAGTTATTGGCCACAGGGGATAAAGATATCCTTTTGAGAAGGGCGAGGGAATGCTCACCGGTTGTATACAATGGGAACAGATTGGCTTTCTTTCCAGATTTCTCAAAAGACATACAAGAAAAGAGACGCACATTTATGACTGCCAAAAAGAGGCTAAGAGAAAGGGATATTAAATATTCTCTTATATTCCCAGCAAAATTACGGATTATTTTCAACGATAAAACTCTTTTTTTCGATACCTCGGAAGAAGCCATGGATTGGCTTGATCGAAATAATCTTTGATTTAATTTTTTTAGGATGTGGTGGGAATTATAATTGCTATAAGGGGTTTATACCCCTAAATTTCCTTTTCTTTACCTCCTAATGGGGGCGGCCGAGTGGGGGGAGTGTGGGAGGGATGGTCACAGGAGAGAAATCTACTACAATATGTGGTGGATTACCTGTATGGGGGGCTGGGGGGGGTGGGTTGGGGTTGGGCTGTGGTGCGTCAAATTATACTTTTTTTCTTTCTTTCTCCTCTTTTTCCCACTTAACCGCTGTTGATAATGCTGACTAGAATTATTGCCTGGAATATACGTGGTTTGGGGGATAGAGGAAAAAGACAAGCAGTTTTTGACTTGACTCGGGTCCACCTACCTGCAATAGTATGTTTGCTGGAGACCCACCTCACCGAGGAGACCTCTAGGGTGGTCGACAGGGGATGGGCTGCGCACACGTATCATTCTACCTTCTCCAATTACTCGAGAGGTGTTACTGTCTTGATACATAGACTTATTGATTTCGTTTGTGAGGCATCCTCTGTTGATCAACAGGGGAGATTTATTTTTTTATATTGCAGGTTAAGGGGGAAGATATGTATTTTGGCCTTTGTCTACATTCCACCGCCATTTTCTTTTTCGGTTCTTAATTCTTTGGTATTGTTTATGGATAAATGGCCTGAGTGCCCAACACTGATTATTGGCGATTTCAACTGTGTCATTGATCCTCTACGTGATAGGGTGTCTACGAGTATCAGGAGTGATAGTCCGGTTCAGGGGTCTCCCCTGGCACGGTTTTGCCTGGAGGCTGGCTTTGAAGATGTTTGGGAATATTTAGGACAGGGGAAAAGGGTTTTTTCATGTTTTAGTAAAGCAGGTAAATCGATGTCTAGAATAGATCTTGCATTGATAAGTAGTAAACATGTGAAATTGGTAAAGCGAATGAAATATGAAACGAGGTCAATATCGGATCATTCTCCGTTACTACTTGAACTCTGCTTATCCCAGGAAAGATACACACAAAAACCTCCTTTTAGACTAAATCCTTATTGGCTATCAGTTATAAAGACACATGAAATAATCCAAAATGAAATTGGCCGTTTTTTGGGATAATAATTATGGCTCAGCAAAAATTCAAGTTGTATGGGATACCTTTAAGGCGTATATGAGGGGATTGCTGGTTAGTAACATCGCGAACCTTAGAAAGGAGTACGGGAAAAAACAGAAAAATCTAGAAGAACGTGCAGCACTGGCGACAGAATCCTTTTTATATGAATAAGACGGAGGAGAATAGGGAAAATATGCAAAGAGCCACGCAAATATATTCTAATTTTTTATTGGACAAGGCCCAACAGAGCCTTTTTTTTAAGGGGCAAAAATACTTTACGGAGTCAGGGCGACCTGGTAAATTTTTGTCCAGAGTAATATCAAGCCAACAATCCAAAAAATTTATAGATAAGGTTCGATTGAGTGATGGTAGGATGGTCACTGGACAGGGTCCGGTAGAGAAGGCCTTTGTTGACTATTTCCTTGATTTGTATAAAGCTGAAACTAAGATCACAGACGATAAGATAGATTCCTATCTTGACAGGATTACCTTTCCATCTATTACTGAGACGCAAAAGAAAGCACTCGAATTGGAAGTCTCAATTCAGGAACTTGAGGGAGCTATTAAATTATGCTCAGCCAACTCTACTCCTGGTTCAGATGGGCTTCCATATGAATTCTATAGTAAATATAGGGAGTGTATTCTCCCTAGACTGTTGGAGGTCTTTTCTGAATCAATGGAGTATGGGAAGTTGCCAGATTCAATGATGGAAGCTGTAATAATATTAATTCCAAAAAAAGGCAAGGACCCTCTAGACCTAGAATCTTATAGACCAATCTCACTGCTTAATGCAGATGTAAAGCTTCTTGCGAGGGTCTTGGCTACAAGGCTTTCTAGGGTCATTTCCTCTATTGTCCATCCGGATCAGAGTGGCTTTATTCAGAACAAGGGTACACATCATAATCTACATCGCCTCTTTTCTAATATTCAGGCCCCTGGGGGGACCGCTCGCTCCATCCTGTCATTGGACGCCTCTAAGGCCTTTGACAGGGTGGAGTGGCGCTTCCTCTGGAGGGTTCTGGCAAGGATGGGCTTTGGAGAAAGGTTTATAGGTACTCTTAAGTTATTATATGGATCTCCAAGGGCAAAATTGAGTCTTAATGGAATCCTGAGCAGCAGTATTGATTTAAATAGGGGCACGCGGCAGGGCTGTCCATTATCCCCCTTGTTATTCGATATTTATATCGAACCCCTTGCCATGGCCATTAGGCAGGACGATCAGCTTAAAGGATTCGGTACGCTAGGAACACAAGACCGTATCTCATTATACGCGGATGATGTTCTTTTTTTTATAGACCATACGGAAATTACTCTTCCTAGGATTATTCAAATGGTTAAAGCATTTGGTGAGGTGTCTGGTTTTCTTATAAACTGGGCCAAGACCAGTTTGATGCCAATGGACCCCCTGCCACAGAAAGAGGTCCTTGTGACACAGTTGAATATTGTTGACACTTTTCAATACTTGGGTTTGATTATATCACCTCGGGTTGAAAATTTTATACAACTTAATTTGATCCCCATAATGGTAAGCAGTAGAGCTAAAATAGGGATCTGGCTGAGACTTCCCCTATCCAGAGCTGACCGAGTTTCATTAGTTAAAATGGTGATACTACCACAATTTCTATATGTGCTCAGGAATACACCTATTTGGATACAAGATAAGTATTTTAAACTTATGGAAAGAATAATTAATGATTTAATATGGGGAAGAAAGCGAGTTCGAATAAAGCTGGAATATTTGTATAAATCAGTGGAGTGCGGGGGTTTAAATCTCCCTTACTTTAAAGGGTATTTTATTGCAGCCCAGCTATTGAGGTGCTATGAATCAGAGAACAGTGCACTGCTGGGGAAGATGGTAATTAGCCACGCCCATAATAATATTTTTACCTTGTTGGAATCTGGGCTATTGAAAAGCTATGAGCGAGGTTACAGAGAGACTATAAAATTACTCCTGAAAGTGTGGGCTACAACTAGGACATGGTTGAAGATTAAGGGTTCATTTACATTTACGCCTCTTTGGCATAATGTGTACCTACAAAGGCTGGATGATATTGCAGCCGACACATTTTGGCAGAAGAATAAAATTTTATATATTTCACAGGTAGTTAAGGATAGAGAAATTAAACCATTTATAGAGATGACACATTATATAGAAAATTTTTCATGGTTTAGGTATCTTCAATTGCGTTCAGTACTATCCAGTTTGGATGATAAACTGGTGTTGGATATAGATAATTCATCTTTTTTGAATGAATGGGTAGGGGGTACACTGTCTAGAATAAAAATTTCAAATATATATAAGTTATTACTTAAGGCACGGTTTAGTGATACACATTCACCAGGACAAAGAGCGTGGGAGCTGGATTGTCCGAATTTACAAATAGAAGGGTGGGAGAATATTTTTGGGAACTTAGGTTCACTGTCACAGAACTTCAACCATGTTCTAGTACAATTTTATATTTGCCATAGATTATATATTACTCCATTATGGATGAATAAATGTGGATTAAGAGACACGTCTAACTGCCCTAAATGCGACACTGTAGGAGCGGACTTTCTTCATATGATATGGACTTGCCCAGAACTTATAAACTACTGGAATACTATAAATAATTGTATTATGTATAAACTAAAAGTTCGAATCCCTTTTGAACCACAAGTATTTGTGCTTAATGATCTTTCTAAACTAAATAATCACAAGTATCAAAAGATTTTCCTGAGTAGGATATTGATGTTGGCTAGAGTCTTGGTCAGTCGGACCTGGTTTGCTCGATACACTCCAGATATAAATACATGGATAAATTTAATAGTTAAGGTAAAAAATTATGAGAAAATTATGTATAAACAGAGGGAAGCTGAGGATAAGTGGATTAAGATATGGGATGGTTGGAGGATTGATTAGTTGTGGTCAATTGCTTTATTTATAAGGGTTTTATTTTGACGCACCACAGGTAGGGGGGGAGGGGAGGGTTTTTTTTTTTTTTTTTTTTTTTTAGGGATTTGGGGTTGGGGGGGGAACTGTATCCTTTTTTCTATTTTGTAATGTTTTGATATATTAATTAATAAAGATAATTAAAGTAAAAAAAGAGATAAACAACAACAACTGAATGGTTTAAACAGAAGAAAATACGCCTTCTGGAGTGGCCCAGTCAGAGTCCTGACCTCAACCCGATTGAGATGCTGTGGCATGACCTCAAGAAAGCGATTCACACCAGACATCCCAAGAATATTGCTGAACTAAAACAGTTCTGTAAAGAGGAATGGTCAACAATTAATCCTGACCATTGTGCACGTCTGATCTGCAACTACGTTTGGTTGAAGTTATTGCTGTCAAAGGAGGTTCAACCAGTTATTAAATCCAAGGGTTCAAATACTTTTTCCACCTGCACTGTTAAATGTTTACATGGTGTGTTCAATAAAAACATGGTAACATTAAATTCTTTGTGTGTTATTGGTTTAAGCAGACTGTGAATGTCTATTGTTGCGACTTAAATGAAGATCAGATCACATGTATGACCAATTTGTGCAGAAATCCATATCATTCCAAAGGGTTCACATAATTTTTTTGCAATTGTATGTATATATACAGTACAGACCAAAAGTTTTGACACACCTTCTCATTCAAAGAGTTTTCTTTATTTTCATGACTATGAAAATTGTAGATTCACACTGAAGGCATCAAAACTATGAATTAACACATGTGGAATTATATACATAACAAAAAAGTGTGAAACAACTGAAAATATGTCATATTCTAGGTTCTTCAAAGTAGCCACCTTTTGCTTTGATTACTGCTTTGCACACTCTTGGCATTCTCTTGATAAGCTTCAAGAGGTAGTCACCTGAAATGGTTTTCACTTCACAGGTGTGCCCTGTCAGGTTTAATAAGTGGGATTTCTTGCCTTATAAATGGGGTTGGGACCATCAGTTGCGTTGTGGAGAAGTCAGGTGGATACACAGCTGATAGTCCTACTGAATAGACTGTTAGAATTTGTATTATGGCAAGAAAAAAGCAGGCTAAGTAAAGAAAAACGAGTGGCCATCATTACTTTAAGAAATGAAGGTCAGTCAGTCCGAAAAATTGGGAAAACTTTGAAAGTGTCCCCAAGTGCAGTCACAAAAACCATCAAGCGCCACAAAGAAACTGGCTTACATGCGGACCGCCCTAGGAAAGGATGACCAAGAGTCACCTCTGCTGCGGAGGATAAGTTCATCCGAGTCACCAGCCTCAGAAATCGCAGGTTAACAGCAGCTCAGATTAGAGACCAGGTCAATGCCACACAGAGTTCTAGCAGCAGACACATCTCTAGAACAACTGTTAAGAGGAGACTGTGTGAATCAGGCCTTCATGGTAGAATATCTGCTAGGAAACCACTGCTAAGGACAGGCAACAAGCAGAAGAGACTTGTTTGGGCTAAAGAACACAAGGAATGGACATTAGACCAGTGGGAATCTGTGCTTTGGTCTGATGAGTCCAAATTTGAGATCTTTGGTTCCAACCACCGTGTCTTTGTGCGACGCAGAAAAGGTGAACGGATGGACTCTACATGCCTGGTTCCAACCGTGAAGCATGGAGGAGGAGGTGTGATAGTGTGGGTGTGCTTTGCTGGTGACAATTCAAAATTGAAGGCATACTGAACCAGCATGGCTACCACAGCCCTAACCAAAACCCGGCCGGGAACGTGGGGAACAGCCACTCTCCCTGCACTTTGACTGTTCCCAGTAAGAGCCGGCCCGGATCGGCTTTACAGCCACACTAAATAACCAATAGTGTCAGTCAGCACTAGCTGCCGTTGACACTTAAAATTACTGGCTCTTACCTCACCGAGGCCAGGAACACATATCTTCTGTCAATGACGGCCCCTTGCGCTTTCCTACTATATATATATATATATATATATATATATATAAATATATATATATATATATATATATATATATATAATGTATATTGAATGTCTGTGGCATATGTAAATGGGGAAAGCCTCCTGGTGTTTGGTTTTGTCTACCCCACCCTACCGCCCTTCCTTACCTCCTGTAAGTCTGCCCGGATCCTGACCCTGCACTGCCTGACAATGAGACCGCTTATATCTGCACGCTGTATTGCTCTGAACGTTGTTTTGCCTGTATCTGTCAAGTGACTTTTGAATACTGTCTGTCAGTAAAGACCATCTGTTCCTTTACTCTGCCTTTGTTGGACTCTGTTCACACTACTGCAGCTAGCTGCATTCTGGGTAACTTGTGCAGACACCAGGGTCCTGACTCTGAGAGTCAGCAGTCAGCAATATTGGGCTAATTCCCAGTCCTCTGTTAGCTGACACAGAGGATCCACATCCTCTGGTCGTAACAGTGGGAAAGGATATCTGAGAGTGACAATTACTTAAAACTAGAGTTGAGTGGACACCTGGATGTTCTGGCTCGACGGGTTTGGCCGAACTTCACAAAAAAGTTCGAGTTCGGGACCCAAACTTGAAATTTATTAAGCTGTCAACTAGGTAGAGGAGGGGTATATTACACCCAAAAATTTGTGAATTTCACCCGAAAATGTAACAATTTTATTTTTATTTTTTACCAGTCTACTAGGTATAGCAGTGGTACTTCACACCCAAAAATGTGTGAATTTCACCATAAAATGTAACTGACAAAGTAGTGAAATGACATAAAATAAAATACGTACAAATAAAAAAATAAAAATTTGATTTATGAGGTGGAGTTCCTCATGGAGTAGGAGTTTGAGGAGGCGGTGGACGTAGCGGTGTAGGTGCAAGCGTCGGTGGAGGAGGACGAGGTAGCCAACACTGGTTTTTGTTTTAAATTATATATTTTTTTCATTAGGGTACACTCCAAAAGTGAAAAATACAAGAATGAGCAATTGCGCTGCAGTATAACAATGGCTGGTTAAGGCAGGTATACATGTCTATTCTGTATGGATGCATGCTTCCAAAATTTAGAGCACAATTTTATGTCAGTAGCATTGTTATCTATATATCATTGTTTCTATTGAGTATGTGCACCCGTAGAATCAGGTGTAATAGCACCATACTTTTATTTTATCACTATAATATCCATTCTGGGACCAATCATCCTTAGACTGGTTATCCGTATGAATATCTGTCATCTGGCGCTCCACTGATCATTTTTGTTTTCTCACGACTGTACCACAGTCTGCTAGTCAGAGCCCTGTAGTGTTAGCAGCCTTTCACCATTTGCTTCAGTCTTGGTTTCCACTTTGGTACTCCTTGGCGCCTCCTATTTCCTACCTCTTTCCCAGTCAGATTTCCACCTATTCTTTTCCTTTTTCCTTACTCCCTTCCTTCCGTCATCTTTCCTCCTTCCTTTCCTCTTCCCCCATCCCACACATCCCACTTTCCAATCCCCTTTTTCCTCCCCTGTCCTACCTACTCCCGTCCCATTGTCTTCATCACCATTTATCCACTTTCCCTTACCCACTCCTTGTTTCCCTCAATACTGACACTCCTTTTTTCTATATTTTTTGCATCATGTACCGGTCTTCCCTGGAGAAGAACCGGTTGGAGCATATGAGGCTGCCTCAGGTTCCCTCTTCCCCGGGGAAGAACCGGTTGGAGCATATGAGGCTGCCTCAGGTTCCCTGTATTTACGGAATGACCTGCAAGGTCTCCAACAAAGAATCTTCAGAGAACTTAAGGATCTCAATATCCCAAGCAACACTGAGAAATTGAACGCCTGGAAACAATAACTACACGAAAGGGAAACTTACTATAGAACTGAAACCAGGAATTTTCCTACTCCAGGTGACAGTAAATTTCTCTCTAAATTTATCCGTCATGAGATTGACTGGTACTTTTTAAGTCTTTATTTAAATTTGGACATTATCCCGAGAGGTCTGCGGATTGCTTTGAAACCTGTATTTATGAACGATGTTGATTTCATCTCCACATGGAATGAGAAGATTGACAATTGTTCTAAATCTCTTATGAGTGTACTTATTGAAAAGTATAAGTATATGTGCAGAGAGTTGAGATCACAGATTAGTAACACTCAACATTGGGAGACCGCTACCCTTCCCTCTAGATTTTTTCTGAGAAAACTTGAATATAATGAATTTAGAAATGTAAGAAATTGCTACGAGACCTTCAGGATTATAAAACAATTTTTTTTTTTTTGCCCAAACGGGTTTTTGTTTAATAACTTAATATATGACAGCAGTATATAACCCTGGAATTTCAAACGTCTTGATGGTGCAAGGGCGGAACAATTGCATTTTGACAAAAAAAAGGGTGTTTTATTAATTGAAGAATATAACCCCTGTATATAAAGGGTGTATCTCACATGCCCTGACCCACACTAGGCCGCAATTAAAGATTTGTGGCCAAAATGGTTGAATTTCAAGTAACTGAATATAATCCCTGTATTTAAAGAATGTATCTCACACGCCCTGACCCACACTAGGCCGCAATTAAAGATTTGTGCCCAAAATTGCTGTATTTAAAATAACTGAATTTAACCCCTGTATTTAAAGGGTGTATCTCACAATGACATCTGTAGCAAAGGCTGCCAAATAAAAATTTGGGCCCAAAATGGCTGTATTTCAAATAACTGAATATAACCCCTGTATGTAAAGCGTGTATCTCACAATGACATCTGCAGCAAAGGCTCCCAAATAAAGAAAATTTGTCAAAACGGGTGTTTGTTTAATAACTGAATATGACAACAGTATATTACCCTGGAATTTCAAAAGTCTTGATGCTGCAAGGGCGGAAAATGTTGTATTTTGCCCAAAAAAGGTTTTTTATTAATAGAAGAATATAACCCCTGTATATAAAGGGTGTATCTCACATGCCCTGACCCACACTAGGCCGCAATTAAAGATTTGTGCCCAAAATGGCTGTATTTCAAATAACTGAATATTACCCCTGTATTTAAAGGGTGTATCTCACATGCCCTGACCCACACTAGGCCGCAATTAAAGATTTGTGCCCAAAATGGCTGAATTTCAAATAACTGAATATAACCCCTATATATAAATGGTGTATCTCACACGCCCTGACCCACAATAGGCTGCAATTAAAGAGTTGTGCCCAAAATTGCTGTATTTCAAACTGAATATAACCCCTGTATATAAAGGGTGTATCTCACACGCCCTGACCCACGCTAGGCCGCAATTAAAAATGTATGCCCAAAATGGCTGTATTTCAAATAACTGAATATAACCCCTATATATAAAAGGTGTATCTCACACACCCTGACCCACACTAGGCCGCAATTAAAGATTTGCGCACAAAATGGCTGTATTTCAAATAACTGAATATAACCCCTGTATATAAACGGTGTATCTCACAATGACATCTGCAGCAAAGGCTGCCAAATATTATTTTTTTCCTCGAACGGGTTTTTGTTTAATAACTGAATATGACAGCCGTATATAACCCTGAAATTTCAAATGTCTTGATGGTGCAAAGGCGGAACAATTGTGTTTTTTGCCCAAATAAGGGTGTTTTATTAATAGAAGAATATAACCCCTGTATATAAAGGGTGTATCTCACATGCCCTGACCCACACTAGGCCGCAATTAAAGATTTGTGCCCAAAATGGCTGTATTTTAAAATAACTGAATATAACCCCTGTATATAAATTGTGTATCTCACACGCCCTGACCCACACTAGGTGGCAATTAAAGATTTATGCCTAAAATTGCTGTATTTCAAATAACTGAATATAACCCCTGATTTAAAGGGTGTATCTCACACGCCCTGACCCACACTAGGCCGCAATTAAAGATTTGTGCCCAACATGGCTGTATTTCAATTAACTGAATATAACCCCTGTATATAAAGGGTGTATCTCACAATGACATCTGCAGCAAAGGCTGCCAATTTTCTTTTTTTTGCCAAAACGTGTGTTTGTTTAATAACAGAATATGACAGCAGTATATATCCCTGGAATTTCAAATGTCTTGATGCTGCAAGGGAGGAAAAATTGTGTATTTTGGGGAAAAAAAGTGTGTTTTTAAAAATCCAGAAAATTATGGCTGTATTTCTAGCTTAAATTGCACACTGACTAATCCAGATGTTATATATTGCCAAAAAAGTGTGTGTTTTTTTACTAACAGAATATGAAAGCTGTATATAACATTTGAATTTCACACGTCCAGACGCAGCTAGGGATGTAAAATATTGTATTTTTCACAAAAAGGGTGTTTTAAAAATCCCAGAAAATTATGGCTGTATTTATAGCTAAAATTGCACACTGACTAATCCAGATGTTGTATATTGCCAAAAGAGTGTGTTTTTTTTACTAACAGAATATGAAAGCTGTATATATTGAACTTGAATTTCACACTTGCAGATCTGTAAAATAGTGGATTTTGGCAAAAAAAAGTGTGTTTTAAAAAAATAAATAAAATCGTGGCTATATTTCTAGCTTAAATTGCACACTAACTAATCCAGATGTTGTATATTGCCAAAAAAGTGTGTTTTTTTACTAACAAAATATAAAAGCTGTATATATTGTTTGACTTTCACACGTACAGATGCAGCTAGGGATGTAAAATAGTGCATTTTGCACAAAAAGGGTGTTTGAAAAACACCAGAAAATTATGGCTGTATTTCTAGCTTAAATTGCACACTGACTAATCCTGCAAATGGACCAGATGTTGTATATTGCCAAAAAAGGGTGATTTTTTACAACCAGATTATTAGTGCAGTTTTCCAAGATTGGATTTCACAAAAGCTCAGATGCAGTACTGGTGCACCGAGCTTGCATAAAATGGCCGCCGCCGCCGCCCGCCTAACTAACAGACAGATAAAAGTTTGTTTTTTTCGGTCACTAGGCTCAGGGCAGGGTAAAAAGATTGTGCCCTGCACCCACACAACTAAATGTATGTCGATCGCTGAGTTAGATTCACATTCTGAACTCACCAGACGCATCCTCTCCCTACACTAGTAACAGCAGAGTGATGTGCAGTGCTACGTGACTCAAGCTTATATAGAGGCTGGGTCACATGCTGCACTGGCCAATCACAGCCATGCCATTAGTAGGCATGGCTGTGATGGCTTCTAAGGTCACGCAGTTAAACGCTTGTTGATTGGCTTCTCTGCAGCATTTCAAAAAGCTCCAAGAAAGCACCAAACACCGAACCCGAAATTTTACTAAAATGTTCGGGTTCAGGTTCGGGGTCCAAAAATCCTAAAGTTCAGTACGAACCCGAACTTTACAGTTCGGGTTTGCTCAACCCTACTTAAAACATGACTTTTACTGGTAAATACACTGCCTGTCCCAAAAAAAA
The DNA here is from genome assembly GCF_014858855.1 of Bufo gargarizans. Taxonomy (NCBI): domain Eukaryota; kingdom Metazoa; phylum Chordata; class Amphibia; order Anura; family Bufonidae; genus Bufo; species Bufo gargarizans. The sequence continues at coordinate 94,795,889 of NC_058085.1, forward strand.
GGCGGCACCAAAAAAAATGGTCACACACTCTAATATTTCGTTGGACCGCCTTTAGCTTTGATTACGGCACGCATTCGCTGTGGCATTGTTTCGATAAGCTTCTGCAATGTCACAAGATTTATTTCCATCCAGTGTTGCATTCATTTTTCACCAAGACCTTGCTTTGATGATGGTAGAGTCTGACTGCTGCGCAAAGCCTTCTCCAGCACATCCCAAAGATTCTTAATGGGGTTAAAGGGAATCTGTCACTAGCATATTAGCAAAAAAAAATTTTTATGAATCCATGTGTAATAAAGTACCTTTCTTCCATATGTCTTGTTCTTTTTATTCTGTGTCTTGTAATCTTCAAAAAAACGCATTTTATGATATTCAAATGAAGCTGTAAGGAGGGGCGTTATTCTTTGTCCACGGTGCCCAGGAACGCCCTTCTGAAGTGCCGTGCCCGCCTAAATTTGAAAACTAAGAACTCCTCCAAGATCGCCTAAATCGCCTCCCAGAAGCGGTTTTCTTACGGCTACACAGCTGTTCAGTCCCAATCCCTTGAGTTCCCTTTGCGTTGTTCATGTGGAAATGCTCTTACTTTCACTATTAAACATAGCCCTGAGTTCTACTGTTGATTTTCTTCGATTTGATTTCACCAAATGTTTAAGTGATCGCCGATCACAATCATTCAGGATTTTTTCCCGCCACATTTCTTCCTCGAATACGATGGGTCCCCACTATCCTTCCAGTTTTTAATAATGCGTTGGACAGTTATTTTTTTATTTTATTTTTTTTTTTTTTTATACTTTATTTTATTTGTGATACAAAAAATAAATATCCATATAACCTTAGTAGTATTATAAATCCTAAAGTCCGTAAATTTCTGATTTATAAGCATAATTAGTACCAATTACATACAAATAACCATACTAAGAGATAAAACAAATCAAATGGAGATCTCACTTGCTAAGAGGGGAGCGGGACTCGCAGCCACACAAAGCATCTAACTTAACATGTCAATATCCAAAAAAGGGCAGAGGTCGGGGACCCATGGTCCGGGCGGCCATCGGGGAGCGAGCACGCGCTCCACGCGTCCTTTCCCGAATATGGGTACAGAAAACGGCAGGATTAACGATCTTAGATCCATTCACCTGGTGCTCACATTAACCATACATAGCGGGCTTATAGCGATCTTTAATCGCAGACATTTCTTAAAGCAACCTGGGGGGGTCCAGCAGTCTTCTATCACAGTGGAGAAAAAAAAAAAGAAACAGAAAACCACAGCATATTTTACTGCCTCATCCCCATATAGTTAAGATTGAAAATTTGTGCCCAACTCAACCATACCTCGCATACAGTCACACCAGTATCTCAGGTGCGAGGGGACTCAAATCAAGTATCGCTCAACACTCACCGGCGTTTAAAAGAAATGTGGGCAGAAACACCACCAAAAGCCGGCTCTGTCCCCTAATTGCACCCATACAACATGTATCATATCACTGCCTACAGTCCAACCACATATCGAAAAGAAAGAGCCGCATTTCAGGGCGCACCCAGTCGGAATAAAGACCCGATAGTCCCAAGCCCTGGGTCCCCTGCCCGTAAGCGCAGAGTGCCCTGTTTTAGCAAAAACTTTAGCCATTATACAGTGCCTGAGAGTCCCACCGTCCTCCAGCGTTCCTAGAGATACTCCAATATTCAGATGCGACTTCACATCCTTTCCCAATTGCAGTACATAAAGAAAAACCGGACTAATAAGATCGTCCCCAACCCGCCCCCCCCCCCCCCCACCTTGCAGGAAAAGAAGAAAAAAACAGTTCTTAACGCAATTTTTTTAGTTACTGCAATCTCCTTAGATGTTTTCTCTGCTTAATTCATGCCAATGAATTGACCCTTCTCAAACAGACTAACATCTTTTCCATGACCACTAGATATGTATTTTGACATGGTTGTTTAAGAAATGAGAAGCAACTAATTGGGGTTAAATAGGTTGTTGCCAGCTAAAAGATATTCACCCATGCAGTAATTATCCAATAGGAGGCTCATAACTATTTGCTTAGTTAAATCCAGTTGGCAACTTTTTTTTTGGACAGGCACTGTATATTAAAATGTAAACATAACCACTGTATAATGCATCAATAATTAGAAAACCAGGGGTCCAATGCTGGTACCCCAACACTGGTAGAAAAGTGTACCCTGCTCAACCTAGAACTAGGTGCGAGCAGTCTTGCCAAAACCAAAATACGTAATGGGACTAGATTCTCCAGGATATTTTCAGGGATGGCAATCCAAGATGAGCGCTTGACATGAGTCTAATTGAACAAGCCAAGGGTATAAAACGGGGTCTGTGTAGATAGAGGAGCCCTACACCCTATTATAGTCATGGATGATGTTGCAGATAGCTGGAACTTATGAATAAACGTCTGACTGGCTTGATCCCAAACTAAGGAGCATATAGGTGAGCCCTATAAAACCCTAAGAGCTCTCCCTGACTGCTATGCCCATGCAAAGCTCTCAATGGTAGACGATTGCATGCCCACGTATCTAAGACTGTGTGACACCTGAAAACCCTATAATAGTGAGGAGACACGACCACCGGCTCCCTGCACTTAATACGGACGGAGTCAAGGTCACCTAGAATCAAGCCAGCAAGGAAACACAATACATGAAAAGACTTATCTGAGCAAACAGCAGCAGAAGCCTCCAGCAGTGAACACTTTATCCAGGAAGTAGTATAAACCGCAAAGTGAGGCAGTATGGGAGGGAATATAAACGATTAGTCTAAATAGGTGACATCTGGGAGAAGGAAAGGAGATGACAAAGTGAAACCAAAACAAAGAACGTCATGCAAGAGGTAGAGAAGGACGTCTGCCAGACCTTCTCACAGAACTGGCGGTGACAGTACCCCTCCCTCTACGGGTGGACTCCGGACACTCAGAGCCCACCTACTCAAGATGAGACCTATGGAAAGCCCTGATGAGACAAGTGGCCTCAATGTCCACCACTGGAACCCATATCCTCTCCTCAGGACCATAACCCTCCCAATGAACGAGGTACTGGAGAGAACCGCAGATAATGCAAGAATCCACAATCCTAGAGACCTTAAATTCAAGATTACCATCAACAACAATCGGAAGAGAAGACAAAGAGGAGGGTACAGTGGGTTGGACATAAGGTTTTAATAGGGACCTGTGAAAAACATTATGGATCTTCCAAGTCTGAGGAAGATCAAGACGGAAGGCAACGGGATTGATGACAGACAAGATCTTGTAAAGCCCAATAAACTTAGGACCCAACTTCCAGGAGGAAACCTTCAGTTTGATATTCTTTGTAGACAATCACACTAGATCACCCACATTCAGGTCCGGACCAGGCACACGTCTCTTATCCGCCACACGCTTATATCTCTCACTCATCCTCCTTAGATTACCCTGAATCTTTTGCCAAATAAATGACAAAGACAAGGAAAATCTCTCCTCATCAGGTAAACCAGAAGACCCAGAGAATGTCCCAAACTGCGGATGAAAGCCATATGCACCAAAAAACGGCGACTTATCAGAGGACTCCTGGCGACGGTTATTTAAAGCAAACTCAGCAAGGGACAAAAAAGAATACCAATCCTCCTGATTCTACGCCACAAAACAGCGTAGATATGTCTCCAGATTCTGATTGAAGCATTCGGTCTGACCATTCGACTGTGGGTGAAAAGCAGAAGAGAACGACAACCGAATCCCCAAGCGAGAACAGAAGGCCTTCCAGAATCTGGAAACAAATTGTGTGCCCCTATCAGAAACGATGTCTGAAGGAATGCCATGCAATTTAACAATGCAATTAACAAACGCTTGCGCCAACGTCTTAGCATTGGGTTACCCAGTAAAGGGAATGAAATGCGCCATTTTGCTAAAACGGTCCACTACCACCAGAATCATAGTCTTCCCCAAGGAACGAGGCAGGCTGTAATGAAGTCCATAGACAGATGCGTCCAAGGGCGGGAAGGAATGGGTAACGGGAGGAGAGAACCCGATGGCCGTGAATGAGGGACCTTGGCATGAGCACAGGTCTCACAGACTGCCACAAAACCCTCAACCATCTTACGAAGAGCCGGCCACCAGAATCTCCGAGCAATGAGATCCACTGTGGCTCTACTCCCCGGGTGCCCAGCAAGGACAGTATTGTGGTGCTCCTTAAAAACCTTGTGTCGTAAAGCGAGAGGCACAAACAACCTCCCAAGAGGACAAAGATCAGGAGCCTCTGCCTGGGCTGCCTGAACCTCTGCCTCCAAATCAGGATAAAGAGCAGAGACGACCACCCCTTCAGACAAAATGGGACCCTGGTCTTCAAAATTCCCTCGTCCCGGAAAACAATGTGACAGGGCATCAGCCTTCACATTTTTAACCCCAGGGCGGAACGTGACAACAAAATTAAACCTAGAAAAGAACAAAGACCATCTGGCCTGTCTCGGGTTCAGACGCTTGGCCGATTCCAAGTAGGCCAGATTCTTATGGTCGGCAAACACGGTAATAGGGTGTCTGGCTCCCTCTAACCAATGGCGCCATTCCTCAAAAGCTAATTTGATGGCCAACAACTCCCTATCTCCCACATTGTAATTTCTCTCTGCAGAGGAGAGTTTCCTTGAGAAAAAGGCACACGGTCGCCATTTGGCAGGAGAGGGACCCTGAGATAAGACCGCACCCACACCCACCTCAGAAGCGTCCACCTCAACAACAAAAGGTAGAGAGACATCAGGTTGTACCAAAATGGGAGCGTAAGCAAAACTCTCTTTGATACTAGAAAATGCTTTAAGTGCATCTACCGACCACGAGGAAAAATCTACCCCCTTTTTAGTCATATCAGTGAGTGGCTTAACAACAGAGGAATAATAATTTAAAATGAGCTTTCTGTAATAATTGGCAAAACCCAAAAACCGCATCAGCGCCTTCTGATTCTCAGGAAGCTCCCAATCAAAACACAGCGAGGACCTTCTCAGGGTCAATGCGAAAACCAGAAGCGGAGAGAAGAAAACCAAGAAATTGAATCTCCGGAACCGCAAACACACATTTTTCCAGTTCAGCGTACAATTTATTCACCCGCAGAATCAGCAAGACCTGACGTAGGTGGTCCCGATGAGTTTTAAAATCAGGAGAAAAAAATCAAAATGTCATTTAGATACACCAGAACAAATTTCCCCATTAAATGATAAAAAATGCTGTTCACAAAATGTTGGAAGACGGCCGGAGCATTCATCAAACCAAAGGGCATAACCAAATATTCAAAATGACCCTCAGGGGTATTGAAGGCCATCTTCCATTCGTCCCCTTCCCTGACCCTGACTAGGTTTTATGCCCCTCCAACTTAGAAAAAACTTTAGCCCCAACAATCTGGTTAAACAGGTCCGGGATCAGAGGAAGCGGATATGGGTCACGAATTGTGATATGGTTCAGCTCCCTGAAATGCAGACAAGGTCTTAAAGAACCATCTTTTTTCTTAACAAAAAAAAAAAATACAGCGACAACAGGTGACTTTGAGGGTCGGATGTGTCCCTTTCTCAGGCTCTCAGAGATATAAGTACGCATAGCGATTCTTTCAAGTTGGGTGAGATTGTATAAACGTGATTTTGGCAGCTTGGCGCCTGGGATGAGATTAATAGGGAAGTTGTACTCCCGGTGAGGGGGAAACTCCTGGACACCACTCTCGGAAAACACATCCGAAAATTCTGAGAGAAAAGATGGTACAGTCTTGGTAGAAACCTCTGAAAGAGATGCCGTGAGGCAATTCTCTCAGCAAAACTCACTCCAACCATTTATTTGCCTTGCATGCCAATCAATGGTGGGGTTATGTTTAGTGAGCCAGGGTAGCCCCAACACTAGAGAAGTAGGTAATCCGCTTAGGACGAAACATGACATATCCTCAACATGAGCATCACCCACAGTAAAATGGATATTGTGAACTATGCCCTTTAACGATCTTTGAGAAAGTGGAGCGGAATCGATAGCGAAAACAGGTATATCCTTTTCCAAAGTGCATACCTGGAAACCATGCGTTATTGCAAATTAATTATCAATGAGATTGACAGCTGCTCCACTATCTAAAAAAATCTCACAAACAATGTTCTTGCTGTCTAGCGCCACCCTGGCAGGTAGGAGAAACCCGGAACTACAAGCAAACGGCAAACCTTCAATCTCCGCATCTACCTTGCCAATAGTAGCAAATGGAAAGTTTTTAGAGGTTTTTCTTTTCTTTTTTTTTTATTACGCTCAGAAAACTCCATGAATCTCCTAAAGGGGCAAACATTAGCCAAATGATTTATACCCCCACAACAGAAACAAACCCTCCTCTGAGAGCTGAATCCTCTACTATGAGAGGCAAGCAAATCCAGCTGCATGGCCTGCTCCTCAGAGGGCTGATAATGACAGGAAGGAGTAGTATCCTCTCTCTCTCTAAGACGCCTGTCAATACGAACAGCTAGAGACATGGTAGATTCTAACGAGGCTGGTCTCTCATGAAAAGCAAATGCATCTTTCAATCTTTCCGAAAGAACATTGCAAAATTGACTTCAGAGTGCAGCATCATTCCAAACAGTATCAGCTGCCCATCTCCGAAATTCAGAACAATATATCTTTGCGGACTGTTTACCCTGGCATAAAAGACGCAGTCTAGATTCAGCCAGAGCAATACGATCCGGGTCATCATATATCTGCCCCAGGGCTACAAAAAATTAATCCACCGATCGGAGGGGCCGTGCCCCCACCGGCAGCGAAAAGGCCCATCACTGAGCGTTATCCCTAAGGAGCGAGATAATGATCTCTACCCTCTGCTCCTCATCACCAGAGGAATGGGGAAGTAGGCGAAAATGGAGTTTGCAAGCCTCTCTAAAGCGGACAAAATTCTTACTACCCCGGAAGCGAGATCCGGAAGCGAGATCTTAGGCTCGGAACAAACTCCATGAACGCTAGCAGAACCGGTCACCTGAAACTGAGACATAGTTTTACGGAGATCTGCTACCTCCAGCGAAAGACCTTGCATGCAGTCAATCAAGGCTGAAACCGGATCCATGCTTAAGATGGTTAGGGCGGTTTATAGCTAGAACTTATGAATAAACGTCCGACTGGCTTGATGCCAAACTAAGGAGCATATAGGTGAGCCCTATAAAACCCTAAGAGCTCTCCCTGACTGCTATGCCCATGCAAGGGTCTCAATGGTAGACGATTGCATGCCCACGTACCTAAGACTGTGTGACACCTAAAAACCCTATAATAGTGAGGGGACACGACCACCGGCTCCCTGCACGTAATACGGACAGAGTCAGGGTCACCTAGAATCAAGCCAGCAAGGAAACACAATATATGAAAAGACTTATCTGAGCAAAAAGCAGCAGCCTCCAGCAGTGAACACTTCATCCAGGAAGTAGTATAAACCACAAAGTGAGGCAGTATGGGAGGGAATATAAAGGGAGACGATTAGTCTAAATAGGTGACACCTGGGAGAAGCAAAGGAGATGACAAAGTGAAATCAAAACAAAGAATGTCATGCAAGAGGTAGAGAAGGACGTCTGCCAGACCTTCTCACAGAACTGGCGGTGACAATTATGCCCTACTTGTAGGGGAGGGGTCTATTTCCGTCCTACCTATCTATACAGAGCAAACGCCCCGATAGGGGCGAGACCCCATCTGGATACCTGTCCCTGATCATGGCCCAGTCCCTGGTTCTAAATACTGATAAAACACTTTAATAAGCTCCTAATAGCAGGAAAACTCCTTCCGTCATCCTGTCTTCGTAGCCGGAGAGAGACAAGCCATAGCAACTGTCTTTTAAGGGAGCAGTGGAAAGGGACAGGGGACATTAATAAAAACTATTATTATAAGGTAATTACAGATATTTTGACAATCATTGACAGACTTACTCAGGTATACATGCCTAGATCTAATAAACTAGCAAATAAATAAAAAATATATGACAGTTACACTTTAATCCGCCCCTGCCACGTGACTGCTGCAGCCAAAGTTTTTGAACCATTCACAATTTTTTTCTGCATACATTTCTATTATATTTCTATAAATTCCTAAAAGTAGATAAAGATAACCAAATTAAACAAATAAGTTAAAATATTAGACTTCGTCATTTATTTATTGGGGAAAATGATCCAATATCACAAGTCTGTGAGAGGCAATTTGCTTTCAGTATCTGGTGTAACTAACCTAAACTGTTCCATAAATTTTGAATTAATCCTGAACATCAACCTAGAGGAATTTTAGCCCTCTCCCCCATACAAAAACAGCTTTAACTTTTATGTTGGAGGGTTTCCTCCCATGAAGTGCTCACTTCAGAATCTTCTGCACCATTTCTATTGGATTAAGGTCAGAACTTTGCCTTGACCATTCCAGAACTTTAACTTTATTCTTGTTTAACCTCTCTTTGGTAAAATGACTCACGTATTTAGGGTCATTGTCTTGCTGCATTGCTGCATTGCTGCATTGTCTTGAGATTCAGCTCACAGACAGATGTAATGTCATTTTTCTTTGAATATGCTGATATACTTCAGAATTCATTGTTCCATCAATAATGGCAAGCTATCTTGGCCCAGATGCAGAAAAACAGGCCCAAACCATGATACTACTACCACAGGCTTTCACAGATGAGATAAGTAGAGTTGAGCGAACACCTGGATGTTCGGGTTCGAGAAGTTCGGCCGAACTTCCAGAAAATGTTCGGGTTCGGGATCCGAACCCGATCCGAACTTCGTCCCGAACCCGAACCCCATTGAAGTCAATGGGGACCCGAACTTTTCGGCACTAAAACGGCTGTAAAACAGCCCAGGAAAGGGCTAGAGGGCTGCAAAAGGCAGCAACATGTAGGTAAATCCCCTGCAAACAAATGTGGATAGGGAAATGAATTAAAATAAAAATTAAATAAATAAAAATTAACCAAAATTTATTGGAGAGGTCCCATAGCAGAGAATCTGGCTTCCCGTCACCCACCACTGGAACAGTCCATTCTCAGATATTTAGGCCCCGGCACCCAGGCAGAGGAGAGAGGTCCCGTAACAGACAATCTGGCTTCATGTCAGCAGAGAATCAGTCTTCATGTCATAGCAGAGAATCAGGCTTCACGTCACCCACCACTGCAACAGTCCATTGTCAGATATTTAGGCCCAGCACCCAGGCAGAGGAGAGAGGTCCCGTAACAGACAATCTGGCTTCATGTCAGCAGAGAATTAGTCTGCATGTCATAGCAGAGAATCAGGCTTCACGTCAGCCACCAATGCAACAGCCCATTGTCAGATATTTAGGCCCAGCACCCAGGCAGAGGAGAGAGGTCCCGTAACAGAGGATCTGGCTTCATGTCAGCAGAGAATCAGTCTTCATATCATAGCAGAGAATCAGGCTTCACGTCACCCACCACTGCAACAGTCCATTTTCATAAATTTAGGCCCAGCACCCAGGCAGAGGAGAGAGGTCCCGTAACAGAGGATCTGGCTTCATGTCAGCAGAGAATCAGTCTTCATGTCATAGCAGAGAATCAGGCTTCACGTCACCCACCACTGCAACAGTCCATTTTCATAAATTTAGGCCCAGCACAAAGGCAGAGGAGAGAGGTCCCGTAACAGACAATCTGGCTTCATGTCAGCAGAGAATCAGTCTTCATGTCATAGCAGAGAATCAGGCTTCACGTCACCCACCACTGCAACAGTCCATTTTCATAAATTTAGGCCCAGCACCCAGGCAGAGGAGAGAGGTCCCGTAACAGACAATCTGGCTTCATGTCAGCAGAGAATTAGTCTGCATGTCATAGCAGAGAATCAGGCTTCACGTCAGCCACCAATGCAACAGTCCATTGTCAGATATTTAGGCCCAGCACCCAGGCAGAGGAGAGAGGTCCCGTAACAGAGGATCTGGCTTCATGTCAGCAGAGAATCAGTCTTCATATCATAGCAGAGAATCAGGCTTCACGTCACCCACCACTGCAACAGTCCATTTTCATAAATTTAGGCCCAGCACCCAGGCAGAGGAGAGAGGTCCCGTAACAGAGGATCTGGCTTCATGTCAGCAGAGAATCAGTCTGCATGTCATAGCAGAGAATCAGGCTTCACGTCAGCCACCACTGCAACAGTCCATTGTCATAAATTTAGGCCCAGCACCCAGGCAGAGGAGAGAGGTCCCATAACAGACAATCTGGCTTCATGTCAGCAGAGAATCAGTCTTCATGTCATAGCAGAGAATCAGTCTTCATGTCATAGCAGAGAATCAGGCTTCACGTCACCCACCACTGTAAGAGTCCATTTTCATAAATTTAGGCCCAGCACCCAGGCAGAGGAGAGAGGTCCCGTAACAGACAATCTGGCTTCATGTCAGCAGAGAATTAGTCTGCATGTCATAGCAGAGAATCAGGCTTCACGTCAGCCACCAATGCAACAGTCCATTGTCAGATATTTAGGCCCAGCACCCAGGCAGAGGAGAGAGGTCCCGTAACAGAGGATCTGGCTTCATGTCAACAGAGAATCAGTCTTCATATCATAGCAGAGAATCAGGCTTCACGTCACCCACCACTGCAACAGTCCATTTTCATAAATTTAGGCCCAGCACCCAGGCAGAGGAGAGAGGTCCCATAACAGAGGATCTGGCTTCATGTCAGCAGAGAATCAGTCTTCATATCATAGCAGAGAATCAGGCTTCACGTCACCCACCACTGCAACAGTCCATTTTCATAAATTTAGGCCCAGCACCCAGGCAGAGGAGAGAGGTCCCGTAACAGACAATCTGGCTTCATGTCAGCAGAGAATCAGTCTTCATGTCATAGCAGAGAATCAGGCTTCACGTCACCCACCACTGTAAGAGTCCATTTTCATAAATTTAGGCCCAGCACCCAGGCAGAGGAGAGAGGTCCCGTAACAGACAATCTGGCTTCATGTCAGCAGAGAATTAGTCTGCATGTCATAGCAGAGAATCAGGCTTCACGTCAGCCACCAATGCAACAGTCCATTGTCAGATATTTAGGCCCAGCACCCAGGCAGAGGAGAGAGGTCCCGTAACAGAGGATCTGGCTTCATGTCAGCAGAGAATCAGTCTGCATGTCATAGCAGAGAATCAGGCTTCACGTCAGCCACCACTGCAACAGTCCATTGTCATAAATTTAGGCCCAGCACCCAGGCAGAGGAGAGAGGTCCCGTAACAGAGGATCTGGCTTCATGTCAGCAGAGAATCAGTCTGCATGTCATAGCAGAGAATCAGGCTTCACGTCAGCCACCACTGCAACAGTCCATTGTCATAAATTTAGGCCCAGCACCCAGGCAGAGGAGAGAGGTCCCGTAACAGACAATCTGGCTTCATGTCAGCAGAGAATCAGTCTTCATGTCATAGCAGAGAATCAGTCTTCATGTCATAGCAGAGAATCAGGCTTCACGTCACCCACCACTGCAACAGTCCATTTTCATAAATTTAGGCCCAGCACCCAGGCAGAGGAGAGAGGTCCCGTAACAGACAATCTGGCTTCATGTCAGCAGAGAATTAGTCTGCATGTCATAGCAGAGAATCAGGCTTCACGTCAGCCACCAATGCAACAGTCCATTGTCAGATATTTAGGCCCAGCATCCAGGCAGAGGAGAGAGGTCCCTTAACAGAGTGTAATGACCGGCAACACGCACAGGGAGGAAAACAGGGAAAGCCCTGCCCAAGGGAGAGGGAAAGGTGGTGACCCCTAACTCACCTTGCAGCTGGCACCTGCCTGCCCTGACGTCCCTAGACGGGTTCCTCACCCGTGCGGCGATCACGTGCCTAAACCCTGGCTTTCCCTGAAATGAGCCCTAGATAATGAATGGGCCGGTGGGATCGCTAGTCGTCACCACTGGATTAAGAGGGAAACACCAGGGAGAGGACAGACAAACACAGACAAACACAAACACCCAGGTGGACGGCAACAATTGTCCACAAAGGTCCAACAGGGATCCGGAGGGTAGCGTTCTAAGGCAACACTCAGAGAACGCAGCAACACAGCTCCAGTGGGTCAGAATAGATGTCCAGGCAGGAAGCTCTATATCTGGCAACCAGAGAAGTGTGAGAGGGGAATATAAGGAGGATTGGGAGTGCTGGACAAGGAACAGCTGAGAGAAGGAGCTACGGATCCCTGAGTGAGCCAAAAGGGTTTGTAAAGCAAACCCAGAAAGCTACAATAAGGAAACTTCCCTATCTGACATAGAGCGTGCAACCAACCGCTGCGACCTCCTGACCCCGGGTACAACGGAGTCAGGCGTGGCTCTTGACACCCTCGTGACAGTACCCCCCTCTCTACGAGGGGCCTCCGGACACTCAGGACCAGGTCTCTCAGGATGAGAGGCATGAAAAATCCGGACTAGCCTGTCGGCGTTTACCTCAGACGCAGGAACCCACATTCTTTCCTCGGGACCGTAACCTCTCCAGTGCACCAGATATTGGAGAGAGCGGCGGACCCGACGAGAATTAACAATTTTGGATATCTGAAATTCCAAACTACCATCCACGACAACAGGAGGGGGTGGCAGCGGTGATGGTTCTAGAGGTGGAACATATTTTTTGAGTAACGACTTATGAAAGACATTATGGATTTTAAAAGTCTGAGGTAACTCCAGGCGAAAAGCCACGGGGTTGATGATGGCTACAATCTTGTAAGGACCAATAAACCTAGGACCCAGTTTCCAAGAGGGAACCTTCAACTTGATATTCCTAGTAGACAACCACACATAGTCATTCACTCCTAGGTCCGGACCTGGCGACCGTCTCTTATCAGCCATGCATTTGTATTTACCTCCCATATTTTTCAAGTTAGCTTGCACCTTCTGCCATACTGATGAAAGAGATGACGAAAACCGTTCCTCTTCGGGAACCCCAGAAGACCCCCCCTCTTTGAAAGTACAGAATTGGGGATGAAAACCATATGCACCAAGAAAAGGTGACTTGCCAGTGGATTCCTGACGGCGATTATTTATGGCAAACTCAGCTAACGGTAAATATGACGACCACAACTCTTGGTTTTCAGACACAAAACATCTTAGATATGTCTCCAGGTTTTGGTTGGTACGCTCAGTCTGTCCATTCGACTGAGGATGGAAAGCTGAGGAAAAGGACAAGTGAACCCCCAAACGGGAACAAAAAGCTTTCCAAAATTTAGAAATAAACTGGGTTCCCCGATCCGAAACAACATCGGAGGGGACCCCGTGAAGCTTCACGATCTCACTGACGAATACCTGAGCAAGAGTTTTAGCATTAGGTAGTGCGGGTAACGCAATAAAGTGTGCCATTTTGCTAAACCTGTCCACTACTACCAAAATCACTGTTTTACCCGCAGACAAAGGTAAGTCAGTGATAAAATCCATAGACAGATGTGTCCATGGTCTATTGGGAATGACGAGTGGTAATAGAGACCCTGCAGGACGTGTATGTGAAACTTTTGCGCGCGCACAGGTAGAACAAGAAGACACAAAATCCAATACATCCTGACGCAACCTTGGCCACCAAAAACGACGAGACAATAGCTCTAAGGTTGCTTTACTACCCGGGTGCCCAGCAAGTGCCGAATTATGATGTTCCTTTAATAATTCGAGACGTAGGTTCAACGGTACAAACAATTTCTCTGAGGGGCAAGAGACCGGGGCGTCCCCCTGGGCCTCTAACACCTTCCCCTCCAAAGCAGAGTGTACCGCAGAGACAACTACTCCTCTTTGTAGAATGGGTACCGGATCACTCACATTACCCCCTCCAGGGAAACAACGAGATAGTGCATCAGCCTTGGTATTCTTTACCCCAGGACGATAGGTAATCACAAAGTTAAACCTGGTAAAAAATAGCGACCACCTAGCCTGTCTAGGGGTGAGACGCTTAGCTGATTCGAGGTACAGCAGATTTTTGTGGTCCGTAAACACAGTGACAGGGTGGACTGCCCCCTCTAAAAAGTGACGCCACTCCTCAAACGCAAGTTTAATAGCTAACAGTTCCCTATTGCCAATATCGTAGTTCTGTTCTGCTGCAGATAGTTTTTTAGAAAAGAAAGCACAAGGACGCCATTTGCCAGGAGACGGACCCTGAGACAGCACCGCCCCCACTCCCACCTCTGATGCATCGACTTCAACAATAAAAGGCTGAGAGACATCAGGTTGGACTAGTACAGGTGCTGAGGTAAACCTCTCTTTTAGGCATCTTTCACACTACCGTTTTTTTTTTCCGTTTTGCGGTCCTTTTTTTGCGTTCCGTATACCGTCCGTATACGGAACCATTCATTTCAATGGTTCCGCAAAAAAAACGGAATGTGTTCCGTATGCATTCCGTTTCCGTATTTCCGTTTTTCCGTTCCGTTGAAAGATAGAACATGTCCTATATTTGGCCGCAAATCACAGTCCGTGGCTCCATTCAAGTCAATGGGTCCGCAAAAAAAAACGGAACACATACGGAAATGCATCCGTATGTCTTCCGTTTCCGTTCCGTTTTTTCTGAACCATCTATTGAAAATGTTATGCCCAGCCCAATTTTTTCTATGTAATTACTGTATACTGTATATGCCATACGGAAAAACGGAACGGAACAACGGAACGGAAACGGAACCACAACGGAAGCAAAAAAACGGAACAACGGATCCGTGAAAAACGGACCGCAAAACACTGAAATGGACATACTGTAGTGTGAAAGAGGCCTTAGAGAGGAAAAAGCAACTTTAGCGGCGTCAGACCATTTAGAAAAATCAGTCCCCTTCCTAGTCATGTCAGTAAGGGGTTTTACGATCACCGAATAATTTTTAATGAATTTCCTATAGAAATTTGCGAAGCCCAAGAACCGTTGTAGAGCTTTGAGGTTCTCAGGAAGATCCCAATCCAAAATTGCCTGGACCTTCCTAGGATCCATACGGAAACTTGACGCAGATAAATAATAACCTAGGAATTGTATCTCCTGAACGGCAAAAACACATTTTTCAATTTTAGCATATAATTCATTCGTCCGTAGGACCTGTAGTACTTGTCTGACATGCTCCTCATGTGTTTTCAGATCAGACGAATAAATTAAGATATCATCTAGGTATATTACCACAAACCTGCCGATTAGATGACTAAAAATGTCATTAACGAAATGTTGAAAGACGGCAGGAGCATTGGTCAGGCCGAAAGGCATAACTAGATTCTCATAATGCCCCTCAGGGGTGTTAAAAGCTGTTTTCCACTCATCCCCCTCTTTAATACGAATCAGATTGTAGGCCCCCCTAAGATCGAGTTTGGAGAACCACCTAGCACCCGCAATCTGGTTAAACAGGTGAGGAATGAGAGGAAGAGGGTATGGGTCTCGGATGGTTATCCGATTTAATTCACGAAAATCTAGGCAAGGACGCAGGCCCCCATCTTTCTTTTTAACAAAGAAAAACCCTGCAGCCACGGGTGAAGAAGAGGGTCTGATGTGTCCCTTAGCCAAACTCTCGGAGATATAATCCTTCATGGCTTGTCTCTCTGGACCTGAAAGATTATATAACCTGGTCTTGGGTAATTTTGCGCCGGGAATAAGGTTAACCGGGCAATCATAAGGACGATGAGGTGGTAACTTCTGACAACCCTTTTCAGAAAAAACGTCCTCAAAGTCCGAAACAAATGTAGGTAGGGTAGTTATGGAGGCGACTAAGCAATTGCTATTTAAGCAATTTTCTCTGCACGGCTCACTCCACTCCAATATCTCCCTGGCCTGCCAATCCACCACTGGATTGTGCGCTACCAACCAGGGAAGGCCCAGCACCACCGGAGTGGGAAGCCCCTCCAGAACATAACATGAGAGCATCTCGTTATGGTGGTCCCCTACCCGAAGGTGTAAATTATGAACGATGTGGGTGAGGTTTCTCTGAGACAGAGGAGCAGAATCTATAGCAAATATGGGAATAGGTCTCTGTAACGTACAGAGAGACAAACCCATAGTGCAGGCAAAATGGGCATCTATCAAATTTACCCCTGCTCCACTGTCTAGAAAGAAAGAAACAGTCTCTGTCTTATCACCAAAAACAATAACCGCTGGCAACACAAATTGCGATGTACGTATGGAGGAAATGTATAACCCCCGGCTGACATCCTCCACACAGCCTGGGGTTAGTAGTTTTCCGACGGTTTTTTTGTTTCTGAGGAAAGAAGGACAGACGTTAATGAAATGACCCCTCTCCCCACAAAAAAAACAACCCCCACGCCTACGGCGAACCTCAGGAGGACGGACCTGACGAGTAGTTCCTCCTAGCTGCATAGGCTCGTCTATGTCCGTACAGACTAACTGCTGCTTGGGAGGGGTTACCAATGGCTCCGGTTTTTTCAACCTGTCCCTAAGGCATCTATCTATACGGATAGAAAGGGACATAACTGCATCAAGGGAAAAGGGGGTCTCATACAATGCAAGCGCATCCTTAACCCTTTCGGATAACCCAGAGCAGAACTGACTCCTGAGAGCCGGGTCGTTCCATTGGGTATCCGTAGCCCACCTACGGAAGTCAGAGCAATACTCCTCTACCGGCCACTCTCCTTGTAGGAGTCTCCGTAATTTTGATTCAGCCAGTGCGACTCGGTCAGGGTCGTCATATATGAGACCCAAGGCCCCGAAAAACTCATCCACTGACCGGAGAGCCTGGGAATCAGTGGGTAAAGAGAACGCCCAGGACTGCGGGTCCCCCTGCAGCAGGGAAATAACAACACCCACCCGCTGTTCTTCATTACCAGAGGAGTAAGGACGTAGTTTAAAGTATAGTTTACAGGCCTCACGGAACGTCAAAAACTTGTCCCTTCCCCCAGAAAATCTGTCAGGGAGAGGGACCTTGGGTTCCGCAACAACCTGGTTACCAGTAGCAACCGCTGGGCTTGCGGTCTGTTGTAATTGCTGCTGTTGCTGGAGGACCGACGCCTTCAATCCTGCCACCTCCAAAGACAGGCCATGAAATTGTTCGGACAGAGCAGCAATTGGATCCATACTGGATTCTAAGTAGGTAAAAAAAAATTATTTTTTTTTTTTTTTTACCTACACAAAAATAAGGGCCAGATATAATGTAATGACCGGCAACACGCACAGGGAGGAAAACAGGGAAAGCCCTGCCCAAGGGAGAGGGAAAGGTGGTGACCCCTAACTCACCTTGCAGCTGGCACCTGCCTGCCCTGACGTCCCTAGACGGGTTCCTCACCCGTGCGGCGATCACGTGCCTAAACCCTGGCTTTCCCTGAAATGAGCCCTAGATAATGAACGGGCCGGTGGGATCGCTAGTCCTCACCACTGCACTAAGAGGGAAACACCAGGGAGAGGACAGACAAACACAGACAAACACAAACACCCAGGTGGACGGCAACAATTGTCCACAAAGGTCCAACAGGGATCCGGAGGGTAGCGTTCTAAGGCAACACTCAGAGAACGCAGCAACACAGCTCCAGTGGGTCAGAATAGATGTCCAGGCAGGAAGCTCTATATCTGGCAACCAGAGAAGTGTGAGAGGGGAATATAAGGAGGATTGGGAGTGCTGGACAAGGAACAGCTGAGAGAAGGAGCTACGGATCCCTGAGTGAGCCAAAAGGGTTTGTAAAGCAAACCCAGAAAGCTACAATAAGGAAACTTCCCTATCTGACATAGAGCGTGCAACCAACCGCTGCGACCTCCTGACCCCGGGTACAACGGAGTCAGGCGTGGCTCTTGACACCCTCGTGACACAGAGGATCTGGCTTCATGTCAGCAGAGAATCAGTCTGCATGTCATAGCAGAGAATCAGGCTTCACGTCAGCCACCACTGCAACAGTCCATTGTCATAAATTTAGGCCCAGCACCCAGGCAGAGGAGAGAGGTCCCGTAACAGACATTCTGGCTTCATGTCAGCAGAGAATCAGTCTTCATGTCATAGCAGAGAATTAGTCTTCATGTCATAGCAGAGAATCAGGCTTCACGTCACCCACCACTGTAAGAGTCCATTTTCATAAATTTAGGCCCAGCACCCAGGCAGAGGAGAGAGGTCCCGTAACAGACAATCTGGCTTCATGTCAGCAGAGAATCAGTCTTCATGTCATAGCAGAGAATCAGGCTTCACGTCACCCACCACTGCAACAGTCCATTTTCATAAATTTAGGCCCAGCACCCAGGCAGAGGAGAGAGGTCCCGTAACAGACAATCTGGCTTCATGTCAGCAGAGAATTAGTCTGCATGTCATAGCAGAGAATCAGGCTTCACGTCAGCCACCACTGCAACAGTCCATTGGCATATATATAGGCCCAGCACCCAGGCAGAGGAGAGAGGTCCCGTAACAGAGGATCTGGCTTCATGTCAGCAGAGAATCAGTCTGCATGTCATAGCAGAAAATCAGGCTTCACGTCAGCCACCACTGCAACAGTCCATTGTCAGATATTTAGGCCCAGCACCCAGGCAGAGGAGAGAGGTCCTGTAACAGAGGATCTGGCTTCATGTCCGCAGAGAATTAGTCTGCATGTCATAGCAGAGAATCAGGCTTCACGTCACCCAACATTGGAACAGTCCATTGGCATATATTTAGGCCCCGGCACCCAGACAGAGGAGAGGTTCATTCAACTTTGGGTAGCCTCGCAATATAATGGTAAAATGAAAATAAAAATAGGATTGAATGAGGAAGTGCCCTGGAGTACAATAATATATGGTTAAGGGGAGGTAGTTAATGTCTAATCTGGACAAGGGACGGACAGGTCCTGTGGGATCCATGCCTGGTTCATTTTTATGAACGTCAGCTTGTCCACATTGGCTGTAGACAGGCGGCTGCGTTTGTCTGTAATGACGCCCCCTGCCGTGCTGAATACACGTTCAGACAAAACGCTGGCCGCCGGGCAGGCCAGCACCTCCAAGGCATAAAAGGCTAGCTCTGGCCACGTGGACAATTTAGAGACCCAGAAGTTGAATGGGGCCGAACCATCAGTCAGTACGTGGGGGGGTGTGCACATGTGTCAGGAAGCAGGGGGTGTTACCCCTACTCTGGGACCACGGGCACGGCGCAGGGCACGGGTTCCCCTTCAGCTCGGTAGAACACCTGGTGCCCGAGGTGCGGGTGCACGGCGTGTGCGCAGTACACAGGCTGCTCGCACATTTCCGGGTGCATAGAGTTCCTGCATTATCCGGCTGTCAGGTGTGAGCCTTGCTGAGGGAGATTCCCAGTACACACCTTCCACCTTCCTTGCCTGCCATTGGTTCCTGGGGAGGGTGGTTCCTACCTTCCCTGGCTATAAAGACCTGGCCTGAGCTCTGGTTCATTGCTGAGTTATTCCACCTTATGGTGAACACCTAGCCTCCCTGCAGATCCTTCTATTGCCTGTTGTTTCTTTGTAACCTTCATGGTGGTGGTGGACAGATGTACCAAGATGTCCCACTTCATTCCGACCTCCGGTCTTCCGACGGCCCAAAAAACCTCAGAGTTGTTCCTCCAACATGTGTTCCGGTTGCACGGGCTCCCTGATTCCATCGTCTCAGACCCAGTTTTGCCGTAGCCTTCATATCACTCGCAGCCTGTCTTCTGCCTATCACCCCCAGTCCAATGGGCAGACCGAAAGGACCAACCAAACCCTCGAACAGTTCCTTCGCTGTTACACATCCCATCTACAAGACGACTGGGTGAGCCATCTCCCCTTCGCGGAATTTTCCTTCAACAATCAGCTTCATTCCTCCACCGGGCTCTCACCATTTTATGCCAACTATGGCTATCATCCCGCAACTCTCCCGGATCTCCCCCTTGATGTCCCCGTGCCTGAAGTGGCTCAACGGCTCCGGCTCCTACGAGAACTGAGGCGGACCCTAACGCAACAACTCCAGGCCGCTCAGCAGCGGCACAAGATGCAGGCAGACCGTAGACGCACAGAATTCCCCAGGTACAAAGACAGGGACAAGGTGTGGCTTTCCACACAGCACCTCAAGCTGTCCTGTCCCTCCCGAAAACTGGGACCCCGTTACCTTGGTCCCTTTGAGATCGTGAGTATGGTCAACAACGTTGCAGCCAAGCTCCAGTTGCCTACTTCCCTGGGAATCCACCCGGTATTCCACGTGTCCTTGTTGAAACCACACCGTGCCAACCCGTTCCCGGACCGGGTACCTGCTCCACCACCTCCCATCCAGGTGAATAACGATGATGAGTATGAAGTCCAGGAGATCCTGGACTCCCGCCGCCGGCGTGGAGTCCTGGAGTATCTCATCCACTGGAAGGGGTACGGTCCCGAGGAGCGTTCCTGGGAGCCCTTGGGGAATGTCCATGCGGCCGCCAAGGTGCGGGCGTTCCATCGGGCTCACCCCGAGAGGCCTTCCCAGGGTCGCGTCCGGAGGCCGCTCCTTGGTGGGGGGCTCTGTCAGGAAGCAGGGGGTGTTACCCCTACTCTGGGACCACGGGCACGGCGCAGGGCACGGGTTCCCCTTCAGCTCGGTAGAACACCTGGTGCCCGAGGTGCGGGTGCACGGCGTGTGCGCAGTACACAGGCTGCTCGCACATTTCTGGGTGCATAGAGTTCCTGCATTATCCGGCTGTCAGGTGTGAGCCTTGCTGAGGGAGATTCCCAGTACACACCTTCCACCTTCCTTGCCTGCCATTGGTTCCTGGGGAGGGTGGTTCCTACCTTCCCTGGCTATAAAGACCTGGCCTGAGCTCTGGTTCATTGCTGAGTTATTCCACCTTATGGTGAACACCTAGCCTCCCTGCAGATCCTTCTATTGCCTGTTGTTTCTTTGTATCCTTCCCGGCTACTGACCCCAGGACTGTCTTCCGCCTTGAACCTTCGCTGCCTGCCTCGACCCGGATTGGACATTGACTACCCCTCTTGGATTATCCCTAAACTTGTACCGCATTCTGGGCTGTCAGCTGCTTACTGCCAGTGGGTTCCTCATCCCACTACTGGCTCCCTGGGAGGTTCTGACAACATGTACTGTTCCACCATGTTAGTGAAATGTTGTCTCCTGCTAACACGTTGCCTATCAGGTGGTGGTGCAGTTAGCTGTGGCGTGTTGACAAAAGTTTTCCACATCTCTGCCATGCTAACCCTGCCCTCAGAGGAGCTGGCCGTGACACAGCTGCCTTGGCGACCTCTTGCTCCTCCTCTGCCTTGGCCTTGGGCTTCCACTTGTTCCCCTGTGACATTTGGGAATGCTCTCAGTAGCGCGTCTACCAACGTGCGCTTGTACTCGCGCATCTTCCTATCACGCTCCAGTGCAGGAAGTAAGGTGGGCACATTGTCTTTGTAGCGTGGATCCAGCAGGGTGGCAACCCAGTAGTCCGCAAGGTTAAAATGTGGGCAACTCTGCTGTCGCTGCGCAGGCACTGCAGCATGTAGTCGCTCATGTGTGCCAGGCTGCCCAGGGGTAAGGACAAGCTGTCCTCTGTGGGAGGTGTATCGTCATCGTCCTGCCTTTCCCCCCAGCCACGCACCAGTGATGGACCCGAGCTGCGTTGGGTGCCACCCCGCTGTGACCATGCTTCATCCTCATCCTCCTCCACCTCCTCCTCATCCTCGTCCTCCTCGTCCTCCAGTAGTGGACCCTGGCTGGCCACATTTGTACCTGGCCTCTGCTGTTGCCAAAAACCTCCCTCTGAGTCACTTCGAAGAGACTGGCCTGAAAGTGCTAAAAATTACCCCTCTACCTCCTCCTCCTCCTCCTGGGCCACCTCCTCTTCCATCATCGCCCTAAGTGTTTTCTCAAGGAGACATAGAAGTGGTATTGTAACGCTGATAACGGCGTCATCGCCACTGGCCATGTTGGTGGAGTACTCGAAACAGCGCAACAGGGCACACAGGTCTCGCATGGAGGCCCAGTCATTGGTGGTGAAGTGGTGCTGTTCTGTAGTGCGACTGACCCGTGCGTGCTGCAGCTGAAACTCCACTATGGCCTGCTGCTGCTCGCACAGTCTGTCCAGCATGTGCAAGGTGGAGTTCCACCTGGTGGGCACGTCGTATATGAGGCGGTGAGCGGGAAGGCCGAAGTTACGCTGTAGCGCAGACAGGCGAGCAGCAGCAGGATGTGAACGCCGGAAGCGCGAACAGACGGCCCGCACTTTATGCAGCAGCTCTGACATGTCGGGGTAGTTGTGAATGAACTTCTGCACCACCAAATTCAGCACATGCGCCAAGCAAGGGATGTGCGTCAAATTGGCTAGTCCCAGAGCTGCAACGAGATTTCGCCCATTATCACACACCACCAGGCCGGGCTTGAGGCTCACCGGCAGCAACCACTCGTCGGTCTGTTGTTCTATACCCCGCCACAACTCCTGTGCGGTGTGGGGCCTGTCCCCCAAACATATGAGTTTCAGAATGGCCTGCTGACGTTTACCCCGGGCTGTGCTGAAGTTGGTGGTGAAGGTGTGTGGCTGACTGGATGAGCAGGTGGAAGAAGAGGAGGAGGAAGCCGAGAAGGAGGAGGTGGCAACAGGAGGCAAAGAATGTTGCCCTGCGATCCTTGGCAGCGGAAGGACGTGCGCCAAACAGCTCTCTGCCTGGGGCCCAGCTGCCACTACATTTACCCAGTGTGCAGTTAGGGAGATATAGCGTCCCTGGCCGTGCTTACTGGTCCACGTATCTGTGGTTAGGTGGACCTTGCTACAGATGGCGTTGCGCAGTGCACACTTGATTTTATCGGATACTTGGTTGTGCAGGGAAGGCACGGCTCTCTTGGAGAAGTAGTGGCGGCTGGGAACAACATACTGTGGAACAGCAAGCGACATGAGCTGTTTGAAGCTGTCTGTGTCCACCAGCCTAAATGACAGCATTTCATAGGCCAGTAGTTTAGAAATGCTGGCATTCAGGGCCAGGGATCGAGGGTGGCTAGGGTGGGAATTTACGCTTTCTCTCAAATGTTTGTGAGATGGAGAGCTGAACGCTGCCGTGTGACATGGTTGAGACGCTTGGTGACGGAGGTGGTGGTGGTGTGTTGGTGGTACATCCCCTGTTTGCTGGGTGGCAGGTGCCAACGTTCCTCCAGAGGCGGAGGAAGAGGCCGAGGCGGCAGCAGCAGAAGAGGCCGAGGCGGCAGCAGCAGAAGAGGTAGCAGGGGGAGCCTGAGTGACTTCCTTGGTTTTAAGGTGTTTACTCCACTGCAGTTCATGCTTTGCATGCAGGTGCCTGGTCATGCAGGTTGTGCTCAGGTTCAGAACGTTAATGCCTCGCTTCAGGCTCTGATGGCACAGCGTGCAAACCACTCGGGTCTTGTCGTCAGCACATTGTTTGAAGAAGTGCCATGCCAGGGAACTCCTTGAAGCTGCCTTTGGGGTGCTCGGTCCCAGATGGCGGCGGTCAGTAGCAGGCGGAGTCTCTTGGCGGCGGGTGTTCTGCTTTTGCCCACTGCTCCCTCTTTTGCTACGCTGTTGGCTCGGTCTCACCACTGCCTCTTCCTCCGAACTGTGAAAGTCAGTGGCACGACCTTCATTCCATGTGGGGTCTAGGACCTCATCGTCCCCTGCATCGTCTTCCACCCAGTCTTGATCCCTGACCTCCTGTTCAGTCTGCACACTGCAGAAAGACGCAGCAGTTGGCACCTGTGTTTCGTCATCATCAGAGACATGCTGAGGTGGTATTCCCATGTCCTCATCATCAGGAAACATAAGTGGTTGTGCGTCAGTGCAGTCTATGTCTTCCACCGCTGGGGAAGGGCTAGGTGGATGCCCTTGGGAAACCCTGCCAGCAGAGTCTTCAAACAGCATAAGAGACTGCTGCATAACTTGAGGCTCAGACAGTTTCCCTGATATGCATGGGGGTGATGTGACAGACTGATGGGGTTGGTTTTCAGGCGCCATCTGTGCGCTTTCTGCAGAAGACTGGGTGGGAGATAATGTGAACGTGCTGGATCCACTGTCGGCCACCCAATTGACTAATGCCTGTACCTGCTCAGGCCTTACCATCCTTAGAACGGCATTGGGCCCCACCATATATCGCTGTAAATTCTGGCGGCTACTGGGACCTGAGGTAGTTGGTACACTAGGACGTGTGGATGTGGCAGAACGGCCACGTCCTCTCCCAGCACCAGAGGGTCCACTAACACCACCACGACCATGTCCACGTCCGCGTCCCTTACTAGATGTTTTCCTCATTGTTATGGTTCACCACAACAACAAAAATATTATTTGGCCCAATGTATTGTATTCAAATTCAGCGGGATATAAATTTGAGGCCTAGTATTTAGGCGCTGGGTGACCGGTATGGATTTTGTGACAGAATTAGACTTGGAAATGCACAGTAGCGTGTGTGTGAAGTTATTCTGAATGACCCTATGTGCACCTTGAATATTATATACCCTTTTAGGGATAGATTTCAAATAGCTCTGATATAGCAGAAACCACTAAATTATGAAATTGCTAAATTGGGAATTGTATTTCAACCCTGAACAAAAAATGTGCTTTAACGGACACTAAATAACTTGCCCAGCCACAACAGTACAGCGGTAACGACAGATTTAGCGGGATATAAATTTGAGGCCTAGTATTTAGGCGCTGGGTGACCGGTATGGATTTAGTGACAGAATTAGACTTGGAAATGCACAGTAGCGTGTGTGTGAAGTTATTCTGAATGACCCTATGTGCACCTTGAATATTATATACCCTTTTAGGGATAGATTTCAAATAGCTCTGATATAGCAGAAACCACTAAATTATGAAATTGCTAAATTGGGAATTGTATTTCAACCCTGAACAAAAAATGTGCTTTAACGGACACTAAATAACTTGCCCAGCCACAACAGTACAGCGGTAACGACAGATTTAGCGGGATATAAATTTGAGGCCTAGTATTTAGGCGCTGGGTGACCGGTATGGATTTACTGAACAGAATTAGACTTGGAAATGCACAGTAGCGTGTGTGTGAAGTTATTCTGAATGACCCTATGTGCACCTTGAATATTATATACCCTTTTAGGTATAGATTTCAAATAGCTCTGATATAGCAGGAAACCACTAAATTATGAAATTGCTAAATTGGGAATTGTATTTCAACCCAGAACAAAAAATGTGCTTTGACGGACACTAAATAACTTGCCCATCCACAACAGGACAGCGGTAACGACAGATTTAGCGGGATATAAATTTGAGGCCTAGTATTTAGGCGCTGGGTGACCGGTATGGATTTAGTGACAGAATTAGACTTGGAAATGCACAGTAGCGTGTGTGTGAAGTTATTCTGAATGACCCTATGTGCACCTTGAATATTATATACCCTTTTAGGGATAGATTTCAAATAGCTCTGATATAGCAGAAACCACTAAATTATGAAATTGCTAAATTGGGAATTGTATTTCAACCCTGAACAAAAAATGTGCTTTGACGGACCCTAAATAACTTGCCCAGCCACAACAGTACAGCGGTAACGACAGATTTAGCGGGATATAAATTTGAGGCCTAGTATTTAGGCGCTGGGTGACCGGTATGGATTTAGTGACAGAATTAGACTGGGATATGGCCAAAAAATAACCACACTATTGCTGGTTAAATGCACTTGGTGTGACAGCTTGACCAACCACACTACTGAGGGTTAAATGCACTTGGTGACGGGCGCAGCTTGCCCCTGATGTAGTATATGGCCAAAAAATGAACAGACTATTGCTGGTTAAATGCACTTGGTGTGACAGCTTCACCCTGATGTAGGCTTTAGCCAAAAAACAACCACACCATTGAGGGTTAAATGCACTTGGTGACAGGCGCAGCTTGCCCCTGATGTAGTATATGGCCAAAAAATGAAGAGACTATTGCTGGTTAAATGCACTTGGTGTGACAGCTTGACCAACCACACTACTGAGGGTTAAATGCACTTGGTGACGGGCGCAGCTTGCCCCTGATGTAGTATATGGCCAAAAAATGAACAGACTATTGCTGGTTAAATGCACTTGGTGTGACAGCTTGACCAACCACACTACTGAGGGTTAAATGCACTTGGTGACGGGCGCAGCTTGCCCCTGATGTAGTATATGGCCAAAAAATGAACAGACTATTGCTGGTTAAATGCACTTGGTGTGACAGCTTGACCAACCACACTACTGAGGGTTAAATGCACTTGGTGACGGGCGCAGCTTGCCCCTGATTTAGTATATGGCCAAAAAATTAACAGACTATTGCCTGGTTAAATGCACTTGGTGTGACAGCTTCACCCTGATGTAGGCTTTAGCCAAAAAACAACCACACCATTGAGGGTTAAATGCACTTGGTGACAGGCGCAGCTTGCCCCTGATGTAGTATATGGCCAAAAAATAAACAGACTATTGCTGGTTAAATGCACTTGGTGTGACAGCTTCACCCTGATGTAGGCTTTAGCCAAAAAACAACCACACCATTGAGGGTTAAATGCACTTGGTCACAGCTTGGATGCACTTGGTCGCAGCACCGCACAAGACACAAAATGGCCGCCGATCACCCCAGAAAAAAGTGACTGACAAACGGTCTGGGCAGCCTAAAAACAGTGAGCAATTGAATTTCAGCAGCTCAATGATGCACAGCTGCAGATCGATCGATTAATCAAGTCCTTTGGAGGAGTTAATCTGCCTAATCTCGCCCTACTGTCGCAGCCGCAACCTCTCCCTACGCTAATCAGAGCAGAGTGACGGGCGGCGCTATGTGACTCCACTGGGTCACATGGTGCTCTGGCCAATCACAGCCATGCCAATAGTAGGCATGGCTGTGACGGCCTCTTGGGGCAAGTAGTATGACGCTTGTTGATTGGCTGCTTTGCAGCCTTTCAAAAAGCGCCAAGAAAGCGTCACAAAAGCGCCAAGAAAGCGACGAACACCGAACCCGAACCCGGACTTTTACGAAAATGTCCGGGTTCGGGTCCGTGTCACGGACACCCCAAAATTCGGTACGAACCCGAACTATACAGTTCGAGTTCGCTCATCCCTAGAGATAAGGTTTTTATGCTGGAATGTGGTGGGGGTTTTTTTCTCTAAAAAGTTCTATTTTGGTCTCATCTATCCACAAAACATTGTTCCAATAGCCTTGGCTTGTCCAGGTGATCTTTAACAAACTGCAGACGGGCATCAATGTTCTTTTTGTAGGGCAACTGCTTTCTCCTTGCAATCCTGCCATGCACACCATTACTATTCAGTGTCCTCCTGATGGTGAACTCATGAAATGATATGATATGGATTTCTGCACAAATTGGATCATAAAATCTGATCTGATCTTCATCTAAGTCACAACAATAGACAATCACAGTCTGCTTAAACTAATAACACACAAAGAATTAAATGTGACCATGCTTTTTATTGAACACACCATGTAAACATTCACAGTGCAGGTGGGAAAAGTATGTGAATCCCTAGACTAATGACATCTCCAAGAGCTAATTGGAGTGAGGTGTCAGCCAACTGGAGTCCAATCAATGAGATGAGATTAGGAGGTGTTGGTTACAGCTGCCCTGCCCTATAAAAAACACACACCAGTTCTGGGTTTGCTTTTCACAAGAAGCATTGCCTGATGTGAATGATGCCTCGCACAAAAGAGCTCTCAGAAGACCTACGATTAAGAATTTTTAACTTGCATAAAGCTGGAAAGGGTTATAAAAGTATCTCCAAAAGCCTTGCTGTTCATCAGTCCATGGTAAGACAAATTGTCTATAAATGGAGAAAGTTCAGCACTGCTGCTACTTTCCCTAGGAGTGGCCGTCCTGTAAATATAACTGCAAGAGTACAGCGCAGACTGCTCAATGAGGTGAAGAAGAATCCTAGAGTGTCAGCTAAAGACCTACAAAAGTCTCTGGCATATGCTAACATCCCTGTTAGCGAATCTACGATACGTAAAACACTAAACAAGAATAGATTTCATGGGAGGATACCACAGAGAAAGCCACTGCTGTACAAAAAAAAAACATTGCTGCACATTTACAGTTTGCACCAGAGCACCTGGATGTTCCACAGCAGTACTGGCAAAATATTCTGTGGAAAGATGAAACCAAAGTTGAGTTGTTTGGAAGAAACACACAACACTATGTGTGGAGAAAAAGAGGCACAGCACACCAACATCAAAACCTCATCCTAACTGTGAAGTATGGTGGTGGGGGCATCATAGTTTGGGGCTGCTTTGCTGCATCAGGGCCTGGACGGAATGGTATCACCAAAGGAAAAATTAATTCCCAAGTTTATCAAGACATTTTGCAGGAGAACTTAAGGCCATCTGTTCACCAGCTGAAGCTCTACACAATGTATGGTTGCAACAGGACAACGACCCAAAGCATAGAAGTAAATCAACAACAGAATGGCTTAAACAGAAGAAAATACACCTTCTGGAGTGGCCCAGTCAGAGTCCTGACCTCAACCCGATTGAGATGCTGTGGCATGACCTCAAGAAAGCGATTCACACCAGACATCCCAAGAATATTGCTGAACTGAAACAGTTCTGTAAAGACGAATGGTCGAGAATTACTCCTGACCGTTGTGCACGTCTGATCTGCAACTACAAGAAACATTTGGTTGAAGTTATTGCTGCCAAAGGAGGTTCAACCAGTTATTAAATCCAAGGGTTCACATACTTTTTCCACCTGCACTGTGAATGTTTACATTATGTGTTCCATAAAAACATGGTAACATTTAATTCTTTGTGTGTTATTAGTTTAAGCAGACTGTGAATGTCTATTGTTGTGACTTAAATGAAGATCAGATCACATTTTATGACCAATTTGTGCAGAAATCCATATCATTCCAAAGGGTTCACATACTTTTTCTTGCAACTGTAAGAAAGGCCTTTAGTTGCTTAGAGGTTGCTTGGTTTTCTTTCCTTGGGTTCCTTTTTGCCCTTGTGGACTATTACATGCCTTGCTCTTGGCGTCATCTTTGTTGCTCAACCACTCCTTTGGAGGATAATAGCAGTCTTGAATTTCCTCAATTTGTGCATAATCTGACTGTGAATTGGTAGTCCAAACTCTTTAGAGATGGTTTTGTAAAAAAAATTCAGCCTGATGAGCATCAGCTACACTTCCTCTGAGGGCCTCAGAAATCTCCCTTTTTCATGCCATGATACACTTATACACACATGTGTTGTAAAGATCAGAGTTTGATACATCCCTGTTCTTTAAATAAAACAGATCACCCACTTACACATGATTGTCATCCCATTGATTGAAAATATCTCACTCTAATTTCACCCTCAAATTATCTGCTAATCCTAAAGGTCTTTCCACATAATCTTTTTGACTCATGTGCTTTATTTTTTGTTGAAGTACAGCGTTTATCTTAAATTTTTTTAATTAAAAGGTAAATGTGGGGAAATCAACACAATCAATACCTTTGAAGTATAAGCAATACAATGCACGTAGCCACACAAAATATCATCCTATAAATCTGATGAACTCTGTACAAAGAGCACTTTTTGGAAAAGAATTTACCGGATCCTGCTTGGCTCCTTATAAACTAGTGCAAGCACCAAAATAAAAGGAAAGTACAAAAGGAAGAAAAAGGTAACACCCGCAATACAGCCATCCTACAGTATATCTGCCCCAATAACCATTCAATTGCTGTTGGGTATAACTGAGAATACTGGTGAGCTTATCATTCACATTATACAATGGAGCAAGTCACAACATGTTTCTTGGTGGAGTGATAGCCAATATGAAATCCTGAGGTCTACACAAAATGAGTTCCCTACCCCCTTAAACTGTTTATAATGTGCATTTGTTTGGTTAGGAAGAAATAAGAAACAGATGGCAGGGAGCATGGCTACAGGATCAGATGACACAGTCTTCTTTGGAGTTCTTGTCTCAAAAGGGTTAAAGATGTTTAATCAAAACTATGAGCAACATGTTTCATTGTTTTTATCCGTAGATACTTCCGCTAGAAAGGTAATTTTTTTAATGCAATATTCAAAGAAAACATCTTTTTTTTATTTTATTGAGGCAGTACTATGCCATTGAAAATTAAATACAAAATATTATGCTTCTCTAGCAGTAATCCCCCAGAACAAAGTAATCTCAATTCTTCTCCACAGGGAACATTAATCTGCAAGTTGATCCTCATTATAATAGTAGGCGGAGGGTTGGAATGACTGACAAAATGACAGCTGTATTGTTCTCTTGATAGACCTAGATAAACATGTAAACATGTGAGCCCTGACTAGCCACACAACTGAAAGAACATAGGGGAGGTGTGGTGCTCTAACTGAGTCACCGTCCCTTACTCCTCCCTGGTGTGACAAAGTGTGTAATTAGATGGGACCCACATCTATCTCCAGAATGGGGCCACCAGAATGAACGAGAGCAAACTGCACAAGTGCACCCACCATCCATTCATTTCTATGGGAGTGCCAAAAATAGGCAAGCCCCAGCTCAGCTATTTCCAGAACTCCCAAGGAAATTAATGGAGACTACTCCACCTCAGTGTGTCATACACACATTTTCAGGCCAATCGGAGCACTGTCAATTCGGGCAGAATTGATTTGGACCCAAATTTCATTGATCAACCTTTGTGTCCAAATCCAACCTGAATCAAACTGAGCGATTCGCTCATCTTTACTTCTTTGATAATATGTGATAAAATGTTTATGTTACTGTCCCTTTAAAACAATAGAAAATGTTTACAATTTTGCTCACATGCTCTAGTCCAAATTCAATCCCCTGCTTTTTTATTTCATTTTGTTTAAAGTTCCAAATACATTATCTTGAGAAATGCATCTTGTAAATTTCTAGACAGTTGTCTGCTTTTCTACCACTACAAAAATAGCTCTCACATATCTCTATTATCAGCTACAAATGATCTTCAGCAGAATTTCTTCTCCATCACTTTTACCCGGCAAGAAACTACTAGCACAAACACTGCATGAGTTAATAGCAACGCTCTCATCTTCTAGTTAATGCAAAACATCTCCATCTGTCTGTTTACATAGTAAGTTCCACAATGCCTCCCCAATGTGTGCCATGCCTTGTCATAATGTTACAGCTGAAAGCTCTTGCCATCCTGCTAATATTGTGACAGCTTCTACTTTTACGGCCACCCACACAGAGCACTGTGTGAGTGCTTGTATCCTAGCTAATCTGAGTCACCTACTAAAGTTCTAAAGCTGCCTGCGCAAGACAAGATCCTCGGCAACTGGCCTGGCAAAACAGCAAAGTGTGACTTTTTGTAAGACATGGTTCAATCACTTAGAACTCTGCAAGACCTTGAAAGCACTGGAAATATAATATTTAAATTCTTGGGTAGGCCCTGTTCACATAGAAGAAAAATGTATACGGCCACTTGTAAGTTTCAGAAATGGAGCAGATATCTATTCCTTATGTGTCTTTTTATATACATAGACCGTTACAAAATTGCAATCACCAGAATCATTCTTATCAAGTGAGTAATACATATCAGATTAATAGAGAGTGCCTTACAAGCCTTATATGTTCTTCAAGTTGTTCATGTACAAAAAAACGTAGCAACTTGGAAACATTTTGATACTTAAACAGTCTTGAAACTTTAGTTCCTCCCCCTACACCTACCAGCTAAATAAAGAGAGAAGGGGAAATTCTTTGGGAGTAGGTGATCATTGTATGTCAATGCGAGGGGTGTCAGCTCCTTCTTTGAGGGTGCACTATGTCCCTCCTCAACAATAAATCCTTGAAAAGTTATTGGGTATTGTAAATTCCCTATGTTCCTCCTACTTCCCCCTTTCCCTGGTACGGGCAAAAACTGGATGCAGAGCCATGACTTTTTGTACTATCAGGATTATTGAATGTATGTATACGCTGTTGATACCAAAATGCCTGTATCGCTTTACTTATTCACTCAATAAAAACATTGTGAAAGAAACTATAGTTCCTCCAGGGAATAACTAATTTTATGTTGTGACCTTACCCTGAATTTATAGTGAGTTGTGTTTGACTTACTGCTGTTTTGTAGCCTGTTCTTTATTCTAAGGCCCCCCTTCACACGGGCGAGAATTCCACACGGGTGCAATGCGTAAGGTGAACACATTGCACCCACACTGAATCCGGACCCATTCACTTCAATGGGGCTGTGCTGATGAGCGGTGATTTCAAGCATCACTTGTGCGTTGCGTGAAAAACAAGGCATGTTCTACTATGTTCTGCGTTTTTCACGCAACGCAGGCCCCATAGAAATGAATGGGGCTGCGTGAAAATCGCAAGCAACCGCAAGCAAGTGCGGATGCGGTGCAATTTTCACATATGGTTGCTAGGAGATGATAGGGATGAGCAACCCCGGACCCTATTAAAGTCTATTCACTGTAATATTTTCTCTGAGCGCACTTGCATCTTATCTGGCCCTCACCCGCGACGCCCGTGTGAAAGAGGCCTAATAGAGCAGATAGGCAGAGAGTTCCATAGTCTCACTGCTCTTACCGTAAAGAATCCTTTTCTATGTTTGTGTACAAACCTTCTTTCCTCCAGACGCAGAGGATGTCCCCTCGTCATAGTCCTGGGGATAAATAGATGATGGGATAGATCTCTGTACTGACCCCTGATATATTTATACATCTATTAATACACAAGTCGCTGTCCCATCCCCGGGACGACCCATTGTTGCAGGGATGGGATCAGCCACTGAACCTATCTCTAGGTACACTGATTGGCTATTGAGGCCTTTACTCAGAGGCACTTCCACGTATCTAAAGAACACCGGGGACTTCCTCCGCGCCCTCAATAATTATAATAATAATTTTAAGTGGCGGGAGGAATTCCGCCTTGTGTCCTTAGACGTGGAGAGTTTGTATACTAGGATTCCCCATGATTTGGGGTTGAAAGCCATAGCTCTGGTTTTGAGTCGCTTCGATAAGAGCCGTTTTTTCACAGTTTATGCAAGAATCCCTAGATCTAGTACTCACCAACAACGTGTTTCAATTTGACCGCCAGTGGTACCGACAGATACTAGGTACAACAATGGGCACACCGGTGTCGTGCACCTTCGCGAACCTGTATCTGGCAGTATTTGAAGAGACGTACGTCTTCTCACTGGGGAACCCCTTCCTGAAGTATGTCCACCTTTATCTGCGCTATGTGGATGATGTATTCCTGGTCTGGTCTGACAGTGAAGTGTTGTGTAAACAGTTTGTACAGCATCTAAATGAGACCAATCAAATGAATATGAGGTTTACCCTCAACTTCGGTGGCAATACTCTAGATTTTCTGGATGTAAGAGTCACCGTAGTTGATGGTGTGCTACACACAACAGGCTTTCGCAAGCCTACCGCAACCAATTCACTGCTCCACCAGACCAGTTTTCATCCTCCTGTAGTGAAGGATGCTGTCCCTTTTGGACAATTCATCTGCCTACGTAGGATCAATAGCACTGACCAGGGCTACTTTAGGCAGGCCCACCAGCTTAAGGAGAGGCTGTTCGAGAGGGGTTACCCCAGGAGAGAAGGGATCGTGCCGCCCGGCATCCACGCCATAGTCTCCTTAGGGATAAGATCCAGGATAACAACCAGGACAGATTTGCATTTATTTTTAAATTTAGTCCAGCTGCGGACATAGTGAGACAAGCTGTGTTAAACAATTGGGAACTTTTGAGAGGCGAGTCCTCCCTGGGGGACGTTGTTTCCAAAAGACCTCTCATTACCTTCAAAAAATGCCACACTCTGAAAGATAGATTGGTCCACAGTGTGTTGAGACATCCCAAACAGACCAACTGGTTGCAGAACAGAAAACCGCAGTGTAAGTGCGGTATGTGTTCTTTCTGTTCCCAAAATTCGCTGAGAAAAATACTGTCTTTAGGGGCGGTAACGCACATCAAAGACTTCATCACCTGTCGTACATCCTATGTAGTTTACATCGTAACTTGTGCTTGCAGTAGGTTTTACATTGGTAAAACCATAAGACCATTATTCAAAAGAGTACGGGAGCATTTAAGTTCTATTAGGACAGGCCGGGGTTCACCCCGCCTGATTGATCATGTCCGTGCGGCCCATGATAGTGATCCATCTAACCTCTCCTTTGCTGGCATTGAGGCCGTGGGACCTATCCCTAGTGGTGGAGATCGCCACCACCTCCTGCTGCAGCGGGAGGCTTGATGGATCATCAGAACTGGCACTATGGGATTGCACGGGTTAAATGATAAAAATGATATGGCTGTATTCCTTTAAGGTCTTTGCTTTCCCATTACCCTGTTTTGCCTCTTGGAAATTGTTGCCTCCAGTTTGATATTGTTTTGCTCTGTTGTACTTGTTTTGCTTTGTATTGCCACAATGTGTCCTTCTCTTGTATCTATACATAGTTGCGCACCTGTGGAGCGTCTACTGGTCACCATGGTGGTGATCAGAGGCTCGTCCTTAAATACACGGCGGTGCGCCTGTGCGTCATAGCGGTCCGAGGAAGCACGAGTCACGCGCAAAACGTCCGTCACCGGTGATCCACACCATAGGGCCATTCCGCTCCCCAGCCTGCATAGTTTTGATATTTCATCAGATCCCGGTGAGTGCCGCGTTCCTTTTATCTATCTACCACTCACTGAGCGTCTATTTGCATCCACGCTGAGCACCACATCTCCAGGGTCTGTTTGCTGAGCCGCAGGTCCGTGACTTCCGATGGAGTAAGGGGGACAGGTGATTCATCGTCTTGCAGTGCCGCTGATTCCTTTACTTCCCTCTCCTTACCGTCTATGAAGATAGAGGATCCTTATTATTTTTTAACCCTCAATTGACATTATACTTAGAATTCTGTATTAAAGAATGCTATTATTTTCCATTCTAACCATTTTATAATGGAAAATAATAATATCTATAGAACACCAAACCCAAACCTAAACTTCAGTGAAGAAGTCCATATTTGGGTCTGGGTACCACATTCAGTATTTTCTCAAGCGCGTGCAAAACGCAATGCACTCGCGCAGAAAAAAAATGAACAACGGAACACAATTGCAGTCAAAACTAACTGAAATTGCTTTCCTACTCGCACGATTTTCTCTGAGTGCACTTGCATCGCATCTGGCCCTCACCCGCGACGCCCGTGTGAAAGAGGCCTAATAGAGCAGAGAGTTCCATAGTCTCACTGCTCTTACCGTAAAGAATCCTTTTCTATGTTTGTGTACAAATCTTCTTTCCTCCAGACGCAGAGGATGTCCCCTCGTCACAGTCACAGTCCTGGGGATAAATAGATGATGGGATAGATCTCTGTACTGACCCCTGATATATTTATACATATTAATTAGATCTCCCCTCAGTCGTCTTTTTTCTAAAGTGAATAACCCTAATTTTGATAATCTTTCAGGGTACTGTAGTTGCCCCATTCCAGTTATTACTTTAGTTGCCCTCCTCTGGACCCTTTCCAGATCTGCTATGTCTGCCTTGTTTACAGGAGCCCAGAACTGAACACAGTACTCCATGTGTGGTCTGATTAGAGATTTGTAAAGTGGTAGGACTATGTTCTTATCACGGGCATCTATGCCCCTTTTGATGCAACCCATTATCTTATTGGCCTTGGCAGCAGCTGCCTGACACTGGTTTTTGCAGCTTAGTTTGCTGTTTATTAAAATTCATGTGCATAACCTTACATTTGTCAGTGTTAAACCTCATCTGCCACTTATCTGCCCAAGCCTCCAATCTATCCAGATCCCTCTGTAATAATATACTGTCCTCTTCAGTGTTAATTACTTTACACAATTTAGTGTCATCTGCAAAAATGTGATACTTCACTATGCAAGCCTTCTACAAGATCATTAATAAATACACTCACTTAAAGAATTATTAGGAACACCTGTTCTATTTCTCATTAATGCGATTATCTAGTCAACCAATCACATGGCAGTTGCTTCAATGCATGTAGGGTTGTGGTCCTGGTCAAGACAATCTCCTGAACTCCAAACTGAATGTCAGAATGGGAAAGAAAGGTGATTTAAGCAATTTTGAGCGTGGCATGGTTGTTGGTGCCAGACGGGCCGGTCTGAGTATTTCACAATCTGCTCAGTTACTGGGATTTTCACTCACAACCATTTCTAGGGTTTAAAAAGTATGGTGTGAAAGCAGGGGCGTAACTATAGGGGAAGCAGGGGAAGCGGCTGCTTTGGGGCCCTGACCCAGAAGGGCCCCATCCAGGAGGAGGACTAAAATATTTTGTCAGGGCCCCCTCAACAGTATTACACAATGAAATAATATACAGTGACAGTATAGACAGTGTACAAAATAGATGGAACAGCTGCCGGGCCTGGTCGGAGAGAGCGATCTTTACTAGCCACAGGAATGGGGGCGGCATGAAAGGAAGGGGTTGTGAAAAAAATGACTGGGGGAGTGGGGCCCCATTCAAAAATATGCTGTGGGGCCCAGTAATTTCTAGTTACGGGACTGTGTGAAAGGGAAAAACATCCAGTATGCAGCAGTCCTGTGGGCGAAAATGCCTTGTTGATGCTAGAGGTCAGAGGAGAATGGGCCGACTGATTCAAGCTGATAGAAGAGCAACGTTGACTGAAATAACCACTTGTTACAACCAAGGTATGCAGCAAAGCATTTGTGAAGCCACAACATGCACAACATTGAGGCGGATGGGCTACAACAGCAGAAGACCCCACCGGATACCACTCATCTCCACTACAAATTGGAAAAAGAGGCTACAATTTGCACAAGCTCACCAAAATTGGACTGTTGAAGACTGGAAAAATGTTGCCTGGTCTGATGAGTCTCGATCTCTGTTGAGACATTCAAATGGTAGAGTCTGAATTTGGCGTAAACAGAATGAGAACATGTATCCATCATGCCTTGTTACCACTGTGCAGGCTGGTGGTGGTGTAATGGTGTGGGGGATGTTTTCTGGGCACACTTCAGGCCCCTTAGTGCCAATTGGCCATCATTTAAATGCCATGGGCTACCTGAGCATTGTTTCTGATCATGTCCATCCCTTCATGACCACCATGTACCCATCCTCTGATGGCTAATTCCAGCAGGATAATGCACCATGTCACAAAGCTCGAATCATTTCAAATTGGTTTCTTGAACATGACAATGAGTTCACTGTACTAAAATGGCCCCCACAGTCACCAGATCTCAACCCAATAGAGCATATTTGGGATGTGGTGGAACGGGAGCTTCGTGCCCTGGATGTGCATCCCTCAAATCTCCATCAACTGCAAGATGCTATCCTATCAATATGGGCCAACATTTCTAAAGAATGCTATCAGCACCTTGTTGAATCAATGCCACATAGAATTAAGGCAGTTCTGAAGGCAAAAGGGGGTCCAACACCGTATTAGTATGGTGTTCCTAATAATTCTTTAGGTGAGTGTATATTGAAGAGAATAGGGCCCAATACTGACCCCTGAGGTACCCCACTAGTGACAGTGACCCAATCTGAGTGTGTACCGTTAATAACCACCCTCTGTTTTCTATCACTGAGCCAGTTACTTACCCACATACAGACGTTTTCTCCCAGTCCGAGCATTCTCATTTTATATACTAACATTTTATGTGGTACAGTGTCAAATGCTTTAGAGAAGTCCAGATATACATCAATATAAGTAGAGGGGTGAGGCGGCACTGCAAGCGTCTCCAGCCAGCTCAGAAGTGGGAACTGCGCAACACAGTCAAAAAAGTCCAGATAAACGACATCCATTGATTCGCCGCTGTCAAGTCTAGAACTTACCTCCTCATAGAAACTGATTAAATTAGTTTGGCAGTTGAGAGTTGGGTGTTGTACTGGCCTGCCTGCAGTCCATACTTTTCACCAACAGAGAACGTTTGGTGCATCATAAAAAGTCTGCCAAAGAAGACCCAAGAGTGCTGAGCAGTTAGTATCCTACATCACAAAAGGATGGGAAAACATTCCTCTCCTAAAACTCCAGCAATTGTTCTCACTTTCTAAATGTTTACAGGTTGTTGCAAAGAGGGGACACTACACAATGTTAGACATGGTCTTATCTCCATTTTTTTGAGACACGTTGCTGCCATCAAGTGAGTTATTCATTCATGAAATGGTAAATGTCCTACAGTACTTTCAACATCTGATATTTGTTCAAGATTTGCAAATCATTGTATTCTGTTTTTATTTACATTTTACATAGTGCCCCAACTTTTTGGGAATTGGGGTTGTGAATCTCATTTAAGGCAATTTTATTTTAAATTAAATAACTCTTTGATCATCTTTCCACCCATTCCATTTATTACTTTAGTTGCCTGCCTCTAATCTGATCTACCTCTTCTATGTCTTTTTTTTTTTTTTGCACAGGTGCCCAAAACTGTACAAAATACTCCATGAGCTGTCAAACAAGTCATTTGGAAAGTAGTAGAACTATGTTCTCACCATGAACATCTATGCCTCTTTTCATACCCCCATGATCCTATTAGCCCTGGCAGCAGCTGCCTGACACTGGTTGATAAAGACTACTGTCAACTAAAGTTCCTGTCATTTTCCAGGTCACTTTTAAACATTGTTTTCTCATCTACTATGTATTAGTGACATGCATGTCCTCTTCCCCTGCAAAAACAGATATACAGAACAAGATTTACTGGGTAAATCCTCTTTAGATGTAATTAAATGTCATCTAGTAGCAGAAACATAGTGATAGGGAATGCATAAGCAATCAAACCTGTTCCCTAGTGTCTGAGTGTACCCAAAAGGCCCTCCTGATAGCAGTATTATAAATAGCACATGGTAGCTGGGGAGTCACATAACATTTTGCATTGGAGCTTCAAAGGTTACCACCATGTGAACTTCTAGATATACTAGTTCTATAGAGAGGGATAACTTACCCCCAATGCAAGCTTCTGAACCCCAATGCAAAATCTGTAATAGATCCCCACCTGCTCTATGTCATGATAATACTACTGTTTTCTTGTATAGCAGAGGAATCGGGGGCCAGGTGCAACTGCTACCTCTGCACCCCCATAGCTACATTTCTGTATATTTAAACTAAAAATAGGTTGACGTCCATCATTTCTAAGGACAAACCATTATACCTGCTACCACTGATACCGCATGATATTGTGCAGTATTAAAAATTGAGTGTCCCAGAAAGCAGTGAATGAGATGACAGGACATTGTAATATTAAATAAACAATCCCACTAGTTCTCATGTGCACCATAACTATATCAATATGATTTATGATTCTTCTGCTTAAAACTGATAGGACATGTCACCAAAAGTGGCTGCAAACCTGTGATAAATTGAAATGGTAAATGTGTGTTATAATCACACAGCAGACATGGCAACAGAAAATTTACATTTATAGATAAATAAGTTGTAAATTAAAATGAAGTGGCCTGGAAAGACATTTGATATGTCTTGAGTGGAATACAAAATGAGTCTGATACTTTTGTACTTTAGATTTAAAGCAATAAGCAAAACTGGGCTGTCATTAATCCCTAATCTTTTACATGCTATGGAAGAGATAGATAGAATATAGATAGATACAGGCTCGGACTGGCCCACAGGGGTACAGGGGAATCCCCCGGTGGGCCCCTGGACAAAGTGGGCCCCTAGTCTCCCACCCCCTGCACAAGTGGCACATAACACATTAGACTTACTGCACTACATACATATATTCAATGTACGGCACCTCCACCAGCCTATGTTCATATAAAAAACTAGTTAGATTATTTATTATATTTGAATGTATCCATATGGTGGGCCCCCAAAATACATTTTACTGGTGGGCCCTAGGTACCCCAGTCCGACACTGGATAGATAGATAGATAGATAGATAGATAGATAGATAGATAGATAAATAGATATGTATAAAAAATAGATGGGCAGCACACAAATCCCAGGCGGTGCAATTTCTTGAAACGGACCACGGACTTTGATCCAGCTGAGTATATGCAAAAAGAAATCCAAGGCAGCACACAGATATCCGTGAAAAAAGGGTTATTTTATTCACCCATGTGTAGACAGCAACGTTTCAGCTCACTCAATGGAGCCTTTGTCAAGCCATTATACAAGGTGCAAACTCAGGTGCTTAATAAGCATACATAATTAACAAAGTGATTAAATAATTATATCTCAAATAATATAAAAAATATTAGTAAAACCAGTGAATCTAAATTGGACATGATTGTATTATAAAAAGCAGAACCAAATATCAATAAAGTGCTGTGTGCCACAAATATTAGCCATCAATACATACAGTTGTAGTGCATAACAACATCAATTGATACTCTCTTACAGGTGTACATGATTGTGATAAGTAAAAAAAATAATTCATTCAATATAGATTTCTCACATGTCGCTGGAGACTGCAGGACTCGGTCGGCATCCGGAACTCAACATTGCGTAGGCGCGGGGAATGTTACATCCCGCGAGGCTACCCATAGCATACAACAGCCGACATCCCATAGTCAAGATTGCGACTCGGCACCACACATAGACTGGGCATGCTCATACCCAAAGCAAGGCGTGCACAGCCAGACAGACATGGAGATCATGTGACTAGTCACCTGACACCCATACATGGCAACGGACCTTTTACATTGATTATTTCCTGGTTACTCATCCATACAAAGCGGGGTACAGCGGTGTCAAACGGGCTTTTGGCAAAACACCCTGGAGCACCTAATCCCCATATTTAATAATTGCAGTTAACGATCTACAGGTCCGCACAACATAAACTTTCACACCTGCTCTCCATTTGTGTGAAGCCTACACCCGGGGGTTGCCCGGATGGTGGCGATACACATGCCAGGGGCCGGTGGGCACAGACATCACCGTGAAGTGACCCCGTGCCCCGGTCCCCCTTCTAGGAGAGTCAAACACGCACCCACAGACTGTGTCAATACTTGGTGACCATATTACACACAAACCATGTCCGCATTGCTGGCCATCCGTGTTCTGTCAGAGGACCCCACAGTCAAGAGCATGCATGGTGCCAAGTCCCACCCCGCCCGTACCATCAGGCAACAAACATATATATTTTTGTAAAAATCATTCATTCAAAAAACAATATCAATTATAATTAATCGCCAACAGGTCCTGCCATCTTCAAGTTTCCAAGGAGAAAATCCATTATAAGGTATATTTTCATGTTTATCTAGAAAATATAAAAAAAAATTATTAGTTATTGGTTTGAATGCAAAAACTTGCACATGTATAAAACCAACCAAGAGAGATGTGTTGCCAGAATTCAACAGAACCCCCTTGACAAACACAGCAGAGGGGTAACATGACAAAGACAGGGCACCCAACATAAATAGACAAGGGAAAAGGGGAAGGGTAAACAAAAAACACAGAGAGATGTCAAACAACCCTAAAATCATCATTGAGCCCTCTTGGTTTGAGAGTTTTTAACTCAAAAATCAAAAAAAGCTCTCTTCTTTTCAAACGTATCGTCCTGTCCCCACCCCTTCTGGGTAGGAGCACTTGTTCCAGTATTCTAAATTTCAAATCACGTTCACAATTGCCTGCTTCTATAAAGTGCTTGGGCACTGGTAAGTCCAACCTCTTTTTTCTTATGGTGTATCTATGTTGGTTTAACCGAGTTTTAACATCCCA
Organism: Bufo gargarizans; assembly: GCF_014858855.1. NCBI lineage: Eukaryota > Metazoa > Chordata > Amphibia > Anura > Bufonidae > Bufo > Bufo gargarizans. The sequence continues at coordinate 94,837,177 of NC_058085.1, forward strand.
GGTTGTTTCTCCAACATACCATAGACCACATGGACATGATAGCAAATAAATTGCATACAGTACAGACCAAAAGTTTGGACACACCTTCTCATTCAAAGATTTTTCTTTATTTTCATGACTATGAAAATTGTAGATTCACACTGAAGGCATAAAAACTATGAATTAACACATGTGGAATTATATACATAACAAAAAAGTGTGAAACAACTGAAAATATGTCATATTCTAGGTTCTTCAAAGTAGCCACCTTTTGCTTTGATTACTGCTTTGTACACTCTTGGCATTCTCTTGATGAGCTTCAAGAGGTAGTCACCTGAAATGGTTTTCACTTCACAGGTGTGCCCTGTCAGGTTTAATAAGTGGGATTTCTTGCCTTATAAATGGGGTTGGGACCATCAGTTGCATTGTGGAGAAGTCAGGTGGATACACAGCTGATAGTCCTATTGAATAGACTGTTAGAATTTGTATTATGGCAAGAAAAAAGCAGCTAAGTAAAGAAAAACGAATGGCCATCATTACTTTAAGAATTGAAGGTCAGTCAGTCCGAAAAATTGGGAAAACTTTGAAAGTGTCCCCAAGTGCAGTCACAAAAACCATCAAGCGCTACAAAGAAACTGGCTTACATGTGGACTGCCCCAGGAAAGGAAGACCAAAGAGTCACCTCTGCTGCGGAGGATAAGTTCATCCGAGTCACCAGCCTCAGAAATCGCAGGTCAACAGCAGCTCAGATTAGAGACCAGGTCAATGCCATACAGAGTTCTAGCAGCAGACACATCTCTAGAACAACTGTTAAGAGGAGACTGTGTGAATCAGGCCTTCATGGTGAAATATCTGCTAGGAAACCACTGCTAAGGACAGGCAACAAGCAGAAGAGACTTGTTGGGCTAAAGAACACAAGGAATGGACATTAGACCAGTGTAAATCTGTGCTTTGATCTGATGAGTCCAAATTGGAGATCTTTGGTTCCAACCACCGTGTCTTTGTGCGACGCAGAAAAGGTGAACGGATGGACTCTACATGCCTGGTTCCCACCGTGAAGCATGGAGGAGGAGGTGTGATGGTGTGCGGGTGCTTTGCTGGTGACACTGTTGGGGATTTATTCAAAATTGAAGGCATACTGAACCAGCATGGCTACCACAGCATCTTGCAGCGGTATGCTATTACATCCGGTTTGCGTTTAGTTGGACCATCATTTATTTTTCAACAGGACAATGACCCCAAACACACCTCCAGGCTGTGTAAGGGCTATTTGACCATGAAGGAGAGTGATGGGGTGCTGCACCAGGTGACCTGGCCTCCACAGTCACCGGACCTGAACCCAATCAAGATGGTTTGGGGTGAGCTGGACTACAGAGTGAAGGCAAAAGGGCCAACAAGTGCTAAGCATCTCTGGGAACTCCTTCAAGACTGTTGGAAGACCATTTCAGGTGACTACCTCTTGAAGCTCATCAAGAGAATGCCAAGAGTGTGCAAAGCAGTAATCAAAGCAAAAGGTGGCTACTTTGAAGAACCTAGAAAGTAGTGTCCAAACTTTTGGTCTGTACTGTATGTCGAATCACATGTGAGGTATTGTTTAATACGAATAGTCTTACCAGAGGCTGGATCTACAAAGGAGTCGCCCCTGATCATATAGGGGCAATTCACACAATTGCAGCACAGGTAACAGCCCTTGCGTGTGGAGCCGAAATATGTGCTGCAATTAACCCGGGCAGAACCAACATCTGACCAAACTAATTTGTCACCTAAATTGCAACTCCTCCGAAAGGAGCACAAAGGGGGAACTTTGAATTCCTCTATGGCGCCACCACCCCAGCACATGGCTGAAGTGGTGGCACCCATAGACGTAGGACTCCTCTAGATGTGTCATGCTAACATATACATGACACATCTAGAGGAGTCCTATGTCTATGGGTGCCGCCACTTCAGCCATGTGCTGGGGTGGTGGCGCTACATAGACGATATTTTCTTGATATAGGTGGGCGCCACAGGGGACTTCATGGCCTTCCACTCATTCCTGAATGAGATTTACCCAAGTGTCAAGTTTACCTTGAAACACTCTCAGGACAAACTGCAATTTCTCGACACCGAGGTCGCGATCCAGGGACATACATTGTCCACAGACCTCTTTGTGAAGCCCACAGACAAAAACACTCTTGTTAGGTATGAAAGTCATCATCCACGGCCGATGATCAAGTCTCTCCCCCTTAGCCAGATGCTACGAGTGGCCAGGATAGTCGGTGAGGGCCCGGTACTAATGGCAGGGAGGAGACTACCTGCTCCTCCAAAAGGAAGGACGAACAGGAGTCTCCTTCAGACCTAATACAAACAATAGGGAAATGCAACACACAGAACCCAAACAAAATACAAAAGGGAAAGGAAAGACTTAACTTCAAAGGATCAATGGAAGCACCAGGAACTCAACCACAATCAATCCAAAGGTCCAAACAGAAGACGTCATTTGATCCAAACAGACAACATGTCAGATCAAACTACGTGTTGCCAATCTCACCGATCTCCTGCCACCTGTCATGGGAACGTCTGTGACACATTGTGCCACTCTCTGGGCCACTCTGTGGTCTTCTCATGCTGCTGCCACTTCACCACTATGTGGTCTCCTTATGCTGCTACTGCTGCCACCTCCACACTCTGTCATTGTGCCACTCTGTAGCCTCCTCATGCATGCTGCTTCCACATCCACACTATGTCACCTTGCCAGTCTGTGGCCTCCTTATGCTGCTGCTGCCACCTCCACACTCTGTCATTGTGCCATTCTGTGGTCTTCTTGTGCTGCTGCCAAATCACCACTCTGTGGTCTCCTTATGCTGCTGCTACCACAATACTATGTCACTGGGCCACTCTGTGGTCTCCTCATGCTGCTGCCAACTCACAAACCTGTCTCAGGGCCACTCTGTGGTCTCCTCATGCTGCTGCTGCCACCACCCAACACACTGTCATTATGCCAGTCTGTGGCCTCCTCATGCTGCTGCTGCCACCTACACACTATGTCACCTTACCAGTCTGTGGCCTCCTCGTGCTGCTGCTGCCACCTTCACACTATGTCACCTTACCAGTCTGTGGCCTCTTCATGCTGCTGCTGCCAACTCCACACTCTGTCATTGTGCCACTCTGTGGTATCCTCATACTGCTGCAACCTCCACACTATGTCACCTTGTCACTCTGTGGTCTCCGCATGCTGCTGTCAACTCACAACTTTGTCATTGTGCAACTCTGTGGCCTCCTCATGCTGCTGCTGCTGCCACCTCCATACTATGTCACCTTGCCAGTCTGTGGACTCCTCATTCTGCTGCTAACTCAACACAATGCCACTGGGCCACTCTGTGGCCTCCTCATGCTGCTGCTAACTCAACACTATGTCACAGGGCCATTCTGTGGTCTCCTCATGCTGCTGCTACCTCAACACTATGTCATTGGGCCACTCTGTGGACTTCTCAAGCTGTTCTCCCACCCTCCCTACTCCATGACTGGGACACTATTTTGCCTTTTTGGCCTGGTTGACATCATTATTTATTTGAAATTGGCTTATTATTTGGTAGCCAGTAGGAGTGGGTACAAAACACAGAAGACATGCAAATATTCCATTCACGTGTCATCTTTGTTTTGGATCCACTTCAGTTTTTTTTTGCCTTAGCAATACTGATGGATTACTGACCAAATGCTGACCGAGTTAAGGCGGATGGGGGGTTATTGTTCTGATGGATCAGAGAAAGGGCAAAATAATCAGTGACGTCAACACAAACTTTCAGCTGACACCCTCTCCACTCTAACGTTTCAAACGTTTGTCTGGACGCCATTCCACGGACACGTGCACCGCGAATTAAGGTAGTGCCGCCCTGCTTCTTACTAGAACCCTCTCCACTCTGTCAGGGGGCTCTACTTGTATAAGCGTTTAATAGAACAGGTTCAGTAGACATCTATGTGGAATCAGCTGACAACAGTGTAGCAGGAGTGTGCTCTTTCACGCTACAGTAGGATCTTGGGCCTCTGCACGGTTCTTTATACCTGGCGCTAACATCAACCTGTAAGGTTGAGTTCACACTTGAATTATTTGGTCAGTTTTGGCCCCGTAACTGCCCAAATAAGTGAAGTTTGCAGTGATTCTAAGAGAGACTCCTGTCATGTGCGTGTCATACTGACTCACAGTATTGTTTCACTACCACAGCAGACTTTCTATGGTGTGTTACTGCAAGCCACAGTGTTCTACACCACTATTCAGGCTCTCTGCAGCCAGGAAATAGCTGAAGGGGTTTTTAACGCAATTCGTCGCAAAATACTTCTGATCTAATCTAATCTTTCTGGAAAATTTGGCAAACCGGGCTAATTAAATTTTTGGGAAATTCGCTCATCTCAAGTCATATGTCATCGCTGGAACTGGGTGAACAGACATCGGTAGTATTCCTTCTTTTGTTATTCTCTAGCATTGTGTGCTCCTTGTAGAAAAAATCATGGGGCTGGAATCCCCTTTAAATGACAAAATTCTAGCAACTAACACTAAAGGAAGTTAAGTGCTTATTGCATACTACTTAAAATTAGCAATAATTAGAAGGCTTTTCCCACTAAATTCATTAATCACTTTTTATACTCATTAGATCCACCAGTGTTCTGTCCCGGCAATTGGAGATTAATTTCAGTTCATGTCTGTTTCATTTTTAATTCATTCTGTTGCCATTTCTGTATTCCCTTAGTTATTAGTTAGGTAACAGCATCATCTAGCGGTGGTAAAAATGTATTGCACCTTGTTTTCTTGTTAATTAAGATTTCTGCTTTGTTGGAGGTGCTAGGCATTGTGGGTAGTGCAAGGCATTCTGGGAAGAAGAAGCCCAGTCTTTAGTCTACATACAGACTACAGGACATCAGCAGAGCTGTTCCATGCAGTTCTCCTTCTTAAATTCCACCATCTTTGTGCAAGTATATCTGGTGAGTGAGATCTGCCTTTCTTCAGGCACATTATGTTATGCAAAGCTGTTTAGCTAGGTAGAAGTGTTACTCAGGGAGTTATTTCTTTTATCTAGCCATACTATCTATGTATAGGCAGGCATTTTGGACATATGCCCAGTGTTAATGTAATGTTATAATACATGCAGTTCTATGCTTCTGCTGATTCATGTCATGCCTTATATTTATACAAGCCATTTTGTCACCGCCAGTTCTGTGAAAAGGTCTGACAGACGTCCTTCTCTACCTCTTGCATGATGTTCTTTCTTTTGGTTTCACTTTCTCATCTCATTTCCTTCTCCCAGGTGTCACCTATTTAGACATTTGCTTGTAGTTCCCATTTTCTCCTACCTGCCAGGGTGGCGCTAGACAGCAAGAACATTGTTTGTGAGATTTTTTTAGATAGTGGAGCAGCTGTCAATCTCATTGATAATCAATTTGCTATAACGCATGGTTTCCAGTTATGCACTTTGGAAAAGGATATACCTGTTTTTGCTATCGATTCTGCTCCACTTTCTCAAAGATCGTTAAAGGGCATAGTTCACAATATCCGTTTAACTGTGGGTGATGCTCATGTTGAGGATATGTCATGTTTCGTCCTAAGCGGATTACCTACTCCTCTAGTGTTGGGGCTACCCTGGCTCACTAAACATAACCCCACCATTGATTGGCAAGCAAGGCAAATAAATGGTTTGAGTGACTTTTGCAGAGAGAATTGCCTCACAGCGTCTCTTTCACAGGTTTCTACCAAGACTGTACCATCTTTTCTCTCTGAATTTTCGGATGTGTTTTCCGAGAGTGGTGTCCAGGAGTTGCCCCCTCACTGGGAGTATGATTGCCCTATTAATCTCATCCCAGGCGCCAAGCTGCCAAAATCACGTTTATACAATCTCTCCCAACCTGAAAGAGTCACTATGCGTACTTATATCTCTGAGAGCCTGAGAAAGGGACACATCCGACCCTCGAAGTCACCTGTTGCTGCTGGGGGTTTTTTTGTTAAGAAAAAAGATGGTTCTTTAAGACCTTGTCTGGATTTCAGGGAGCTGAACCATGTCACAATTCGTGACCCATATCCGCTTCCTCTGATCCCAGACCTGTTTAACCAGATTGTTGGGGCTAAAGTTTTTTCTAAGTTGGATTTAGGGGGGGCATACAACCTAGTCAGGGTCAGGGAAAGGGGATGAATGGAAGACGGCCTTCAATACCCCTGAGGGTCATTTCGAGAATTTGGTTATGCCCTTTGGTTTGATGAATGCTCCGGCCGTCTTCCAACATTTTGTGAACAGCATTTTTTATCATTTAATTTTATCATTTCAAAACTCATAGGGACCACCTACGTCAGGTCTTGCTCATTCTGCGGGAGAATAAATTGTACGCTAAACTGGAAAAATGTGTGTTTGCGGTTCTGGAGATTTAATTTCTTGGTTTTCTTCTCTCCACTTCTGGTTTTCGCATGGACCCTGAGAAGGTCCGCGCTATGCTTAATTGGGAGCTTCCTGAGAATCAGAAGGCGCCGATGCGGTCTTTAGGGATTGCCAATTATTACAGAAAGTTCATTTTGAATTATTCCTCTGTTGTTAAGCCACTCACTGATATAACTAAAAAGGGGGTAGATTTTTTCTCCTGGTCGGTAGATGCGCTTAAGGCCTTTTCTAGTATCAAAGAGATTTTTGCTTCCGCTCCCATTTTGGTACAACCTGATGTCTCTCTACCTTTTATTGTTGAGGTGGACGCTCCTGAGGAGAGGATGTGGGTCCCAGTGGTGGACATTAAGGCCACTCATCTCATCAAGGCTTTCCATAGGTCTCATCATGAGAAGGTAGGTTCTGAGTGTCCAGAGTCCACCCGTAGAGGGAGGGGTACTGTCACCGCCAGCTCTGTGAGAAGGTCTGACAGACGTCCTTCTCTACCTCTTGCATGATGTTCTTTGTTTTGGTTTCACTTTCTCATCTCATTTCCTTCTCCCAAGTGTCACCTATTTAGACTAATCCTCTTTCCTTTATATTCCCTCCCATACTGCCTCACTTTGCGGTTTATACTACTTCCTGGATTGAAGTGTTCACTGCTGGAGGCTTCTGCTGCTGCTGCTTGTTCAGTCCTTTCATATATTTTGTTTCCTTGCTAGCTTGATTCTAGGTGACCCTGACTCCCTCTGTATGAAGTCCAGGGAGCCGGTGGTTGTGTCCCCTCACTATTATAGGGTTTTCAGGTGTCACACAGTCTTAGGTACGTGGGCATACAATCATCTACCTTTGAGACCCTTGTATGTGCTTAGCAGTCAGGGTGAGCTCTTAGGGTTTTATAGGGGTCACCTATATGCTCCTTAGTTTGGGATCAAGCCAGTCGGACGTTTATTCATAACTTCCAGCTATCTGCAACATCATCCGTGACACATTTGTATTCTTATAGTTTTACCAATTAACAATCCTGTTGACCAATAAACAAGTTAGACTACAGAGAACAGTCCTCTTATTTGGAAGACAGGAATGGTTTATACTGAATGTCAGACTGCACACTGTGTGAACATGTATGAAGACAGAACAACCAGTCACCCACCAGTCACCCATTGATCATCTATTCTAAGGATCTTTTGCAGTGCCTATAGCACTGGGGAAATCTGAGAGGTCGATGAGGGTACTAGGTACAGACTTTGAGAGTAGTAATGAGCGGCATAGGCAATATTTGTTTCTCGATATTTAGCGAATTTTTTCATAATATTCACAATAAATTCACGAATTCTAGAATTCGTGATATCCAGTCATTATTTTCGCGATTGCGCAAATCGGCACTAATGATGTGCATATTTTTTGCGCAATACATGCAACTTCACATTTTATTAGGTCTGACTAGATATTACTGATTGGTGCACTAAGTATTGTTGTGACATCACAGCACTATGTCTGTAGCATATATGTATGAACAGCAGAGAAACAGTAACTCCTATCACACTACCTAATACCCTGCACTGGAACCTATTAGCTACATTATATCACTATCTAACCTACACTGACTATCTCCCGCTAACTATCTGTATTATATACAAGTACAGACCAAAAGTTTGGACACACCTTCTCATTCAAAGAGTTTTCTTTATTTTCATGACCATGAAAATTGTAGATTCACACTGATGGTCCCAACCCCATTTATAAGGCAAGAAATCCCACTTTTTTAAACCTGACAGGGCACACCTGTGAAGTGAAAACCATTTCAGGTGACTACCTCTTGAAGCTCATAAAGAGAATGCCAAGAGTGTGCAAAGCAGTAATCAAAGCAAAAGGTGGCTACTTTGTAGAACCTAGAATATGACATATTTTCAGTTGTTTCACACTTTTTTGTTATGTATATAATTCCACATGTGTTAATTCATAGTTTTGATGCCTTCAGTGCGAATCTACAATTTTCCTAGTCATGAAAATAAAGAAAACTCTTTGAATGAGAAGGTGTGTCCAAACTTTTGGACTGTACTGTATATGAGCTAACTAACTATCTAATGTAATTGGATAAGGAATAGGATGCAGATGAAAGCACAGAGCACAGCAATGTCACTGCTCTCTCTCTCTCTCAGAACTGCAAAACAAACTGCAGAAAATGGCTGCTGGGGAGTTTCTTATATAGTAAAGGGGTAGGCAACTTTCCTATTGGTTGCTAGGGATGTTGCTAAGCTCTGACAAAGACATTGCAGCCTTCTCATTGGCCCACAAGCAAGAAGGGAGCTTACTGATGGAAAAAAAATCGATAATATTCGCCATTATAAAGATATACCACTATATTCTACATCTTCGCAAATTCTTGAAGTGCCGATATTCACGATAAAATCAACACTATTTGAGAAAAAGGAGTGTATGGAGGCCAGTCGGAATGAGACACAAAGGCACTCAAAGAGGCGTTTTTTACAGCAAAGTTCTCCCCATCCCTGGCACACTTCTACAGGGAATTTTGAGAGGAGAAGTACCTATACACAACAAAAAACCTGTACATTAAGAACATGGTACAGAAGGTACATTGATGATTGAATGATAATACGGCAACATACCATAAATTTGCCTAAATTCATTAATAAAATCAAATTGCTGAAAATACTTAAATCATTATAAACACATTACCATATACCTTTCATTAGTTAAAATGGCTCATTTTGTCTGGGGAGCAATTATTAGGAAAAATAAAATGGCCACCGTCCTATTAGTAGACACAAAACCTGTCCTAAGCACACAGGAGGACAAGTTACTTCAGAACACTGAGCTAAAGAGCTGCCTCATCTTCCTCTCTACTCTGCTTGTCAGCGATTATGATCCTGAATACAGATGATAAGATCTTCATCTAAATCTCTATAGGAATGGAGGAAACGGTTGTAAAGTGTGGATGGACAGGAGAAACTGTGGTAATGTGGTCTGTGCTACTTATCAGCCACATCTCCTCCCACCTTTTTTAGCCTTTTGCAGGTGACATCATATGGAGGAGTTCTACTTGCAATCTGTTTTTTAATATGTGGAAATAAAGTATACTGCTTTTAAGATGTGTGCTGGAGAACCTTTGGGAATATACAGTACAGTATATAATGTTCATATTTTTTTTCCATCGCTTCTATTTTTAACATTGTCTATTTTTATACCATTATTCATTAATCTGTCCCAGTTATTCAAAAAACTTACAAAAACGTTAGTATCATAATGGCTAAGCGATTATGATGACAAATAGCTCCTCCACAATTTTTTCCCAAAATTAGCAGTAATGATCTAATGTAATGCCTGTGGCGGCTTCCATTCAGAAGTGAATGGGTTATACATTGTTTACATGCTCTCTCTTTTTGAAGTTATTTTTTGCACGTGTTTTGGAAAGCAATCAATCTGCAAAATGAAAGGACAGGGATTAGACAGCCGAAATTATAGCAGCTGTTCAGAACATCTACAGCCAATAAAAGAAATTTTTAATTTATCCAAATGCATATGGAAACTCTGAGATCATTTGCTCTTAACCCACATTTGGAAAGAAATCACTCTCAGGTGACAGACCACTAATAGGATCATATTAAGAATTGTGGTTGTTGGTACAGTATATGGATGTACTTCTGCTGGTTCAGTACTCTCATTAAAGTACTGTCCATGATAACAAGATGGTCAATGGTTCATCCATGAAAATGTTTATGAATAATCTGTGTTTGGTACTTGTGTCCGTTTTTTGCTCTCCGTGTGTCATCTGTACTCCATAGACACTGCTATGCTAAAAATTGGTTTCCAGAGCATCTTATAGCAATGATCCATGAAAATCATGGACCAAACACAGATGGTATCCATGTTGTGTCCCTGGTTTTCACAGACCGATAGACTGTAATGTGCATGAGAGATCCTTAAAGGGGTTCTGAAGGAATTAAGAAAATGAGAATATTTAAATATAAGGCTACTTTCACACTGGCATTTTGGCTTTCCGATTGTGAGATCCGTTCAGGGCTCTCACAAGCGGTCCAAAACGGATCAGTTTTGCCCTAATGCATTTTGAAAGGAAAAGGATCCGCTCAGAATTCCTCAGTTTGGCTCCGTTCCATCTCCATTCCGCTTTGGCGGCGGACACCAAAACACTGCTGGCAGCGTTTTGGTGTCCGTCTGACAAAACTTTGCCAAACGGATCCGTTCTGACACACAATGTAATCAATGGGGACGGATCCATTTTCTATGACACAATCTGGCACAATAGAAAACTGATCCATCATCTATTGACTTTCAATGGTGTTTAAGATGGATCTGTCTTGGCTATGTTAAAGATAATACAAATGGATCCATTCTGAACGGATGCAGACGGTTGTATTATCTGAACGGATCCGTCTGTGCAGATCCATGACGGATCTGCACCAAAAGCGAGTGTGAAAGTAGCCTTACTTTATTATAAATATATAGTCCGAAATACCTTTCATTAGTTATAATGGCTCATTTTGTCTGGGGAGCAATCATTGAAAAATAATATGGCCGCCATACTATTAGTAAACACAAAATCTGTCCTTATCACACAGCAGGACAAGTTACTTCACAACACTGAGTTAAACAGCTGTCTCATCCTGCTCTCTGCTTGTCAGGGATTATGATCCTGAATACAGTTGATAAGATTTTCAGCTTAATCTCTGTGGGGATAGAGCTCATGAGGAGACATGAAGTATTGAGAGGACAGACAGGACAGACTGTGGTAATGGAGATTGCATACAGGTGCTGCTGCTCATTACCATATCCCTCCTCTGTGTATTTCATGTCTCTTCATGAACTCTATTACTACAGAGATTAAGCTGAAGATCTTATCATCTGTATTCAGGATCATCCCTGACAAGTATGAAAGGAGGATGAGATAGCTCTGTAGCTCAGTGTTCTTAAGTAACTTGTCCTTCTATGTGATTAGGGCAGGTTTTGTGTGGACCAATTGGATGGCGGCCATTTTATTTCCCCTGATGATTGCTCTCTAGACAAAACAAGCCTTTATAACTAATGAAAGGTATTTGGGAATGTTGTCAATTAGAAACTGAGTGTTTGATATACAGTCAAAGAGATAATCTCAGTACCTGTCCTGAAGAAAGACGATCGCTGTTTTTTGTCTGTAGGCCTCCAGTACAATGCGTTCTTTCTTCAGTGCTTCAGGCTCTTCCATGCTTCTGGCTCAACCTCCTATAGCGAGCGTCGTTCCGGCCGGCAGCTAACGCCTGCACGAGGGAACCTGCAGATACAGTGTAGAGGAAACTGGTACAGGTGACATTACCACTGTACTTTACGAATGCCTCCAGGGAAAAAAAAACCTCCAATGCGTGGAAGGGCCTTGCCGGGCTTCTTTGTCGTCCCTGTCTTGCAGGCACTCTCCTCATTTGGCAGATCGTGTTAGAAATCCCCTTGAATGCAACTCAGTATGAGCTTCAGAAATCAGGTAGAGGATGGGGAGACACAGCACAGATAAGCCACTACATACAACTTCTGGGTCCTGACTTGCTGTTTCAGTTCTGCAGAGTGCCATGTTGTGAGTCCTCCTTCTCCCCTCTGACCCAACAGTTCCAGGCCGCATAGAAAAAGGAGGACTATGGTGGATGCATTTCATACACTGTAAGTAATGCAGTGCACCCTCAACCCTTTTGACTTGTGGGGGGAAGACCAATCTTCTGGGCCCCATAGCAGCCTCTATAGCAGTAGTTATGCCCATCAATATCCTCGATAGGCCAGTTTCGATAGGCCAGTCAATATCCTCAATCCTGATTGCCTGTCTGGTTTACAGCACAGCACTGTGGACATGGCAGTAAGTCCCACCCAGGCTCATGTGATCCTCTGTCTTTATCTTCCCTGCCCTGCTACCATAACTATTTTACTGAATTTTAAAATTAAAATGATGGGCACCATTTTGTGAGATTCGTCCAAGCAAATCACCAAAACATTAGATTTGTTTAAGCAGAATGGTGACTCAGTGGTTAATATTTTGCAGTGCTGGGGTCCTAGGTTCAAATCTGACCAAGGACAACATCAGCATGGAGTTTGTATGTTCTCCCCATATTTGCATGGGTTTCCATGGTTTCCTCCTACACTCCAAAGATATACTGATAAGGAACTTAGATTGTAAAGCACTGCAGAATGTGTGAACACTATATAAGTGAGCAAAATAAAATAAGGAGAATTTTTGTGAAATTCCTGATGAATCCAATTAATTTATAATTGATTCTCTCATCTCTACTTAGGAGTCATGTGGGTGGTCCTCCTCTGTGATTGGCAACTACATCTTTATTCACATTAATTTACAGAAGTTTGTCCATCTCTGTACGGTCATGGTCAAAACTGCTGATAGACCCCCTTTAACTTTTCTATATAAAGTTAAAAGTTTGGAACATATTATCAATTTGAAAAATTGAACTTCAGAAAAATCTAAAAGAGCTGTGCTAGCCAAATACTTTTGCATACATTAAGAAGACAGGAAAAACAGCATATCACACTAAAGAAAACTTCCAATGTATGGAACATATGCTACCCAATTACAGAAAAGGAATTAGTCATACAAGATGTTTATCTTATAGCCGTGTTTTTCCTCTATCGATTTAGTCATATATTCTTTCCTTGAGCACACATTTTCAATATTGGCAAAGCGTATCTAGAAACAAAGAACAGATTGCAGAATACTGATCTTTCACAAAAGTTTATTTGAGGTATACCGTAATTTCATCTAAAAGTAAAAATTCTATTCTAGACAGAAAATCACATATCACCAGAAAAGTATTCTCTCTAGAAATGAAGAAGTCAAAGGTCACATTAAACAGATTTGTTGGTGGACCACACACAAAGTCAACATGTTTACGTTTGCGTGTAGTTAAAAAGCATAAATTCACTCTAAATATAAAGACCATTAAAAAAAATCTCCTAAGCTCCCAAATACCCATTTTATACCCAAAACATTTAAAGCCACGATGCTTTGCTGTGAGGTCCTATATTAAAATTTAAGGCTGGCTGCACGCCTTTTGTGTACTGGCTGCGGGTGATTCCATGCAGGCTCGTTGCTTTTGGCTGCGAGCTTGCTGCGGTATCTGGTGTGAACCTGCCCATGTAACATGTGTACCCCTTTGACTGTGTCTGTAGTTCTGTTCTGTGTTCCTGGTTGCCATGGGCAATGCCCATTTCTGAATCCCGTGTATGCCGGTTGCCATGGGCAACACCCGGTTCTGTTCTTATGTGTCCTGTTCTGAGCTCTGGGGCTGATGGGGTTAACTACCCTGTCTGCTGTGCCTGGGTGTGGTTTTGCTCCCTGTGTCCTGTTCCTGGGGTCAGTTCTGGTTTAGTTGTTCTGTCTGTCAGTTTATCCTGTTCCGTTCTTGGGGTTGCTCCTTGCTGCTGATCCAAGTGGTCTTTCCATCTGTCCCTTTTATATGGTTCCACCTAAGTTTACATTGTTTTATTCTGTTCCTTGTTTTGCCATGTCCTGTTCTGTCTGTACCTGCCCTGTATTATGTTATTTGTTCCTGTTCTGTTCCTTGCTAGCCTAGAAGTGCTTATGCGTCCGTTGTCATCTCTGTATTCTGTAGAGCCTAGCAGAGCTTATCTGTGTCTGTTTCATGTCCTGGTATTGTCTGTATGGCAGTCCTTACTGCTTCTGTTATTCTGTTCATGTCTGCTTCTGTTCTTGTTTTAGGTCTGCCTCCAGAAGGGGGTCCCTGGCATCCCTGGAGGGGGAACCGCCATCCGTGTGCAGCTCTGCCTGGGGATGCTTAGCTTCTATCGCTTGCGGCGCAGGTAACTGCTTCTGCCTTTGTTATGCCTTGCCTGTCTGTAGTACCTGCACCTGCATCTGTATCTGTATCTCTGTCTGTCTCTGCTGGTACCTTTGTTGGTATCTTCTGGTCTGCTGGACCAGCTGCCACTGACTCAGTTTACACTCTGGCGTCGCCCCTGGCTACTACCGTGGCTCAAGTCTATCTTCCCCACCAGAAGCGCTAATGAAGACCTGGTGTTGCTTAGTTACGCCCCTCCAGAGTATTGCCAGTCAGTGGCACAGTGGGTACACACTGGCTGGTTTGTTATTGGTTGCAATTGGACAGCTGTTCTAGGTATCACCCAATGATAGTAAAAACAATTTGCCACTGCTTTATAGTGCCAAATGCATTGAAGAAGCCAATTTCAGACAATAAGGTAAGAAATGCTAGACATATCTATGACAGACCCACTTGTGACGCTCTGAGAGTCATCTTTGTAGGAAGTATTCTGAGGTGAATCAGTAGGGCAAGGGGTGGTCATGTATCTATTCTGCTTTCTAATGTAGGAGACTATCAGTCTTCACAAGTCTTGGTCTGCCCAACAAAGCATTAGCCATTGAAAGTAAGTGAGTTATAGTAAGTGAAGTTCTTGAGACCAGTGTGTGGGATCAGGTTTTTGACTAAACCAAGCATTATACGAAATTATCTATGATCTTCCACTATATGCTTTTATTTCAGTCCTAAGATAAAACACAGAACAAATGCCTGTGATGCACTAAGGTAATCCACATTCTTCATTTAACTGGAATAATGTACATAAGTGGTTGACTTCCAATCCATCATAGAGCAGAGCTTTTAAACATGACTATGCTAGATTGAGATACTAATGGCCATTGAGTATATACCTTCCTTCTCTGGTATCCTTAATGTACAGTGCCTAAAGCAGCACAGTAATAAGTATGTACATGAAGGAGTGGTATGAGCAATGTAAAATAAATGCTTCTCATGGACTCATCTTTTTGCCTCTATCTTCTAATTCCTAAGCAGCTATCTCAAAATAAATATCAGTAAAGTTCTTTCTGCTGCTATTGAAATCATAAAAACCCTTGAGTTGACATGTGGTTCATTCTCCCCAACGTAAAGCACCAAAAAAACAAGAGGATTTGTAGGGATAAGCAGTCATTAGACCCAAGTTCATGATGAGTTTCTGAATGCCGAATGGCTCAGATTGCACTAATTACCATCAATAAATGGATAAATATGTGGAACTTGTGTTCATATACTGACATTTACATATGCATTAAAGTATGACATTAAGACATGCTGGAAACATGTATGAGGAACAGGCAATACCCATGGCTTACTGAGCTGCAGCCTCAATGTATTTTACACTATGGTGCCTCCACGCAAGATCGTTTTACAGAAATATTATTCTTCAGAAACAAAGCCACTATTTGGCAGTTCAAGCTGTTATTCTACTTTGTAAGTGCAAACTTTTGATAAAATAGGACCACGGTTCTACATTTTACCTTTGAAAAATTTCCACATGGGAAATGTACCGACCCCTGCTTGTTCCAGATATGGGGCAGATGTAGCCAACATGTACCATTGTTTTGTGAGCCTGCCTAGTGCCTCAATAATTCTGGAATAGGATACTAGTTTTTACCCAAATGCACTCGCTTAAAACATAGCACTGGGGGCCCATTTTTCTTGATCATCTTTGAGATGTTTCTACACCTTGATTGAAGTCCACCAGTGACAAATTCAGTTGATTGAACATGATTTGGAAAGACACTCCACTGTCTATATAAGGTCTCACAGGTTACAATGAATATTAGAACAAAAACCAAGCTATAAGGAGGCAAGAACTGTCTGTAGAGCTCAGTGACAGGATTGTGTGGAGACACAGATCGGAGACGTGTACAAAAAACTCCCTGCTGTACTGAACATTCTTAAATGGAAGAAGGAACAACCAGGACTCTTTCTCCTACTCTGATCTGCTTGCCACAAACTAAGTAATCGGGGGCAAAGGGCTTTGGTAACAGGTGACCAAAAACCTAATGGTCATTCAGGCTGAGATCCAAAGATGCTGTGTGCAGATGGGAGAAACTTTCAAAAGATCAACCATCACTGCAGCACTACATCAATCGGGGTTTTATGGAAGAGAGGTCAGAAAGAAGCCTCTCCTCAGTAAAAGACACATGAAAGTCTGAAAATAGTACCTAAAAGACTGTGACAAGATTCTCTCATCTGATGAAACCAAGATGGAACTTTTTGGCCTCAATTCTAAGTGTCATGTTTGGAGGAAACTAAGCACTGCCCAATACCATCCCTACAGTGAAGCATGGTGGTGGCAGCATCATGCTGTGGGGGTGTTTTTCAGCGGCTGGGACAGGGAGACTGGCGAGAGTTAGGGCTCGTGCACATACAAATTATTTACAAATCATTTCCGCGTCCGTTCGTTTTTTTTTGCGGCCCGTATCAGAACCATTCACTTCAATGAGGCTACAAAAACTAAAATGACTCAGTGTGCATTCCATGTCTGTATATCCACATCTCTGTTCCATCAAAAAATAATACACGTTCTATTATTGTCTGCAAAATCCGTAATGCACATGGCCTGTATCTGTGTTTTGTGGATCCGCAATTTTCGGACCACAAAACAACAATGGTCATGTGCATGAAGCCCTTAAGAGAATGTTGAATGGAGTAAATGACAGAGATATTCTTAGAGGGGTTGTCTCACTTCAGCAAATAGTATTTATTATGTAAGGGAGTTAATACAAGGCACGTCCTGATATATAGTGATTGTCCTTATGGTATCCTTTGTTGGCTGGATCAATTTTTTCACCGATACTAAGATTTTTCACCCATATGGCAAATGGCAAAACGGAAAAAAAGGCAAAATGGACGAAAAAAAGTGATCAGAAAGTTGTACACACACCAAAATGGTATCAATGAAAAGTAAAGAGTGCCCTGCAAAAAATTAGCTTTCAAACAGCTCTGTACACATAACAACAAAAAAGTTATGTAGGTCAGAATACAGTTTTTTTTTTTTTTCAGTATTAAAAAACTATACATATCTGTATCGCCGTAATCATACTGACCTGGAGAATGAAAGTAACAGGTCACTTTTACCACATAGAGAACACTGTGAAAACAATACCAATAAAACTGTTGTGTAGTTGTGTTTTTTTTTCCCCCAATTTCACCCCATTTGGATTTTTTTCCAGCTCCCCACTAAATTATATGCAATATTAAATGGTGGCGTTAGAAAGTGTAACTTGTCCTGCAAAAAAATAAAAATATGTGAACTGTAAATTAACAAACCCGGAAATGCAGGGAGTGAAAAACAAAAAAAAGCGGGATGAAAGGGTTAAAATTCTCTGGAGGGATTTCAAAATGGCTGATGGTCCAACCTGACAAAGTTTTAGAGGGTCTGCAGAGAAGGATGGCAGAAAATCCCCAAATCCAGGTGTGCAAACCTTGTGGCATCAAACCCAAGAAGACTGGAGGCTGTAATCTCTGCCAAAGGTGCTTCAATTAAGTACTGAGCAAATGGTCTAAATACTTAGGTCAATGCAATATTAAAGTTTTTATTTTTAAATAAATTAGCAAAGATTTCTAAAATTCTGTTTCAACTTTGTTATTATTGGGTACTGAGCACAGAATGATGGGGGAAAGTTGGAAAAAAAATTATATTAGAGCAAAAAGATGCATAGTTACATAGTTATTATGATTGAAGACATCAAGTTCAACCAAGGGGTTAAAAGGGTTGTGGATGAAGGGGAGTGAGACGAGAATTCCTCACATTTACATAAGCATTGATGTTATTCTGTTCTAAAAGCTGTTCTGGCTGTGACCATTTCCAGAGGTAGACTAGTCCACAGATACACAGTTCACCTCTGGAGACTGAATTTTTGTTTCTTCCCCATATGTAATCAGTTCTTCCTTGTCTTTTGAGGAGATTTTACAAGGAACAGTATATCATCATATTTTTGCATGGGCCATTTATATATTTATAAAGGTTAATCATATCCCTCTTAGATGCCCCTTCTTCAAAACCAAGAAGAGAGTGGAGTTTAGTTTATCAGTTTAGTTGCTCTTCTTTGTACTTTTTCTAGCTCCAGGTCATCCTTTCTATGAACTAGTGCTCAGGTGAACTGTATATTCTAGATGAGGCTTTATAAAGTGGTAATATTACATCCCTGTCCCATGAGACAATGCCCCTTTTAATACACAACAGTATTATTCTGTCCATAAAAGCATCTGATTGACATTACATGCTATTATCTAATCTATAATCTACATGTACTCCCAAGTCCCTCTTAACAAGTGACTCTCCTAATGCCACTCCTACTAGGACATCTGATACATATAAATAACTTGGACAAAGATGGAAAACTTCATTTATCAACACTGAAACTCTTTTGCCAAGTGGATGCATTTAGGGTGTCCAAGTAAGCTTTCAGTTTATGGACATCTTCCGTAGACTACACTGTACTATATAGATTTGTGTCATCTGCAAAAATAGGCTTCTGTTCATCATAAAAACAAAATTAATTACTTACGATATTACTTATAGTCACATATCCCTGTATATAGTCCCTTTAGCCAGTTTTCCTAACAATGGAAGTTAAGCTGACTGGCCTATAATTACTTGAGGAGGCTTTTTTTCATATGGGGACCACATTTGCCTTGCACCAGTCACTTGACACTGTACCATTACTACAGAATCTCAAAAAAATTATGATTGGAGCACAGAAATAACTGAACCAAGTTCTTTAACCTCCCTGGCAGTATGATTATGTCAGGAATTTTGTACCAAAAGTGGTACAATTTTTTGCATGTAAATTTGGTGTTATGTATTGTAGGCCTGCAATTCTTAGTAATTACCTGCTAAACTAATTACTTACTTACTAAAGTTTGAAACACAAAATCATGAATTATAATCTAATTAATATAATTTTATTCAATAATGTAATAAAGAATAATGAAATTTATCACAGTGTGATACATTTTGAAACATGGGACTGCACAAAGTGATCAACTGTCAGATCTGAGGTGATACAGTGCAATCCTCTCAGATACAATGTATTACCTCTTTTATGTGTGTGTGTCACTTTATAATTTAGAATTTCCCATCCAGTTCCGCTCCCATGCGCCGCAGGTGCTCGCAGGGAACGGAACCAGGAAGTCAGATGCCGGCCGGCGCTCTCGCCTGCAATTACAGCGGAGAAGGTAAGGGGACTCCGCTGACAACTTTTCAATGTTACCCCGAGCGTGACTCGGGGTTACCGCTCCTGGCAGCGAAAATTAACCCCGAGTCACGCTCGGGAATACCGCTAGGAAGGTTAAGAACTCTTTGGTGTAATCCATCGGGACTCAGGGGGGCACATTTATTAAGACCAGCGTTTTAGACACCAGTCCTAATAACCCCTATAGCTGGCAGTGGATCCACCGGAGGAGCTGCCAGTTCTAAATGTAAGACAGCTTCCTAGGTCTCTTACATTTAGACCTTTATCTACGCCTGAAACAGACATAGACAATAATAAATGAGATGGGTCTCCCGGTCCGTTCCCTTTCACGCCCACAATTTTAGACCCGGTGTGAGCGAGGAGAATTCATAGATTGCAGCCCAACTAACTGATTTAGGTGTATTTCAGATTGATAAATGACCCCCAGGGTCTTTTTCACATTTACTTTTTTTAACATAGCTTGGACCATATCTACAGTAAGCTAATTGAATACATTAGTAAATTAACAGCACTGGCACCATCTACATCAGCTCTTCTCTGCTCTTTTGTATATACAGAGCTGAAGAACTTATTGTCACGGTGGGGAGTGGGGAAAAAACCCCACCGTACAATGTCAAGTATAAAGGAGAAGCAGCAGCTAGGCCAGGACGCCAGAATCAGGGAGCAGGTCACCTCCTAAAGCATCCCTAATCCTCACCCTAACTCCTCACCGTATGACCAGACCTGGATGGTAGGATGGCTCATACCAGGATACCTTTGGCCCTGAGTCACCCTGATAAACCCTCAAATAGGAGCTGGGGGGAGACGACCTGTTCTTCCCAGACACGGATAAACATGAGTCTCAAATGGCTTTGCAGCAGGGAAAGGAAAAGACCATATGCAGCAACAGAGTTGGCAGGTAAGAACACCAGAAACACACTTACCTGCCGCAGCCACCACGACTGGAACCTGTGCATAAGTACAGGTGCCCACACACCAAATAGGACACCGTACAAACAACACCACACACCAGAATCCAGCACACCTATTACTGCCTGGGCCCCATACGGCAAGGTGCATCCAGACTTCTGGTTCACCCCTCTGGGAAACCAGCCCCCTTGCAGAGGTACAACACATGCAGGGACAAACACCAACATCCCAGATATGTAACAACAAACAAGACGTACAACAAACCCTGAACATAAAGCCACACCAAACATACAACAATTGAGGTTGGGTACATAGAAGATACAAGGGAGACAAAGGAATGACATTGCTAAAAGACCTCTATGTCCAACGAGGTGGACCTCAATGACTGGGCAGATAGAATAGCCACAGAATGGAGCATAGCTTCCAGCCCACAGCAAGGCTAGAGAACAACTCACCTCCAAGCTACAAGCAAAGGCTGAATAGCTAGAAGAGACCACAGCCTGATCTAACCAAGTCAGGATATTAACCCCATGCACACCACACAGCAGGGAGACACAACATAAAGGGGAAGTGTACATGCAAACCGCAACCTACACGTTGCCAAAAAGCAACAAGTCTGCACGGCAACCGCGTCACGGTCAAACACCAATATGACCATGACCCTTATTTAGTACCTCTGCTTTCTCACATTCCCCAGATACCATCTCCCCATTACCACTATTTAGGGTACCTACCTTCTCTGACCTAAGTTTGGGATGGGATGCAATCAATCGCTAGAGTGGGGGTCCTGAGCCACTGCCCCCATTGCTTCATACTGCAGTGAGAAGTAATGTGAATGGCATACACATGGGACAGATGCAGATCAGGCTCCATCAGGCTCCATCAGGCTAATTAATTGTGCATTAAAAGGTAGCATGCCTATTCAGCCACCACTCCATTCACACTCACTGAGGAGGAATAGGGGCTTAGGGCCTCCGCTCTTGTGATCAGTTGGGGGTCCACCAGTGGATAGGTAATAGATGTTAAGATTATCCGCAAAGTTGTTTGGTCTCTTTATTAAATATAATACAGTAGTAAAAACATTGGTTGCAAAGGTGGACACAGAAATATAAATTCAGTCACTAGCATCCTGTATAATGGGATATACAGTGTTTAGTCACTTCTTTTAGCATTAGTATTATGTAAACTGCTTGGGTAGACCTTTTTTATACTTGTATACATATTTGCAGTGAGTTGCTTTAGGTGATCCACACATATCAAAATTTTATCCAGTTCAAGACGCTACCCAAAAACATTGTAATGACGTATTCGGAGAGGGTGTGGCCAGTTCATTTAGCATTTAAAGATAATATTCAGTAAGACTAGTCAATTTTTTTATAAAAGAGAGTGGAAGACTAATGAATATATTCAGTAAATAATGATAAGCTTCTTATAATTACCATGCAAATCTTACCCACTATTCTCTTCTGAAACTAAGCCTCGTCAACCTGTTATTTCCCAGTATCTATGAAACAAGTAGGAAAAAATGAGCAATAAAAAACGCACAATGGGATCTGTTTGTACAAGAATGTAAACACTTTATTTATGCTCCATGCTGCCTAAAAGGTTTTAATAATAGAGAGATGCTTTTATTATTGTACCTTCTATGAGCACAAGAACAACACATCATTCAAACAAAGCCAGGACGACAAAGAATGATGCTCTCATGTGTTTACTTATATCTCAGAGGCTTGGAGTACCCTGCAAATTTAATGTGGTTCATGCTTTTAGACTTCATAAGTAAACACTACAATGTTAAATTGAAGTACATTCTATTTCTATATATTGATTTGTTTCTCTTAAAGAAAATCAGGCTACATTAAATTAGAGAATAGACGTTTAATAGGTAAAGTAAGGTCTATAGGCTTAGAAAGTATAGTTTGCAATTGGATTGAAAACTGGTTGAAGGACCGTGTCCAGAAAGTTGTGGTCAATCATTTCTATTCAGAATAGTCCCCGGGTTATAAGTGGTGTACCCCAAGGTTCAGTGCTGGGTCCTCTATTATTAAATTTATTTATTAATGATATTGAGGACTGGATTAATAGCATTATTTCTATTTTTGTAGATTACACTAAGCTGTGTAGTACTGTACAGTCTATAGAAGATGTCTATAAACTGCAAGCTGACTTGAACAATGTGAGTGATTGGGCATCAACTTGGCAAATGAGGTTCAATGTGGATAAATGTAAAGTTATGCATCTTGGTAGTAATAATCTCCATGCATCATAAGTCCTATGGGATGTAACTTTGGGACAATCACTTATAGAGAAGGATTTGGGTGTCCTTGTAGATTGTAGATTAAATAACAGCATACAATGTCAATCAGCTGCTTCTAAGGCCACCAGGATATTGTCAAGCATTAAACGAGTTTACAGAAGCGTCAAAACTTCTTTACTGTAAGAACTGTGAATCTGTGGAATAGACTTCCTCAGGTCGTGGTCACAGCATTATGGCTAGGTCTACACGACGATATTTGTCGCGCGACATTTTGTTGCACTAATGTCGCGCGACAATTTTTATAATGGCAGTCTATGGTGTCGCACTGCAACATGCGACATGCTGCGACTGCGACGCGACAGTCGCAGAAAATCCATTGGAGATGGATTTTTCTGCGACTGTCGCGTTGCAGTCGCAGCATGTCGCATGTTGCAGTGCGACACCATAGACTGCCATTATAAAAATTGTCGCGCGACATTAGTGCAACAAAATGTTGCGCGACAAATGTTGCGCCCTATCTGTCGCGCAACAAATGTCGTTGTGTAGACCTAGCCTAACAGTGGACAGTTTTAAAAAGGGTTTAGATGAATTCTTAAAAGTAAATGACATTAATGCTTATGAAAATGTGTAGAAATGTAGCTGTAGTCTCACTTCCTTCTTGGATTCGCGTCCCTACCTATCCCTTGGTTGAACTTGATGGACGTATGTCTTTTTTTAACCGTATTAACTATGTAACTACTATGTAACTTTGTAAGACCTCTTAATAACAATATATAGCTTTAACTTGAATGGGGATGGGCTCAAATACCAGTCACTGCTCAGGTACAAGAGTGGCACTGTTTCAGAAGAAATAGAAGATTTTTTACATTAATTGTGTATTCCAGCTAATCAAAAATAGTTGGCATTGGAGCTTAAAAACATAAAAGAAGAGATACTCACCTTCATTGATCCCCCCTACTGCTGCCGTTTTGACACTGGTCCCCTTCCCCTAACCCTCTTTTTCCGACTCCTATCTCAGACATAAAATGCCTTGAAATGCCCTCTCATCCAATTCATGTGCTGATGAAAAGGATCACCTGACTGGTTTCATAATACCTGTCTTCTGAAGGAGTTGGACAGATGACAAGAGGCAATGTTACATACAGCACACGCCTCCTCAAATGGCTGGGAGTGTTAAGAAATTATAGGGGTCTTCTGGGTCATCAATATCAGATCAGTGTTGGACCGACACCCGGAACCCCGTCAATTAGCTATTTCGGGCATCTGAAAGAGTTGTAAACTATGGAGCAGATGACGGACCCACTGCACTGTGTAGCTTCCATTGCTGGTGTAATGTTGCTCAGCTGAGATTCATTTAAATTGGAGATGAGCTGCAGAACCGCACTATATGGTGGTGGAGCCTTGCACTTCCAGTTCTGTCCACTATATAGTTTCTTGTGCAGGAGGCTGGGCGCAAACAGTTGATTGATGTCGGACCCTAACCAATCTGATATTGATGATCTATCCCAAAGATAGGCCTTCAATATCTAAGTCATGGAAAACCCCTGTAAGCTAACAACAAAAAATGCAAAAAAAAAAAAATATATTGAAATGTCCATTGATATGTTTTTCATCAATAAGTATCCCTAGAAAATTCCTTTAAATGCTTTAATCACCTTTGAGGCACATTTTTATATTATGGGATAAAAACCCATATTTACATTTGTAGTTTTGTTTTTATAAAAAAAAATGATCCTCATTTGTCTTCTGTGCAGCTCGCATGTATTCTTACACATTGCAGGCAGCTCATTCCTGATCAGTGTGAAATCTGTCAAACCAGCTGTCTTTCAGCTTGGTCTGTAGCTTCTCTCTCCTCTGCTTAACATAAATTTGGGTCTACATTTTTACAATCAAAATAAAACTAAACTGAAAGAATGTAAGCTTTATGAGTGTTCAGGAAAGCAGAGAAAGGGGCTACTTACAGGCAATAAAAGATTCACACTGATTCACACAACATTACTGTGTAGCCTGCAATGTATGAGAATACATGAAGGCGGCATTTTATAGACAGTTTGTGTGGACACACTTTACCAACCAACCAGTTTTGCCTAAGGTATAGTTTATTGGCGTTATCTTGGCAGGGATCTGGACTTGGCTGCGGGGGAGCCACCAGACCGCTACCTCTTGAGATAGTTCTGTGTGGTTGTCAGATGACCCATGGGGTCAGAGACACCGGTACAAAGCACCAAGGAGTCAGATAATATGCCTAGGGAAGGTGTCAGTAAGGCAATCCAAGAAACAGGCTTAGGTCAGGGCAGGCTAGGTCAGGGCAGACTTTCTACTGGGGAGGGTGCCTTAAATAGCCAGAGACTTCAAGCCACTGGCTGGAGAAGCGTATGGATGCCAGCTGGCCTTTACGAGGCCGAACGCAAGAGTGCACATTCCCTACGGAAGCAGACAAGAGGGGCCAACAGGGCAGAAATGCAAGCTGCGGCCTGCAGAGGATGTCCAGAAGAGCAACCGCCAAGGGAGAGGGGAACAGGACGGCACAACAGGGTACAGTAGTATTGGCATCCATGTCCACAGGATGGAGCGAGGCAGTGGCAGGCATGGGATGCCAGCGCAAAACACTGCAGAAGACAAACAAAGCAACATTTTTAACAATAACAATGTGCTTTTATTCCATAATATGAGCAAGGCATTAAGAAAAATTGCCCCAAAGTTGTCCTTAGTTCTTAAGGTGATGTCACATCTGTGACAGGTCTCAGAAGGTCTAAATGATTATTTTCGCATTAGTGATCTGACAGCCTCTTTCGGTTTCACTTTGTGTGTTGCTGGTATGTCCACACCTCCTGTTCAGGTGTGGATCATGTGACCTTTACCTCGCCCTATTTAGTCTGACTTTTCCCATCACTCCTTGCTTGGGATAGCTTAATTTGGTCTTGGAAGAGCTGGAGTGTGGTTCGTGTTGAAGTCCTATTCATCCATCATCCTCTGAAGTTAAGTGTTCCGCTTGTTGTGTTTTGTATTCCCCCCTCCCCCTGGTTGTTTACTAGGCCTCAGCGAGACGCTAGTTCCTTCACCAGGGAAGGAATGGAGGGTCTCTGCCCTGTCATTATCTTTAGGGCATCTGAGAGTAACCAGGGTTTTCTAGGTTCCTGTGTATGGGTATCTCTACCATCGAGAGGTGCCCATACGGATAGGAGTTAGGACCAGGAGCAGGGTTTTATAGGTGGTAACCCTTTTCCTTCCCTAGCAGTGAGGCCTAGTGTCTTTCCCCTTCCTTCTTGTTGTCTTTTGGTGTTCTCCCCTACTACATCCGTGACAGGTGACTCCTAAAGTTGAAAAATATTAAGTCCAGTTAGAGTGATTGCTTGACTGTGCAAAGTCGAGAATTTTTCTATTTTATTTTGTGGAGATAAATAAAACAAAATCAATAAAAATCATCCTAATAGAAATTAGAACACATTTTTTAATACAGTTTAAAAAAAAGCCTAATTCCATAAACCCATTATAACCATCATTAGTCCATTAAGTGGAATAGATTTGTTGTGACTCGTGTGAATGGTACAACAAATATGTGTTTGCAGAATTCATTCTACAGAACTGACTCCAGTCACTTGGATTTCAGCGTTTTATAGCTTAAATCACAATATTCATATGACAATCCTAGGTCTCTCTCTGATAAATGAAACTGATTAAACAAAAAACAGCAGCCCCTTTGTTCTGGTAGCATAGATAGCATTTCTCTGCTTGGATGGGAGCTAAATATAGAATTTTGAAAGCAGAACATTTACTAAAAATATAAATAGAAGGGTCTATAATAGAATACAAAAAAAGAAATCGTAAGTACAGATATTTCTTCAGAGAACAAAAATTGTGTTATTCAACTGCTCAAATTTAACTTTCTATCTCATTTCCAAGGAATATCGGCAGCAATCGCAGATTACAATAAAGTATTTTGGATGCCAGCCTGGGGCCCAAGGCTCCTGGGGCCATTGGCGGCCCAAAATCCCCATCAATGTTTTTGGGCATGTCTAGGCCTAAACCAGGGCTTGGGCCCCAGATGTTTTGTCAGGTGTCCTCTGTTGGAGTACTGGAGCAGGATATACTTTTGATTTGGCGGGCTCAAGATGGAGGAACAGCCCATGGCCTTTGGGCCACTTAATCCACCCCTGAACGGTGGTGCCTTGTCTCCAAAAAAGCAAGTCTTAGAACAGAGGTGCAGAGGGTGCTGACATAGCATTTGAACCTGGGTCCTGATGCCTGAGGAGGTCCAGAGGCCTCTCTGCCACATAAGAAGACACCAGTGAGAGACCAGACCAGTATATTGACACATGGTAGATGGGAGACACTGGCACATATTCTGTTTGAGGCCCAGGAGCTTCAACTTACATCTCTCTTAGAATAATCTCAATATGCAAGTAATAAAGTCCTGCAGGGTCAGACAAGCCCACTCGTGTACCAGAGGGTCCTCCAGTGGGCCCAGATCTAGCAAAAGTCAAATCCATTTGAAGCTGATTGAGAGTCCATCACTGATTGTTAGGGACGAGTGTTTAGTTTAGGTTTAGTTGCAAATAACTTTGTGGAATTCATCAATGATATGTCGTGTATGCGACATTATTTAGGAAATAATTAAATGTGGGCATGCATATGTTCCTTTATAGACTTAAAGTTTGCCCTTAAAGTCATTCTAATCTGGTGGGCTCTGACCCAATTTACATGAACTGTGGGTGGATACAACTGGAACCTGTCAAAAATTATAATACAATATCATAACATCAGAATAATAGACGCTATACAGAATACCAGCCACATAGACTCTAATGATATTGCTGGACTTCTTGTGTCAAATTCAAAGAAGTTGCAGTGGCAATATTATTCTAGCTCTCCTTTGCAATCCTTCCATAGCTCTAGATATGGCATCTGCAAAGATACTGCCTGCCCTCCATTATCAGACCATGGCTTGAAGGGATGAAGGAACTGCTGTGACATCATGGTCACATCACCATAAGTGCACAGGTGCTTCAAACAATGTTTTCCGACAGCAGGAACCTGGAGACTGAAACTGTCACTGCAGAGAAGAAAGAGAGAATCCTCACTGGCTGCATTCTCCCACCTCTCCACCACTGGCAACAGGACCCCTGCCCCCACAGGCAGAAGCATTACCCCCTACTGGCAGCAGCATTTCTCCCCCACCCCATCCCACTGGTAGCAGTAGCTCCCCACTACTGTCCACTGGCAGCAGCATCCCCCAACCACCTTCTCTCCAACTGGCAGTAACATTTCCCCACCTCTGCCCCACTAACTGCAGCATTTCCATCACCTCTCCACCAGGAGTAGCAGTAATCCCTCACTACTCTTCACCGGAAGCATTCCCACACACACATATTAGTCCAACCTCTACATCTTTCCCACTGGCAACATTCCCCGACCTTTCTCCCAATGGCAGAAGCATACCCCCACTTCTGCTTCCATACTGGTAGCAGCACGTCCCCACTATTTCTCACTGGTAGCAGCATTCCCCACCTCCTCCCATCCACTGGAAGCAGCATTGCCCCCACTATTTGCAGCACTTCCATCACCTCCCCTTGATTGGGAGCAGTATTTCCCTACTACACCACACACACACACACATCTCCTCCCCACCCCAATCCTTGCAGCAGCATTCCTCCACCTCTTCCCCACTAGCAACAAATATTCCTCTACATCTTCCCCACCGGCAGAATTCCTCTACTTCTCTCCCACTCTATCACTTACAGCAGCATTTCCCACCTTGCCTCTCTAATACTGGCTGCAGCATTCCTCCACTCCCTCACTGGTAGCATTCTCCCCCATTCTACCTTTACTCCACTGGCAGTAGCATTCAATCCCTTTCTACCCTTTAGCAGCAACATTTCCCCCTACATCAACTCCAGTCAAAAAAGTCATCACCCGCTAGTCACTGTATATAATAGGTATAGTATGTATTCTACATGTGACTGCGTCTGAACAATCCAGTATTGACTTGTGTACTGTGCAGACTTTCCATGAAGAATCAGTATCTGACCAACATATGGTCACTGCGTGGCAGTATTGGTTTTTGTATAGTAGTACATTGTACAATATACAAGACTAGAGTTTTCTATAGCAGCTACTTCCTACTCAGAAATACGTTTGATGCCCATGAACTATAGTAGACACTATAGAAACTTGTACATGTGCTGAGCTCTATGTAATTTAAAATGGTGGATAAGATATGCATTTCTAAGCAGAAAAACCTCTACAGAAAAAGGTATATAATGTTCCCTGGCTATAAGGGCTGATCTGTCTAGAAATACATGTATTGTATTGTCCGTTTTACATTACGTCATCTTCAGCATAGGAACCAGGGGCGTAGCTATAGGGGGTGCAGAGGTAGCAGTTGCTACCAGACCCAGGAGCCTGAAGGGGCCCAAGCTGAACTCTTGCACCAGGGACCATGAACCTTTAGATACACCACTGATAGGAACTATCAATGTACTGTAAAACTGAGGACAACAAATGCATTTCAGCACAGATTAACTTCTATAGAAAAAGGTTTTGAAATTAGCGATTTTTGTGAGGTCTATTTACCTAAAAAAAAATTGAAATTATATTAAGCCGCAACCAGATGACTTACCCAGGGACATCCATCACCTTCATTCAGACACTGAGTGTAAGGGCTCACAAGCTCGAAGCACTTCTGTGGGCTTTCAGGTCCATGCCTCAGCACCGCAAAAAGATAGAGAATGTTCTATCTTTGGCCGTATCTTGTGAAGCACAGACCCATTCAAGTCAATGGGTCCGCACCGCACTACGCGGTGCACAGAGCTGGTGAGCACGGGCACTGAGCCAATACAGTCATGTGCATGAGCCCTAAGAGTAAGAGGGACTATGACCATTACATGATGCCCCACTTAAGGATGGTTCAGTGAATCACAGGGACCGCACATGATCCAACTCAGACTGACAAATAAAATTTCCTTCATACATTTTATTTGTGACTTGTGCAATTTTAGAGCTTATTAGACTTCTTTCTTCTACTCCTTTCTAGGTTCCATTTGAAAGATAGATTTAGTGCTAGCCGGTTTTATATATTGTTTAACTATGATTGAGGCAATGTGCAAACGGTTACAGTTTCTCACTGAGGGCACATACTTGACGGTTGCACACAGTATTACGGCATACACTGGTTTCGGCAGTGGTCCCAACCTCCTAGTTAGATCATCAGCTCCTCTGGCTGCCCCACATAGGAAACAATCAATGCGGTGCAATACTACTACATCTACACATGTGACCCCTTACCTAGGCCAACCTTCATGGCTACCACCAGTGTAACTGATTCTAGCGGCCCACCTTAGGGCTCCTACACACTAACTTATTTTTTTTCCATGTCTGTACCGTTCACTTCACTTCAATGGGGCCGCAAAAAAAACAACCTCTGTGTGCATTCCGTGTCTGTATGTCCGCATGGCCGTTCTGCAAAATGATAGAACATGTCCTATTATTGCCAGCATTACAGACAAGGATAGGACTCTTCTATTAGAGGACGGCTGTTGTGTTCCGCATAATGTGGAATGCACACACCCGGTATCCATATTTTGCGGATCCGCAATTTGCAGACCTGCAAAACATCCAACGGTCGTGTTCATGAGCACTTACAGTGATAACAGAAATATTAAAAATGAATATGATGGCAGACAATCACAGCAAAACGCACAAACATACATTCTGCATACACAAACGTGCAGAATTTACACATATATGGATATCCTGCAGTTAAGTCAATAAGAAACAAGACACATGCAGCGCACACCAATCACTCATTGAACACATGTGGGACACAAGACACTTATACATGGCTTACATGCCACTGATGCATATGTCACATACTGCACATACACCACTGATACATAGAACATATATAGCACACCAATCACACATAGGAAACACGCAATGCACACACCAAGACTTTTATGCCTAACCCGATTAAGTGTGGCACACTTAAAGGGGTTGTCTCACTTCAGCAATTGGCATTTATCATGTAGAGAAAGTTAATACAAGGCACTTACTAATGTATTGTGATTGTCCATACTGACTCCTTTCCATCACATTATACACAGCACGTATCCGTGGTTATTACCACCGTGTAATCCAGCAGCGGTGGCCGCGCTTGCACACTATAGGCAAAGCTGTTGGCCTATGCGCACTTTCAGCCTTTCCCTATAGTGTGTAAGCACAGCCACCACTGCTCGATTACACAGTGGTAATAACCACGGATATGTGCTGTGTATAATGTGATGGAAAGGAGGCAATATGGAGTATCACAACACATTAGTAAGTGCCTTGTATTAACTGCATGATGAATGTCATTTTCTGAAGTGAGACAAACCCTTTAACCCCTTCCGGACACAGGGCGTACAGGTACGCCCTGATGTCCCAATACTTAAGGACACAGGGCGTACAGGTAGGTCCTGTGTATTTCCGATCACCGCCGCGCGGCGGGTGGTGATCGGAACAAGGTGCCTGCTCAAATCATTGAGCAGGCACATTGGGTCAATGCGCTGGGGGTCCCGTGACCCCCCCGTGTCGGCGATCCCCGCAAACCGCAGGTCAATTCAGACCTGCGGTTTGTGGCTTTTACATAGTGCAGCGGCGGCGGGCCATCGGGTCCCCATGCGACTCTAGGGGGGACCCGATGGCATGGAAGGCAGCGCAATGCCTTCCTTAGGCATCTGTGCTGCCTTCCGGTGACGAGCCTGTGGATTGATGGATTCTTCGGGAGCTTTGAAAAGGTGTGTCGCCAGTATCAGCTCCCCGACACCCTGTGGGAAAAAATATCTCACTCCAGGCCTGAGAGGGAAGGCACTGGATGTTTTTGCTGACCTGCTTATGGACTGTGATGGGGACTATGCTAAAATCAAAGCGGCCATAATCAATACAACCTCACCCCTGACATGTACCGGAAAACGGTTCAGAACTCTGCAGCTTGGCCCCACTAACAGCTACACTGATGTCCTAGGTGGCCTGAGATCTGCCTTTAACCAATGGGTCAAGGGCCTGGACATTACCACCCAGCCAAATCCCCATGCTGATAACCTGCAACCTGTTAAAATCGGAAAAAAGGTTACAGTGGGGCTGCGGGATACCGGTGCACAGCTGACCCTTGTGCATCCCGAGCTGGTGGACCCCCAAGACATCCTTCCCGGAATGTCTATGATGGTCACAGGGATTGGGGGAGTCAGCCCTACTGTCCCCATGGCTTGTGTGTACCAAGATTGGGGTGCAGGGTGCGGCCTGAGAGAAGTGGGGTTGTCAGACTCCATCCCTGCTAATGTGCTGCTGGGCACTGACTTGGGCCGCATGACTTCCCAGTATGAACCTGCTTCTACCCCCACCAACCCTGCCTGAACCCCTCTGCCAGTGGACCAGGGACCCTTGGAAGAGGACTTTGGGCAAGGATTGGGGATGAACCATTGTGTTTTGCCTAACCATGTGTCACGGAAGGTGTACAGGAAACAAGACAACACAAAATGAATATACGACTCACTGGATCCAAAACTAAGGAACAAAAAGGGAGACCCCTGCATCAGACCTGGCACTCTCCCTGACTGCTCAGCCTATGTGAAAATCCCAATGGTAGATGATCGCATATCCTCGTACCTCGACTGTATAACACCTGAACACCCTATAATAGTGAGGGGACACGACCACCGGCTCCCTACACTAGATACGGAGGGAGTCAGGGTCACCTGGGATCCAGCAAACAGAAAAACACAAATGAATACACAACACTTATCTTGTAGAAGACTGGGAAGTAGGATCAGCATGCACACACACTCCAGGAAGAAATATAAACCGCACACTGATGCACTATGGGGAGGAATTTAAAGGGATGCAATCAGTACAACTACATGACAGCTGAGAGAGGCTAACGAGATGAGGAACTGAAAGCAAAACAAAGGAGGCTCAAGGCGGAGGTTCTGAAAGGCATCTGTCAGAGCTTCTCAGATGTCTGGTGGTGACACCATGTTTTTTCCACAGAGGGGAACGCCGGACAGACACCTGTCTGTCCCCCACTGGCTTCCCAGATAAATGATGATGGTGATATACTTGAGTTAAAAGGTATTATTGACCGGGGCGCCCCTGTACCCTCCATAGCAGTTGTGACT
This sequence comes from Bufo gargarizans, assembly GCF_014858855.1. Lineage (NCBI taxonomy): Eukaryota > Metazoa > Chordata > Amphibia > Anura > Bufonidae > Bufo > Bufo gargarizans. The sequence continues at coordinate 94,869,898 of NC_058085.1, forward strand.
TGACAGAAGAGTGCCCAGAATGCTGCTGAGGAGGATACAGGGAATTTTTTTGCCATGGGGGAGCATCTGGGGGATACCGCTCCCCCACCTCCTTTCCCTAAAATTACCTGGGCGGTGCAGCACTGCACCCGCCACAAACTTGGAGTTTGAGGAGGCCCTGGCTACAGATGCCACTTTGGAAGATCTAAGGGCCTCTGCCGCCAGGCCCCCTGGAGAGTCTGACAAGGTAAAAGTTTACTGGGAACAGGGGAAACTAAATAGAGAGCCGGTTTTCCCTGACCCCAGCCAATTACAGGTTGCTGAGAGGGTGTTGATTGTACCCCAAAGGTACCGGGCTCAGCTACTCAGAGTAGCTCATGAAGTCCTCTGGTCTGGGCATTTGGGGGTACGGAAAACTAAAGCCAGGCTGTCCTGTCGGTTCTATTGGCCTAACATGGGAACGGACATTGCCAACTATTGTCGTTCCTGTGTTACTTGCCAACGAGTCGGAAAACATGGGGATGTAAGTAAGGCTCCGCTGATCCCTCTGCTCACCATTGATGAGCCCTTCCAGAGGGTGGCAGTGGATATCATCGGACCCTTGTCCATTCCCAGCTCTTCTGGCAAAAGGTTTATACTCACTGTGGTAGACTATGACTAAAGTGGCAGATGCTCTGTTAGGTATATTTTCTCGTGTAGGGTTCCCACAGGATCTCATTCGTGAGGCCTGGGAGGGAGAGACCGCGGGTGCCGGGACATCCGTGGTGGACTACGTGTTAACCCTCCGTGAGAAAATGCAGAATCTGGTTGGTCAGGTCCGGGAGAATCTTACCAAGGCCCAGGCCAACCAGAAAAGATGGTATGACCGGCATGCCCAAGAACGAGCTTATGAAATTGGGCAGAAGGTGTGGGCCCTGATTCCCATGCTCCAGGATAAACTCCAGGCAGCCTGGGAAGGGCCATATACAGTTACAAAAAGAGTGAATGAAGTGACATATGTAGTGGCCCTGGATGACGGGGGAAAGAGGGAAAGGACCTTCCATGTGAATATGCTTAAAGCCCACCAGGACAGGGCTACATGGGCCCTGACAGTGTGTAGCCTACCCGAGAATGGAGAAGAGGATCTCCTGATTGATCTGCTGGCAGGCAGCAGGGGCTGCGGATCTATGCAAGCTTTACAAATCAACCCGCTGTCACAACCAGACAGCTGAGAAGCTCTGACAGAGGCCTTTCAGAACCTCCTCCTTGAGTTTTCTTTGTTGTGGTATTCAGTTTCCTCATCTCGTTAGCCTCTCTCAGCTGTCATGTAGTTGGACTGATTGCTTCCCTTTAAATTCCTCCCCATAATGCTTTACTGGGCGGCTTATACTTCTTCCTGGAGTGTGTGTGCATGCTGATCCTGTTTTCCAGTCTGCTACAAAGTTAAGTGCTGTACATTTATCTGTTATTTTCTGTTTGCTGGATCCCAGGTGACCCTGACTCCCTCCGTGTCTGGTGTAGGGAGCCAGTGGTCGTGTCCCCTCACTATTGTAGGGTGTTCAGAGGTTATATAGTCGAGGTACGTGGATATGCAACCATCTACCTTTGGGATCTTTGCATAGGCTGAGCAGCCAGGGAAAGTGCTAGGTCTTGTGCAGGGGTCTCCCTTTTGGTTCCTTAGCTTTGGATCCAGTGACTCATATATGCATGTTGCTTTGTCTTGTTTCCTGTACACCGTCCGTGACACCCGCAGCTTACTGGGGAGCAACAAAGTGAACTTGCAGCAGTCCTTTCTGTGCAGCAGGATCTTTTTACATGGAAACCAGGTAGGACACACTTGGCAGAGCACCATGTAGATACCGGCAGTCACTGCCCAATTCGGCAGTAGGCCTACCGGATTATCCGGGAAGATCTAGAGAATATGAAGCGAGAGGTAGGGGAGATGTTAGGCTTAAACATTATCCAAAAATCCCACAGTGCCTGGGCTGCTCCTGTCGGCCTTTGTCCCAAAAAAGGAACGGACAACCCAGTTCTGTGTAGATTACCGGAAGTTAAATACCGTGACGGTCTTTGATGCCTATCCAATGCCCAGTATTGATGAACTGTTAGACAAACTGGCAGCAGCCCAGTTTATAACAGTCATGGATCTGAGCCGAGGGTACTGGCAGATATCCCTGACCCCGGAACCCCTTTGGGCTTTTTGAGTTTATAGTGATGCCATTTGGCATGAAAAATGCCCCAGCCACCTTTCAGCGAGTGGTGAATGACTTGCTGGGGGGGTTGGAACATTGCGCGGTGGCTTATCTCGATAACATCGCTGTCTTCAGCAACACGTGGGAGGAGCATCTCACCCACCTGACCCAGGTCCTTGAGAAAATCTGCTTCGCTGGGTTGACTATCAAACCCAAAAAGTGCCAGGTGGGCATGACTGAAGTCCGCTACCTGGGACACCTGGTAGGCGGAGGCACCATTAAACCTGAGACTGGCAAGGTGGAAGCTATTACTACCTGGCTCACCCCGCAGACCAAAAAACAAGTAATGTGTTATCTGGGTACGTGCGGATATTATCGGAAATTTGTGCCCAATTACAGTGCCTTGGCAAAGCCCCTGACAGACCTCACTAAGAAAAAACTCCCCAAGCTGGTCACTTGGACCCCAGACTGCGAGACGTCTTTAAATGCCTTGAAATATTCCCTATCCCACTCCCCCTTTCTTCAGGCCCTTGATTTTACCCGCAGGTTTGTGGTACAAACGGATGCCTCTACCTATGGCCTAGGAGCTGTCCTCAGCCAGGTGGACCTGGCTGGGGAGGAGCACCCGGTTCTGTACCTCAGCCGGAAGTTGCTGCCCCGGGAAGTGGCATATGCCACCATTGAGAAGGAGTGTCTTGCCATAGTTTGGTCTCTTAAAAAATTAGAGCCATACCTCTATGGGCGCAACTTTACGGTGATCACTGACCATAACCCCTTAAGCTGGCTGAACTGTGTAGCCGGTGACAACAGAAAACTGCTGCGATGGAGTTTGGCTCTGCAGCAGTACGATTTCACAATCCAGCACAAGAAGGGGAGCGACCATGGGAATGCGGATGGGCTGTCTAGGGCTGCTAAACCCACAGTGACAGGTGCCATGGAGAATGACCTGTGAGTCATCCTCCCCAGGCACCTTCTAAAAGGGGGAGGTGTGGCACACTGAGCATGAGTGCTTGGCCTGTGTTCTGGGGACTCGGAGCTCCACTTTATTCAAACAAATAACTGTCCCTTCTCTCCCTCTCCATCTTCCCCCACACCCAAAACCAGACCACCCTCATAAACTTCTTAGTCCCTGACCCAGAGGTGACGATCACTGGCCTCCACGACACTTTATATAAACATGCCTGTATAGTGGACAGCTTCAGAAGTGTTTATTACTTTATGATAGGGGCACGCTTCCGGAGGGTGGGGGCAAGCTGCTCTCCATGCCTCAATGTCAGTGGGAAAATCCAAAAATCTTACTCCGGTCATAACTCAAAAATACAACTCAATAGAGATTATTGAGGTACGCCATTTTAACGGTCAGGAGGTGAGGGTGCCACACATACCAAAATCCAACCACTTATGTTAAATCCTGGCTCAGGAAATCTGTTCTTCTGCTTGGGGTCACATGGACACCCCGTATTTGGTACCCCTGTGACCCCAATACTGAGAGCTGAAAAATGAGCCCACAATTATCGGGCGGGCATTCTCCTCTGTAGAGATATGGGCAGAAATCCATTTTAGACCAGATTTCAGCATGATTGACCGGTCATAAAAGTCACAGCCAACCCATATGTCACGCCCTAAAGGTGGGTTTACAGACTGCCTGTACCAATTCTTATAAATTGGACAGAGCAGATTGTACAGTGTTCCCCATTTTGAGGCCAATCTGATTGAATGAGGATCCGTGTCTTTTTGTCTTGCCTCAGGACCTGATAGCTGCAAGTCTCTGTGTGAGTAAAGTAGGCGTCAGTTTTATTTCATCCTTTTTATTTTAATAACTGTTCTGTGTATATTTGTATGCTTCTGTTTTTTACATCTTTCAATTTTTATTAAAACCAATTATTTAACCTAGCACGGGCAATATTTTTTAAGGCAATTAGAGTTCCTAATTTTCAGCTACCTGTTTGCTTTAAAATGCGAATCTCAGAAGTTTATTAGTTTGAAGGAACCGGCAACAATTTGATCTCCCGTGCAATCTGGTAGATTGTAGGAAGCAAGGTGATCAAATTTGATGGTGTGTGTAGTGTCAGTACTTGTCCCGATTGACTGCTGGTACCTGATCCCGGTCTGATCAGGTACTGCGACCTGAGGAATCGGGCAAGATCATGACAATCTCATCCCGCAAAAATCATACCCTACCCAAGATAATCGCCCAAAAACTGAAAAAACACTAAAACATGATTTCTTTTTTTGTTTCAAAAATGAAATCATTGTGTAAAACTTACATAAAAAATAAATAAATAGTATACATATTAGGTATCGCCGCGTCTGTGACAACCTGGTTTATAAAAATACCACATGATCTAACTTCTCAGATGAATGTTGTAAAAAACAAAAAATAAAAATGGTGCCAAAACATTTCTTGTTACCTTGCCTCACAAAAAGTGTAATATAGAGCAACCAAAAATCATATGTACCCTAAACTAGTATCAACAAAACTGCCACCCTATCCCGTAGTTTCTAAAATGGGATCAGTTTTTTGGAATTTCTACTCTAGGGGTGCATCAGGGGGGCTTCAAATGGCACATGGTGTCAAAAAAACAGTCCATCAAAATCTGCCTTTCCAAAAACCGTATGGCATTCCTTTCCTTCTGCGCCCTGCTGTGTGTCCGTACAGCAGTTTACGACCACATATGGGGTTTTTCTGTAGACAACAGAGCCATAAATATTGAGTTTTGTTTGGCTGTTAACCCTTGCTTTGTAACTGGAAAAAAATTATTAAAATGGAAAATCTGCCAAAAAAGTGAAATTTTGAAATTGTATCTCTATTTTCCATTATATCTTGTTTAGCACTGGTCCTTAAAAAGTTGGTTTTTGAAAATTTCTGAAAAATTTCAAGATTTGCTTCTAAACTTCTAAGCCTTGTAACGTCCCCCAAAAATAAAATGTCAATCCCAAAATGATCCTAACATGAAGTAGACATATGGGGACAGTAAAGTAATAACTATTTTTGTAGGTATTACTATGTATTATAGAAGTAGAGAAATTGAATACCAAATTTTTGGCAAATTTGGTATTTTTTTTATAAATAAAAATGAATTATTTTTTTACTCCATTTTACCAGTGTCATGAAGTACAATATGTGACGAAAAATTGCCTGGATAAGTCAAAGCGTTTTAAAGTTATCACCATATAAAGTGACACTGGTCAGCTTTGCAAAAAATGGCCTGGTCCTTAAGGTGAAAATGAGCCCGGTCCTTAAGGAGTTAAGCATAAATGTCTGGCATGAAATTTACCACATCGTAACCTCCTCATATTGTACATAATCTACATGAGTAGGGTTTTGCAGAGTGTGAGACTCTATCTAACTGTAAAATAACCAATCCTGACACCATGTGACGATGGAAAAGGTTGGCCACAGCAGCCTCTTTATTAACGAACATGTTATAAACATCATGAACATCATGAAATATATTAAACCCAGACAGGTTGTTAGGAGAGGAGTTCATGGTTGCCCTGACATCCCCAGTCGCAACACACCGACTCGTGGATGATAACTTCCGGTATCCGGAAACCGATCCCTTACACCAGTCGTTGTTGGGGGGCGCCATCTCTCCAATTGTTTCCCAACTACCACCTCAATCCATTCAATGCATGACCTCCTCGACAAGAAGAACAGGCGCGACCCCTTGTGCCTGCGAATCCCGCCACACCCTGACAACCTTTTCAATACCTTCCTGTAAACAGAGATTCCATGTCCATGCCCACCTCATTCAAATCAGATCAGGCACTTTGAGGTCTCTGTGGTGAACCACCACCCCTCCATTACGGGAAACAGAACGTGACACCTCCTTATAACTCTACCCCTTTCCCTCTTCAGTTTCTCCACTGACCGAGCATACCTCCACCACAAAAAGGCTACCATTTCCGACCATACCAACAAAATACCAGGAAACAAGGATAACACTCTCAAGATATCAAACTTAATATTCCGGATCATCTGCCTAGAAGACCGAAGGCAGAGGTCATTCCCCCAGCATGTAAAACCAAGACATCAGGTGCCCTGTCTAACAGGGAGTAAAAATGAAACTCTTGAAGCACTCCACCCCATAACAAGCCTCGCACTCCGATCCAACGCAGGCTCACCTCACTCCTAGGGAAACCAACCAGCCTTCCATCTGGGCATACATCGGCACGTAGGGCCCCCCAAAAGACGTAGGAGTGGCCCACGATCCAAACTAGGTAAATTCCAGAGGCTAAAAGAAGAAAAGGAAAAATTAAACCCTGGAACAGAATATACAATGAAATTTACAAACCCTGCTGATCACCTCAACCAGCACAACAGTCGATCTGCGTGGCAAGAAACATCCTTCCATTGTATGCCATCATGAGACGCACAGGTGCGACTAATCAGCTCGCTGATGCGAAAAAATGCAAGGACAAGTGCTGCCGAAAACAATAGGCGCTCGTAAACAGACACTCAAACATACTGTAAATCCGAGATAAGGGCCACTTACAAATCAAAAGAAACCAGACGACAACCATCCTGAGAAGCCACAGACTTGGGGTAGTCCTTTAAAGCTTGAATCACCACAAATTCCTTTGTGATATCAGGAATATTCAGAAGTTTAAACCAGTAAGCTAAACCCGCTACCCGTTTCAATATACTGGAACCCGAGAAACCCGTCACATAGGCAGAACCAATGAAAGACAGCAACAAGGGGATTAAATCCCCACTAACCCCATTATGACCTAACTGACCACAGAAAAGCAACCATTCTCTCCAAACCATCTGATAAGAGCGCGTCGAATCACTCAATGCACAACCCATCAAGGCAAAGACGACCCAATTGCCAGACTACAAAGATGTTCCGGGCAAGGAATTCCATGCTAAGCAGCCTCTGGTGCCAGCATGCACAAACTATCCCACTGTAATCGAGACAAGGAGTCAGCTATGGAGTTTGAAATTCCAGGAACATAACAAGCACACATCCATGCATTAAGCTCCAACCCTCGCAGAACTAGGTGGCATAAAAAATTGACTACTGGGTGCGAAGATGCCAAAATACTGTTAATGGCCTGTACCATCGACAGATTATCGCAGCAAAAGCAAACACGCCTGTTCTGAAAACGCGATCCCCAAACCTCCAAAGCCGCTACTATTGGAATCAGTTCCAACAGAGTCAGATTACGAGTAAGCCGCGCAGCATGCCATTGAGAAGGCCAAACACCTGCCATCCACTGACCCTCCAAGTACGCACCAAATCCAAACGCCCCCGAGGCATCTGTTAATAATTCTAAGTCAACGCTATCTGCCCATTCTGCCCACCACAGTGACCGACCATTAAATGAATTGAAAAATTTTGCCCAAACCCTAAGATCTGCCTTGTGATCTACATTTGAATGGATGCAATGTAAGGGGCTCTGGAACCCTGACGTAGCCAGCTCTAACCATTGACAAAAAACCCGCCCCATCGGTATAATGCGACATGCAAAGTTCAACTTGCCCAACGATTGAAGTTGTCGCAAGCGAACTTTCAATATACCAAATAGGTCAGGAACTAGGTTACGCAACTCCATTAACTTGTCTAAAGGTAATCGGCATTCCATAGCAACCGAATCCAACTCAATACCCAAAAAGGAACGCACTGTCACTGGACCAACAGTTTTGTCTGGGGCCATAGGAACCACAAAACAGTGCATCACTTGTTCGACAGTATGAAGCAATAGAGAACATTGCCGAGAAGCAGCAGGGCCTATACAAAAGGAAATCATCCAAGTAATGCAGCACTGACTGAAAACCCGACTCTCTTCGCACTACCTTCATTAAAAACGGTCCTCCACATACAACCCAAAAGTTGAAAACTCTCAGGATGCACCTGTAACAAACGAAAGGCCACTTCAATATCCGTCTTGGCCATAAGGGCTCCTACCCCGCACCGACGTACCCAATCCACCACCTTGTCAAAAGAGACGTATACTAGTGATGAGCATAATATTCACAATAAATTTGCAATTCTAGAATTAGTGATCTCCAGTCATTATTTTCGAGGTTGCATAAAACGGCACTAATGATGCGCATATTTTTGGCGCAATACATGCAACTTCCCATTTTATGAGGTCTGAGTAGCTATTACTGATTGGTGGACTAAGTATTGTGACATCACAGCACTATGTCTGGACAGCAGAGAAACAGTAATTCCTATCACACTACCTAACACACTGCACTGGAACCTATCAGCTACACTATATCACTATCTAACCTACACTGACTATCTCCCGCTAACTATCTGTATTATATATATCAGCTAACTATCTAATGTAATTTGATAAGGAATAGGATCCAGATGAAAGCACAGAGCACAGCAATGTCACTGCTCTCTCTTTCTCTCTCTCTCTCAAAAATGCAAAAAAAGAGCACAAAATGGCTGCTGGGGAGTTTTTTATATAGTAAAGGGGTAGGCAACTTTCCTATTATTTGCTAGGGATATTGCTAAGCTCTTCTAAGACAAAGACAAAGATATTGCAGCCTTCTCATTGGCCCACAAGCAAGAAGGGAGGTTACTGATGAAAAAAAATAAATAAAAAAAATCGAGAATATTCGCGATTACGAATATATAGCACTATATTCTACATCTTCGCAAATTCTAAAAAATCTGCGATTAGAATATTTGCGATCAACACTAATGTATACTACTGAACTCAACCCCTGTCCAAGACCGTCATTGATGGAAAACCCTGCCGGGTTAGGACAAATGTTGGATCAGCCGAAATGTATTTGGTTTCTTTTTGGGCACCACTCCTAAAGGAGAGACCCACAAGTGGGGCCATGGCGGGTCAAGAAATGGACCAGCCATTCGTCCCAAGGTCACCTCCTTGGCTAACTTATCCACCACCACGTGACTGTGCTGTCGGGCTGACTTCAGGTTCTCAGCAAGAAAAAACGGTGCGTTAGACACAAAAGGGATTTTAAAACCGAAACGAAAACCTTCCTCCAAAAACTGGGCTGAGTCCCTGTCTGGATACTCACTTAGAAACTGGAGCATTGCTTCGAGTCTCACCGGTGTCGTCCCTTTTTCCTACAGAATCGCCGGGACGAGGCCTAACATTGCGCCTAAAACACTTTGAGCGTGCATTCCTCCACAGGTCACACACTTGTGCTTAAAGCGACACGAGGCCCCAAGGCGGCAATGCCCCTCATTGAAATGCCAGCAACAGCCGGGTCACTGGTTATCCGGGGACCCAGTCCCTGAGGGTGAAGCTCCGGCCCCTGAACGAAAAGACTGTGCAGGAGCTCACGCAGCCCCTATCAAACGCATCCACAAGGAGATATCCTTGTGGTCCCACCACAAAGATGGACGGACTGCCTTACACTGCCAGAATTGCTCATCATACCTGACCCAGGCCACGCCACCATTTAACAAAAAAGGGCAGTGCAATTCTGTGGTGCACGTTCACCAATGACGCTGGCCAGTATGTTAAACGCCTGAAGCCAATTGGAAAAAGTGCGCAGTATCAAACTATACCGACACCTTTCTTCCTCCTCTTTCTTACTCTGGTCCAGTTTTCCTCTATCCAAATTACATTTTTCAGGGGGAAGCAGGGTAAATATCTCGACATACTCGTCTTTACATAATTTTTTTGCACCTCCTGCTTTAAATGGGCCCCAAGCGGACCATTAAAGCAAACATAAACTTCACCATGGGCCACGTCCGCCATACGCACCGAAGGGTTACTCACTCCCCTTGAGGATACTACCGACTCCAAAATAGGCTGAATCTCCTCTGGGGATTCGCTCTGGTAGACAGGACAAGCAGACACAGTATAGAGGCAAAGACCAGTTTGTAACTCAAAAACTTGAGTGGTTTATTCACACTTATGGCAACAAAACAGTACTACAGTCCATTTGCAGTTTTGGTGTTCGTTCACACCTAGACAGTTCATACAGCAAAACAGTCACCTGTTATTCTAGGTGTTAGTTCACACCTGATCGGCGTTGCTCAGGACAGCGCAGACCTCCCAAACTCAGGCCTCCAGCCTAGCACACGGCTCAAATCCCAATCCAGAGATTGCCAGAGCTCCTCTGTCAGAGAGAGGTAATTACCACCAGCTGACACTGTTGGCTGTGTTTTTTATATATAGGGCAGTCAAGATCAAGCCTGGAACGTGGGGAGTAGACACCCACCCAGCACTTTGACTATTCCCAATAAGAGCCGCCTCGGATCAGCTATTACAGCTATACTAAATAGCAAGGTGTCAATCAGCAACTGCTGCTGACACATGAAAACTTGCTCTTACTCCACTGAGGCCAGGAACCTTGGTAACACATACCTTTCGTCAATGACGGTCCCTTGCCCCTTCCTACATACCTCCCCCTTTGTTCAACCCTGAGGGGGTAAACACTTGCCAGACAGTGTACCGGGACAGGGCATCCAAGGTTTCCCTGCAAGCGGCCTGCCCTGTGTTCCACTGAGAACTTGAAGTTCTGTAATGACAAGAACCATTTGGAGACCCAAGCATTACTCTCTTTGGCCTGGCTCATCCACTTGAGAGGGGAGTGGTCGGTCACCAGACAGAACTTTCTCCCCAACAGATAATAGTGGAGAGACTTGAGTGACCATTTGATGGCCAGGCACTCTCTCTCCATTAAACTGTACCTGGTCTCGGCTGGGGTGAGTTTGCGGCTCAGGAAAACAACTGGATGTTCCTCCCCATTGTTTTCCTGAGAGAGTACAGCTCCAAGGCCTAATTCAGAGGCATCGATCTGTACCTCAAACTCCCTCTTGTAGTCAGGCGGCATCAAAACCACGACCCACACAGGACCGACTTCAAAGCGGAAAAAGCCTCTTCAGTCTGGTCATTCCAGCGGACCATCACGGACTTCCATCCCTTCAAGAGCCCTGTCAACGGGGCTGCTAAAGTGGCAAAATGGCGAATGCACCTCCTATAATAGCCCACCATTCCCAGGAACAACTTTTCTTGCCTCGTGGTCCAGTGGCGGATCCAGAGCCTGGTCGGGATGGGCACTTCCAGATTATTTTCTGTCCGCCGCCACAAATCAATGGTGCTTATAGAACAAACTACACAGTGTAGAGGTATTCTGTATATTGTGTGGCACAGTGTATGCTATATGTGTATAACAAACATATTTCACATGAAAACTTACAAGTACTTGGCTTGGCCCTTGGGGATCTCAGACACCACTTCAACACTTTGGATGGGGGGCTCGGTGGAGCTGATGTTGTGTTTTATCCTAATGAGAAAGATTTCATAATAAGGATTTGGAGAAGGGGCAGTGGGGTCGCAGAGCAGGGAGAGGCTGGTGCTGCTACTTGGGGGCTCATACCATGGGGGAGTAATAAAGCCCACCATAATGCCCCCCGCAGTAGAAATAATTCTCCTTATAATGTGACAGTGCAAAAAATACCCCCTTGTAATGCCCCCAGTTGAGCTAATGTCCCCATAGTGCCCCCATAATGTGCCAGTATAAAATACCCCTATATAGTGCCCCCAGTAAATGCCCCCATAGTGCTCCTCTCCCCCCTTCCTTCTAGTGCCCCCCATAATGTACCAGTATAAAATGCCCCAAATAAAGTGCCCCGGTAGATGCCCTCAGTGTCCCCCATAATTAGCAAGTATAAAATACACCTTCTTAGTGCCCCCCGTAGATGACCCCATAGTACTCCTCTCCCCGCTTCCCGATAGTAGCCACCATAAATGTGTCCCAGTATAAAATGCTACAGTACAGAGCCCCCCATATAAAATACCCCTTCTTTGTGGCCTCAGTAGATGCCCCTATAGTGCCCCCAATAATGTGCCAGTAATAAGTGCCCCCAATAATGTGCCAGTAATAAGTGCCCCCAATAATGAGCCAGTAATAAGTGCCTCCAATAATGTGCCACTAAAATGTGCCCCCATAGATGCCCCCCAATCATGTGCCACTAATAAGAGCCCCCATCATGTGCCACTAATAAGAGCCCCCCATCATGGGCCAGTAACAAGAGCCCCCCATCATGTGCCAGTAATAAGAGCCCCCCATCTTGTGCCAGTAATAAGATCCCCCCATCATTTGCCAGTAACAAGAGACCCCCAATCATGTGCCAGCAATAAAAGCACCCCCCATCATGTGCCAGTAATAAGATAATAAGAGCCCCCATCATGTGCCAGTAATAAGAGCACACCCCCCCCATTATGTGCCAGTAATAAGAGCCCCCCATCATGTGCCAGGAACAACATGCAGGTCTCTTCTGGCCTGTATCCCGCGCTGTACGGCTCAGGCGGCGTGATGACGTCATCGCGCCATCTGCACTGGCCTCTGGTAGGCTATCAGAGGAAGGGGAAGGGACACACCTCTCCCTCCCCTGCCCTGCCGCAGCACAGCCATCTGTATCGCTGTCCTGAGCACGGCGATACAGATGACTATGGAGATGGGCGCTTCCACAATGGAAGCGCTCATCTTCTTATGCCCTGCCGCTGCACCCCATGTGTGAGCAGGGCCTCGCCGCCAGCTGGTGGGGGGGGCAATTGCCCCATTGACCTCCCCCTGGATCCGCCAGTGTCATGGTGACAGGTCAGGGCCAATTCCGAATCACCTATATTTTATTCACTTGGTGTTTGATAACTCCACGTCCAAAGACGTACCCCAGGTACTTAGTCTCCTCTAACTCTATCGCGCATTTCTTTGGGTTAGCGGTTAGCCCAGCCTTCCTAAGGGAGTCCACTACAGCCTGCACTTTGGGTAGATGACTTTCCCAGTCAGTACTGTGGATGACAATATTGTCCAGGTAAGCCAAAGCGTACCGACGATGTGGATGCAGCATAATGTCCATGAGCCATTGAAAAGGGGAGCCATGCAGACCAAAGGGTAACACCTTATGCTGGTACAGCCCCTCTGGTGTGATGAAGGCAGTTTTATCTTTGGCAGCCTCAGTCAAGAGTACCTGCCAGTACCCTTTGGTGAGGTCCAAAACAGAAAAATACCTGGCTTGGCCTAACCTCTCAAAAAGCCCATCCACCCAAGGCATGGGATATGCATCAAACCTAGAGATCTTAGTTTTAGGAAATCGTTACAAAACCAGAGTGTCTCGTCCAGGGCCGGCCTTTGGGGTGTGCGGGCTGTGCGGCCGCACAGGGCGCCATAGCAACAGGGGCGCCGGGCGGCCGACAGCTCGCAATGTAATATGGGCAGGCGAGGCGGCACTTATGTTTTCCCACGGGGCGGGCCCCCCGCCCCCTCCATCTCTCCCTCCTCTGTATTCAGCAGGGGGCGCCCGGCGCCCGTTGCGGTTTAAAAAAAAAAAAAACTTGCTTATATAAGTTTGGGCGGCTGGCGGCGCCCCTCATTCTGCGCCGCCTGAGTGGCTGAGGCTGAGCGCTTGCCGCTCTAAAGAATCCTGCCTGCGCTTGCTGTGTGCTGTTAATGTAGCGTGGCCGAGCTCTGTTCGATCCGCGGTACAGGAGCTTTTGTTTCCTGTACCCGGCCGGACTGACAGGAAGTGCTCACTTAGTGTGCACTTCCTGTCAGTCCGGCCGGGTACAGGAAACAAATGCTCCTGTACCGCGGATCGAACAGAGCTCGGCCACGCTACACTAGAGGTGGAGGTGGGAGTAGAATGAGTCTGAGAGTGAAAAGGGGGAGGGGGGAGGAAATAATGAGTGATGGGGGAGGAGGAAATAATGAGTGATGGGGGGGGAGGAGGAAATAATGAGTGATGGGGGGGGAATAATGAGAGTGATGGGGGGAATAATGAGAGTGATGGGGGGGAGAATAATGAGAGTGATGGGGGGGAGAATAATGAGAGTGATGGGGGGGAGAATAATGAGAGTGATGGGGGGCGAAGAATAATGAGTGATGGGGGGGAGAATAATGAGAGTGATGGGGGGGAGAATAATGAGAGTGATTGGGGGGGGAGAATAATGAGAGTGATGGGGGGGGAGAATAATGAGAGTGATGGGGGGGAGAATAATGAGAGTGATGGGGGGAGAATAATGAGAGTGATGGGGGGGGAAATAATGAGAGTGATGGGGGGGGGAAATAATGAGAGTGATGGGGGGGAAATAATGAGAGTGATGGGGGGAAATAAGGAGAGTGATGGGGGGGGGAAATAATGAGAGTGATGGGGGGGGGGAAATAATGAGAGTGATGGGGGGGGGGAAATAATGAGAGTGACGAGGGAAGGGGGGGAGAGAGTGACAATGGAGTCCCAGAGCCAGACTGCAGCCAGAGTCCAGATCATCTTATTGTCCTGGTGGTAAGTAGACAATGCAATATGTTTATTATTTAATTGTTTAGTTATTAATACTACATTGGAAACAAATTTTCTCAGCTGGACACCGGCCGACACTGCGCATGCGCTGGGAGCCTCACCAGCGGTTAGGGTAGGGAAAAAGCACTGGCCCGTACGTAAATTTTTCCCTTCCCTAACCGCTGGTGAGGCTCCCAGTGCATGCGCAGTGTCGGCCGGTGTTCAGCTGAAAACATCCATCCGATCACTGCGCCTGCGCATTGGCCCATAGTTTTTCCCTACCCTAACCGCCGGCGAGGCTCCTGGCGCATGCGCATTCTGCTGTGAAATTTCCCTAACCTGTCGTTGTGCGCCTGCGCGGCGCTGCACACCTCCTCACGTCATGTCCGGTGCGACCGGAAGTGACGAGGGTAGGGAAATCTCACGAACTAGGGAAGTATAACATTACACCGGCCTTTGGGGTGTGAGGGCTGGTAACTACTTGGTTGGATAGTCAGCCAGCCTATGCCATGATGCCAGCAACAAGCAGTTTTGTTTTTTTTTGGGGGGGGGGGGCGCCACAAGGTTAGCTCGCACAGGGCGCCTGAACACCTAAGGCCAGCCCTGGTCTCGTCCCTTGGGTATTAGCACTATAGGACTAGCAGACTCACTTTTAGACTCCTCAATGACGCCTAGCCTCAGCATCATCTGCGACAAGATGGCTTGTCGTCAACCCTCGGGTACCCGGTATGGTTTTAGCCGGACGTTCAGCTGAAGCTCAGTGACAATGTCATGCCGAATCGTGGAAGTGCGTGCAGGGAGATCCGAAAACACATCTGTGTTCCGGCTAATAAACTCCCTGGCCTCCTGAGCCTGCTTAGAGGAGAGGCTGTCAGCAATTCTTACTGTGGCAGCCGCTTCCCTTGCTTCAGACAGAGGGTCCGAAACCGCTTCCCCTAAAAAAAACTGTCTGTGGGCTGTCTTCAGTACAGGTTTCCCTATCTTTCCACAGTTTGAGTAGATTCACATGGTACACCTGCTCTGGCTTTCGCCTCCCTGGCTGGTGTACCTTGTAATTTACCGGTCCAATTTTTTCAAGTACCTCGTAGGGCCCCTGCCATCTGGACAGTAACTTACTGTCCACGGCCGGCACCAGAACCAAAACCCGATCACCTGGGTTAAAGATCCGCACCCGAGCCTGCAGATTATAGATCCAACTCTGGGCTCGCTGAGCGGCCTCCATATACTCCCTGACAAGAGGCAAAACTATCTCTATCCGCTGTTGCATCTTGGTAGCATACTCAAGGACACTTTTATGCGGAGTGGGTTGCTGTTCCCATGCCCCTTTGGCTACACCCAACAAACCACGAGGATGTCTGCCATAAAGCAATTTGAAGGGCGAGAACTCAGCCTGGGGTAACTCTCACACAGCGAACATGAGATAGGGCAAAAGAAGGTCCCAGTCCTTCCCATCTTTAGATACCACCCTTTTAAACATGGTTTTTAGTGTTTTGTTAAACCTTTCAACCAGACCGTCCATTTGCGGATGGTACACTGACATCCATAACAGTTTGATATGCAGCAACTTACAGAGTTCCCTCATGACCTTGGACATAAAAGGTCCCCTGGTCAGTCATAACTTCTTTAGGTAGCCCCACTTGGGAGAACATCTCCATTAGCTCCTTAGATATAAGTTTAGCCGATGTATGTCGCAGTGGGACCACCTCCAGGTACCGAGTGGCATAGTCTAGGATGACAAAGATGTGTTGGTGTCCTCTAGCGGACTTCGGTACTGGGCCTACGAGGTAAATAGCGATTTGCTCAAACGGTACCTCGATGACCAGGAGAGGTACAAAGGGACTGCGGAAAAGGTGCTAGGGGCTAGTTGCCTGGCAGGTTGAGAAAGACTTACAGAATTCGTCCATCTCCCAAAACACACTGGGCCAGTAAAACCGTTGTAGTATCCGGTCCTGTGTTTTCTGCATTCCCAGATGACCCCCGAGAACATGTTGGTGGGCTAACTCTAACACGAGTTTGCAATAAGCCTGGGGCACCACCAACTGTTAAATGGGTTCACCCCGCAGCTAGTTTACCCGATACAACATATCCTGATAAACCACAAATCGGGGAACACCGACTCTGCCCCAGCTTGTTGTGGTTCACCATCTACTAATAATACATTTTCCCAGGCTCGGGATAGAGTTGGGTCCCAGTGTTGTGCAGTGCTAAAATTATCCCCGGAGACATTGAGGCCTGTCAGCTCAGAACTTGGCGGCAAGTCCTCCACGTCTCCCACCATTACACTCAGTGGGGTTGTCTCCCCCTCTTTCACCAAAGTAGCGGTCACCCCTACCGCTGGCCCTTCGGCCTCAGTTCTGGCCTCCCCCCGGACCAAGCCCACGCTGCTGGGGTTACCCCTGTCTTATGGGTAACAGTAACTTTCATAGCAGGCCACAGTTCCGGGAAACCCAGGAAGTCTTCACGCCAGCCTCACTGCTCTTGCCCGCATCCTCCACCAATTGTGGGGATTCGCTCTGGTAGACAGGACAAGCAGACGCAGTATAGAGGCAAAGACCAGTTTGTAACTCAAAAACTTTGTGTTTTATTTACACCTATGGCAACAAAACAGTATGACAGTCCATTTGCAGTTTTGGTGTTCATTCACACCTAGACAGTTAATACAGCAAAACAGTCACCTGTTATCCTAGGTGTTAGTTCACACCCGATCGGCATTGCTCAGGACAGAGCAGACCTCCCAAACTCAGACCTCCAGCCTAGCACACGGCTCAGATCCCAATCCAGCGATTGCCAGAGCTCCTCTGCTGGCTGGGTTTTTTTATATATAGGCCAGTCAAGACCCGGCCTGGAATGTGGGGAGTAGTCAAGTAGTCACCCACCCAGCACTTTGACTACTCCCAGTAAGAGCCGTCCCGGATCAACTATTACAGCTATACTAAATAGCAAGGTGTCAAACAGCAACTGAGGTTGACACATGAAAACTGGCTGTTACTCCACCGAGGCCAGGAACCTCGGTGACACATACCTCCCATCAACAATGGTCCCTTGCGCCTTCCTACACTCCCAACAGACACCTGCAGGAACTGTCAGAACATTGTCTTCCTTGGCAGCCCTCGTTATAAGAGGTTCCAATAGCACCTCCTCTGATGAAGTACCCACCCACGCCGACACCGGCGAAATCTGAGGCTGAAGAACAGGGGGCCTAAAATGTTAAATTCCGGCTAAAAATTGTGCAAAAGCCTCCCCAGTCTCACGCCAACACCCATCAAGTGCGGCGCAAACGACGACCCTAACACATTTCACAAAGACACAATAGGGGAGGATAGAGAAAGAGGGAGAGAAACCACAGTTGACTCATCCGAGTGACTCGGTACAGGATCCGGAACAGCCAGATGTCGGACGTAAAGGTCGCAGCTCTCCATCTTCCAGACTGGCACAGCCAACCCTGGTCCAGGTGGGGATGTTGCTGGAGGGGAGAATGGTGCCGGTGATGCAGAGGCGTGGGGATCAAAGAACATAGAGCCAGGGGCACCACGTGGAGCTGGCCCCCGCCGTGTATGCTGTATCGTCCCGGTCCTGGCTCTGGTGAAATCGTGCTGCGCATTTCCAGAGGGGACCGGAGGATGCATGCTGGGGCTTCTGACATGGCGGGACCAACATGGAACATCAGGGCTGAGGCACTCTGGTGGTCGGCAGCAGAGGGAAGGGGTTACACGAGTGGAAGCCTGCTTATTAACCTCTTCCTCACCTAATGCCAGGCGAAACTGCTCCTGAAGCCATGCCACCCCATGCTGAGCCGCCGCTTCCCGCAGAGAAGCAAGAAGATCCCTGGACGCCATCACTGCAGGCAAGCAGGTACGTCCATTCCCAGGTCCTACTCCGGATGACTAATTGCCCCTTTGCCCGGATGTCACGTACCCCTCTCCTACTAACTCCTCCCAAGCCCATGTGACCCTGCTTGACCCAATCCCTACCCCTCACAGCCCTAACACCACTTCTTCCAAGCTATTAACCCCTTCCATTCCTCCTCTCCCCTGCAAACCATGTCATGTCGGGCCTGCAGCCGCCCCTTTTAGCCATCACTTTATAATTAAAAGGGTTGTCCTATCATAATGACCTTTTGCCTATCTACAGGATAGGTGATAAATATCAGATTGCTGATGTCTGACTGTGGGGGCATCTGGAGCTGGGGCATTTATGAGGGTGCACCTAAAGCAGAGGCATTAGGTTCGCCTGAGGCAGGGTAATAGTGGTGATCCTGGAGCAGAGGTATTAGGAGGGCAACTGGAGAAGAGGCAATAATATTAGAGGCGCATTTAGAGTGGGGGCATTGGGAGGCATCTGGAGCTGTGGCACTAATGGGGGTGCACCTAAGAGGCATTTGGGGGACCTATGGCAGAGTCCCCCCAATGACACTCTGAACTCTGCAGCACACATACACAGATCTGAGTCTACTATAAACAAATCTTTTTCCCCCCTTACAGTCTCCTACAGCTCACTACTGTCACACACCTGAGAAATCAGCCAAGCCCCGCAGAGGAGTCCTTCTCTCCAGCAACCACAGTTTTCTGACAGCAGGAAGGGCAGGAGGATGGCCAGACATGTTCTCTCCCCCTTCACTGCCAGCAGCCCGGGAAGTTTAGAAGATACTGCGAGAGGCTTCATCGCTATGCAATATTGCCATCTAGTGGCTACAATAATTATCTCCCCTGAGAAACAAGATGAATAATGACTCCTCCTTCTTATTTCTGGGCGCAGGAGACTGGGGGCCTACCGAGGAATCCCCCGCCTCCCCGGTGGGCCAGTTTGAGCCTGCACAGCACACCTTATCTCTGCATAAAGTGTGTAGTAATCATCACATAAGTAGAATAGCATGGCAGAATGTACTATAACAGCAGTCACCGATTACTTCACTGGTGGTGCACAGTTCAAGGATAGGCACAACAGACAGTCCATTGATTTCAATAGGAATTATGTAATGCGTTATTTAACCTGTGGTGGCACTAGGAAAATTGAATAGTTACTGCTAGATTCCCTCACATATTACAGCTGATCACCAGGGCTCTCTTATGATAAGATTATCATTAGGAGGCCCGTCTAACAAAAAGGGATCCAAAGCAGACAACAAGAGCATCTGTCACCATGATCAACCCTAGTAAACCAGGCATATTGCTTGGAAGGGTTGATCATGGGGACATAAACAAGCCTTTCTCTCTGCAATCATTATTACCATTGCAGAAAAAATCTTATTTTTAGTTATATGCAAATGAGGTGTTCAGAACACTTAGGGTCGTTCTAGTCCCTCGGAGAACTGCTTGAAAAACTAGGATGGACTTACGTAAATGCTACTGTGGTACATCCAAAACATGTGTGAATGAGCCCAATTAATACCATATTTTCTAAACTATACCCACTTTGTGACTGTTCACCCTCACAGTCTGCTCCTTCTGCAATCTCCACCATCTTGACGCATAAAGCAACAAAAATGTGTGTAAAGCTACACCCAAAAATGTATGAATGTCACAAGAGAAGAAAAAAACATTTGTCTGCTGCTACTCTGCAATTTTCCCTGTCAGTAAATGACCTTTCCATTCTTGCCACTGCCATTGTTATAAATTCAGTGAATATGATGAAGTCTTTTATTCAGGTTTCACACGTGTGTTTTGTCTTATAACAATATCTCTGTTGTCTTCGGCTGCAAGAAATGTGATCACGTAGCCGTCCTGCTGAGCAGCTTGGCTTATCGCGTGTGTAGACCTTTTAAACTGATTTCAATAATTAACACACATTGAACATTGTCATACACCCTGTAGTATCCAGAGGAATACATTTCTGTGTCTGACATTGTTTTAAATACAAATCCATTAAAAGGTGAAGTTAAACAACTTGTATTAAAGAGTCAAGATGGACAACTAGGCTCATCCAGAGTCCATTTTGAGGTTTCCATATTGATTTCTGATACACTATACATTATGGTCTTCATCAATTAAAATTAAGGGTTTCCCAAGACCTAAAACAGAAACACAATTGTTCTGGGGGACCCAACGGCCTTTGTGATGATGTACCCAACTACTGCATGTGACCGCTGAGATCAGTGATTGGCTGCATCGGCCACATAGCGTTATCGATCATTTCATGTGATGGAAGACCACAAGAAGCACCAGAGCAGAAAGATGGGGGTTTGGTAGGTAAGTATTCCTTCTTGATCTATACAGTACAGATCACTATTCAGCAATCATCTCTTTATCATCACAGACAGGATCACGATGCAATGACAGGTAACACCTCTGTATAGAAAACACAGGAACCACCAGGTCACAGACCATATCAAGAAAACTATCCCATAGAGTCAATGAACATCTCTTGTCTATTGTGTCCATAGTCTATGTGGCTGCTGTAAAATTTCTAGATACTGTTAATAACCGCTCAGGCAATATGGCTACACCCATATTGAATCACAGAAAATAGAATGAGGAAAATTTACGACCAGACAATAAAAACAGATTAGAAAAAAAATTGGCTCTATAAAGTTATAGGTGACATTTTTAAAGTGAATGTTTACCTTTGTACATCACGTTGTTTTCTTAGTTCCAACATTGTAGGCTAACCGTTTTAATAGAGCTTTATAACCAGAGCTTTATTTTTCATACCGAATTCCATATCCTCTGCAAAGACCTCCAGTTAAAACACTATAAAATAATAAAAAAATGGAATATCGTACTGATCCCCGGCTGTTCCTGTGCTGATGCTTCCTGGGTCCCCTCTTTAGTCACTGGTCTTTCTGATCCAGTAATGGCTGTTTATATAACATATGACAACTAGTGCCAATCACTCGCCACATCAATGACCTCAGTGGTGTTGTAATGTTACCTCTACTGCCAGTGATTGGTTGCAGTGACCATGTCAGGCCTACGCATTATTGCTGGAATGGGATGAACAGAACCTGAACGGAGACCTGGGATCAGGAGCGGCGGGGTGAGTGTGAATTATTTTATTACTTTAAAGCATTCTAACTGCAGTATTCCAGAACCGAGGCTCTGCAAAGTATGAATTTGGTACATTACTAAAATGATTAATGCTTTGTATTATGCTTTGTATGTATTTCCAAAAGCTGTCTATAGGTGGCACTGTTTAGTTATTATGCTCTGACTCAGCAGAAGGAGCTAGCTTTCCCCTCTGAGGGGGAAACTTTCTAATTAATATTGCATCAGCCACTTCTGTTTAGTTCTGCCTACTGTTCAGGGCAGACGCTAGCTCGATTTGGGCTTTACTTATAAGATAAGTAGATGCCTATGCACCTGTGTGAAGCTGGAGGCAAGGAAAGAGACTATTTCTCCACAACAAACTGCATGCCTATGAAGGGGAGAATCCCTGAGGGAAGGAGGAACAGATAACCAAAGACTGTCTAGAATAACATAGTTATCAAGCTATTTGCTCATTATGGCTATAGACTTTGCTGCTTGTGGAAGGCTTAACAGTAAACAGTATCTTTCACACTCATATAATGGATTGGCTGATTGTTTGTAGGATTTGTATCTTGCTGTGGGGGTATTTTTCAGAGCTTTGCCTGCCTTTGATCATCTTGGAAAGCTTGCAAAGGGTTTAGAAGGAGCTCAAGGACTACTACTCCTATTATCATCATAGTTGCCGTTTGCCTATATACAGCTATTGGGAAGAGGCTGCACTGTGACTTGCCTTAGAACTGTGCCCTGCACCAAACTCACAACACCAAGGGCATCCCAACTACTACAGGCAGGAGCCCCAACATCAGGGTATTCCCTCATGGAAGAAAGGGTGTGCCCTCCTGTCATTACCCTGGCCCTAGGAAGCATCGCTGTGAGAATTGCCACTGTGAAAGATTATTGCAGACAGAGCCACTACCACTACCATCCTCTGCTCCGCCCCTCCGGGCCTTGCAGCATAAGATTTTTACTTACTTTAGGTAGCAGGATAACCACTTTAACAATAATGGGGACCTGCAAAGATCCGGCGACAACCCCGTCACTTCAACTTTTTTAGATGTGTGAGGGAAGTGATAACAAGTATTCTGTAATATACTTTGGTAGCTGATTTTATTCACTCTTATTAAAAAACGAGTTCTGAAGTTTTTCATTAGTAATGCTCTAAATGAGAGAATTATTAAAACTGCCCATATGCACAGTTAAAGGGGTTGTCCCATGAAAAATATTGTTCAGTTTTCAAACCAGCACCTGGATCTACAGTCAAGAGAAAAAATTAGGACACCCTTTGAAAGCATGTGGTTTTTTGTAACATTTTTAATAAAAGGTTATTTCATCTCCGTTTCAACAATACAGAGAGATTAAAGTAATCCAACTAAACAAAGAAAACTGAAGAAAAGTCTTTTCAAGATCTTCTGTAAATGTCATTCTACAAAAATGCCTATTCTAACTGAGGAAAAAGATAGGACACCCTCACATGTATTCCCTCTTAAATTGGCTCAGATCTCACACAGGTATATCACACCAGGTGCACATAATTAGTAGATCGTTACTCTGCATGTTGAATGAGGCTTGCCCTATTTAAACCTCAGACATTTAGTTTGGTGTGCTCCTGACTGTTGAAGTGAGAGTGAGCACCATGGTGAGAGCAAAAGAGCTGTCAGAGGACTTCAGAAAAAAGATTGTAGCAGCCTATGAGTCTGGGAAGGGATTTAAAAAGATCTCAAAAGATTTTGAAATCAGCCATTCCACTGTCCGGAAGATAGTCTACAAGTGGAGGGCTTTCAAAACAACTGCCAACATGCCCAGGACTGGTCGCCCCAGCAAGTTCACCCCAAGAGCAGACCGCAAGATGCTAAAAGAGGTCTCCAAAAACCCTAAAGTGTCATCTCGAGAACTACAGCAGGCTCTGGCTACTGTTGATGTAGAAGTACATGCCTCTACAATCAGAAAGAGACTGTACAAGTTTAACTTGCATGGGAGGTGTGCAAGGAGGAAACCTTTGCTTTCCAAGAGAAACATCGAGGCCAGACTGACATTTGCCAGAGATAAAGTTGACAAAGACCAGGACTTCTGGAATAATGTTCTTTGGACAGATGAGTCCAAAATTGAATTATTTGGACACAACAGCAGAGGACATGTTTGGCGTAAACCAAACACAGCATTCCAAGAAAAGAACCTCATACCAACTGTGAAGCATGGAGGTGGAAGTGTCATGGTTTGGGGCTGCTTTGCTGCAGCTGGACCTGGTCAGCTCACCATCATAGAATCCACGATGAATTCTACTGTGTATCAGGAGGTGCTTGAAGAACATGTGAGACCATCAGTTAGAAAATTAAAGCTGAAGCGGAACTGGACCATGCAACATGACAATGACCCAAAACATACTAGTAAATCAACCAAAGATTGGCTGAAAAAGAAGAAATGGAGAGTCCTGGAATGGCCAAGTCAAAGTCCAGATTTGAATCCCATTGAGATGCTGTGGGGTGACTTGAAAAGGGCTGTACGTGCAAGAAACCCCTCAAACATCTCACAGCTGAAAAAGTTCTGCATTGAGGAGTGGGGTAAAATTTCCTCAGACCGATGTCGAAGACTGGTAGATGGCTACAAGAACCGTCTCACTGCAGTTATTTCAGCCAAAGGAGGTAACACTCGCTATTAGGGGCAAGGGTGTCCTATCTTTTTCCTCAGTTAGAATAGGCATTTTTGTAGAATGACATTTACAGAAGATCTTGAAAAGACTTTTCTTCAGTTTTCTTTGTTTAGTTGGATTACTTTAATCTCTCTGTATTGTTGAAACGGAGATGAAATAACCTTTTATTAAAAATGTTACAAAAAACCACATGCTTTCAAAGGGTGTCCTAATTTTTTCACATGACTGTAAATACTTTTGTAATTGCAAGTAATTACAATTTTTGCATAGCTACTTAGTTATTCAATAAAATGTATCTATATAGCGCCACCTGCTGTTTGTTCTTTTTCTTATTTCTTTGTCCTACTCCTGAGTTGTGATAGGGAGAGCATGGACACGCCCCCTGAGCTGTGATAGGGAGAGCTGAGACACGTCCCCTTAGCTGTGATAGGCAGAGCTGAGACACACCCCCTGAGCTGCAGTAGAAAAGACACTCCCCTTGAGCTCTGCGCTTGATATAAATCTAGCAGAGCAATGAATGGGGAGATCTCTAGATCCATGTGAGGTACAGGGCTGGTCCTAGCTTTGTTAGAAATAGATTGTTATGTACTATATGATGCTGGATTTTCCCTTTTTACATTAATCATGGGATAACCCCTTAAAATGCTTTCTCCCTGACTTTTACACCGTCATTGCTGATCCTTGACAACCCAGATCTCCTGTTCACTAACTAAATAGCTGCCTACTGTAGACATGGTAGGAAGATTAAGGAGAGCCAGAGACCAGTGCTGACAGTATAATCATCAGAGAGACAGGGAGAAAGAGTTTTCCATGACATATGGACAGTTGCATATATGTATCTAGGCAGCAGTAAGGAGGCACAGGAACCTACCTCTGCAAGTAAGTGAACCATCTTCAACATGTACAATACACTCTGAATAAAGATTTTCCTTAAGGAAGCTCATTTAGAGTATTACATAGGGATCACTTCAGAGCTAATTTGTTTAATAAATGTGAACAAAATCAGTTAATAAAGTACTGTATATTACAAAAATGTGTCTAATCGCTTCTTCCAAATATATATTTAATGTATTTAATATATTATAAATTTTGACTATCTGCAGCCACCAATAGGGGGAGCTTAGGAGTCGACTACAAAGTACAATGTAAAAACATTAAGCTCCCTCTAGTGGCGTCTGCAGACAGACAGAAGCTTATCATTTACTGTAACTCTAGATGCAGGGGATTTGGAGCTCTGTATAAAAAAAAAAAACTGAGCTCAGACTGCCAAAAAGATCTATTGAAGAAATGTATCATCACCGAATGAAGGATCTAGTTAGAATAAAAAATACAATATGGTATGAACACGCTCTTGTGCTGCTGTGTGGAGGTTCAGCTTCAATAGATCACCTGGTTCATGATCAGAATCTGAATCTTCCATTACCGTTCTTTGCGACAAAGCAGTTTATTGTGTAAGGCATCAATATCTATAGTTTATTCAGCAGAATACCCCACAATAGAACGCATTGATTTTGACCTAAGTGATATTTTAACGTATAATCACAAAATAATTCAATGCAATTTTTTTTCTTTCTCCCTATACAGTTCACATTTTCCAAGGTTAAACGCTAGCTAACCACTTAAACACACATCTCACATATGTAACTGCTATGGCATTTTGCCTTTTGACACATATACAGTCGTTGCCCCCCCTCGAAACAAAGTGACGCTCGAGTGGCAGCTGAAGTGTACATTACTGTAATGACACAATTTGATTCTGGAGAGCGTACAATCTAATTGTACCTATAGTATCTACAGGGCCGGCGCTACCATAAGGCAGACCAAGCGGCCGCCTTAGGGCGCGCCCTGCGCAGGGCGGAAGAATGGATGAATGAATGCTTTTTTTTGCACTTGACTTATTGATCCCGCCGTGCCCGCCCTGCGTGTGCCGGCTGGCGATCGTCTAGTCTAGAGTAGTCAGGGACTCAGGGCAACAGATATCAAAGGCCCGCCTTCCCCCCCCCCCCCGAGCCTGCGTGTGCGGCTGTGTGCTGGGCCGCCCGGCTGGACTCGTAGTCAGGGCAACATAGCTAGCTAGGCACTTAGGCAGAGATAGATGATCATAGATAGATGAATGATATTCATTCATTGGCTCAGCGCGCCTCTCTGGCTGCCACTAGTGACAACTGACAAGTCACCTGCACAGGGGGGGCGTGAGTAGACACAGGCAGCCGCAGTCTGCGCCCGCCAAGAAATTGAATCCGAGGTGTGGGACCAAGAAATTGAAGCAGGGACTAGAGGTGAGGCAAGCTGACTGTGTCTGTGTTGTGTTTGCGCTCACCGTCCGGCGTCCTGGGTTCATTAAGAAAGGAGCTGAGCTGAGCACTGCAGGGGAGAATCCCAGTAATGCATTTGAGGTCCCGTCAGATAATTAGTGACTGTGAGGGGTCCTCATGTGAGAACGCTATACAGTAGGCCACGTGTTACGTCCCTTGTGGCCCCTTATTTCATACACCGATGGAGTCAAGAGTAAAGATATAATTGCAATGTTGCTTTCTGGGTTCATTGCTGTAAATGAATATGTAATATTTCATCTTCCTGTAACAGGGATGAGAATATGATCTGTTGCATCAGCCCCATGGTGTGATTAGTACTTTATTAATGGAATTAAATTAAGGGGAAAGGTTTGACCGTCTGAGTCACGCTCCGTGTGGAGAGGCAGATATGGAAGCTGCAGCATTCAGAGTTGTGGGATGAGTGATAATACTTACGGGGGAGGAAGGTGAGATCACTAATGTCCATTTATAAGTGTCATCAGTAAACATCATCATACTTAGCGTCTATGATGGCAGCTAGAGGTCTATACAACCCCGGAAAAACTCATCTCGGCCATCTTCTTAAGATTCAGAATAGACCGGAAGATGACAAAGATTCCTTGATTTGTTTTATACTGCTTCTATTCTCATTCTATTGGGCCATCACCTAGGCATATCTGTTCCTGGGAAAGCTGAGTGGCAATCGATATGGCAAGAGTGAACGTACCATAACTTGTGTCTCGTCTGACTAACAGACACAGCCGTCAGCCAGACTGAAGACACAGCCAGCAGCAGAAGTCAGACAGTCACAGCCCCACTCAGGTGTTAACATGGAGGCCTTGAGGGGGAGAAATGTGACATGGGGAGCTGATGGCTGACATGGGGGGGGGCTGATCTGAGGCATTGGGGGTCTGATTAACATTGCGGGTCTGATTGCTGGCTGGTCTGACCTGAGGTGTAATGGAATATATTTTTTTTATATTATCCTCCTCTAAAACCTAGGTGCGTCTTATGGGCCAGTGGGCCGGTGCGCGGGGGGGGGGAAGGGGGGGGGCGCCAAAATGTAGCTTCGCTTGTGTTGGCAAAAATCCTTGCACCGGCCCTGAGTATCTATGTTGTTGATTTCTGAAAGGCAAGTAAGATATTTCTATTGATGCAAAAAGAAAATGCATCCAATTTCTCCCACTTTTCACTTTGTCCTGAGAGAAAATAAAATCAATTCCCAGCTTATAAATGGCAATTTAGAAATATGTAATTCTGCGGTGAAATATGAAATGAAGAAAACTCATTCTATTTTTCTCCTTTTTTTTTTTGTTCGCTCCAATCAATCTTACTTTCCATCTATTTTTTTTTTTCTGGTACTAAAATTAAGAATTGATGGTAGGCAGTAAGTGGATTTTTTTGGCCTCTCTTTCAGAATACTTGCTGGATTTTTCTGCTGCTCAGAAAAAAGCTTTTGTGAAAAGCTTTCTTGCATTATCTCGTGAATTATAGATAGAGCAGAGCTGTTCTGATTTACATACTTTCTCTATTTAAACATACACCATCAGAACAAAATTTGCACCCAAAGCAATTATTTTCTGAATAACAGGACAACTATCTATTAACCCGTTTCTTGCCGTGGCTGACAGCAAACAATAGTCTTCTCCAACAACAAATTTTAAGCATCTATTCCTTCCTGTAGGTGCAAAATAAAATGATTTACCATATCGCCACTGCAGAAGTAGATGAATTCAGAAAGGATCCGCCAGAGCTGCTTGGAGATAAAGTAAAGTAGGTGTTCGGTACATTTGGTATGCATGCCACGTGTTTAGAGGAGATTACAGACATAAAAGCATATACACACTACATGGACAAAAGTATAGAGACACTAGAATAGCTTTAGTACATAGAAAAATCCCGGATTTTGTAGAGGAGAGTTTCCAAATGTGTTTGTGCTCATAATAGACATAGCTAAATTCTCCTTTACACCTCCTCCACCGCTACTTACACTTTCTCCTTTAATCATCCATTTTTGCATGGGAGGTTTGGATGTTAGTCATCATATTCATGTAATATCCCTGGTAGTCTAGAATGGTTTAGTGGTCAATACATAGTATCTCTGGTGGTCTAGGGCATTGAAGAGACTAATATTGATAACCTTTATCCATAGTGCTCTAGAATGGATTTAACGTTAAATTAACATGTAATATCCCTGGTAGTCTAGGATGGTTTAGTGGTTAACGCATAGTATCTCTGGTGGTCTTGGGTGTAGAAGAGACTTAGGGCTCTTTCACACTTGCGTTGTCCGGATCCGGCGTGTACTCCACTTGCCGGAATTACACGCCGGATCCGGAAAAACGCAAGTGTACTGAAAGCATTTGAAGACGGATCCGTCTTCAAAATGCTTTCAGTGTTACTATGGCAGCCAGGACGCTATTAAAGTCCTGGTTGCCATAGTAGTAGTGGGGAGCGGGGGAGCGGCATACTTACAGTCCGTACGGCTCCCGGGGCGCCCCAGAATGACGTCAGAGCGCCCCATGCGCATGGATGACGTGCCATGCGATCACGTCATCCATGCGCCTGGGGCGCCCTGACGTCACTCTGGAGCGCCCCGGGAGCCGCACGGATGGTAAGTATGCTGCTCCCCGCTACACTTTACCATGGCTGCCAGGACTTTAGCGTCCCGGCAGCCATGGTAACCATTGTAAAAAAGCTAAACGTCGTATCCGGCAATGCGCCGAAACGACGTTTAGCTAAGGCTGGATCCGGATCAATGCCTTCCAATGGGCATTCATTCCGGATCCGGCCTTGCGGCAAGTCTTCAGGATTTTTGGCCGGAGCAAAAAGCGCAGCATGCTGCGGTATTTTCTCCGGCCAAAAAACGTTCCGTTCCGTAACTGAAGACATCCTGATGCATCCTGAACGGATTTCACTCCATTCAGAATGCATTAGGATAATCCTGATCAGGATTCTTCCAGCATAGAGCCCCGACGACGGAACTCTATGCCGGAAGACAATAACGCAGGTGTGAAAGAGCCCTAATATTGATAACCTTTATCCATAGTGCTCTAGATTTAACGGTAAATTAACATGTAATATCCCTGGTAGTCTAGGATGGTTTAGTGGTTAATACATAGTATCTCTGGTGGTCTTGGGTGTAGAAGAGACTAATATTCATAACCTTTATCCATAGTGCTCTAGAATGGGTTTGACATTGAATTAACATGTAATATCTCTGGTAGTCTAGAATGGCTTAGGTTGGTTAATACATAATATCTCCGATGGTCTATGGTGTTGAAGAGACTAACACATGTTTAGGTTTCTGCATGCAGTTTTGGAAGCCACAATCAGGAGTGGATCATAAACGGAAAGAAAGTATGAAGGACATATACGACTTCTCTTCTTTTTTACATCCACTTCTGGTTTTGGCTTCCATAAATAGATGCAGAAATCTGACCTTGTGGCTATACCCTAATATTAATAACCATTATCTATATTGCACTAAGGTGGGTTAAAATTAACATGTAGTATCCCTGGTGGTCCAGAATGGCTTGGTGGTTAATACATAGTATCTCTGGTTGTCTAGAGCGCTGAAGAAACTAATATTGATAACCTTTATCTATAGTGCTCTAGAATGGGTTTAACGTTAAAGGGTTTCTGTCATCAGAAAAATCGTTATGTAGCTGGCTGACATTGACTGTATGACTTATATCTGCCTGCCTGCCGCCATTTGCGCTAAATAATGACTTTTATAATATGCAAATGAGCCTCTAGGTGCTAGTGGGGCGTTGCTGCAGCACCAAGAGGCTCCGTCCTCTCACCGTTTGGCACACCCTTGTAAAGGTGATTGACATCCTCCGTGCCCCGCAAATCCCGCGCCTGCGCCGTCCATTTTAGTATTAGGCGCAGTGAGTAAAGTACGGCGGCAGATGAGCGTCCTTCAGTCACTGCACCTAATACTAAAATGGACGGCGCAGGATTAGCAGAGGAGACTGAAGATGTCAATCACCTTTACAAGGACGTGCCAAACGGTGATAGGACGGAGCCTCTTGGTCCTCTTGGTTAGGTTTCTGCATGCAGTTTTGGAAGCCAAAATCAGGAATGGATCATAAACCATTCCTGGTTTTGATTTCCATAACTGCATGCAGAAATCTGACTTTGTGACCGTACCCTAATATTGATCCATAGTGCACTAGGGTGGGTTAAAATTAACATGTAATATCCCTGGTGGTCCAGAATGGCTTAGTGGTTAATACATAGTATATCCTCTGGAGGTCTAGGGTGTTAAAGAGTCTAATATTGATAGCCATTATCCATAGTGCTCTAAGATGGGTTTAAATTACAATGTAATATCCATATCCATGGTGGTCCAGCGTAGTTTGATTGTTAGCACAATTTTATAATTAATAATAAAATTATGTAGTTTAATGACATGCGATGGTCATAAGCAGGAAATTATACTTTGTAATGTAATGTTATTTAACCGCCTCCGGACCGCCTAACACAGGATCGCGTTCCGGAAGCGGCCGATTCATTCCTCCTTCACGCGCCGGCGCGTCATCTCGCAAGGTCCGCGCATGCGCATTGCGGGCTGGCAAAAGTTAGAAGATAAGTTCGTCACCAGCCTGCCAGCCAATGATCATCGCTGGCAGGCTGGCGATTAAAAAAATAATCACAAGCCAGTTAACACATTATATTTATAAATATAATGTGTTAAATGGCTTCTGTGCTCCTCTGCTGGTCTGTCATGCCCTGCTCTGACTATGTGCGGAGGTCGGCCAGAATAGCAGCACGTGTCGTGCTGGATCCGCCTCCCATAGGTGCACTGGGTGGGGTCTTTAGTTTAAATAGCTCTCAATTCCAGTGCTCTGGCCGGGTTATAGAAATCAGTCTGGCCTTGGAAGCAAGGAAGGAAGGTTGTCTGTTCCAGCTCAGAAAAGATAAGTGTGGTTTCAGTTTTTGTTGTTTGCTGTCTAGGTTGTGTTTGTGTCATCTCTCCCATCCAGGTTCTGTGCGAGCAGGCTGCTCCTATTTCCCCTTTTCACCATCTCAGGGAATTTAGGGTGTTTTAGCCCAGGCACAGGGACACATCATTCCTACCACCAAGGTCTGAATGTGGGCTGAGCAGTATAGGGAGAGAAGTCAGGGATTAGCTAGGAGGTGACCCTTCCCCTGCTTCTCGCCCAGAGCCTGGTTGTTGGTTTATCTGTGTGTCTGAGTGCTCGTCCACCGTGACATGGTCCTTTTCGACGGTTGGTCCCAGCAGAGGAGCAAACATCACTGTAAGTACACACCAACAGTACACTTAGCCCCAGATCACCCCCCATCACCCCAATTAACCCCTTGATCACCCCTGTCAATCACCTAGTGAAAGGGAAAAAAGTGATCAGTGTAAACTGTCCAAAAAATTTTTCACTAGTATTGACGGTTAGGTTTAGGATAGTTTAGGCCCCTTTGTTAGGCAGTTAGCGTCGGTTAGCGCCCAGCCCACTGCACCACAGTCACTGATTCGCTGATTAGCGTATCGCTAATCAGCATTGGTACTTTTATAGTATCTGTAAGTGATCAGAACTGATCACAGTCAGATCTATAATAGTATTAGTGTCACCTTAGTTCGCCCTCCACCCAAAACGCAGTGTTTGCCCGATCAGGCCTGATCGGTCGCCCACACGTGCGTTCACCCACGCCCGCCCGGCCGCAGTGACAAAAAGTGTATTCATTTTTTATCACTGCACATTCACTTCACAAGCGCTGTGGCGATAAAAAAATCTGTTTTGATATTTTTTTATCAATCGCAGCGGCTTCCGGTACTTCGCTAGCCTCCCATTTGTAAGACAGGCTTGCATTTTTTCTTGGGTAGTCTCAGGGAATACCCCCTAAATTTAGTTGACCAAATGGCAAGTAAGGGGTATTCTTCTGAAGAGGCCTACAGGCTTCTGACCCAGTCGGATGAGGACTGGGAACCCTCATCTGACGAATCCAGCGGGTCAGAATATGAACCTGTAGAAAGCAGTGGCAGTCTGACCTAAAGTTCAGACGAGGAGGTTGAGGTCCCTGATACCACCAGGCGTACCCGGCCCCGTGTTGCTAGACCACAGGTTGTGCAGGATCCGCTTCAAGGGCAGCAGAGTGGGGCTGGCGCTGGCGGATTACGTGGTGAGGCATACACCAGCAGTGCAGCCCATCCTGGACCTAGTACCAGCACTGCCGTACAACATGGTGTAGTGGTGAGCACCAGAAGGGCAGTTGAAGCTGATACGGTGGCACGTGCATTAGTTCCCCCGTCGCAGCCACTGCACAGACAGGCCTGTAGAGCCCCTAGAGTCCCTGAGGTGCTGGCAAACCCTGATTGGCAGCCCCCAACTTCAGCCGCACCAATAGTTCATCCTTTCACCGCCCAGTTTGGAGTTCGGGTTGAGACAGCTCAGATCGGTTCGGCACTGGGATTTTTTGAGCTGTTCTTGACTGCGGAGCTCTTGGACTTAGTCGTGGCAGAAACAAATCGGTATGCCACTCAATTTATAGCTGCCAACCCGGGAAGCTTTTATGCCCAGTCTTTCCGGTGAAAACCCGTCCACGTTTCCGAATTTAAAATTTTTCTGGGCCTTCTCCTCAACATGGGCCTAACAAAAAAAGCATGAATTGCGGTCATATTGGTCCACGAACCCAATTCATCACATGCCTATGTTCTCTGCTGCCATGTCCAGGACACGATTTGAGACCATCCTGGGTTTCCTGCACTTTAGTGACAACAGCACCTCTCGTCCCAGAGGCCACCCAGCTTTTGACCGGCTCCACAAAATTCGGCCCCTCATAGACCACCTTAACACCAAATTTGCTGATTTGTATACCCCTGAGCAAAACATCTGCATAGACGAGTCCCTTATACATTTTACCGGGCGCCTTGGATTCAAACAATACATCCCAAGCAAGCGCGCCCGGTATGGGGTCAAATTGTATAAGCTCTGTGAAAGGGCCACAGGCTATACGCACAAATTTCCAGTCTATGAGGGTAAAGATCATACCCTGGAGCCGGTCGGTTGCCCTGACTACCTGGGGAGTAGTGGGAAGACAGTCTGGGACTTGGTGTCACCCTTATTTGGCAAGGGGTACCATCTTTATGTGGACAATTTCTACACAAGTGTGCCCCTCTTCAGGCATTTGTTCCTAGAACAGATTGGCTGCTGTGGCACCGCGCAACCTAGTCACCAGGGCTTCCCCCAACGGCTTGTTACCACCCGTCTTGCAAGGGGGAAGAGGGCAGCCTTGTGTAGCGAAGAACTGCTCACGGTGAAATGGAGAGACATGGGTGACGTTTACATGCTCTCCTCCATTCACGCAGACACGACAATACAAATAGAACGAGCAACCAGTGTCATTGAAAAGCCCCTCTTGGTCCACGACTATAATTTTCTCATAAGGGAGGGGTGGACTTCAATGACCAGATGTTGGCTCCTTATTTAGTGTCCCGCCGCACCAGATGCTGGTATAAGAAGGTGTCTGTATATTTAATTTAATTGGCTGTATATAATAGTTTTGTTCTCTACAGTAAGGCTGGGAGAACACGATCCTTCCTCAAATTTCAGGAAGAGATCACCGAGAACCTCCTGTATCCAGGAGGTTCCGTGGCCCCATCCACCAGTGTAGTGAGCCGTCTACACGAGCGACATTTCCCCAATGTCGTTTCTGGTACCTCAACCCAAGCGCCACCCCGAAAAAGATGTCGTGTCTGTTGATAAAAGTTCATGTTCAAATGTTATTATAAAGTTCATGTTAATAAATGTATTGCGTTGCGGCCTGTTTTTTTCTTTTTTGTTTTGTTTTGTTTACCTTCTAGGTGGACCAACCGATGAACCAGCTGCAGCACTGATGTGCATTCTGACAGAAGCATTGCGCTGCTGTCAGATTACACAAAAGTTGGTGTATGCGGCGCTGCAAGACGAGATTTCTCCTCTGCAGTAAAAAAGATATGTTTGCTGAGGCTTATGAGCTGAGGGGCGGTGTTCATATGCTTTGGCAAACACTTTGTAAAAAAAAAGCAATGATTTATTCATCCACATCGATTGATGTGAATGGAGAAATCGGGTTTGCCAGGGCATACGAGTTGAGTGGGTATGGATGTTGGGCGGAGCTCCTATGTCCTGGCAGACGCCTGGACATGCCAAGGCAGTATAACTACCCCACAAGTGACCCTTATTTTGGAAAGAAGACACCCCAAGGTATTTCATGATGGGCATAGTGAGTTCATGGAAGTTTTTATTTTTTGTCACAAGTTAGTGGAATATGAGACTTTGTAAGAAAAAAAAAAATATTTGTACCATAGTTTGTAAACGCTATAACTTTTGTGCAAACCAATAAATATACACTTATTGCATTTTTTTAAATTAAAGACATGTAGAACAATAAATTTTGAGAAAAATGTATATAGAAATGTAGTTTTATTTGAAAAATGTTACAACTGAAAGTGAAAAATGTCATTTTTTTGCAAAAAAATCTGTAAATTTAGATTAATAACAAAAAAAGTAAAAATGTCAGCAGCAATAAAATACCACCAAATGAAAGCTCTATTAGTGAGAAGAAAAGGAGGTAAAATTCATTTGGGTGGTAAGTTGTATGACCGAGCAATAAACCATGAAAGTAGTGTAGTGCAGAATTGTAAAAAGTGCTCTGGTCATTAAGGGGGTTTAAGCTAGGGGAGCTGAGGTGGTTAAAGGGAACCTGTCACCAGGATTTGGGGTATAGAGCTGAGGACATGGGTTGCTAGATGGCTGCTAGCACATCCACAATATCCAGTCCCCATAGCTCTGTGTGCTTTTATTGTGTAAAAAAACCAAGTGGCCATCCAGCAACCCATGTCCTCAGCTCTATACACAAAATCCTGGTAACAAAATAAATATGAAAATTGTAGAATATTGAAACTGCATTTTTCTAATACAGAACTTCAAATCTGTTGCTTTCCTTCACAAAGTAGCCATGTAAAATGATAAGATTCAGTCTGCACTTCAGTTGCCACTACAGGTTAATTGAACGGAGTAATGACCCAGCATTTAATGTGATACCTCTAGTGGCAATAGAAACTTTTTTTTTTCATCTAGCTCCATGTTTTATCCTAAACTAGCGACAGGGGATTCTGTATATTGACACAACCCTCTTAACAAATTTGCACAATTCATATTATGTTACTAAGGATTCAGGGGCGTAGCTAAAGGCTCATGGCCCCTAGTGCAAGAGTTCAGCTTGGGCCCTCGTTCCATCAGTTCTTTGTGGCCAGGGGAAGGGAAGACATAACTTTGTTTTCCGTCCAGCATAACGGAAACCAGACATATACTTCTATTATGATGGATCAAAACGGAATGCCTCTAAAGGTTTCCGTCTTATGGATTCCGTTATTTTCCGTTATAACCATGTTATAACGGAAAGCCATAATGGAATACATAACGGTGATGTGAACAAGCCCTTAGTGATATATGAGCTTTATTTTAAAAAAAATAAAAAAATAGAAAGAATATGATGTTTTTGTCCCATTTATTACACTACCTGCCTATGCCTTTGAACAGCTACAGCAAGCACAATGCTTTTAATACAAATAGGTTTATCATATTGTGTTCAGCTCCTGCGTGATCAAGGTACCGAGCTCCATCTAGTGAAAAAAACTACTTTTCATTGTGCAAAGACATTGTTGTATATTATAAACTGATGGTAGTCTATACTAATTTTGCATGGCATATGTAGCATAGGTAAGTGTACATTTGTGACTTATGAGCTACGTCACTACTTCAGTCTCTGATTATGTACATGTGCCCTATCACTACCCATCACCCTGCGTATCTGACTTGTTACAAACAGCCTTATTCAGCAATCAGAAGTGATAACTGAAGACAGATTCTCCTTAGCAACGTGTACATTCCACACAAAAAATGTCGATCGGACACAGATGGAAAACACGGTCTTGTGCATGAGGCCTTGTTGGAATCTTAGGCTACTTTCACACTAGCGTTCGGGTGTCCGCTCGTGAGCTCCGTTTGAAGGGGCTCACGAGCGGACCCGAACGCAGCCGTCCAGCCCTGATGCAGTCTGAATGGAGCGGATCCGCTCAGACTGCATCAGTCTGGCGGCGTTCAGCCTCCGCTCCGCTCGCCTCCGCACGGACAGGCGGACAGCTGAACGCTGCTTGCAGCGTTCGGGTGTCCGCCTGGCCGTGCGGAGGCGTGCGGATCCGTCCAGACTTACAATGTAAGTCAATGGGGATGGATCCGTTTGAAGATGCCACAATATGGCTCAATCTTCAAGCGGATCCGTCCCCCATTGACTTTACATTGAAAGTCTGGACGGATCCGTCCGAGGCTATTTTCACACTTAGCTTTTTTTTGCCATTTTAATGCAGACGGATCCGTTCTGAACGGAGCCACCGTCTGCATTAATATGAGCGGATCCGTTCAGAACGGATCCGCCCGAACGCTAGTGTGAAAGTAGCCTTACTTGTTATTCGAGCAAACTTTGCCATTCTTCCTCTAATGTAGCCTTCTCATTAAGCTATCTAGACAGGGATTCCCATTGAAAGAATTGGATGAAACTGATGATTCAAAAGGCAAGGTGTTACATACTGGAAAGAGAAGAGAAGTGGATCTGATGAGAACACATGCTCCAAGTGTCTGAATTAGTTTTAGAATAATTGCCTTCCTGCAGGTGCCCAGGAGAATGTCTTCTGTTCCCAATGGCTGTCTTTGTGTAGTAGAGTGCTGCACAACTTAGAACCCAATCAGAGTAACTGGTCATTCGCACACTGGCTGTTACTCTATATGCTTAATAGACAGATAGAGAGGTTTTGGGGAAGAAGAGGTAGTTTACTTTACTCCACTATTCCTTTTCTACCATTTTTCATTCCACATTCCAGTTCACAGAATCCATACAATCATAGGCAAGAGATACCAGCTGCAAGTTGAAGAGCACAGGGAAAACACGGTTTGGAGTCTTTTGGGGAATATAAAATCAGTTATGAGAGTCTGCTAACTGTGCATGATGGTGATTCTAACGCTCTGATTCCCCATACTACCATACACACAGTAACCATGCAAAAACATAAATGGATGGAGTATTAGTGTATAGATTTATCCAAAATCTGGGTATAACACTTCCTGAGATGGGATTCCAAACCCCGAATTGTAGACACCAAATTCCAGAGACAAAGCAGTAATCCAGTTAAATATTGCATTGTTTTCCCAATGTTAAGTGCAATGATTCAGCTGACCCTTGGAGTCATTTTCAAGCTTTACTTGCAGTAACTAA
This sequence comes from Bufo gargarizans, assembly GCF_014858855.1. NCBI lineage: Eukaryota > Metazoa > Chordata > Amphibia > Anura > Bufonidae > Bufo > Bufo gargarizans. The sequence continues at coordinate 94,907,446 of NC_058085.1, forward strand.
TGCTAGAGTCAAATATCTAAACATGGACTCTAAAAGTTACAATGATCATTGGCTAGACTGAGGTGCAGAGTCTAAAAAATCCGGTAGTCTACTCTTCAAGTCGTGGTCCTTAGAATGATGTGGCAACAGAGCGATGGTCAGGACATCAAGGGCTGTCACTAAAAAAATCAAACAGAATGTACTTGTCACAAAGAGGGGAAAGGGATGGTGCACCACTGACTCCACCCACACCCCAGTCCCTGCCTACTTGCACTATCCTTCCTAGGTAACAGAGCACAACTGAGCGGCGTTCCCAGCCTAGGTAAGTGCGGAGGGACAAACAAGACAAACAAACAAAGAATGGTTAACAAGCCAAGTCAGAACTAGGAGGTAACTACAGTAAAAGAGGATAAGCAAAGACGGGTCAAAAACAAGCCAAAGTCAAACCAGGAGAAGCAAAGCAGACACAAGGAGCAAGCAAGGACGGAGACGATCAACGAGTTGGGAGTCAAAAGCCACGGAATCACACAAAGGAACACTGGATAGGACCTTATTCACAGGCAACCTGTGGCCAGCAGGTTGCCTGTATATATAGTGGGGAAGAGGCGTCATATGATGTGGCCAGCGCCACATGATTTATTCCCAGCAAGAGGAGTCATGTGACGTGGCCAGCGCCACATGACTCATTCACCTGCAACCAGCCGAGTGCTTAGCTCGGTGCTCCGACGCCTTACAGTTGCCATGGGAGTGGAGGACGCCGACCGCGCTAAGGAGGTGAATGCGGTCGGATCCTCCCTGCCCCCAATTGCTGTGGAGACGGGGACGCAGCGCACGTCCTCGCTCTGTACTAGCCACAAGGCGCCAGCAGCACTGAGGAGGGGGAACGTGAAGATGGCGCCTCGTGACAGTACCCCTTCTTTTACGAGGGGCCACCAGACCCAAAGTCACCGGAGATGGTTTGTCAGGGTGATCATGATGAAACTTCCAATGAACCAGGTATTGAAATAAGTTTTGAACGTCAATGATTTTAGAAATGACAAATTTTGGTCATTCACCTGTACCGGGGGAGGAACTGCCTGCGATGGAAATACGGGTGAAACATATTTCTTAAGCAATGATTTGTGAAATCAAATTTTTGGTGGACGGCCAAACCTTTTCTCCGACCTGAAAGTCCACCCCTGGAAAGCTTCCTATTAGCCTTAATTCTCTGATCCTCCTGAGCTTTTTCCAGGTTCTTTTGAACCTGAGCCCAGACTGTGCACAGTTCTGACGTTACCCTATCAGCTTCAGGGTTAGGTGAAGGAACAGATGAACTAGAAATAAATCAAGGGTGGAAACCAAAATTGCTGAAAAACGGAGACACCCCAATGGAAGAGTTCACACGGTTAATAATGGCAAACTTCACCAAAGGGAGGTATTTTACCCATAACTGCTGGTTATCAGAAATGTAAGATCTTAGAAATTGTTCAACAGCCTGATTAAGCCGTTCGGTTTGTTCATTGGTCTCGGGATGAAAAGGACAAAGATATCTCACATCTCTGACAAAAAGCTCTCCAAAATTTGGAGACAAACTGGACACCCCTGTCAGACACAATCTTATCAGGAACTCTATGCAATCGTACCACTTGTTCCATAAACACAGAAGTCAGAGTCTTGGCATTCAGGAGCTTGGCTAAAGGAATCTATCTGCACTAGATTCTATCTGAATCTATCGACCACTACCCATACCACTGACTTACCCTCGGAGGGTGGCAAGTCAGTAATGAAATCCATAGAAATGTGTGACCAGGGTTTACTAGGAATGGGTAGTGGTCGTAATTCACCAGCAGGATGCGTTCTTGGAGTCTTGGATTTGGCACATACCTCGCAAGCAGAGACATAAGACCTGACATCCCTACATAACGTGGGCCACCAATAAGACCTGGACACAAGTTCTCTGGTGCCCTCTATACCGGGATGCCCACAAAAAACAGAATCATGACACTCAACAAAGCAGCTAGAGACAGAAATGCCCAGGAACAAAAAACGTATCTATAGGTGTCTGTGCCGGAGCTAGATGTTGCTCTGCCGCGGCTCGGATGCGGACCCAAACAACGGTCGTGTGCTGCCACAATGATGCTAGCTGGTAAGATGGGTTCAGGAGCAATGTCAGGGGGTTGAAATGCCCAAAAGCTTAGAGAAATTCTTACTTCCTGGCCTAAAAGTAATAGAGAGGTTAAAACGCGTGAAGAATAATGCCCATTTAGCTTGACGAGGATTTAGCAGACTCAAGAAACAACACATTTTTATGGTCAGTGGCAACCGTGATACAATGTTTGGCCCCCCTCTAAAAAATGTCTCCACTCCTCAAAAGCCCATTTGATGGCTAACAATTCCTTATTACCAATATCATAGTTCCTCTCAGTGGGAGAGAATTTCTGCGAGAAAAACGCACAAGGTCTTAAATTAGTGAGGTTAGAGGGTCCCTGGGAAAGAACAGCCCCCACCCCATCCTCAGAAGCATCCACCTCCACTATGAAAGGTTTCTCTTGATCTGGCTGAATCAGGACTGGAGCGTTCCTAAAAGATCTTTTAAGGGTTTTGAAGGCTTCAATGGCGTCCAAAGGCCAGTTAACAAGGTTGGTCAAGGGTTTAGCAATTACAGATTTTTTTTTAAATTAAACTTACAGGTAATAATTGGAGAACCCTAAAAAGCGCACTAAGGCTTTTAGGGATGATGGTCTCACCCAGTCTAAAATAGCTTGTACCTTACCAGGATCCATTTTAAACGCATGTGGACATAGTCAAGATACAATATTTCTTTTACCCTAAAAATGCATTTTTATGCAGATAGTTGATTTTTTCTTAGAATATCAAGTACTTGTCTGATATGCATAACATGAGAATCCCAACTCGAAGAAAAAATTTAAATATCATCAAGATACACAAATCATTTGCCAATAAATTCCCTGAAAATGTCATTTATGAAATTTTGAAAAAACTGCAGGAGCATTACTTGCAGGAGATTTCCTGTGAACGTGCGCACACAGGAGCGTGCGTTCACAGGAACCAAAGGTAAAGGCATGACCAAATATTCAAAATGTTCTTCCAGAGTGTTAAAAGCAGTTTTCCATTCGTCCCCTTCTTTAATTCGAACTAAATTGTATGCTCCTCTCAAATCAAGTTTGGAAAACCATGAAGCCCCCAGAACCTGATTGAACAGATCGGGAATTAAAGGAAGGGAATATTGATTCTTAATGGTGATCTTGTTCAATTCCCGAAAGTCAATACAAAAAAGAACCCTGCCCCATAGGAGACACAGAGGGTCGAATGTGTCCTTTAACCACTTCCCATCTGGGCCATTTGCCCCCTTCCTGACCAGGCCTAATTTAGCAAAATGGACATATCTCACTTAATGTGGTAATAACTTTGGAACGCCTTTACTTATCCAAGTCATTCAGAGATTGTTTTCTCGTGACACATTGTACTTCATGATAGTCATAAATTTGAGTCAATATATTTCACCTTTATGTATGAAAAAATCCAAAATTTACAAAAAATTTAAAAAAATATCTCATAAAATACTTATTACTTAACCATCCCAGGACCGCCGCACGCAGGATTGCGCCCTGGCGGCGGCCCTGTTATTCCTCCTAGACGCACCGGCGCATCATTTCGCGAGAGGTGAGATTTCCTGTGAACGTGCGCACACAGAAGCGCGCGTTCACAGGAACCGAAGGTAAACCAGTGGATCTACAGCCTGCCAGCGGCGATCATTCGCTGGCAGGCTGTAGATGCGATTTTAAACCCCTGAAAGGTATATCAGACGCTGTTTTGTTAACAGCGTCTGATATACCTGCTACCTGGTCCTCTGGCGGTCCCTTTTGCTTGGATCGACCACCAGAGGACACAGGCAGCTCTGTAATAAGTAGCACCAAGTACCACACTACACTACACTACACCCCCCTGTCACTTATTAACCCCTGATCACCCCCCTGTCATTGTAAGGCTCCATTCACACGTCCGTATGTGTTTTGCGGATCCGTGGATCCACGGATGGATCCGTGGATCCGCAAAACACGGACACCGCGGATCTGCAAAACACGGACACCGGCAATGTGCTTTCCGCATTTTGCGGATCCGCATATTGCCAGAACTATATAGGACATGTTCTATAGGCTCCACAAAAAACGCAGTGTTCGCCTGATCAGGCCGGATCTTGTGCGCATACTTGCGTTCAGTCCGCCCCACCGCAGTGACAGAATTTTTTTTTCTGATCACTGCAAAAACACCGTAAAATCGCTGCGGCGCTATAAAGATCACTTTTGAGGGGCATGGCGAGTTCATAGAAGATTTTTTTTGGCACAAGTTAGCAGGAATTTGTTTTTCGTTTTTTCTTACAAAGTCTCATATTCCACTAACTTGTGAAAAAAATAAAATCTCACATGAACTCACCATACCCCTCACAGAATCCAAATGCGTAAAATTTTTTAGACATTTATATTCCAGACTTCTTCTCACGCTTTAGGGCCCCTAAAATGCCCGGGCATACCCCATTTATACCCCATAAGTGACCCCATTTTGGAAAGAAGACACCCCAAGGTTTTTTTTCTCTTACAAAATCATTTCCCGCTAACTTATGCCAAAAAATATATATTTTAGGAACTCACCATGCCCCTCACGGAATACTTTGGGGTGTCTTCTTTCTCTCACCCAGCATGTGTATATGTAAAAATATACCCCAAAACACATTGCCCTACTTCTCCTGAGTACGGCGATACCACATGTGTGACACTTTTTTGCAGCCTAGGTGCGTAAAGGGGCCGAAAGTCCAACCAGTACCTTTAGGCTTTACAGGGTTGCTCACAATTTAGCCCCGCCCAAAATGCCAGAACAGTAAACACACCCCACAAATGACCCCATTTCGGAAAGTAGACACCCCAAGGTATTCACTGAGGGGCATATTGAGTCCTTCAAAGATTGAACTTTTTGTCACAAGTTAGCGGAAAGAGAGACTTTGTGAGGAAAAAACAAAAAAAAAATCAATTTCCGCTAACTTGTGCCCGAAAAAAAAACTTCTATGAACTCGCCATGCCCCTCACGGAATACCTTGGGGTGTCTTCTTTCCAAAATGGGGTCACATGTGGTGTATTTATACTGCCCTGGCATTTTAGGGGCCCTAAAGCGTGAGAATCCAAATGCCTAAAAATGCCCTCCTAAAAGGTACTCATTGGAATTTGGGCCCCTTTGCGCACCTAGGCTGCAAAAAAGTGTCACACATGTGGTATCGCCGTACTCAGAAGAACTAGGGCAATGTGTTTTGGGGTGTATTTTTACATATACCCATGCTGGGTGAGATAAATATCTCTGTCAAATGACAACTTTGTATAAATAAATGGGAAAAGTTGTCTTTTAGAGAGATATTTATCTCACCCAGCATGGGTATATGTAAAAAGACACCCCAAAACACATTGCCCTACTTCTTCTGAGTACGGCGATACCACATGTGTGACACTTTTTTGCAGCCAAGATGCGCGTGCAGCACATAGCGCGTGCAGGGGATTAAAGGCAACCTGTCACCTCCCCAAACCATCCCAAGCCGCCAGCAGTGCCTGCGTGTAGCCAGCAGTGTGTTTCTGATGATGCCTTTCTTCCTGAAGGCAGATGCAGCAAAAGTAGTAAAAAAGTTGTTTTATCCTCTGCCCGGCGCGCTTCTCTACACATGCTTGAAGTCACGGGGGCAGCGGCATCCTTACTTCAAGTCACTGTAAGACATGCGCCTTAGAGAAAAATGAAACTAAGTCCCTAGACATGCGCAATTTCCAAATCTGGAAATTTCAGCCCGCACAACCCCTAGCAGGTGCAGATTGCTATGGCGAAATAGAGATATAAATGTAAAAACACAAAATGCAATCGCACACTGCAACCAGCACTCTGCCCTGCCTTTATGCTGGATGTTGAATAAGGCATTGGTGTACATTTTGGCCAAAGCGTAATAAGCCACTCACCACGTCAAGGTCGCCTTCATGAGTGGTCCCTAACACTAGTTCCTACCTTTTATGGGCCATGACAGCCACATAAAGTCCAGGGAGCGCAGGCACAGCATGCACGCCAAGCACACTCTGCTTTTAACCCCGTCCGGTGCCATTACAGCTTTCATCGGATCCAAATTTCCAAATCTACCTAAAAGGAATAATCAGTTCCAAAAAGGTGAAAAGGGATATAAATAAGAGAAAATGGAACTAGGTTCCAATATATGTACAACAGCCAGAAAAAGTCTTTGGACATGCACAATTGTTAGGAAGAACAGACAATTGACTATATCTCTTCAGATATACTGTATATCATAGAGTAGAAAAAGGCAAAAAAAGAGACTAAATCTCAAGACATGCGCAATACAAGAAAATAAGGAGCTGGGGACTAAGTTGGAAGACATGCGCAGAGAGAAGATTCCCTGATAAATGAGACTAAGTCTCAAGACATGTGCATAGCGACACTAACAGGAGATGGAGACTAAGTCTCAAGATAAAAGTTATTGCAAGGAAAAGGCATTCCGCAGTCTAAGTTCTAGCACATGCGAGGCCATGAATGATGACGTTTGAGACACTAGACGAATAGAAGAGGCCTGAATAGGTAAGAATATGGTAGAGGAGGGGTAATAGTCCACGCTCACCAATCAGATTGGGAGGCTCCCACGGAGACAGGTTCGGATTGGACTAACAGGGTTCCGGCCCCAATGATGACAAGCTAACTGAATTTATTTTGTTGCCGACAAACGAGCACGCTCACACACTGCCCTAACCCCTGAAGACGCTGGTACACGGCGAAACATGTCGGGGGGCAGCGAAGCTTAGTATTTTTAATACAGCAAGCACTCAGTTACAGATATTTAAGTTCAGTGACATGTAATTAGCATGGATAGTATGAGACGAATCTGAGATATTGAGACATTGTATTCACTGATACTTTGGCGGCACGCAGCCAGCAGTGAAATTATGTATCCATCCAAGCTATGAGGGAATACTAGCAAAATCCAAATCGGTTAGTGTAAACTGAGTGACTAGCTAAAGTTTTAAATAGCCAAATAAAAGTGACTGACTACTATAAGAAAAATAAAAATAAAAGTTAAGTTTTAATGCACAAAGGTGTAGGATTTAGCAATGTTAAAATTAGTCCTTACGGACACCAGTAGTAGCAATACAATAAGTATAAACACTGCATCTCCCACCATAAGGGAAAATATTAGAAAACAAATTTTGCAAGTCACTGTAACCACACCCCCTTCCCTGTCCCTTCGCTGTGACTGACAGCGCTTATGCAGGGAGTTCAGCTGCCTTTGCCGAACTGCCAGCTGTCAGTCACAGCGAAGGGGCAGGGAAGGGGGTGCAGTTACCGTGACTTGAAGCAAGGAGGCCGCTGCCTCCGTGCCTTCAAGCATGTGTGGAGAAGTGCGCCGGGCAGGGGATAAAACAACTTTTTTATTATTTTTGCTGCATCTGCCTTCAGGAAGAAAGGCATCATCAGAAACACACTGCTGGCGGCTTGGGATGGTTTTGGGAGGCGACAGGTTCCCTTTAAAGTTAGTTTTTCAAGATTTAGGTGCATCTGGCAGGAGGGTAAGGACAGCTCCGGTCCCCATGAAGGATTCATCCACCTTCATGAAGAATTGTTTTGAGATATCTGGATGGTGCAGAATTGGAGCTGCGGAGAAGGCCTGCTCGAGAGATAAAAACACAGCTTCAGCCTCTGGTATCCAGTCATTTGCATTCACCCATTTTGGGGTAAGAGCAGATATAGGGACAGTATGGGTTGAAAAGTGAGGGATGAATTGCTAGTAGTAATTAGCAAAGCTCAGGAACCACTGGCTCTCAGACCCGTAGGACGAGGCCAGTCCAGAACTGTAGTCAGCTGCTTGGGGTCCATCTTAATACCATTTTCAGAAAATATATAACCCAGGAGTAGTATGGAAGTTTTTTTTTTTTTTTTAAATGCATTTCTTGAAACTGGCGTAAATTTGTTCTTCACTTCAGATTCTCCTATAAATGCTGCAAACGTGTCTCCAGTGCAATGTCAGATCTGGAGAGAAGACCAGGATATTCTGCACAGTGCAGAAATAAAAAAATACCATGGGGGGGTGGCTGCTGGATGCACTTAGAGAGAGCTCTGCCTGAGGCACTTATACTAAAGGGGAGAAACGTTACAAATATGGGCAAATAAAGACAAAAGAGAGCCACCCACCAACCATCCAATTTCAATGTTTTTTTTCACTGGCCATCGAGCCCCCAGCATGCTCTGACCTGATGCCATGAGGTGTGGTCCGCCATCTTGCATCCTTCCTCCAGCGTCCCTGCCGCTTTGAGACAGGCTTGCTGTCTCCACCAGTCTCACCTCTGGGGTGCCTGATCCCTGACCCACTAAGGGAGCTGCAGGAAAGCCCCGACCCCTCGTCAGCCGGGTCAGATGAGGAGCAGCCATAGCCCTCGGCTGCAGCCACATGTTTGGGGCCTACACCTATGACCTCCAGTCCTGGCTCACCAGTGACTCCTGCAATGCTACAGAGGATCGCGTCTCAGGTACCTCCTCGCCTGCTCCTATCTTTGAGGCACTGCCAGCTTCAGATGCCCTTGGCCCAGATCTCCCATCTAAAAGGGCCCATCTAGCTCAACCTGTAGACAGGACTATTACCTCCCCAGAGATGGCCATCACCTCTTCTCCCACTTAGGTCTTTGACCCCACAATGCAAACTACTGGAGCTGAACACTCCCTGTCTCCTCATGCCGGTTATAGTGACCTACTCACCTTGAACCCACCAGCAGGACCCATTCCCAGACCGGTTCTCCCAACTCCAGAGGAAGCAGTGAAGTTGCTGGATGGTCATCCAGAATTGAAAGCCTTACTGGCCCTATTTCCTACTAAGCATGACGTGTCCGCCCTGGCTGTGGACCTTAGACAAGCATGAACTCTTTATTTGCAACCTATACAATCTGATATCTCTACTCTCCAGGAGAAAGTCACAGCCTTAGAGTCTTTTAAAGTGACAGTTTCCAGTTCTCTTCAAGAGCTCCACAGTTCAGCCCTAGCCTCTAAGCAGCATCACCTGCTCCTTTCTGACCAGTTGGAAAATCTTTAAAATAGAAACCGGAGGAACAATATTCAAATATGAGGCCTCCCGGAAACTATATGTCCGGTGGATTTAATACCAACTCTTCTACACATCTTCAACTCCCTGGTGTGCAGGCCTCCTACTACTCATATTGAGATTGATAGAGTGCACAGGGCGCTTCAGGCTAAAAGTCAAGATACTGCTAAACCCTGCAACGTCATATGCTGCATACACTACTATGCTCTTAAGGCTCGGGCTCCTCCGGCTATTTCTTTTGAAAATACCCAGATATACCTCTTTCTGGACCTACAGTGGGATGCGAAAGTTTGGGCAACCTTGTTAATCGGCATGACTTTCCTGTATAAATCGTTGGTTGTTACGATAAAAAATGTCAGTTAAATATATCATATAGGAGACACACACAGTGATATTTGAGAAGTGAAATGAAGTTTATTGGATTTACAGAAAGTGTGCTATAATTGTTTAAACAAAATTAGGCAGGTGCATAAATTTGGGCACTGTTGTCATTTTATTAATTCCAAAACCTTTAGAACTAATTATTGGAACTCAAATTGGCTTGGTAAGCTCAGTGACCCCTGACCTACATACACAGGTGAATCCAATTATGAGAAAGAGCATTTAAGGGGGTCAATTGTAAGTTTCCCTCCTCTTTTAATTTTCTCTGAAGAGTAGCAACATGGGGGTCTCAAAACAACTCTCAAATGACCTGAAGACAAAGATTGTTCACCATCATGGATTAGGGGAAGGATACAGAAAGCTGTCTCAGAGATTTCAGCTGTCTGTTTCCACAGTTAGGAACATATTGAGGAAATAGAAGCCCACAGGCTCAGTTCAAGTTAAGGCTCGAAGTGGCAGACCAAGAAAAATCTCGGATAGACAGAAGCGACAAATGGTGAGAACAGTCAGAGTCAACCCACAGACCAGCACCAAAGACCTACAACATCATCTTGCTGCAGATGGAGTCACTGTGCATCGTTCAACCATTCGGCGCACTTTACACAAGGAGATGCTGTATGCGAGAGTGATGCAGAGGAAGCCTTTTCTCCGCCCACAGCACAAAAAGTGCTGCTTGAGGTGGGCTAAAGCACATTTGAACAAGCCAGCTTCATTTTGGAATAAGGTGCTTATTTGGCCATAACAAGGGGCGTTATGCATGGAGGAAAAAGAACACAGCATTCCAAGAAAAACACCTGCTACCTACAGTAAAAATATGGTGGTGGTTCCATCATGCTGTGGGGCTGTGTGACCAGTGCAGGGACTGGGAATCTTGTCAAAGTTGAGGGACGCATGGATTCCACTCAGTATCAGCAGATTCTGGAGACCAATGTCCAGGAATCAGTGACAAAGCTGAAGCTGCGCAGGGGCTGGATCTTTCAACAAGACAACGACCCTAAACACTGCTCAAAATCCACTAAGGCATTTATGCAGAGGAACAAATACAACGTTCTGGAATAGCCATCTCAGTCCCCAGACCTGAATATAATTGAAAATCTGTGGTGTGACTTAAAGAGAGCTGTCCATGCTAGGAAGCCATCAAACCTGAATGAACTAAAGATGTTTTGTAAAGAGGAATAGTCCAAAATACCTTCAACTAGAATCCAGACTCTCATTGGAACCTACAGGAAGCGCTTAGAGGTTGTAATTTCTGCAAAAGGAGGATCTACTAAATATTGATTTAATTTCTTTTTTTGTGGTGCCCAAATTTATGCACCTGCCTAATTTTGTTTAAACAATTATAGAACACTTTCTGTAAATCCAATAAACTTAATTTCACTTCTCAAATATCACTGTGTGTGTCCCCTTTATGATATATTTAACTGACATTTTTTATCGTAACAACCAACGATTTATACAGGAAAATCATGATGATTAACAAGGTTGCCCAAACTTTCGCATCCCACTGTATCTAGACGAACCCTGAGACAAAGAGCTTGTTTGAAACCACTTCTATCAGTTCTCCAAGCCCATGGTATACCATATAGACAGGGATTCCCATTTGCCCTGCATGCATGTAAGGATGACAAGGCTGCTTCTCTCAAGGCCCCAGCAAACAAGCTCAGCTTTCTTCAGACCCTAGAACTGCTGGAAATGCTGGGTCAAACTTCAACTTCTGTCTCCTCTAGCCTGCCACAACTCTCTTCAGAAGGACTCTCGCCTAGACCTCAAAGATCCAAGAGAGGTCAACGTCAATACTCTGGAAGACGAGATGCCAGGGATGCAGAAGAATGACCTGCTCCTCTAGAGTCAACTTGAGATGCCTATATGTTCCTGACTTACCGTCTATCCTGTTCTCCCCTCGGGCGTCTTGTGCTCATCCTTACCTGTTCTCCACTGCTACTCTCTCTACAAGGAGTGTTTCACGCCGTTCATAGGTAACAGTGTGTCAATCCTCTTGTCGGGTAACACTTTTTACACAGTTACTTATGTGGGTGATAGCACTTGTGCAATTGCTGTCCTTTAATCAATTGCTATGTTCTTTCCTTTTGGTAGTTTTCTGTTCTGGTTTAATAGTTTCTATTGTTGTTGTTGTTTCTAGCTCCAGGTCCTTGCAGTGGTCTGCCTCCACACCGCTATCTGGTTGCTCCTTCCTGTGTCTCTGTGGGTATGATTATGGCTAATATTGTGTTGGCTTCCCTTAATGTTAAGGGATTCAGTGTTCCCGAGAAAAAGTCCTGTATGCTTTATGATCTACATAAACAAAAATTGCAAATCTTGTGTTTACAGGAGACCTATTTTCAACTGAGCAAAATGACAGCATTGAAAAACCTGTACTACCCTGTTTGGTACCATAGCAGTAACACCTTGAACAAAACAAAAGGTGCCTCTATTCTGTTTCATAAATCCATAGTGCCCACTATTGTAGACAACTTCACAGACCCAAAGGCCCATTTTCTTTTTATCAATTGTGAGATCTACCACCAACTCTACACCATAGTGTGTATGCCCTTAATCATGATCAGATGACCTTTCTTATTAAAATGCTGGATTAGCTCTCTGTTTGCGAAGGGCTCTTTGATTCTTTGTGGCGATTTTAATATATACACCCTTCTCTAGACTCTTCCACAGGTCGTGGCTCATTAGCCTTTATCCGTCTTAATATACTACTTAAACAGCTCCATAACTTACAGCTTTTAGACATCTGGTGATTACAACGCCCTGATGATAGGGACTACACCTTCTTTTCACAACCTCACAAAAGCTACAGCCATATTGATTATATCTTCTTGCAGCACAACCTACACCCACATGTTCACACGTCTTCTATTGGATCCATCCTACACTCTGACCACGCCCCTATCTTCTGCTGCATCATGGTCCCCCTTGACCCTAAAATGGCTTTTTCTTGGCGACTCAACAAATCCCTTCTCTTAGATTCCCTCTGTTTGGCAGGCCTGAGGCAAACGATGTCCAACTTCCTTGTAGACCATAGCTCAGACCCAACTTCCCCTCCATTGACATGGGAGACCTTTAAGTATGTGGGAAGCTGCTCACCGCTTGCATGCCCTTTTGACTAAGCTTCAGTCATTAGAAGTAACCCATAAACGCTTACTTAAGGATTTTACTCTTAGGGAACTAATCCAGGTTCGCCATGACATTAGATCTTTGCTTGATTATAAGACCTAATCCAGATCGCTATTCATTATTTTCTATGATTCTTGCGAGTGATCACTTATGAATATATATTTTCTCTGATTTGCTATAACAATTTATGGTATGGCGGGTTTCTTGACATGTGGTTTCAATACTGACTCTTGGTTGGATGAGGCAAAGGAGGTTTTTTCAGAGAAAGTATATGTCCAAAAACAATTCACTCCTTCGTTTAAAACAGCTTTCAAAGAGCTGAATAAAGTATACAACGATCACATTTCCAGCTGGTGGGAAGTCCAGAGTCTGGAAAATTATATAAAGCATGGTATAGTTCCACGTGGTCTGAGGATCTCTTTAGTCCCGGTCCCAAAACAGAGAAGTACAGGATTCAACTCCCGCTGGGAACAGCTTGCCACCGCTAGCTCTTTACAATTTATGAAATTACTATTGGAGGAAGAAAAAACCTCCTTGGCAGGCTTAGGTGACAAGCTGAAAAACCAGATTGAAGTCACAAAGTCCTTCTCTTCAGACCCGGACTTTACAAACAAAGAGAAATTACTTCAGACCACTGCGGAAAAATACCAATATTATTTACGTGAAAGAAAACACCGGCAGTTTAATCGAGAATTGGCTGAGTTCAAAGAGAACAAAGCGTATTGTGTTCTCACAGAGAGGATAGCCAATAAGGATACTATCTCCGAGTTGTCAACCTCAGAGACTGACATCTCGGATAGTGACCGCGAACAGACCAGTAGACCAAACCGAGGTAAATTTAAAAACACTCAGAGGAGAGGGCGTGGGGGTAGAGGTAGAGGCTACCCGACAGGACACCTGTCTGATTTTTTAGAACAGACCAACCCTAATCCACTGAGAAACCGACCGAATTCTCAGGGAGGAGCGGCCCAGAGGTAATCAATTTATCCCATCGTCCCCTTACGCATACGGAGATGACAGTCCTCAGCAAGGGACTCACCTTCGTCCCGACACATCGTTTCGACATCTTCGGATGGGTCAAAGACCTCCACCTCTTTATCCGCCAAATTGCGGTGGCATAAATTTAATCTTAGTGTGGATAAGCGAAGGTGTCGGGACCTGGGGATCCCCCTTGATATGCTTGAAGATGTACAACTACTCTATGGTCTGTCTGACACCCAGGACAAAAATGAAGGGGAAGGCCCCTTTACCTCCCTGAGGAATAGCAGCACGAAAATGCCACCGGCAGCTGAAGTCTCTTGCCTGGATGTTTTCTTGCAGCTGGTCTGCAGGGACATCGCAGGCATTCGAGTTTCCTCCCCTAGTCGTAATTATTCGGCTGAGGAATGGGGTGCAATACAGTCCCTCAAGAGAGATCCCAGCATTACTATTAAACCCTCTGATAAGGGTGGTAATGCTGTGATTTTAAACACCACTGACTATGTCAACATATGCCAACAACTACTTAATGATAGGCACACCTATACGGTGCTTTCACATAACCCCACGGTGGCTTTTTTGGGAGAACTAAAGGGGATTCTAAATGAGGCGAAAGGAGAAAAGATCATTTCGGAGGAAGAATTTGAATTCCTCTATCCAAAGAATCCTACCATGGCAACATTTTATAGTCTCCCAAAGATCCACAAAGGGACTAGCCCTGTCAAGGGGCGCCCAATAGTCTCTGGGATCAACAGCCTATGTCAAAATGCGGGTATCTACATAGACCGCATTCTTATTCCCTTTGTTGTATGCTTACCATCTTACATTCGTGACAGCATGGACCTGTTACGGAAAATTGATGATGTCACCATCGAGGATAGTAGTGTTTTGGGCAGTATAGACGTCGAGGCCCTATACTCTTCCATCCCCCATGAGGTGGGACTCAGGCGGTTGAGTACTATCTCAACATGAGGGGAACCCAGTATAGGGCACACAACCAATTTGTGCCTAAACTACTAAAATTCCTCCTGACACACAATTCCTCCTGACACACACAATGACACGCAACGAGCGTGATACACCAGTGGCCCGGCACGTGAATGACAATCATGGAGGGGACCATAGCTGTATCAAGGCCATAGGCATTGATAGAATCCCACTGCCTACACGCGGCAGGGATTGGGACTGCCTCTTATTACAGCGGGAAGCAGAGGCCTCCCCCAGAGGCCTGAACGAACAGCTTCATTTTGGCTGTTTCTTGTAGTGTCTGCCCCAATGAAGAAAATCTCCTTCCATGAAGTGGTGGACTGATCTCCACCTTTTATGGTGCCCACCATTCTTCTTTGGGTTCCTTTTTTAGCCACGGTCAAGAAATTAAAATACTAAACCACCACAAATACCATAACTTAATTAATATACACCCATATCAAGGGTGCCTGGGTGTGCACCGTATGGACATATATCCTGATGCCCATCGATGCACACCTATACGGTGCTTTAGTACCAATGCCCGTATATACAGAATGCATATATATCTTTATTGCATCCGCTTCATGTTTAATATGGGTCCACAGTATATATCTAATGGAAAGTGTCTCCATGCCTGTATCATGTACACTGTGGAATTTGTTCACATGCTATTCATACCAGCGTGAGAATCGTGATGCTTGGCAAAATTGCAGTGTATTCTAGGTTGCGGCAAACATATTGGATGCATATTGAACCTGCCCGGTGCCCTATTTTAACCACAGGTCACTGGTGCAGGCGTACTGAGCTCCGCTGTGTGTTTGCCGCACTCTGGATCCTGGCAGACCAATCCACGCATGCACCGCCTCGACTCCTCGCGATGACTTATGTCATCACGCCGCCACATCCACACCATGTGAGGGCAGATGTCAACATGGTGCGCATGAGGATAGACGTCATTATAGCGCGCGTCGCATAAACATGCTGATACGCACAAAGGCCGCCTCCACATCTTGTGTCGGCTGACGTCATTTTAGAGCGCGTCGCGCGGACATGCCGACGCAATGCTTTAAAAGAAGAGGCGGGCTCCTACAATAACCAGGTAACATCAATGCCCGCAGCTTTAACTTGCATATTGCCAGAAGGGGGGAGGTTTCTCCATTTGCTCCTCATCTCCCTTCCCCTGTAGGTTGTGCACCTATCTGTGCACTCTACCCCACCTGGGAGCCACCGCTCCTGGTAGTCTTTGTATTGCTGGTGACTATTTTTTTCCCAGCACCTGGCTTGGCGGCGAATATCGTCTCCGGCAAGCAAATTACATCTTTTGGCCCACCATATATATTCCCCTGATAAGAGGACTGCTTTTACGCCTCAGAAACGTGCATGTTGGGATCTTCTCAGGGCTAAATAGGGAACGCAATTCTAGGGTTAGGTTCCGGACGGGGGCCCAATTAGTGGGACACTTCGTGGCTAGACTCATAGGACTATTGTAGGGTCCTAAGGGTCGTCTAGGGATAGAAAGCAACATCCTTCAGCGAGTCCTCTACATTATAGTGACTCTCAACTGTCGTACTGGACCACCCTGACCAGAAGCATCGGAACAGAGGTGTCTGGAAAACCCACCATCTGTAGGGTAGGACACTGGGTTTCAGTGGTGCCGCCGCGCACCTTATGATATGGGTGTAACTGTGCATGTATCGTTGAACGGTCCTTTTTGACACCCAATCATTATATGTTTTCTGTTGTACTGTTATGTGTCGTTGTGCATTATGTATACAGTGTAAAATGTCTTTTTCTTGCATGTAGGGTGTCAGCATACTGTTTCGCTGTTGCCTTGCATTTTGTGCAATTTGGGTATTAGTGCATATCAGCCCTTGTTACCCTGTAGTGTCCAACACTGACCCTGTAAGTGTGGACACAGCCATTACCGTTTTTCCATAGCCCCCTTTGATTGTAGGGCTACGGTATTGTGTATTTAGCACCCTGCTATGCACATAAGGTGCCAGCATACATCTACTGCTGCTGCCATGTTCTTCCTTTTGTGCATTTTGGGTACTAGTGCATACCAGCTCTTGTTACCTTACCGTGTCCAACACTGAATTCGAAGTGTGGACACAGCTGTTACCGCTTTCACCAGGGCCCCCTCTGAGTGTGGGGCATCGTGGAACGGTATTGTGTATTCAGTTCTTTGTTATTTTAAGGGATGTATCCCATTTATTTTATATGAAAAAAGAAAAAGTTACGTCTTAACTAATCCAGATCGCTATTCATTATTTTCTAAGACCAAGAGATATAAGCAAATCTGGGCTAGGGCTTTTTATGAATGGGGCAATAAATCAAACCGCCTGCTGGCACGTGCTTTGCGTGATAATAGAACCTCTATGTTTATCAAAGGGTAATTAGAGCAGCTCTCACCTGTCTGGAAACTTCATTCATGGAGGCACGGACCGCTTCCTCACCCGGACTGGGAGCAGGAGTTGTATAAATGAAAAAGAGAGGTTGTCCAGCCTTTCCTTTGAGAAATTCCAGTAGCACTTTATTTTAGATGAAAATTTAAATCTTCAAATTTGTAGGAGGAGGAAACCGCACCCAGACCAATCAAGGGGTCATGCAGCCACTCCCTCCTAAATAAATATATAACTATAAAACACTAGACAAACTTAAAATAATCTCATATTTGATATGGAGAATATAGGAAATCAGGTGTTCAGTATTAAAGTATCAAATCCAACCTTTTGTTTAACCCTAAAGGTTGGCGGCTTTCCAATCTAAAAATCAAAAAGGATTCTCTATTTAGAAGTTATCTTATCTTCTTCTGTCGCCGCCTCTTGCTGGTTTATTGACCCTTTCAATACCTTGCACAAGCATATCCGATGTATCGCCACCATGAACTACCGCAAAATGAAGGCTAGCTAGCGGCTTTCATGGTGCGGTACATCAGATATGTGTTTTCTTATCCGAGTTTTTATAGTATTAGTAGTACATCCTACATATTAAACTAAACATTTAGTACATGTAATCAAATAGATGGAGTATGTTGTATTGCAATTTAAGAATGATTTTATCACAAACTTTTGGCCAGTGACACAGGATTCAAACACTTTGGATATTTTCATATATCTGCAGCATATGCACACAGAATGCCCACATTTATAATTACCCTTAGTGGCTAGCCAAGTATTTTGAAGAGGTGATGTTATTTTATTTTTTTGAAACATACTTGGGCTAACTGTATTTGCAATTGTCAGACCTCTGCGTGCTGCGAATTTTATGCCAGTTAAGGCCACCTCACTCCAGTTTTTATCGCATGCTAATACTGGGAAATGTTTTTTTAATAATATTGCAAATCTGTGTGTATTCACTGCTGAACTGCGTGACGAAAACACTATTTTTTATGTGATTTGTCTCGCAGTTCTTTTGAGTTTTTTCAGCATCCATGTTTATCAATTTGTCCCTCCTCATACCCAGAACTTCTTTACTATGTTTTGTCATCAGTTTTTTGGGGTAAGCTCTATTGGACAATCTACTTATATCTTGTCACGGCTGTAAGTGAGCAACAAGAGCCTACACCGTGAATAGCAACTGACCGGACCCAAACTAGGGAGGATAAAGGGTGACCCCTGTCAGACCCTATAAGCTCTCCCTAAGCTGCTAAGCACATGTCCAGATCCAGATGGTAGATCGAGAGATGTTCGCGTACCTAAGGCTGATGACCACTGAAACCCCTACAATAGTGGAAGGTGCACGGCCACCGGTGCCCTGCTCAGTATATGGACGGAACCGGGTCGCCTCGGATCCAGTCAGCAAAGAAACAGAAACAAACAATGTCTGAACACTTAACTGAAGGAGCTGCAGCTGCAGTGAAAACAGATCCAAAGTCAGCAGACAATATCCGGAGTACTTGCTTCAGCAGAACACAGATCCAGTGAAACTATATCACACAGGTGAAGATACTCAAGCGAGAGATACAGCTCAAATGAAAAGTATAATCCGCACCTCTACAAAGGAGGATGGGTGATTTAAAGGCAGCGAAATCAAACACAGGAGGGACAGCTGGGAGGAAGGAAACAGAAAGTAAAGACCTCATCACAGGGGCGGAGAAACAGGGCAGAGGGAACTCCTCCAAGCTCTAGTAGTGACATCATCACAGGGGTGGAGAAACAGAGCTGTGAGAACGTCTCAAAGCTCTGGTAGTGACAGTACCCCCCCCCTCTACGGGTGGACTCCGGACACCCAGAACCCACCTTCTCAAGAAGGGGGCCCTCCGCCAAAATGGGACCCGGGTCCTCGGAGTTTCCTCCTCCCGGAAAACAGCGAGAGAGAGCATCAGCCTTCACATTTTTGATCCCAGGGCGGAATGTAACGACAAAATTGAATCTGGAGAAGAACATAGACCATCTGGCCTGTCTCTGATTCATACACCTGGCCGACTCCAAGTACGCCAGATTCTTATGGTCGGAGAAACAGGGCAGAGGGAACTCCTCCAAGCTCTAGTAGTGACATCATCACAGGGGTGGAGAAACAGAGCTGTGAGAACGTCTCAAAGCTCTGGTAGTGACAGTACCCCCCCCTCTACGGGTGGACTCCGGACACCCAGAACCCACCTTCTCAAGAAGGGGGCCCTATGAAATGCCCTGATGAGGCGAGTGGCTTTAATGTCCGACACCGCAACCCACATCCTCTCCTCAGGACCATAACCCTTCCAATGAACGAGGTACTGAAGAGAACCGCGGACAATGCGAGAGTCCACAATTCTGGAAACCTCAAACTCCAGATTGCCATCAACCAAAATCGGAGGAGGAGGCAAAGAGGAGGGTACCGTGGGCTGGACATATGGTTTTAAAAGAGCCCTGTGAAATACATTATGTATCTTCCAAACCCGTGGAAGATCAAGACGGAAGGCAACAGGATTGACGACTGACAAGATTTTATAAGGCCCAATAAACTTGGGACCCAATTTCCAGGAGGGAACCTTCAGTTTAATATTTCTTGTAGACAACTACACCAGATCACCCACATTCAGGTCCGGACCAGGCATTTGTCTCTTATCAGCCACACGCTTATATTTCTCACTCATCTTTCTAAGATTACTCTGAATCTTTTGCCAAATGGTAGACAAAGACGAGGAAAATCTCTCCTCCTCAGGCAAACCAGAGGGAGCCCCTCCCGAGAATGTCCCAAACTGCGGATGGAACCCATATGCACCAAAGAATGGTGACTTATCAGAAGATTCCTGACGACGGTTGTTCAGAGCAAACTCAGCAAGAGGGAGAAATGAACACCAATCCTCCTGGTTCTCTGCCACAAAACAGCGCAAATATGTCTCCAGATTCTGGTTGACGAGTTCAGTTTGACCATTCGACTATGGGTGAAAAGCAGAAGAGAAGGACAGCCGAACCCCCAGGCGAGAACAGAAAGCCTTCCAGAATCTGGACACAAACTGCGTGCCTCTATCGGAAACAATATCCGAGGGAATGCCATGCAATTTAACAATATGGTCGACAAAAGCCTGCGCCAATGTTTTAGCACTGGGTAAACCAGGGAAGGGTACGAAATGAGCCATCTTGCTAAAACGGTCCACCACCACCAGGAACACCGACTTCCCTGAGGAACGAGGAAGATCCGTGATAAAGTCCATGGAGAGGTGTGTCCAAGGACGGGAAGGTATGGGTAACGGGAGAAGGGGACCTGAAGGCCGTGAACGAGGGACCTTAGCGCGAGCGCACGTCTCACAAGCAGCTACAAAACCCTCCACCGACTTACGAAGAGCCGGCCACCAAAATCTCTGAGCAATGAGATCTACCGTGACTCTACTCCCGGGGTAACCAGCAAGAACAGTATCATGATGCTCCTTGAAGAGTTTGTGACGTAACTCAGGAGGCACAAACAACTTCCCAGGAGGACAACGGGCAGGTACCTCAGTCTGGGCAGCCTGGACCTCAGCCTCCAAATCAGAATACAGAGCAGAAACAACCACCCCCTCCGCCAAAATGGGACCCGGGTCCTCGGAGTTTCCTCCTCCCGGAAAACAGCGAGAGAGAGCATCAGCCTTCACATTTTTGATCCCAGGGCGGAATGTAACGACAAAATTGAATCTGGAGAAGAACATAGACCATCTGGCCTGTCTCTGATTCATACACCTGGCCGACTCCAAGTACGCCAGATTCTTATGGTCGGTAAAAACAGTGATAGGGTGCCTGGCCCCCTCCAACCAATGGCGCCATTCCTCGAAAGACAACTTGATGGCCAACAACTCCCTATCTCCCACATCATAGTTTCTCTCTGCCGGGGAGAGTTTTTTTTAGAGAAAAAGGCACAGGGTCGCCACTTGGCAGGAGAAGGGCCCTGGGACAAAACCGCACCCACACCCATCTCGGAAGCATCCACCTCAACAATAAAAGGTAAGGAAACCTCGGGATGCACCAAGACGGGAGTAGACGCAAAGCTCTCTCTCGCTGTTTTCCGGGAGGAGGAAACTCCGAGGACCCGGGTCCCATTTTGGCGGAGGGGGTGGTTGTTTCTGCTCTGTATTCTGATTTGGAGGCTGAGCTCCGACCAAGAGGAAAAATCCGCCCCCTTTTTTGTCATGTCAGTGAGGGGTTTGACAACAGAGGAATAATTCAAAATGAACTTTCTGTAATAGTTCGCAAAACCCAGAAAGCGCATCAATGCCTTCTGATTCTCAGGAAGCTCCCACTCCAGCACAGCACGGACCTTCTCCGGATCCATGCGAAAACCAGAAGCAGAGAGGAGAAAATCCAATAATTGAATCTCCGATACCATAAAAACACATTTCTCCAGCTTGGCGTACAATTTATTCTCCCGCAGAATCCGCAGAACCTGAAAAAGATGATCCTGATGGGTCTGAACATCAGGGGAAAAAAATCAAAATATCATCAAGATACACCAATACAAATTTCCCCTTTAAATGGTAGAAAATACTGTTAACAAAATGCTGAAAGACGGCCGGAGCATTCATCAGGCCGAAAGGCATAACGAGATTCTCAAAATGCCCGTTAGGGGAATAAAGGCCGTTTTCCATTCATCCCCCTCTCTGACCCTGACCAGGTTGTACGCGCCTCTCAAATCCAATTTGGAAAAAACCTTGGCCCCAACAATTTGGTTGAAGAGGTCCGGGATCAGAGGAAGGGGATAGGGATCGCGAATTGTGATACGATTCAGCTCCCTAAAATCTAGGCAAGGTCTCAGAGAGCCATCTTTCTTTTTAACAAAAAAAAAAAAAAAACAGCTGCAACAGGTGATTTTGAGGGACGAATATGCCCCTTATCGAGACTCTCAGAGATATAAGTTCGCATTGCGATTCTTTCCGGTTGTGAGAGATTGTAGAGGCGTGCTTTTGGCAGCTTGGCGCCGGGAATGAGGTTAATGGGACAGTCAAACTCCCGGTGAGGAGGTAGCTCCTGAACACCGCTCTCGGAAAACACGTCCGAGAAATCAGAGAGAAATGATGGCACCGTTTTAGTAGACACCTCTGCAAAAATCGCTGTGAGACAATTCTCTCTACAAAACTCACTCCTCTAATTTATTTGCCTTTCTTGCCAATCAATAGTGGGGTATGTCTAGTGAGCCAGGGTAACCCCGAAACTAGAGGAGAAGGCAATCCGTTAAGGACAAAACAAGATATATCCTCCACATGAGTGTCACCTACCGCTAACAGGATATTGTGAACAATGCCCTTCAGGGATCTCTGTGAGAGTGGAGCAGAGTCAATAGCAAAAACAGGTATATTCTTTTCTAATGTGCAAACCTGAAAACCATGCATGGCTACAAATTGAGTATCAATAAGATTGACAGCCGCTTCACTATCGACAAAAATTTCACAAGAAATGACTTTGCTCCCTAGCGCTACCCTGGCAGAAAGGAGAAAACGGGAACTGCAGGTCAGAGGAAAAGCATCAATTCCTACATCAACTTTGCCCAAAGTAGCAGATGAAGCAGAGTTTGATGATTTACCTTTTGAGGTTTTTCTCTTATTATAACTCTTAGTAGAGTTCAAGAATTTCCTAGACGGACAAACATTTGCCAAATGACCTATGCCCCCACAACAAAAACACACCATTCTCTGAGGACTAAATCCTCTTTTATCAGGGGCAAGTCGACCTAGCTGCATGGGCTCCTCCACAGAGGGAACCGAGAGAGGATGAGGCCCCTGCACACTGAATGAGTCCGCACCACTGCCCCTAGACTGAAAATGACTGGACAGAGAGGTCTCGTTTCTTTCTCTTAGACGCCTGTCAAGGCGTACCGCTAATGACATGGCAGACTCTAAGGACGTTGGTCTCTCATGGAAAGCAAACGCATCTTTCAATCTCTCTGAGAGACCATGAGAGAACTGACTCCAGAGTGCAGCATCATTCCAACCTGAATCAGCTGCCCATCTCTGAAATTCAGAACAATAAAGCTCCGCAGACAGTTTGTTCTGGCAAAAAAAATGTAAGTTAGATTCTGCCAGAGCAACACGATCCGGGTCATCGTATATCTGCCCCAGGGCCACAAAAAATATTTCCACGGATCGAAGGGAGGGATCCCCCGATGGCAACGAAAAAGCCCAAGTCTGAGCATTACTCCTGAGCAGGGAGATGACAATCCTCACCCTCTGTTCCTCATTACCAGAGGAATGGGGACACAAGTGAAAATGCCTCTCTGAAACGAACAAAATTCTCACTGCCCCCGGAGAACGTTTCCGGAAGTGAGACCTTTGGTTCGCAACAGACTCCATGGGCCGGAGCAGAACCCAATGCTTGAAGCTGAGTCATAGATTGACGGAGATCCGCTACCTCCAAAGAAAGACCCTGCATGCGGTCAACCAAGTCAGAAAGCGTATCCATGTCAAAAAAGGACGGTTTGGCGGATTATAATGTCACGGCTGTAAGTGAGCAACAAGAGCCTACATAGTGAATAGCAACTGACCGGACCCAAACTAGGGAGGATAAAGGGTGACCCCTGTCAGACCCTATAAGCTCTCCCTAAGCTGCTAAGCACATGTCCAGATCCAGATGGTGGATCGAGACATGCCCGCGTACCTAAGGCTGATGACCACTGAAACCCCTACAATAGTGGAAGGGGCACGGCCACCGGTGCCCTGCTCAGTATATGGACGGAACCGGGGTCGCCTCGGATCCAGTCAGCAAAAAAACAGAAACACACAATGTCTGAACACTTAACTGAAGGAGCTGCAGCTGCAGTGAAAACAGATCCAAAGTCAGCAGACAATATCCGGAGTACTTGCTTCAGCAAAACACAGATCCAGTGAAACGAAATCACACAGGTGAAGATACTCAAGCGAGAGATACAGCTCAAATGAAAAGTATAATCCGCACCTCTACAAAGGAGGATGGGTGATTTAAAGGCAGCGAAATCAAACACAGGAGGGACAGCTGGGAGGAAGGAAACAGAAAGTAAAGACCTCATCACAGGGGCGGAGAAACAGGGCAGAGGGAACTCCTCCAAGCTCTAGTAGTGACATCATCACAGGGGTGGAGAAACAGAGCTGTGAGAACGTCTCAAAGCTCTGGTAGTGACATATCTTCAGCCCCTTTTTCATACATGCTTTGCTCGCTACAATTTCTCCTGGCTCTAGTTAGTTCCCCTTTTGGTATATTTCAGACTGTATGGGAGGGATGACAAGACTTTGCATGTAATAATGTATTCCCTGATGTTGATTTTCTGTATGTGTTTGTGTGAATGGAGGCTGCAGTGGAGTCCCCCCTCAGGTGGAGATCTAGAAACACAATGTGAGAGGTGTCAAATTGAACAGTAAATTGGATACTGTTCACACAAGTGTTAAGATATTCGGAGAAAAGGGGTATGGCCGCCACATCACCGGACCATATGAAGATCAGGTCGTCGATGTACCACCTAATATTCTCCACAAATGGGTTGGTGTCGATGAGGAGAAAACTTCTCTCCCACCATGCCATAAAAATATTGTCTATGGAGGGAGAGAACTTGGCCCCCATCGACACCCCCGATGTCTGTATGTTTGTACCGGCTGTACGTCAGTCTTTCAGTACTCTTGCATATTACACAGAGGAAATACTCTCCTCTTTCCATGCATACTACTCTTCCTTCTATAACCTCAACCCAGTCATTTGTCTGACCTGGCTAGCACACCTAGCTCGCTACAACAATACTTTTTCCATACAGCTTTGCCTGTTTTGTCTCATTAGAGGCTCCAGTTACTCAGAGAGCTTGAATCTGTGATTCCTTCTCTTCCAGGAGGTAAGAGGCCAGGTCCTGATGGCTATACTGCTGTTTTATAAAATATTGCAACCAGAACTGTCCCTCGTTATGCTAGACACATTTATTAGTGTTTTGGCCACTCAGAATTCCCCCCCTCCTTTTTGCATGCACACATGCTAGTAATTCCCAAAGAGGGGAAAGACCCCCATTTATGCTCCAGTTAAAGACCGATATCCCTTATCAATGTTGATGCTAAGATATATTCCAAAGTCCTGGCAAATATGGACTTTTGGGAGGCTCGTGACAACACGTTGAAAATGTTCTCGATTATCCACCACGCCCAAAAATGGCGTTTACCCCTTATGTTACTTTCTCTTGATGCCGAGAAGGCCTTTGACCGGGTGGACTGGGGTTTCCTATGGGCTACCCTGAGACAGCTTGGGGAGGGGGCAGACTATGCTTAGTAGAATTCAGGCACTATATCACTCTCCCCAAGCTCAGTTGCGGGTTAATGAAGCATTATCGGAGCTCTTTACTATAAGCAATGGTACCAGACAGGGTTGTCCTTTGCCCTCCTTCTGTATGTGCTCACAATGGAACATCTGCTTGTGGAAATACACCAAAATGAGGCTATGCATGGCTTTCGCCATGTAGGTCTTCATTTCAAATGCTCTGCCTTCACCTATCATCTCCTGGTTTACATCTCCCAGCCACAGCAATCCCTTCCAATGCTTATTTCGATACTCTGAGAGTTCAGTTCTTATTCTAATTACAAAATTAACTTAACTAAGAGCGTAGTGCTAAATGTTTCGTTAGATGACTCTACAGTTCAGACCTTACACTCCTAGTTTACTTTCTCATGGAAACAGCAAGCCTTCAAGTATTTGGGGGTACATATTCCGACATCCTCTCATGACATCTTTAAACTGAACTATGAAACCTTAATCCATTGCATTAAAGGTGATTTCACTAAATGGGATAGACAGATTTGTTTCATGGCTGGGTAGGATCAATATTTTAAAAATGAATGTTCTGTTTTAATTGCTTAATTCACCATATAATAGCAATTCTGGAACATCTATTCAAATGATTCTATCTTATGTCAATCCTTTAGTATTTCTACTAGAAGTTATGAATGAATTGCTATTAGCCTTCAGTAAGAGTACAGAAGGGGGGTAACCAGTTGTGAATGTGTCCCTGTACAGTCTGCAAATGACAGCACTGATTGGATAGAGGGAGTCTGTGCAGGTACACCCCCCCCCCCCCCCTTCCCAATTGGTTACCTCCCCTCTGTACCCTTACGGCAGACTGGTAGAATTCATTCATAACTTCTAGTAGGAATAATAAAGAAATGGCACAACATAGAGCCATAAGAATAGAGGCTCCAGGATTGTTATTACATAGGGAATGCATGAAGCTATTAAAACAGGCATGTCACCATTAGTGAAAGGCCCTCTTTAAAGGGTTTTTCCAAGATATTTTAACAAATGGACACAAAATAAAACAAAAAACATAACACGACTTTTAAATGTCTTATCACTCCAGCACCATTGCCTCTGTCCCCACTGATCCTGCAGCGATGACATCACAACCATTATTCACGTGACCATTGCTAGAAATCACTTTGCTCAGCACTCGTTCTTGCACACATGACTGCTGAGGACAGTGCTTAGCTGTTACGTGAATGATGAATGACAAGTCATCATACCTCCCAACCATCCCAGATCCAGCAGGACAGTCCTGGATTTCAATGGCTGTCCCGCAGTCCTGGAACGGCTGAGGTATGTCCTGGTCTTAGCTGTCCTTGGTTCAATAGAACGCAGAGACAGCTGATTGTAATGGTAAAGCAGGGAGCTGTCCGCTCCCTGCTTCCCCATACATCTCGGCTGCCGCTCCCCCACTTTCCACTAACCTAGTCATCAGGAGGAAGATGTGGAGCTCTGACTATGACTTTCTGTGTTTCAGTGTTCCTCTGTCTGCAGTGGTGTTTAAACTCAATCGCTGAAGGACCTGTGATGATGTCAGTAGGCAAAGTTCAGCAGTGGTTTTGAAGGACCTGCAATGACATGTGATCAGAGCATGAGGAGGAGGAACTTAGCAGTGGAGAGAAATCCTTGGGAAGTACCTGTGATTGATTCAATGTAAGAGGCTGAGATCCTGGGATATGCTGGGAGTTGTAGTTTTCTTATACTCCCTCTCTGCTTTGAGGGAGAAAGTAATGTTATTTTCCTAGCACTGTAGGTTTGAAAGGAGGGGAATGATGTTTAACATTGGACTGTATATTGGAAGGCAGCTGGGGGGAGGTAATTATACTATTTACATGGGACTGTATGTTGAAAGGTGATGGAGAGAGGGAGTGATGTAATTAGCAAGGGGCTGTACATTGGATAAGGCCAGGGGCGGACACAGACCTCAGAGGGCCCCTGTGCAAAGAATGTGACTTGCCCCCCCCCCAAACCACACATACTGATGTACACATATACAATACGTGCATAATCCTGGAAGACCAAGCAGCATATAAGGACCAGGAGCGCAGCGCTGGCCCAGGAAGCAACATTTAATAAGTACAGTAAGAATGAAAAAGGGGGGAAAATGAAAAGGAAAAAAATTAATACAGTGACCCCTTTAAGGCTGCACAGTGCTTTTGGGCAACAATGTGTCGTGCAACCAAGGATCACAGCAGCACAATTCTTCTATGCATTGAGTTAAAATGAATGGGGTTGCATTGTGACCTTGAAGTTTCTTAAAATCACAATCGAAAAGTTGCAGGAAATTAAGCAGGTTGGATTTTTGTGACCGTAAGGTCACGGCCCCATTTACTGTTATTAGTTGTGATGTATCGTAGTGTCGCTTCAATCTTTGGCTGCACAATGTGCCACAAGGTGGCGCCAGCCTAAGGGCCCATTTAGACGGCTGTGCTTTACAGTCTGCAAATTGCGGATCCACAAAATATGGAGACTGGCCGCTTGCGTTCTATGATAGAAACTGCCTATTCTTGTCTGCAATTGCAGATAAAAATAGGACATGTTCTATCGTTTTTGTGGGGCTGCGGACAACACACGATGTGCCGCCCGCATCTTCTGCGTACCTGTTGAAATGAATGGATCTACACCCATTCTGCAAAATTGCGGAACAGATGTGGACTCCTTCATACGGCCATCTGAATGAGCCCTAACACATACTGGACTTTCATACATGCAACCACTCTTTTTCACACATTCTCACACATGCAGGCACTGCCACATACACTGTCACATATACAGGCACACACATACACAATTGTACACATGCAGTCACTGTCACACATGCAGTCACTCACACACTGTCACACATGCAGTCACTGACACACATGCAGTCACTCATACACACTGTCACACATGCAGTCACTGTCACACATGCAGTCACTCATACACTGTGACACATGCAGTCACTGTCACACATGCAGTCACTGTCACACATGCAGTCACTCATACACACTGTCACACATGCAGTCACTGTCACACATGCAGTCACTCACACACTGTGACACATGCAGTCACTCACACATGCAGTCACTCACATACACTGTCACACATGCAGTCACTCACATACACTGTCACACATGCAGTCACTCACACACACTGTCACACATGCAGTCACTCACACACTGTCACACATGCAGTCACTCACATACACTGTCACACATACAGTAACTCACATACACTGTCACACATGCAGTCACTCACACACACTGTCACACATGCAGTCACTCACATACACTGTCACACATGCAGTCACTCACACACACTGTCACACATGCAGTCACTCACACATGCAGTCACTCACATACATTGTCACACATGCAGTCACTCACATACACTGTCACACATGCAGTCACTCACATACACTGTCACACATGCAGTCACACACACTGTCACACATGCAGTCACTCACATACACTGTCACACATGCAGTCACTCACATACACTGTCACACATGCAGTCACTCACACACTGTCACAAATGCAGTCACTCACACACTGTCACACATGCAGTCACTCACATACACTGTCACACATGCAGTCACTCACATACACTGTCACACATGCAGTCACTCACATACACTGTCGCACATGCAGGCACACACATACACTGTCGCACATGCAGTCACTCACATACACTGTCACACATGCAGTCACTCACATACACTGTCACACATGCAGTCACTGTCACACATGCAGTCACTCACATACACTGTCACACATGCAGTCACTCACATACACTGTCACACATGCAGTCACTCACATACACTGTCACACATGCAGGCACTCACATACACTGTCACACATACAGTCACTCACATACACTGTCACACATGCAGTCACTCACACACTGTCACACATGCAGTCACTCACATACACTGTCACACATGCAGTCACTCACATACACTGTCGCACATGCAGGCACACACATACACTGTCGCACATGCAGTCACTCACATACACTGTCACACATGCAGTCACTCACATACACTGTCACACATGCAGTCACTGTCACACATGCAGTCACTCACATACACTGTCACACATGCAGTCACTCACATACACTGTCACACATGCAGTCACTCACATACACTGTCACACATGCAGGCACTCACATACACTGTCACACATACAGTCACTCACATACACTGTCACACATGCAGTCACTCACATACACTGTCACACATGCAGTCACTGTCACACATGCAGTCACTCACATACACTGTCACACATGCAGTCACTCACATACACTGTCACACATGCAGTCACTCACACACACTGTCACACATGCAGTCACTCACATACACTGTCACACATGCAGTCACTCACATACACTGTCACACATGCAGTCACTCACACACTGTCACAAATGCAGTCACTCACACACTGTCACACATGCAGTCACTCACATACACTGTCACACATGCAGTCACTCACACACTGTCACACATGCAGTCACTCACATACACTGTCGCACATGCAGTCACTCACATACACTGTCGCACATGCAGTCACTCACATACACTGTCACACATGCAGTCACTCACATACACTGTCACACATGCAGTCACTCACATACACTGTCACACATGCAGGCACACACATACACTGTCGCACATGCAGTCACTCACATACACTGTCACACATGCAGTCACTCACATACACTGTCACACATGCAGTCACTCACATACACTGTCACACATGCAGTCACTGTCACACATGCAGTCACTCACATACACTGTCACACATGCAGTCACTCACACACTGTCACACATGCAGTCACTCACATACACTGTCACACATGCAGTCACTGTCACACATGCAGTCACTCACATACACTGTCACACATGCAGTCACTCACATACACTGTCACACATGCAGTCACTCACATACACTGTCGCACATGCAGGCACTCACATACACTGTCACACATGCAGTCACTCACATACACTGTCACACATGCAGTCACTCACATACACTGTCACACATGCAGGCACTCACATACACTGTCACACATACAGTCACTCACATACACTGTCACACATGCAGGCACTCACATACACTGTTCTGGTGTCTTCAGTCAGGCCCCTCCCCCTCTCAGTAGCAGGCCCCTCCCCCTTCTTGTAGCAGGGCTCCGTCTCCACACAGCAGCAGTGGGTCCTTCCTTCCTCACTGATTAGCAGTGCTGGCCCATTGGAGGAGAGGCTGTCAGCACTTCTGAGTGACAGTTTTTAGACCAATCAGCTCTCCATCTCCTGGTCAGTAAGGTTGGGTCCACAAGGTCCTATTTTTGAGAAAATCGCGGCAAAATGCAAAAATTTTTTTGCCGTGATTTTGTAAAAATCAGACCCTGTGGACACAGCCTTACTGACCAGGAGTGCTGATTACACTAAAACCGTCAGCCCTCCTATGAATCAGGTGGTATGTCCGCCCCTGGATGAGGCTGTAGATAGAGAGTGATGTTATTGACATGGGACTGTGTATTGGAGATGGCTGGGGGTGAACATCATTTATGCTGGAGGGCACTATGGAGGGCATTATAAGTATTGTAGGAGTTGGGATAATCCAATGAAATTTATCCAGATGCAAAATATCATTGAAAAATGGCTATAAAGAAAGGAAAGTGTGGCCGTTTTTAACAGTTTTTTTTTGTTTTTTTTACATTTGTCTGCATGTTGCCTTATATGGGACTGTATGCTGAAGGCAGGTGGGGGAAAGGATGGCATTATTTACATGGGACTGTAAGTTGGAGGTGGCTGAAGGGAGAGGAGAGATGTTATTTACATAAGATTATATGTTGGAGGGAGCTGAAGGGAGGCAAGTGATTTTTTTTTTACTCACTCTGAAGGGGGCACATCTGGGTATAACTAGTGTGAAGAGGCATATGTGGGTAAACTATTGTGAAGGGGTATATCTCGACATAACAAGTGTGAAGTGGCACATCTGGGCATAGCTAGTGTGAAGGTGCACATTTGGCCATAACTAGTATGAAGGGGCACATCTGAGTATTACTTGTGTGAAGGGGCACATCTGGGCATAACTACTGTGAATGGGACACATCTGGGCATAACTTGTGAAGAGAAACATCTGGGCATAACTAGTGTGAAGGGGCACACCTGGGCATAACTACTGTGAAGGAGGCACATCTAGGCATAACTAGTGTGAAGAGGCACATCTGGGAATAACTAGTGTGAAGAGGCACATCTGGGCATAACTAGTGTGAAGGGGGCTCATGTGGGCATAACTTGTGAAGGGGTACATCTGGACATAAATATTGTGAAGGGGCACATCTGGGCACAACTACTGTGAATGGGGCACATCTGGGCATTACTACTGTGAATGGGAACATCTGGGCATAACTAGTGTGAAAGGGCACAGCTGGGCATAACTACTGTGAAGGGGGCACATCTGGGCATAACTAGTAAGAAGGGACACATCTGGGCATAACTAGTAGGAAGGGACACATCTGGGCATAACTAGTAGGAAGGGACACATCTAAGCATAACTACTGTGAATGGCGTATGTGGGCACAACTACTGTGAAGGGGGCACAATGTGGGCATAAATATTGTGTGGTGGCATAAAGGTGAAATAATTACTATGTGGGGGCATTAAGGGGACTGGGTATGATTGGGTGCGCAGTTACAGGCTT
The DNA here is from genome assembly GCF_014858855.1 of Bufo gargarizans. Classification (NCBI taxonomy): domain Eukaryota; kingdom Metazoa; phylum Chordata; class Amphibia; order Anura; family Bufonidae; genus Bufo; species Bufo gargarizans. Next base: position 94,939,368 of record NC_058085.1, read on the forward strand.
AGCTTATTATGAAAGCATTTGCCTTGGTGCACTATTGGGGGTTATGCGTGATGTTTTACTACTTTTGCACAATAAAAGCACATGTCATGGAATAAAGGATAGGATAGAGATAGAGTGCAAAATGTGAACTTTATTGATGTTTGAATGTGGTGCAAGTATTTGGTTTGACTTATTTTACATTGTGATCCAGGCACCGGTTGACATCTGGGGTCCGGCATCAACAAACAGCCTAATTAGGCAAAGTGGTGATTAAGTGGGCAAGCGCTCGTCTTTTCACTCCTCTTCTGGAAAAAAGACTCCACGTATGTGATAGAGAGAAGAATGCTCTGCAATTGATGGATGAGAGGGGATAGCATGCACAGAAGTCCATGTTACCCTTTCCCTTGGGGTCATGTACAGTAGTTATACAGGGAGAAGATCTATAGCTTTTTCTTCTCTCTGAAGCAAGTCAGCACATCCCTCACTAGGCTCAGAAACTGTGCCAGAGCCATCACTTGTGAGTACCAGCTGTATTATATGGCTGGCCCTCTGCTTTCACTGCCTGGATCAGAGATAAATCTAAGCCTGGCAGTTGAAACCGTCAGATGCCATGGTCAATAAACATTGTGGCGTCTGACTGCTTAGACAAAAGAAGGGGGGTACCCCTGTACTACCCTGTTCGTTCAGTTTTTAGAAATGAACAGGGAAAAGCACTTTTAGAAAGCATTCATAATTTATGAAAATTTTTCTATAGCTGCCTCAAAACTTTTGCACATCACTGTACAGCCAGGTCCATAAATATTGGGACATCAACACAATTCTAACATCTTTGGCTCTATACACCACTACAATGGATTTGAAATGAAACAAACAAGATGTGCTTTAACTGCAGACTGTCAGCTTTCATTTGAGGGTATTTACCTCCAAATCGGGTGAACGGTATAGAAACTTGTTCCTACTTGTTCTTGGGGCATTTTCCCTTCAGTTTTGTCTTCAGCAAGTGAAATGCATGCTCAATCGGATTCAGGTCAGGTGATTGACTTGGCCATTGCATAACATTCCACTTCTTTCCCTTAAAAAACTCTTTGGTTGCTTTTGCAATATGCTTTGGGTCATTGTCCATCTGCACTGTGAAGCGCCATCCAATGAGTTCTGAAGCATTTGGCTGAATATGAGCAGATAATATTGCCCGAAACACATCAGAATTCCTCCTGCTGCTTTTGTCAGCAGTCACATCATCAATAAATACAAGAGAACCAGTTCACTACCACCACCATGCTTCACTGATGACATGACACTACCACCACCGTGCTTCACTGATGAGGTGGTATTCTTAGGATCATGAGCAGTTCCTTTCCTTTTCCATACTCTTCTCTTCCCATCACTCTGGTACAAGTTGATCTTGGTCTCATCTGTCCATAGGATGTTGTTCCAGAACTGTGAAGGCTTTTTTAGATGTCGTTTGGCAAACTCTATTCTGGCCTTCCTGTTTTTGAGGCTCACCAATGGTTTACATCTTGTGGTAAACCCTCTGTATTCACTCTGGTGAAGTCTTCTCTTGATTGTTGACTTTGACACACATGTACCTACCTCCTGGAGAGTGTTCTTGACCTGGACAACTGTTGTGAAGGGTGTTTTCTTCACCAGGGAAAGAATTCTTCGGTCATCCACCACAGTTGTTTTCCGTGGTCTTCCAGTCTTTTGGTGTTGCTGAGCTCACCGGTGCGTTCCTTCTTTTTAAGAATGTTCCAAACAGTTTTTTTGGCCACGGCTAATGTTTTTGCTATCTCTCTGGTGGGTTTGTTTTGTTTTTTCAGCCTAATGATGGCTTGCTTCACTGATAGTAATAGCTCTTTGGATCTCATCTTGAGAGTTGACAGCAACAGATTCCGAATGCAAATAGCACACTTGAAATGAACCCTGGACCTTTTATCTGCTCATTGTAATTGGGATAATGAGGGAATAACGCACCCGGAACAGCTGAGAAGTCAATTGTCCCATTACTTTTGGTCCCTTAACAAGTGGGAGGCACATATGCAAACTGTTGTAATTCCTACACCGTTCACCTGATTTGGAGGTAAATACCCTCAAATTAAAGCTGCCAGTCTGCAGTTAAAGTACATCTTGTTCGTTTCATTTCAAATCCATTGTGGTGGTGTATAGAGCCAAAAATGTTACAATTGTGTCGATGTCCCAATATTTATGGGTCTGACTGTATATAACAATAGAAAGCTGAACATAGTTGGTATTGCCACAACTGTAAAACGAGCCTTCACACAGATTTGTTGGCAGAAGAATTAAAGAGTTTTCTGTGTCCAAATGTGGCGACACAAAGCAAATTTTTTATTTTTTTAGAAGGTAGTAAAACAAATTTGGTATCTCCATAATTGCACTGACTTGCAGAATAAATCTAACATGTCATTTTTACCAAACAGTGAACATTATACAAGCAAAACCGTAAAAACAATGGCGGAATTGCTGTGTGCCATGTCGCGCGGGGACACGTCACCTCCAAGGCCAGTCAGTACACCTCACCCCATTCGTGAAGATGTTTATTGACGTGGACCGGAAGTCCAATGCAGACAACCCGGGATCCAGGTGGCCAAAACCAAGCGGCGTGAAGCAAGTAAAGATGTTTTTCTTCACAAGGCCCGCTGGCTAGGGGTGGAATTAAAAAAAATTCTGGACAATACCTTTTAAAGGGAGTCTGTCACCAACTAGACAGTTTTCAATCATATAGCTCTAAGGGACACTAATACGTGACCCTCATGTTACATTTGTTTTATTTGTGAGTTATTAACGGATACAAGCGTTTGCATTATAGGTGCGGATCCGTCTGTGCAGATACAAGATGGATCCGCATAAAACGCGAATGTGAAATTAGCCTAAAATACAGCATTGCTAAAAAGGAACTTCTCCACTTTTCAAGTCACAGCCTCTAGAACGGCGTCTCTAGAAAGCCTTCCTTCTGTATTTAACATCAATTGGCTCTGCTCTTCTCCAAAGCATCTAGTTTTTAATGCACTTTGAGGAACGTACAAATCAGTTTCCAAATACTTTGGTAACTTCACCATCTCAATAGCTCTGCTTCAAACAAGAGAGATTGTTGTTCCAGCATCTGGTAATAAATTACTTTGGAATGGCATACTCTTCAATTTCAAGCGGAGAGAAGCAACTTTAATAAAATGTACTCCAGTAATACACAGAGAGTTGTTTCCACAGAATCAACTCTAGTTCTTTGGTTCTCGGCGGAGCAGAGTGAAATATAACATGCAGCCTTGAGCAATGGAACGGGGAAAACAGGCAGTTTTATGATAAATGGCCTTGGAAAGTGAAATTACAACTTCAGCAAATGAACAATATGTAGAAATGATTCTGTGTTTTCATTTTTTTCCTTCTTTCTTCTGGAAATGCTGCTGAAATGAGATGACAATGTCACGTTGGCTCTAATTGTAATGCAAGGTAACAGTGCCATCAAGTGATGACTGGGAGAAAACAAGAACGAGGTTCAAGCTCTGGTAAATTGCTTTTAGTCCAAATGCATGTCATATAAGACTGATGGCTTATTCATTTTCATGCAGTGGGAGCACAAGACCAATCACCAATGTGTCAACATAATTATGAAGGAACATTTCACAGAAGTAATGTATAAGAATGCATAACAGTTAGTTACCAGATCCTACAAATTTCACAAGTGCATATTAGACGTTAGTTGGTGTTTTTTTCTAAACACCTATAATTCCCCATTCCATCATAAATATGCACACTCGGCTTGGGGGAAGGGAGGGGGATAAGCTATTGCCAGACAGCTCTGGAAAGAGCTTATCTCCCTTAAAGGGAGTCTGTCACCTCCATATGGCCATATACAGTGCTTACATTGCCCTATAGCACACCTATACATGAATGTAATGGTACCTATGTCTTTGTCTTTTTACTTGCAGAAGCTGGAAAAACGAACTTTGATTGATATGCAAGTGCCCAGGGGCGGCGTTCACAGTGTTGGTGCCCAGGTTGCCCTGCCTTTTTTCATTGTTCCGCCGCCCCAGCCTCTGCATATTCCTGCCCTCCTATTCGCTTGCGTCATCCTAAGGTCCGGCCGAGATCCCGCTACTGTGCCTTGCCGGGTCGGAGCATGCGCACTGCGATGCCCATTCTGGGCATTGCATCGCTTTAACTACTGCACATGCTCTGGCGAACGGCGTAAAACCAGCAGCAATGTAGCATTTGCCGGCGCATGCGCAATAGTTAAAGCGATGTAATGCCCACAATGGGCATCGCAGTGCGCATGCTTGGCCGGACTTTAGGATGACGCAAGGGAATAGGAGGGCGGGCATATGCAGATGCTGGGGGCGGAGGAACTATGAAAAAATGCAGGGCAGCCTGGGCACCAACACAGTGAATGCCGCCCCTGGGCACTTGCAAGTGCTCATTTGCATATCAATCAAAGTTCATTTTTCTAGCTTCTGCAAGTGTAAAGACAAAGACAAAGGTACCATAACATTCATGTATAGGTGTGCTAAAGGTCAATATAAGCACTGTATATGGTCGTATGGAGATGACAGACTCCCTTCAAAGTCCACATGGGAGGGATATGCTGCAGATTTACATGCAGTATTTGCATCTGCAATCATTGGGGGGGGGGGAATGTAGTGTAAATTGACATGTGGTGCAGATGTGTAATGTGATGCAACAGCAAAAACTGCACTTAATCTGCAGAGGAAATTCCACCGGCCCATGTGGTCACACCCTTAAGGACAAAAGAGTCATGTGTTGAAATTCAGCATGCCCAGGGGTGGGATTCAAATTTTTAACAACAGGTTCCCTACTCAACGGCGGACACCCAGCGTCACGACATGTTTACATATACATACGATATATATATACAACACACTGTCACGGATGGTGTTGCAGAAAACTAGAAGACACAAATAAAGATCCGACTGACTTGATCCCAAACTAAGGAACATAAGGGTGAGCCCTATAAAATCCCTAGAGCTCTCCCTGACTGCTCAGCCCATGCAAAGATCTTTATGATAGATAATTGCATGCCCTCGTACCTAGACTGTGTGACACCTGAAAACCCTATAATAGTGAGGGGACACGACCACCGGATCCCTACACTTAATACGGAGGGAGTCAGGGTCACCTAGGATCAAGCCAACAGGAAAACACAAATAAAGGAACAGACTTATATGAGGAACCAGCAGTTGCAGCATCTAGTAGTGAGCACAATCCAGGAAGTTGTATAAACTGCAAAGTGATGCAGTATGGGAGGGGATATAAAGGGATGCAATCAGTGCAACTAGATGACAGCTAAGAGAGGGAAACGAGATGACAAAACTAAACCAAAACAAAAGAACCTCAAGCAAGAGGTACTGAAGAACGTCTGTCAGAGCTTCTCAGAGATCTGGCGGTTACACACACATACACATAAATACACCATATATACACTACACATATATACCATCCAACTTTTAAACGCTCCAGGACTGCATAACGCACGGATGCGTCCTGGAGGCGGTCGATTCATTCCTCCTGGATGCATCCGTGCGTCATCTCGCGAGAGGCGAGATTTCCTGTGAACGCGCGCACACAGGCGCGCGCGTTCACAGGATCGGCCGGTAAGAGACTGGATCTACATCCTGCCAGCGGCGATCGTTCGCTGGCAGGCTGTAGATTCGATTTTTTTAACCCCTAACAGGTATATTAGATGCTGTTTTGATAACAGCATCTAATATACCTGCTACCTGGTCCTCTAGTGGTCCCTTTTGCTTGGATTGACCACCAGAGGACACAGGTAGCTCTGTAAAGTAGCACCAACCACCACTACACTACACTACACCCCCCTGTCACTTATTAACCCCTTATGAACCCCTGATCACCCCATATAGACCCCCTGATCACCCCCCTGTCATCGATCACCCCCTGTCATTGCTCACCCTCCTGTAAGGCTCCATTCAGATGTCCGTATGTGTTTTACGGATCCATGCATCCATGGATCGGATTTTATACAAAGTTGGCATTTGACCAAGATATTTATCTCACCCAGCATGGGTATATGTAAAATGACACCCCAAAACACATTCCTCAACTTCTCCTGAGTACGGCGATACCACATGTGTGACACTTTTTTGCAGCCTAGGTGTGCAAAGGGGCCCACATTCCAAAGAGCACCTTTTGTATTTCACCGGACATTTTTTACAGATTTTGATTTTAAACTACTTCGCACACATTTGGGCCCCTAAAATGCCAGGGCAGTATAACTACCCCACAAGTGACCCCATTTTGGAAAGAAGACACCCTTCATTTCATGATGGGCATAGTGAGTTCATGGAAGTTTTTATTTTTTGTCCCAAGTTAGTGGAATACGAGACTTTGTAAGGAAAAGAAAAAAAAAATCATCATTTTTCGCTAACTTGTGACAAAAAATAAAAAGTTCTATGAACTCACTATGCCCATCAGCGAATACCTTAGGGTGTTTACTTTCCGAAATGGGGTTATTTGTAGGGTTTTTCTACTGTCTGGGCATTGTAGAACCTCAGGAAACATGACAGGTGCTCAGAAAGTCAGAGCTGCTTCAAAAAGCAGAAATTCACATTTTTGTACCATAGTTTGTAAATGCTATAACTTTTGCCCAAACATTTTTTTTTTTTATCAAAGACATGTAGAACAATAAATTTAGCGAAAAATTTATATATGGATGTCGTTTTTTTAAAAAAAAATTACAACTGAAAGTGAAAAATGTCATTTTTTTTTCAATTTTTTTTTTAAATTTCGATTAAAATTCGAAAAAAGTAAAAATGTCAGCAGCAATGAAATACCACCAAATGAAAGCTCAATTAGTGAGAAGAAAAGGAGGTAAAATTCATTTGGGTGGTAAGTTGCATGACCGAGCAATAAACGGTAAAAGTAGTGTAGTGCAGAAGTGTGAAAAGTGGTCTGGTCATTAAAGGTGTCATTAAGTGGTTAAAGAGCCTAAGGATCTAAACTATGGAATGGAAGCGCTCATCTCAAGCTGCCACTGTAATTTTATCAACCGTATCTGGAGAACCTGAGGGAACTTGCTGAATCCCATGCCCGAGCATGTGTGATCTTTCTTTGCCCCAATGTTGCCAGGAGAGTTGGCACATCCCTATATAGATGAGAGAGCCATTTTCGCCAAATTTGATGGGTTCAACCAGTTTTATTGAACCCTAGGGTGTAGGTCTAGGGTTTAATAGGGTGTAATAGGTGTAGGTTCCAGTACAGGGTGCATCCACCATCAGGGTGCTTCCCTGTATTTAGGGGTACTCAGGGTCACATTAGGGTAAGATTCCCCCTGATCACCTTTACCACCTCTGCTCTATAGGGGTGTGCCAGGAGAGTTGGCACATCCCTATATAGATGAGATAGCCATTTTCGCCAAATTTGATGGGTTCAACCAGTTTTATTGAACCCTAGGGTGTAGGTCTAGGGTCTAGGGTTGCCAGGAGAGTTGGCACATCCCTATATAGATGAGATAGCCATTTTCGCCAAATTTGATGGGTTCAACCAGTTTTATTGAACCCTAGGGTGTAGGTCTAGGGTTTAATAGGGTGTAATAGGTGTAGGTTCCAGTACAGGGTGCATCCACCATCAGGGTGCTTCCCTGTATTTAGGGGTACTCAGGGTCACATTAGGGTAAGATTCCCCCTGATCACCTTTACCACCTCTGCTACGTCTGGCCTGTATTTGTCCATTTTGTGTTATTATATTATTTGTCATATGAATAGGGTCAGTTTATACTTTCCATATTTATGCATATTTTATTAAAAGAGTATATTAAAGGTTACGTTTTAGAGTTTCATGCTTCTTATGTCAATAATTTTTTTCTGCTTAGCATGATTCTGGTCATCTGAAATAATTTGATTTAGTTTTTGGTCAACCTGATTTACCCTTATGTACTGTATATGCACACGGTTACAGTATATACAATGTAAATTGAGGTTCCAGGTTTTAGACTTTTGGAGGTCATAATGTTCTTGTTAATGAGGTTGATGTGGTCAGACCTCTGGGCAGGAGTTTGGACCCACAGTGTTGCTGGAGGCTAAGAGATTTTGAGATTTTTCTGCATAGTAGGCTAGGAGAGGAGGTAAGTGTGCAGCAAACTGCAGGGGAGAGAGCTTAAGAGTGGTTGTAGCAATAAAGGGGTTAGTCCTTACGGACGCAATCCTTTTGCTATGTTGCTCCCCTGGGGCCATGCAGTGATACACCTTTCTTTGCTTCATAGTACTCTCTGGCTTTGGAAATCCTCCTGCCTGGTTTGGTTCAGTGTGCCCTTGGTGGTGTTAGGTTTTGACATGCAAGGCAGGTTTCCCTGAAGTGTGAGGCCACGATGAGGCCACGTTTAGTGCAATGTACTTTACTAAGGTAGTTCAACATATGGTTCGCACAGACACTGTGCCCATAAAATTAAAGCTTTACAGTTATTATATGTAGTTTCCCATTGTATATGAAATAAAGTGGGCACAGTATAGGTTCCCTTTAAGTGTAACGGTAAGTTGGCCCTGCCTACTTGCCTCACGAGTCCTGATGACAGGGGACAACTGGACGACAGTCTCTTACTTAGGATATGTGCAGGGAAGACAGACAAGACAAAATACGGAACGTGAACGGACCGGGTCAGAACCAAGAGAACTATGCAGTACAAAGGGTTAAGCAAAGAATGGTCAGGAGAAGCCGGGGTCAAATACCAGGAGATTAGAGAAGTACCAGAGACGTCCACAAAGAGTAGTCAGGTGGGAGCCGAGGTCACAATACCAGGAGGGATGCGCAGTACAGGAGGAGCAGGCAAAGGATCGTCAGGGAACAGGATCAGGTGAATATTCAGTAGTCCAACAAATAGCTAGGAACCTAGAATTAACAGGCAACCTGTGGCCAGCAGCCTGCCTGTATTTATAGTGGAGTATGAGGGTCATGTGACGTGGCCAGCGTCACATGACCGACAGACAAGTCGAGCACCGAGTGATCAGCTCGGCGCTCAAGGCAGACCTAGGAGCAGGGAGCCTCCCAGCTAGAAAAGCCACCCTGGGAACAAGGCCAAACACAGATCCTCGCTCCAGAAGCTAAGCAGCAGGTCTGCGGCTGCTGGGAGACCGAGTGCGGCTTTGGCGCCCCGTGACATTAAGTCTTTTTTTTTACATACTGCAGGTTCCTCCCAAATTGACCAAGGGCTAAAACTTGTCTCTCTCCAACTCTCACTATATGGTAGCTCTGCAGTATACCTAGTGGAATACTCTTAAGTGGAGTCTCTAAAACAGAGGACCCTCCTGTCCTTTTAATATGATACGGAACCTAAAGCATATTAATCCCACCAATATGCAGAGAAGTCTGTAGACACAATATAGATGCATTACTTTTGAGAAATGCTTTGAACTTCCTCTTATGGGGCCGCTATACACTCTTCTGAATATAGTAGCTGTTTCTCTTAAGCTCTAGCACATCTGCTATTACTTTGCTACTAGTAATCTACAGGGTAAGAGATTTACCTGTTAAGCTCTGTTTTTTGCTGCACACACAATCACAGCTTCCATACACAGTGCGGTGACGTCACATGCCGAAGTTCCCGGACTTCAACTGGGGTTCCCTCGTGTGAGTGAATTAGCTACCGGCCGGAGCGCCACCCACACTTGAGGTTGAGCCTGAATCTACCCGGATCTAACAACAGGAAGAACATCTCTGCATAGATCGCTATCTGAAGCAGAAGTAATCACTTGTAATCTTATCCATAGATCGCTACTTGATGCAGGTAACCACTTGTAGCCTTATTCATGACAACGCTTCCTTGATACATAGATTGTCATTTGAAGCAGGTTATCACTTGTAACCACATTTACAGTGACGCTTCTCTGACATATAAATCAATCACCTCCAACCCATATAGGCATCCAGATCTGCGCAGGTCCCTACTCTGATTTCTTATCCTGAAATCAGACCTTGATGACATTATAAACTTAACCGTCACAGCAGCAGACTGTGGCAGGGACCCTGCTGCGATCATCCGACGGATACCGAGTCCTGAGAGTGTTTGGGAGCGCGGGTGGGCTATTATATATATATATATTCTAGATACAGCTCACACTAGACTCAACTACTTTGTTCTATAGAGAAAAAGGTGGTACCAGCTTATTCTAGCAACAGTAGCTGGAAACTCCCGCTCTCTCCATATAAAAGCTTTGTGACATAGAGTGTACAAAATACTGTGACATGGGCACTGCAAGTGACACTAGCCATAAATGTGCACCATCTCAGGGCCCAGATAGGGAAAAGATGCAGCTGAGCTTGGCGGAGGAGTTGATGCCACAGCTGAGAGAGAATTAGAAGCCACATAGCCCGTGCATCCTGATAACAGCCAAGGCCTGTAAATTAATTACAGTATAATAATAGGAGAGAAAGCCAAGGTGATAATTGCAGATATAACCAAGTCCATTGCTGCTACTCTGAGAAGAAAGAGTGCCAATCCCAAGGGAAGGGCTTGCAATGCAAGTCAGAGGAAGAGTAAGTTGTCTCTTAAACACACTGTCTATTTAGCTTGTTTTCTCTAAGACTGCGCCATGAATAAGAGGAGCCATATGCTTGTTGCCTCTTGTAAGACTGTAACCACTAAGTTTGTTGCCTGTCACAAGACTGTAGTAACCATTATGCTTGTTGCCTCATGTGAGATCAATAAACCGCCTTAAAGGGAACCTGTCATGCTGAATATGGTGTCTGAACTGAAGGCAGAATATTATAGAGAGGGAGGAGATGAATAGATTGATATAGTTTTGTAGGAAAAGATTCAGTTTAATTTGTAATGTATTTATTTAAAACAGGGGTGCACAACGTTTTCTGAGTGGAGGCCATATTGTCGGACTGAACCAACATCAAGGGCTGAAAATAAAATTTAAAAGGGTATTAACAACCGAAATACTGTATGTATGGCATATTGAAAATACGGCATATACCATTAATGTCTAGTTACACTTCTAGTACTCCAATCTAATAGGAGAATACATGAAAAATACATTTGAGAAGCCACAAGACATAAACATACATGTCTGTTACAACATGGTTGGGGTCCACACAGAATAGTATCAAGGGCTGCATGTGGCCCGCGGGCTGCATGTTGTGCACATCTGATTTAAAAGGATTTTCCAAGATTTTTTTGTTTTGCAGTAGAACCACAGCCATCTAGCAGCTTTCTCTAGGCCAGTGACGACATGTTCAGCCCCATTGAATTTAATTTAATGCAATACCAAGCACGGCCGCTATACAATATACGGTGCTGTGCTTGCCATGCTGAGAGAAGGCTGCAGCGCTACTGTGATCGCCACTGCCTTCTCACAGCTAATCGTAGTGCTCCCAGGTGTCAGACCCCCAAGATCAGATGCTGATGACCTATCTGGAGGATGAAAAAAATCCTGGAAAATCCCTTTAAATCTCTGCTTGACCTCGTAAATCCATGTTTAAAATTTTTACTTATTATTAACCAGTTCAAATCAGTGCATTTAACTCCCATCCTGATCAGGCGCATTTTCAGTTTTTTCAGTCCATGCATCTGTGAAAGTCATAACTTTTTTCCATTGTTATGTAAATCATTTTTGGTGATAGATGAGGTTTAATTTTTATGGTATTTCTGTTTTAGCTTTCTTTTTATTTAAAAATGTTTTCTTATGAAGGAAAATATTTTAAAAAAAGGGAAAAAATAACATGCAATAAAAATATTTATTTATGTCCCATTTCCATAATGGTTGTTTGGATATATGGGATATATAGGTTATAGTTGCTGGGGGTGGGGCTAGAAGCTGTGCTGCAGAATATGGTGATTTTTTTAAATTAGTTTTTGTTATTTTTTTATTTTGTCAATTTATAATTTTTATTTAAAAAAAATTTAAGATATTTTGTGCTCTCCATAAGGTCATACAAGACCTTTGGGGGACATTTAACTTTATATATTTTTTTATTGCTGATTTCTCCTGTACCTGGGGCTCACATATTAGCCATAGTTACAGGGGGAATACAGCCCCCAAAGAGGTTGTACTCAGATGTACAACTTCTCTGCAAAGCTAATCTGGGTCTGCTAAGACCCAGCAGCTCACACAGACTCCTGGCCCCTGACGATTTCAGGAGCCCTGGGACCAGAGTAGGGCACAGCTTTGCCAATTCTTGACCTCTATGCACAGTGCTCATTGAAAGCTGTGTATACAATGATGGGAAAGGCAATAGTGGGCTCCCCACTCCCACAGATGTTGCACAGATGTGCAGAGATGAAAGATGGGAACAGGTTAAGGACAGCAGCTGTGTATAGAGACTTAGGGTCCATTCACACATCTGTGTGTGTTTTGTGGATCCGCAAAACACGGACACCGGCAATGTGCGTTCTGCATTTTGCGGACCACACATCGCCGGCACTAATAGAATATGCCTATTCTTGTCCGCAATTGCAGACAAGAATAGGACATGTTCTATTTTTTTCGGGAATGGAAATGCGGACCCGGAAGTGCGGGTCCGCATTTCCGGATCGGGGCCGCACAATAAAAATGAATGGGTCCACAATTCCGTTCCGCAAAATGCGGAGCGGAATTGCAGATGTGTGAATGGAGTCTTAGTGCAATTATCCATAGGAAAATAATATGCAAAGAAGTATTTTGCAGGGAAAAAGAACCACCTCATTAGAAGTTGATCCCTATAAATCAGTCTAAAAACATAACCAAATACGGTGCCATAATGAGAGGCTCCGCGCAGGAGGCGGCTGATGGTAGAGTACAGAACTGAAAAAAACAGCAAACACAAAAAAATATATCCTTAGGAGAACATAGCTTTGGGGTTATTGTAGATAAGCATAGCTAGACATAAGTCGGGCAGTGTAACCATAGAACATCCCCAGTATCCAGGGGCTTAACTACCATAGCTGCAGACCATGCGACTGATATGGGGCCCAGGGCAAGAGGGAGCCCAGTTGAGATTACCCCCTCTTCTACTGATGGTGAAAACTGAGTCAGGACTTGGTCAGGCCCAAAGGTCATTGAAAGGGGTTTAGGCGGAAACCCTTCTGTTCTTTGTAGGGGGGGGGGGGGGGGGCTGGTTTGATCCTTGCTATGGGGCCCTTACTTCTCTATTTACGCCACTGCCAGTATCTATAGGCAATGCAAGTAATAGCTCCGAGCCTTCCCTCCAATCTTATAATGTCAGATATGGTAACCTGTGCAATGAGTGGGAGGAGGACTGCCAGGGCTGCCATAACTTTAAATACAAGTCAACCATGTCCCCTATAGTAGTTGCAATTTTTTCATTCATAGCGATTCTATCCATCTGATGCATGACCTCAGAAAGGTTGAGGGTGTTAGTTTGACATTTGGCCACGATATGTATGCGAGCCGCAAGTAGAAAGAATTGAGCTAATTTAAATGGTGCGTATTTTAGGCTAATAGGTTTATCCCCTGGGAGACATACAGATGGGTTTTTGTAAAAAGTGGTGCCCAGAACATTTAATATAATTGAGCAGACACTCGACCAGAAAGAACTTAATACAGGGCATGCCCACCAGATATGATACATCAATCCAATGGATTTACAGCCTCGGAAGCAGAAGGGTGCAACCGATGGATAGATACGGTGCAATATTTTAGGCACCAAATAAGACTTATGAAGAACCTTAAGGGAAATCTCAACTAGGGACACCTGCCAGCTGCTCTTGGTAATAGTTTCACAACATGCATGCCACCTAGATAAGGGCATTGAGCAGTGGGTGTCCTCCTCCCACTTTGACATAAAAGGCAACTTGTTGTCATTAGAAGGGATGTTTAACCATGAATAGAGGCAGGAGACCAGTCCCACCCTCTTGAAAGAATATAAGAGGAAACGTTCAAAAGGAGTATATGCAATGGACGAGGAGGTCCCCATGATGGACTGCCAAAAGGACAATGCTTGGACCAGTCTATAATCCTCAGATGTGGGGATAGAGTGTTTAGATGAGCTACTGAGGGTAATTTTCCAGCAATGAGGAAGTTATGCAGACGTGTCAGATGATTGGCAGACCACCAGGAGAAAGCCCCCAGCTCCTCCCCTGGTGGGAAAACCAGGTTGGCCAATAGTGGGGTGAGGGGAGCAGGTCTTGACTGGAGACCAGCCTTAAAGAGTACAGACCTCCATAGTTGTAGGCAGGGCTGTCATCTGAAATTTGGGGGCCCCTTACACAGCTCAAGGCCTGCCCCCCCTCCTTGGCCGCCTCCTACTCCGCCCCTTTAGAATCCATCCTGTCTCCGCCTCCCAGCCCCCCCCCCCCCACCACCCCCAAGGACCAACCCCAGTTTGCACTCCAGTCTGTGGACTCTGGTCTTTGGTCTCGCCTCGTTCTGGTTCCTCCTAGTCCTGGCTAAGGCTTTCACTTCCCGCCGCGCCTGCAAACCAGAAGTGACTGGCAGGTGGCGGCGCGCGAACAGGACTGGTGCAAGGATTTTTGCCACCCTAGGCGAAAACTAATTTTGCGGCCCCCCTTGACTCAGCCCATTAACCACCCCCCTTGACCTGCCCCTTTTTTGTCGGCCACCTATTTAATGATTGTTGCATGCAACATTTTACTTGATCAGCCAATTTTAGATATTCTAGATATTCTTGGTGGTCATCTGTGCCATTTTGGCCTCAAAACATTACATCACCCTAGGGGTGGGCGATATGGCCTAAAATCTATATTGCGATATAATTTTAAGCATGTGCGATATGCAATATATATTGCGATATATTGTTTTCTATATTGGGGGGGTGTTTAAACTTTTTGTTTTTAACTTTTTATTTAATGACTATTAGCCTCCTTAAGGGCTACAACCCTTGTCATATTTACCCTAATAGAGCTCTATTAGGGTGAATAGGACTTTACACTCTCCCTGCTGCCCTGTGCTTTGTGCACACAACAGCAGGGAGCTGACCATGACGCCAGCCTCTCATGTGCCCCCCAGTCTCTCATGTGCCCCCCCAGCCTCTAATCTGCCCCCCAGCCTCTGATCTGCCCCCCCAGCCTCTGATCTGTCCCCCCAGCCTCTGATCTGCTCCCCTAGCCTCTGATCCGCCCCCAGCCTCTGATCTGCCCCCCCAGCCTCTGATCTGCCCCCCAGCCTCTGATCTGCCCCCCCAGCCTCTGATATGCCCCCCCCCAGCCTCTGATATGCCCCCCCCAGCCTCAATGGGCGTCTCCTTCTCCCTGGCTGTGCCGCGATCCAATCACAGCAGACAGCGTCACAGCCAGGGAGAAAAAAAAACTCACCTTCTCCCTGGCTGTGACGCTTTCCGCTGTGATTGGACAGCGCTACAGCCAGGGAGAATGGAGACGCCCATTGAGAAACCATGGGGTCTCCTCCTCCGTGTACCAATGCTCAGTATTAGCACAAAACCATGAAAGGTCCTCTTTAAAATTGCCTTCTACTACTCCCTCACCTAATAAAATTGAAGGTACGGAAGCCAAGTTCTACTAGAGCAATGGTGTTGGGAGGAGTGTTACAGTGGAGGACCTCAAACTAAGGGCCCATTCACACGACCATAATTAATTTGCGGATCCGAAAAAATGAGGATCCGTTCTTCCGTAAAAAACAGAACGGAAGGTGTATTTTACATTTTCTATAAAGGTGTTGAATAAAAAAAAAATAAGGTGACATGTTTATAAAATAATCCTGTCAGATTGCTTTAGCGCCATTTTGTCTGGCTTTGATTGCACAGAGAGCTTAGTGTGAAACTTGTGCTTGGTCGGCATCTGTTTTGGGCTATATTTCTTGTGCATCGTGGCTAATGAACGAGAGGTTCTTCTGTACTGGCTATTTTCTCGGAGATTTGGACGGCAGCCAGCTATGCTGTCTGAAGAACCGAGAAGGAGGAGGCGGTGGGTTCATCCCAATGTCTCCCAGCGCCTACAGAAGGGCCACTTTCACACCTTATACACTTCAGGGTTATTGCCGTATGACAGTAGCTACTTTTGACATGTTGCTTACGTCTCTCCGTTCTGGACTTATTTTCCAGGACACAAACATGAGGCGCAGCATTTCACCAGAAGAAAGACTTCTAGTCACGTTGAGGTAAGTTTATTAGTCTATCCTTAATTATAACTGTAAAATATTTTGATTTAAAAAATAGGAACTTATAATCGCATTTTTTCTTTTCACAGGTTCCTTGCAGCTGGGAACTCTTTTGCCTCCTTGCATTATGAGTATCTGCTGTGAATCTCAACTATATCTGGGATCGTCTGTCACACATGTCAACCTATCTGGCAGCTATCTGAGAGAAATTCTATGGCACACCAATTTTGACTGATATTACAGTGTAGTTTTACTCATTCTTTTTGAACACTTTGTGTCACGTTACATCCAATATTATTTCAAGGCATAGCATGCGATTATGTACAGTTGTCCCAATGTTTCGGTCACTAATGACCTTTATCAGGAGATCTAAAGAGAAATATAATATAGAGAAATGTAAATATTAAGTAACACAAAATGTGAAGCTAAGATCGGGAAACGAGAATGGGGATATTAATATATAGGCTTAGAAAATGTATAGCGAATATATAGCAGAACCAATGTGGTAAAATCTAAAATATGAAGAAAGGCAATGTGCAATATACTGCACGATATAGCGCACAATATAACATATATCGCATACACACTTATAGTTATGACTTTATTTTGACCGTATAAAAGTATATACTGTAGGTACATAATACTGAGCAGTTGTATCAGTACCAGGAGTAAAAAAAAATATTTTTGCAAGATATATAGCAAGATATAGAGCAACCTGAGTGATACAGACCAAAATCAGCCTGCTGTGAGGCAATACAAATAATAAATCTGTCCAGGATCCATGGTTATATAACAGAACTAGTATGGTCAAATATAAAATAAGTGAAAAGGTGATGTGCAATATACTGCAAAATATAGCGTATATAGTAGCTATAGCGCTATCAAAAACATAATTGTAGGTTATTGACCATATAGGAGTATATATACCATGGGTCCATATATAATTTTAAACAGTTGTGTCAGTGCCCTGGAAAAAAGACAAATTGCAGAGTGTAGAGCAATTCAAATCATACAGAGAAGATAGCATCTAGTGAGGCAATGCAAATGGTGAATCTGTCAAAGATGGTGTGGAGAAAATAACAGTATGGAAAATCGTTATCTCTATCTATATGAAGGAGCCAGATACCTGCAATCCATGCGCCTGGTAGACCCATAGTTGCTTCAACTGAATCTGTATTATCCCCACTATCCATCTACCTTGATCGGATACTTACCCCACTCATCAAGACCTCTCTCTCTTTCCTATTGGATACGAATGATTTTATTTCTAAACTCAACCAACATTCACCACAACCCAAACCCAACTCCCTACTAGTGACCATGGACGTGAACAGTCTATATACATCCATCACACATGACAAGGGTATCACAACATCAGAACATCTATCCCGACATTCAAAACTCAGCCCTGTGCAACAAGAATTTTGCATCTCATTATTAACAATGGTCATACACGAGAACTTCTTTTTATTTGGAGACTACTACTATGCCCCATCACTCTCCTTCATGGTCAAATAGCCCTTATACAGCCTGGAGGTGTGTTTGGGGTCATTGTCCTGTTGAAAAATAAATGATGGTCCAACTAAACGCAAACCGGATGGAATAGCATGCCGCTGCAAGATGCTGTGGTAGCCATGCTGGTTCAGTATGCCTTCAATTTTGAATAAATCCCCAACAGTGTCACCAGCAAAGCACCCCCACACCATCACACCTCCTCCTCCATGCTTCACGGTGGGAACCAGGCATGTAGAGTCCATCCGTTCACCTTTTCTGCGTCGCACAAAGACACGGTGGCTGGAACCAAAGATCTCAAATTTGGACTCATCAGACCAAAGCACAGATTTCCACTGGTCTAATGTCCATTCCTTGTGTTCTTTAGCCCAAACAAGTCTCTTCTGCTTGTTGCCTGTCCTTAGCAGTGGTTTCCTGTCATGGTCTTACCTTCTTGCTGTTCTCCTTCGTTTGACATGTGCTGGCGGCCATCTTGGTTTCTGGGTTTCTTGTAGCCTCCCACCCTGCGGCTTCTCCTTCCCACTGGGAGGAGCTGGATGCCTAGCTCATATATATAGGAGGTCTGTGGCTTCAGTTCCTTGCTTGGTCCTCCTGTGTTCACATGCTTCTAAGACTGCTGCTGCTTCTGGTTCCTGATCCTGGCTTCGTCTGACTACCCTGCTGGTTCCTGATCCAGGCTTCGTCTGACTACCCTGCTGGTTCCTGATCCAGGCTTCGTCTGACTACCCTGCTGGTTCCTGATCCAGGCTTCGTCTGACTACCCTTCTGGTTCCTGACCTCTGGCTTCGCAAGACCCTGCTTCGGTTTAGCCATCCGTTTGGACTTTTGCCTTACAGCTTGATTTTCAATAAAGCCTTCTTATTTCCACTTATCTCTTGTTGTACGTCTGGTTCATGGTTCCATGACATTAGGACCAAGCCATGAATTCTGACGGTACAGGGCCATCCTCGCTACCTACGCTGGTTGCCAGACTTGATCAGCAGGATCACCTGTTGGGTCGGTTCGCTGTGGCGTTGCAAACCCTGCTTGAACGCACGGCTCATTTAGCTTCCGTTACCGATGGGTCGGTTGTCGCTCCTGGGCCCGCTCCTACTGCCGCTCCGGTTGTTGCGCCAGAGTCTACCCCGACACCTGTTGCTGCGCCTGCGGTGTTTCGGGGTATGACCGGTTCTGCCCCCCTTCCACAGCGCTTTGGGGGAGAGCCAACTCAGTGCCGAGGTTTCCTTAACCAGGTGGGCATTTATTTCGAGTTGCTGCCACATGCCTTTCCTACTGAGAGATCAAAGGTGGGCTTCTTGATCTCGCTGCTCTCGGACAAGGCCTTGGCCTGGGCCAGCCCTTTATGGGAGAACAACAATCCGGTGGTTGCCGAGTTTTCCGGTTTTGTTGCTTCTCTTCGGAAGGTATTCGATGTGCCGGCTCGTGCTGCCTCTGCTGCGAAGCTCATGTCCATCAGACAGGGTTCACGATCCGTAGCTGAATACGCCATTGAGTTTCGTACCCTGGCAGCAGAGGTGGGCTGGAATAATGAGGCTCTGGTCGCTGCTTTCTCTCATGGTCTCTCGGATGCCTTGAAGGATGAGGTTGCAGCTAAGGACCTACCAGTGGAGCTCGAGTCCCTTATTTCTTTCCTGATTTTGATTGACACCAGACTCAGGGAGAGACCTTCCTTTAAGGAGAGCCTGCGGAGGTCTTCTAACAGATTGGCGCCTACGTTTGCTGTCCCACCCGTGCCTCCCTCTCCTCCCACGCCTCCTGGGGATGACTTGTCTGGGGGTGAACCCATGCAGCTGGGGTTTGCTCGCCTGTCCGAGGGGGAGAGGGTACTCCGGAGACGCGAGGGCCGATGCATGTACTGTGGTCTCGGTGGGCATTTTTGGTTGGCATGCCCGAACCGTCCGGGAAACGCTCGCACCTGAGATCCTGTCGGGGGCAGATCTTGGGTGGAGTCTCCTCGTCCCCGGTTTCCCGTGTTGACAAACCACTGATTACTGTTGTCCTCTCCTGGGTCGGGGGCTCGGTGACGACCCAGGCGTTGGTGGACTCTGGTGCTGGTGGTTTGTTCATTGATAGTGTGTTCGCTGCCGCCAATTCCATTCCTCTGCAGCCTCGAGGTTCCCCACTGGCTCTTGAGGCGATAGACGGCAGACCCCTTCTGCCGCCACACGTGACTCAGGAGACCCTTCCAGTGGGGATGGCCATTGGTGCCGTTCACAGAGAGTCGGTCTGTCTCCAGGTTATTTCGTCTCCACACTACTCGGTGGTCTTGGGGTACCCCTGGCTCCAGAAGCATAATCCGACTTTCGATTGGAGATCGGCCGAGATCCTCTCGTGGTCACCGCAGTGTGGGGCTAGTTGCATCCATGGGCCTGTCAAGTTGCTGTGTACTTCCTCGGACTCTCTGTTGCCTCCTGAATACGAGTACCGGGATGTATTCGATAAGGTGCGTGCGGTTGCCCTACCTCCGCACCGCCCATACGATTGTGCCATAGAGTTACAATCTGGTGCCGTTCCTCCTCGTGGCAAAGTCTATCCACTGTCGGTAGCGGAGAATGAGGCCATGGAGGAGTACGTGAGGGAGGCGCTTTCACGCGGACACATTCGCAAATCCTCGTCCCCGGCAGGGGCTGGATTTTTCTTTGTGAAAAAGAGGGGCGGTGAGTTGAGGCCTTGCATCGATTACAGGGGTCTCAATCGCATCACGATCAAGAACGCTTACCCGATACCCTTGATTTCCGAGCTGTTCGATCGCCTCAAAGGGGCCACGGTCTTTACCAAACTCGACCTGAGGGCGGCATATAACCTGGTAAGGATCAAGGCGGGCGATGAGTGGAAGACCGCGTTTAACACCAGGACCGGTCATTATGAATCCTTGGTTATGCCCTTTGGGTTGTGCAATGCGCCTGCAGTCTTCCAGGAATTCATCAACGATGTTTTCCGTGACCTGTTGCAGCAGTGTGTGGTGGTCTATTTGGATGACATCTTGGTATATTCTGAATCCATGGAGGCCCACATTCTGGATGTCAGACGAGTGTTGCAACGGTTACGAGAGAACAAGCTGTTCGGTAAGCTTGAGAAATGCGAATTTCACAGATCCCAGGTAACCTTCTTAGGTTACATCATTTCCGCTGAGGGGTTCTCCATGGATCCTGAGAAGGTTTTGGCTGTCTTACAGCCCAGTGGTCTTCGTGCCCTGCAGCGCTTTTAGGTTTCGCCAATTATTATCGGAAGTTCATCAGGGACTTTTCCATGCTAGCCAAGCCTCTCACGGATCTGACCAGGAAGGGCAGTAATCCCCAGGTCTGGCCGCTCTAGGCCATCCGAGCTTTTGAGGCTCTAAAGTCCGCCTTTGTGTCGGCTCCGATTCTGTCGCATCCCAACCCTGGGTTGCCTTTTGTCCTCGAGGTGGACGCGTCTGAGACGGGAGTAGGCGCCCTTCTGTCTCAGCGTAGAACACCAGAGGGTCCTCTGCTTCCTTGTGGGTTTTACTCCCGGAAACTGTCTTCCGCGGAGTGCAACTATCAGATTGGTGACAGGGAGTTATTGGCCATCGTGCAGGCCCTTAAAGAATGGAGGCACTTGCTCGAGGGCTCGGTGGTTCCGGTTCTCATCCTGACGGACCACAAGAATCTGACCTACCTCTCTGAGGCCAAGAGATTGACACCACGTCAGGCCAGATGGGCTCTGTTCTTGTCACGTTTTAATTACGTGGTCTCCTACCTACCCGGTTCCAAGAACATCAGAGCGGATGCCTTATCACGGCAGTACTCCGAGCTGTCCGGGGAGGAGTCGATTCTGACTTCGGTCATACCTCCGAATCAGATCCTGGCCGCTATTCGCACCAGCCTGACCTCTCCCCTGGGTGAGCAGATTTTGGCGGCTCAATCTGGTGCTCCCTCTGGGAGACCCAACGGCAGATGTTTTGTGCCTGAGGAGTTGCGCACTCGGTTGTTGCGAACCTACCATAACTCCAAGGCCGCGGGGCATCCTGGAAAGAATCAGCTGTCCTGGGCTGTTTCACGTCTGTTCTGGTGGCCTTCTCTACGTTCCGACATCGCCGCATATGTAGCGGCATGCTCCGTTTGTGCCCAGAGTAAGTCCCCTCGGCACCTTCCGTTGGGCCTTTTGCAACCCATAGCCACCGGGGAGCGTCCATGGTCACACCTGGGGATGGATTTCATTGTGGACCTCCCTGCATCCCGAGGCCATACGGTCATTCTCATGATTGTGGATCGGTTTTCCAAAATGTGCCACTGTGTTCCTCTCAAGAAGTTACCCTCTGCACAAGAGTTGGCCTAGATTTTTGCCAGGGAGGTCTTCCGGTTGCACGGTTTGCCCAAGGAGATTGTGTCGGATCGGGGGAGTCAGTTTGTGTCCAGGTTCTGGCGCGCCTTTTGCTCCCAGTTGGGGATTCATCTCTCTTTCTCCTCGGCCTACCACCCTCAGTCCAATGGGGCCGCAGAACGATCCAATCAGGCCTTGGAGCAATTCCTTCATTGCTATGTCTCCGATCACCAAGACAATTGGGTTGACCTCCTGCCTTGGGCTGAGTTTGCCAGGAACACGGCGGTGAACTCTTCCTCTGGGACGTCTCCCTTCATGGCCAATTATGGGTTCCAACCTGCCGTGTTACCGGAGGTATTCTCTCCCCAGGATATTCCGGCTGTGGAGGATCACCTTTCCGTCCTACATGCTTCTTGGGTACAGATCCAGAGGTCCCTTGAGGTCTCTGCGCAGCGCCAGAGACTCCAGGCTGATCGCAGACGAGCGCCCGCTCCTTCCTACCAGGTCGGAGACCGCGTATGGTTGTCCACCCGCAACCTCAACCTTTGTGTGCCCACTCCCAAGCTGGCGCCTCGCTTTGTTGGTCCCTTCCGAGTGCTTCGCAGGGTAAACCCGGTAGCCTATGCCCTTGCGCTTCCTCCTGGCATGCGGATCTCCAACGTGTTTCATGTCTCCCTGTTGAAGCCACTGGTGTGTAATCGTTTCACTTCCTCGGTTCCTCGGCCTCGTCAGGTCCAAGTGGGCAATCGTGAGGAGTATGAGGTGAGCAATATCCTGGACTCACGCCTGGTCCGCGGTCGGGTGCAGTTTTTGGTCCATTGGCGTGGTTATGGTCCAGAGGAGCGTTCCTGGGTACCCTCCGCAGATGTCCATGCTCCTGCCTTGCTCCGAGCCTTCCACGCACGCTTCCCTCAGAAACCGTTCTTTACTCCGCGGAGGAGGGGCCCTTGAGGGGGAGGTACTGTCATGGTCTTACCTTCTTGCTGTTCTCCTTCGTTTGACATGTGCTGGCGGCCATCTTGGTTTCTGGGTTTCTTGTAGCCTCCCACCCTGCGGCTTCTCCTTCCCACTGGGAGGAGCTGGATGCCTAGCTCATATATATAGGAGGTCTGTGGCTTCAGTTCCTTGCTTGGTCCTCCTGTGTTCACATGCTTCTAAGACTGCTGCTGCTTCTGGTTCCTGATCCTGGCTTCGTCTGACTACCCTGCTGGTTCCTGATCCAGGCTTCGTCTGACTACCCTGCTGGTTCCTGATCCAGGCTTCGTCTGACTACCCTGCTGGTTCCTGATCCAGGCTTCGTCTGACTACCCTTCTGGTTCCTGACCTCTGGCTTCGCAAGACCCTGCTTCGGTTTAGCCATCCGTTTGGACTTTTGCCTTACAGCTTGATTTTCAATAAAGCCTTCTTATTTCCACTTATCTCTTGTTGTACGTCTGGTTCATGGTTCCATGACATTTCCTAGCAGATATTCTACCATGAAGGCCTGATTCACACAGTCTCCTCTTAACAGTTGTTCTAGAGATGTGTCTGCTGCTAGAACTCTGTGTGGCATTGACCTGGTCTCTAATCTGAGCTGCTGTTAACCTGTGATTTCTGAGGCTGGTGACTTGGATAAACTTATCCTCCGCAGCAGAGGTGACTCTTGGTCTTCCTTTCCTGGGGCGGTCCGCATGTGAGCCAGTTTCTTTGTAGCGCTTGATGGTTTTTGTGACTGCACTTAGGGACACTTTCAAAGTTTTCCCAATTTTACGGACTGACTGACCTTCATTTCTTAAAGTAATGATGGCCACTCGTTTTTCTTTACTTAGCTGCTTTTTTCTTGCCATAATACAAATTCTAACAGTCTATTCAGTAGGACTATCAGCTGTGTATCCACCTGACTTCTCCACAACGCAACTGATGGTCCCAACCCCATTTATAAGGCAAGAAATCCCACTTATTAAACCTGACAGGGCACACCTGTGAAGTGAAAACCATTTCAGGTGACTACCTCTTGAAGCTCATCAAGGGAATGCCAAGAGTGTGCAAAGCAGTAATCAAAGCAAAAGGTGGCTACTTTGAAGAACCTAGAATATGACATATTTTCAGTTGTTTCACACTTTTTTGTTATGTATATAATTCCACATGTGTTAATTCATAGTTTTGATGCCTTCGGTGTGAATCTACAATTTTCATAGTCATGAAAATAAAGAAAACTCTTTGAATGAGAAGGTGTGTCCAAACTTTTGGTCTGTACTGTATATGATCAGATTTGTTTATACTCATCCTCTCTTTAAACAACACGCCAAGGTCTGGCTACGATTTATAGATGACATCTTTTGTCTCTGAGGGGGCCCTTTATCTAGCATACAACAATTTCGCCAGTACCTGGATAACATTTACCCGGAACTTGGCTTTACTATAGAGACTAACACAAACAAGATTAGCTTCCTTGACACATTGGTACGCATAGACCAAGAAGGACACATAAGATTTGACTTATACAATAAACCGACCAACAGGAATAGCCTGCTACACTATACTAGTAGCCACCCAAGAGCAACCAAAATGTCTCTTTCAAAATCCCAACTGACCCGAGTAGACAGGATCGTATCAGATCCCATCACCAGAGAGAAGAGAAAAGGAGAAATGTCCACAAAATTTACTCAACGAGGATACCCCCGACATGCAAGGGAATCAAAACACATACCACCAAGTCAACCAATAGAGAAACCCAAGTCAATGAATAGGATGCCGTGCATCCTAACATGTCACCCACTTTCACAAAAAATTCTGAATATAGTCCGCCAACAATGGCATATACTGACCCAGGCCTATCCTAACGTCCAGGAATTCCAATCCCCACCCCTAACATGCTACAAGCGATCATGGAACATCAGGGATCACCCGATTAGAGCAGACATTGGCCCTATATCCAAAACCCCACTTCAAAGATTCCTTGGTGTGCCCAAAATGGGCACTTTCCCGTGCCTCCATTGTGCTCACTGTTCAAGTGTCATAAAGGGAAATGTAATTACACATCCACACTCTGGTAAAAAGTATCACATCAAGAGTTACTTTACTTGTGATTCAACACATGTGGTATATCTTATCAAGTGCCCATGTGGACTTATCTATATTGGCAAGACAACCCAACACATACGTGACAGAATTTCTAAACACAAATCTACGATTAGAACTGAACAACTACTCCTACCGATTACGGCACATTTAAAAAAAACACAACCATTCAATTTCAACACTACGGTTTCAGGTTCTCGGACAGGTACAGACCCCACGCCGGGGAGGGAACCGTATTTTACTCCTCAAACAATGTGAATCTTTTTGGATACACCATGTGGATACCTTATCTCCAAAAGGACTCAACAGAGAATGCGACTTTTTTATAATGTATAATTCTGTATAATGTTCCTATATATTGTCTGATTTATCATTTCTTCTAGTCCGGAGATTCCTCCTGAGCCACTTAATTCTTTCTCCATGGGTGAGAATCCCCCCCCCACCCCCTTTTCCTTTTTCCAACCCCCCCCCCCCCTTTCACCCCTGCAGCATAGATACCCATTATATAGATTACCCCTATATACTATTTCCTATATATTCATATAATTGTTACTTGAGAGAATTGATGTTATTTATTGGTTTGGATCATGATTATTGTATATGGTTATCTATTCCTGTGCATATCACCCACATCTACTAACTATGTCCCTCATCATTCCACTAGTATGTCCATAACCTTTCAATACATACATCCTCTCACTCACACTACCAGTACTCCTTCTAGTACTTATTTCGCTCCCATATTATAATTGGGTCATATAAGATGATTGTATTCAACTTCACAAGTATGGGCATTTCCTTCTCGCCCTCTTTTACTGGCCGTCCGTACTGCGCATGCACACGCCACCTGTGACGCGAGCTAGTGTAGACATCCCTTCCCTCCCGGGCGCATGGATTGCAGGTATCTGGCTCCTTCATATAGATAGAGGATAGAGATAACGATTTTCCATACTGTTATTTTCTCCACACCATCTTTGACAGATTCACCATTTGCATTGCCTCACTAGATGCTATCTTCTCTGTATGATTTGAATTGCTCTACACTCTGCAATTTGTCAATTATATATGGTCCCATGGTATATATACTTCTATATGGTCAATAACCTACAATTATGTTTTTGATAGCGCTATAGCTACTGTATACGCTATATTTTGCAGTATATTGCACATCGCCTTTTTACTTATTTTATATTTGACCATACTAGTTCTGCTATATAACCATGGATCCTGGACAGATTTATTATTTGTATTGCCTCACAGCAGGCTGATTTTGGCCTGTATCACTCAGGTTGCTCTATATCTTGCCAGTTATTATTTTTTTCCTCCTGGTACTGATACAACTGCTCAATATTATGTACCTACAGTATATACTTTTATACAGTCGAAATAAGCTCATAACTATAAGTGTGTATGCAATATATGTTATATTGTGCGCTATATCGTGCAGTACAGGGAGTGCAGAATTATTAGGCAAATGAGTATTTTGACCACATCATCCTCTTTATGCATGTTGTCTTACTCCAAGCTGTATAGGCTCGAAAGCCTACTACCAATTAAGCATATTAGGTGATGTGCATCTCTGTAATGAGAAGGGGTGTGGTCTAATGACATCAACACCCTATATCAGGTGTGCATAATTATTAGGCAACTTCCTTTCCTTTGGCAAAATGGGTCAAAAGAAGGACTTGACAGGCTCAGAAAAGTCAAAAATAGTGAGATATCTTGCAGAGGGATGCAGCACTCTTAAAATTGCAAAGCTTCTGAAGTGTTATCATCGAACAATCAAGCGTTTCATTCAAAATAGTCAACAGGGTCGCAAGAAGCGTGTGGAAAAACCAAGGCGCAAAATAACTGCCCATGAACTGAGAAAAGTCAAGCGTGCAGCTGCCAAGATGCCACTTTCCACCAGTTTGGCCATATTTCAGAGCTGCAACATCACTGGAGTGCCCAAAAGCACAAGGTGTGCAATACTCAGAGACATGGCCAAGGTAAGAAAGGCTGAAAGACGACCACCACTGAACAAGACACACAAGCTGAAACGTCAAGACTGGGCCAAGAAATATCTCAAGACTGATTTTTCTAAGGTTTTATGGACTGATGAAATGAGAGTGAGTCTTGATGGGCCAGATGATGGGCCCGTGGCTGGATTGGTAAAGGGCAGAGAGCTCCAGTCCGACTCAGACGCCAGCAAGGTGGAGGTGGAGTACTGGTTTGGGCTGGTATCATCAAAGATGAGCTTGTGGGGCCTTTTCGGGTTGAGGATAGAGTCAAGCTCAACTCCTAGTCCTACTGCCAGTTTCTGGAAGACACCTTCTTCAAGCAGTGGTACAGGAAGAAGTCTGCATCCTTCAAGAAAAACATGATTTTCATGCAGGACAATGCTCCATTACACGCGTCCAAGTACTCCACAGCGTGGCTGGCAAGAAAGGGTATAAAAGAAGAAAATCTAATGACATGGCCTCCTTGTTCACCTGATCTGAACCCCATTGAGAACCTGTGGTCCATCATCAAATGTGAGATTTACAAGGAGGGAAAACAGTACACCTCTCTGAACAGTGTCTGGGAGGCTGTGGTTGCTGCTGCACGCAATGTTGATGGTGAACAGATCAAAACACTGACAGAATCCATGGATGGCAGGCTTTTGAGTGTCCTTGCAAAGAAAGGTGGCTATATTGGTCACTGATTTGTTTTTGTTTTGTTTTTGAATGTCAGAAATGTATATTTGTGAATGTTGAGATGTTATATTGGTTTCACTGGTAAAAATAAATAATTGAAATGGGTATAGATTTGTTTTTTGTTAAGTTGCCTAATGATTATGCACAGTAATAGTCACCTGCACACACAGCTATCCCCCTAAAATAGCTAAAACTAAAAACAAACTAAAAACTACTTCCAAAAATATTCAGCTTTGATATTAATGAGTTTTTTGGGTTCATTGAGAACATGGTTGTTGTTCAATAATAAAATGAATCCTCAAAAATACAACTTGCCTAATAATTCTGCACTCCCTGTATATTGCACATTGCCTTCCTTCATATTTTAGATTTTACCACATTGGTTCAGCTATATGTTCGCTATACATTTTCTAAGCCTATATATTAATATCCCCATTCTCGTTAATGGATCTTAGCTTCACATTTTGTGTTACTTAATATTTACATTTCTCTATGATTTATTTTTCTTCAGATCCCCTGATAAAGGTCATTAGTGACCGAAACGTCGGGACAACTGTACATAATCGCATGCTATGCCTTGAAATAATATTGGATGTAACGTGACACAAAGTGTTAAAAAAGAATGGGTAAAACTACACTGTAATATCAGTCAAAATTGGTGTGCCATAGAATTTGTCTCAGATATCTACTTATCCCTCTGTGACCACCCACCTTCAAGAAGGTGTGCAGATCTCAATTACCAAAGCAACTTATCTGACAGCAACTCAGAGATGCGGTGATGCCCCAACCCAAGGCAGAGATTGGCTTAGAATTAAATAGTGTTTTATTAATCTGCGCAGTTTCCAAACTGCATAGGGGCAGTGGATGGCAAACACATACGTGTTGAGAAACCGCCTCACTCAGAATCCCAATATTTTAATTTCAAACTATATTTTTCGATAGTGCTGTTTGCCTTAGTTGACAGTAATTATAGATTTATTATTGTTGATATCGGGGCCTATGGAAGCACAGCAGATGCCCGCATCTTCTATTCTTCTAGAATGGGTGAAAGGCTTTGCGCCAACCAACTTGCCTTTCCAAAGCCCAGACGACTACCTGGATCTTCTGCTTCAGCCACTCCATTTGTAATCGTGGCAGACAAAGGGTTTGCATTATCTCCACATGTAATACAAGCTTTTCCTAGACGCAATTTGGATGACCGAAAGCACGTATTCATTTATCGTCTGTCTCGTGCACTTCGAATGTGCTTTTGGAACACTGTCCAATGAATGAAGAGTGTTCATGTCATCCTTGCAAATGAGTCCGCAAAATGCCACCCTGGTGATAAAGGCTTGTGTGATTTTACACAATTTCACCAGGATTCATGATGCACCCTCCGAACCTGAAGTGGCCCCTTTCCAGACAATTACATCTGTTGGATTAGACCATAATCATCATGGAAGACCTGGATCTGCTGGACTAGCAGTTCGAAAACTTTTTGCTGATTACTTCATTAGTAGAGAAGGTGCATTATCATGGCAGCTGAACAGCATTCGTGGTACTCGTAGATAAATTTTGGGTTATGCTTATATAAATTTACTTAAATTTAATTTTTAGTTAGTTAGTTCCCATATTGTTAGATTAGATTAGGGACTCGCAAGAGAATGAGGACCCTTGACGTGGGTTTGCGAGCAATTTTTTTTTTTTTTAAACATTAAAAATTATTTTAATGTTTTTGAAAAAAACTGACTAATACCTCATTGAAAAGAGTCTGTTTCACCAGAGCCACCGTCTTACAAGATAGTGAAGAACACAAAGCGATTTCATGAACCCCGCAGTTCACTATCCAAGAGAAAATATCTCTCCTATTCAAACAATATTCGGGCGCTCAGTAATAATATATTGACGGTGGCCACTCAACTACAAGGAGAATGGAGTATACTATATTAATAAAGCATTTATGTTGTCTGCCTTCTTAATTTTGTCACTTTAGTTTTCTTTAAAATAGCGTTTTTATGTAGTGGGACCGGGAACAGATCAGACATTGGTGACATAAAATTTTTGTCTGTTTTGACTGAGATTGTGTAACCTTGTTTAGTTTTTTTAGGCGCAAGAGCAATGCTTTTTATACATGCATTATTAATAACTGAATATTTGGTACTCTGACAGCGATGGCTGTGCTGCAGCGGGGCAGGGGAGGGAGAGGCATTTCCCTTCCCCTTTCTTGTGATAGGCTGCAGGCACTTTTGCCTGCAGCCTATCAGAGGCTGGCTCAGGCGGCGCGATGATGTCATTAGAGTCTCTGACCCAAAAATGTACTTCATCACAGAAGTTTGATTTTGGGTTATGGTTTGTGCAGATTGTAAACATTTTCATTATTACATGTTTATTGCATTCTTAATACTGAATAATAAGTGAAAAGTCCATAGAGGTTATAAAAATGTATAATTAATTAAAATCAACTCAGCTTAATGAATATAGACGTATCTTCTATATTCATGCTGCCAGACTTGCACTGACGTAATCGCGCTAAGCAATTTGTGATAGTGATTACTTCAGCGAAGGTCTTTTGCCAGCTCCTCTAACAAGAAGAAAGTAGAGTAGTCGGGCTATGCATTCAAGTGGAAGAGTTTAATAAAAATTATTTTAAAATATGAATCCCTCTAATCACTTTTTAAATAGTATTCTGTATTAAGAATTATATAAATTTCTATTATAACCATGTTATAATGGTAAATAATAAAGTATAAGAGGTCACCGGTCTTTCATCCCTCGTCTCTTTAGCAACAATCCATTAAAATCACATTGCTTCCGTAATTACTTGCGGATACAATGCGATTATGGCCTCTTTCACATGGGTGTTGCGTGTGACAACATGCGGATGCATTGCGTGAAATTGCACGATTTTTCTGCACAAGTGCAAGCGCGTGAGAAAAATCTGTATGTTTGGTACCCAGACCCGAACTTCTTCACTGAAGTTCGGGTTTGGGTTCAGTATTCTGTAGATTTTATTATTTTCCCTTATAACATGTTATAAGGGAAAATAATAGCATTCTTAATACAGAATGCTAAGTAAATTAGCATTCTGTATTTGAGGACCTGAGAGGAAAAGGACCTTTTTTGACGTCACCACTCCTACTACGACGTCACCAAAGGTCCTTTTCCTCCCAGGTCCTCAAAGAAGAAGAAAGAAGACGAGCCGGGCTGTGCAAATAAGTGGATGAGTTGAGTTTAATTAAATTTTTTAACCCCTCATCCTTAATACATTCTGTATTAAGAATGCTATTATTTTCCCTTATAACCATGTTGAGAGCATCAAGGAACTCATCTGGCACTGCATAGCCCTGAAGAAGGTGGTTGCGGTAGGCCCTAATGTGAGGAGTAAGGATTGTGGAGAATTTTTTTAAAATAGAGGGCAGTCCGGCCATCTGGGCCAGGGGGCTTCCCAACTATCAAGCATTTGAGGGTCATTTCGACTTCAGTGACAAATATTTCCCTATAAAAGATGGATATGAGATTAATACCATAGTCATGTACGATAGATAGATAGATAAAAAGGTAAAAGGACAGGCAGCACAGCAGTAAATAAGTGAAGCGGAGTGCCAATTACAATTAATTATTCAATAATACTGTGCACAGTGTAAAGTATATAAAAGCAATAATGAAATTCATATTCAATATATCTTTTAAATATGGAGGAATAAAGTGTCCAAATGTATCAGTAAAAAAAATGTGACATTGTGTATAATAGAATATTAAACATGATCACATGATTAAATAAGTAAAAACACATGTACCACTGTCTAAGATATCACCAAAATTGATGGACAAAAGAATATGTATATAGGAGAAATATAGATGCAAAGTGCAATGTATGAACACAAGTATCAAAGAGCGGAGCAGTATAAAAACTGCATCATGACAGCATAGACAAAACAGGCACCAAGGCTTGACACCCCGCACAATTGTGCCCATTATATGACAAAATCATAAAATAATAAAGTAACTTATTGTAACTCAATATGTCCCATGCCATTATGGTGCACAAAGACTATTGAGCACCAAGAAAAACCTGTGGGGGTCACACCAGGTCAGCGGCAAGAGAACCCCATTCCAGTGTTAACCATTAAGAGAAAGTAAAATAAAGAAAAAAATTAATTAAAGGTCATAAATTGAACCAAGCATCATATCCTCCCTAAATAAAAAAAACAACACATTTTATTCGTATTATCATAAGTAAATACAAATGAGAAGACAACGCATGTACCGAATTCAAAAAGTTACACTTAGGAAATATCATGACCAAAAGGTGTTAGACAAAATTCCCCAGAAGCAATAGATCCATGCTGGTTGTATCAACCTCCGATTCTTTCAATCATCATCTATAATAAAAACAAAGAACATAAGTATATATTAGATACAGCACTAAAAATGAGGACCATATGATCAAAATTGTGAATGCCCACATTAAAGGGGTTGTCCGCGATCAAACTCATTTTTTTTTAAGTAGCTTACTCACCATTAGTAGCCAAGTTTATGTTCCCAAGATGACTGTTTTCTTATACTCGGTGATGTACCGGGTCTCTTGCAGGCGAGCTGAAGCCTCCTCTTCCGGCTGCTCAGGGAGCCCGGTGACGTCACCGGCACTGATGGTCGGGCTGTAGCACTGCTCTAGCCAGTAAAACGGATAGGACAGCGCTAAAGCCCGCCCATCAGAGCCGGTGACGTCACTGAACACAGTAAACAAGAGCCTTTGCCCCTGCAATTTAGTGCAGGGCAAAGGAGAGCATCGGAGCATGAACTGCTCCGATGCTCAAGTCAGGGGGGCTGCCTGGGTGAAAATGGAGGTTTGTCCGGGTTCAGCTCTGAACCTGGACAACCCATTTAAGTCCATTGGGCCTTAACGTATTAAGTGTCGCGATCCAATGTAATTCCTGTTTTTTTTTTGTAAAAGTTGCCTATTACCACCCCTGCGTAAGGTGGGAACATGGTCAAGTAACATGCATTTAAGGTCACCTTCCTTGTGACCCAAGTCCACAAAATGTTTGGATACTGGAAGGTCCATGCATTTTTTGCGAATCGTATATCTGTGTTAGTTGCATCGTGTTTTCAAATCAAGTGAAGTTTCACCCACGTATAACATGTTACAAGGACACCAAAGAACATATATCACAAAAGAAGAATCACATGTTAGAAAATGTTTTATATTATATACTTTGGTAGTAATGGGATGGATGAAACTGCCACCTTTCTGTATACATCTACAATTAATGCAATTAAGGCACGGAAAACATCCCATTTTTTGGGTACGCAGAAAAGTCTGTCCCTTCTTTTGTTGTGGGCCAATGTCAGTGTGCACAAGTTTGTCATTCAAATTTTTGGGTCTCCTATAGGATAACAAAGGAGGAAGTTTAAATTCATCAATGTTGTTATGGCCACTTTTCAGAATTGGCCAATGTTTATTCACAATATCTCTTAACCACCTCCTGTTCGTGCGTTGACTATAAACGTCCGAGAGGTGGATCTCGTGCAACTGCAAGGCAACCCTCAGAGAAGGCAGGGACAGTTCCCAGGTGTCCCTGCCTTCTAGATCGCTGTATGTAAGCTATGCGCTTCCTGTCCCAGCCCGGCGGTCATGTCACCGCCGGGGGGCGGGAGAGTGAAGGAGCTGTCGGGTATTCCACAGACCTCGATCAGCCCTGCACTGAGGATGTACAGCACTGTATTCTGCTGTACAGTCTCTCTGGGGGGGTGTATTTCTCCTGTAACTGGGGCTACTATGTAAGCCCCAGTTACAGGAGAAATCAATAGTGTAAAAAAATAAAATAAAATGTCCCCCAGAGGTCTTGTATGACCTTATGGGGGAGGCAAAGTGTAAAATAAAAAATAAAAGAATAAAGTGTTAAAATAAAATAAAAAAGGTTTCACATGTAAAAAAAAAAAATTCCCCCCCCAAAAAATTTAAAATAGAATTTTTAAAAAATAAAATATACATATTTGGTTTTGCCGCGTCCGTGACAGTCGGCTCTATAAATATATCACATGATCCACCCAGTCCGATAAACAACATAAAAAAAATAAAAAAAATTCAAAAAAAGCAATTTTTGTCATCTTACATCACAAAAAGTGCAACACCAAGTGATCAAAAAGGCGCATGTCCCACAAAATAGTACCATTAAAACAGTCACCTCATCCCGCAAAAAATCGCTAAAAAATAAAACATGGACACATTAAAACATCATTTTTTTGTTTCAAAAATGCTATTATTGTGTTAAAATGGCATATTACTACTCACGGTAGCCATAGTTAGTATCCATGGGTTCCACCTGACGTGGACAGTCAGCTCTTACATGGCCAGGCTCATGACACCGCCAGCAGAGTATCAGAGCCAGGCCCGTAGGGGGTACATCCCGGGTCTGGGATGGAGATTTACTGGGTTTGACCGCCCCCTCCCAAAAGAACCCCCAGTGACATTCTTAGTAGCCCCGTATCGCTCTACCAGGTCCACCATTTCCAGGGCATTGCCTTGAGACACCTGGCCGATCCAGTGCTGGAGAGGGGGTGGCAGAACCCTCCAGAACATATCAGCCAATAGTCTATCCAGCATAGCCGTGGGACTCAGCATATCAGGCTGTAGACACTTTTACAAGAGGTGGAGTAAGTCATAATACTGGGGTCTCGCCAATGGTGGATCCAGAGCCTGGTCTCGGGAGGGGCACTTTCAGATTATTTTCTGTCCGCCGCCACAAAACAATGGTGCTTATAGAACAGACTACACAGTGTATGCTATATGTGTATAACAAACATATTTCACATGAAAACTTACAGTTACTTGGCTTGGCCCTTGGGGATCTCGGACGCCACTTCCACACTTTGGCCGGGGGCTCGGCGGAGCTGATGTTCTGTTTTATCCTAAAGAGAAAGATTTCATAATAAGGATTTGGAGAAGGGGCAGAGGGATAGCAGAGCAGGGAGAGGCCGGTGCTGCTACTAGGGGGTCATACCATGGGGGAGTAATAAAGCCCACCATAATGCCCCCCCCCAGTAGTAATAATTCTCCTTATAATGTGACAGTGCAAAAAATACCCCCTTGTAATGCCCCCAGTTGAGCTAATGTCCCCATAGTGCCCCCATAATGTGCCAGTATAAAATACCCCTATATAGTGCCCCTAGTAAATGACCCCATAGTGCTCCACACCCTCCTTCCTCCTAGTGCCCCCCATAATGTACCAGTATAAAATGCTCCAGTAGATGCCATCAGTGTCCCCCATAATTTGCAAGTATAAAATACCCCTTCTTAGATGACCCCATAGTACTGCTCTCCCCCCTTCCCCATAGTACCCACCATAATGTGTCCCAGTATAAAATTGTACTGTACAGAGAGCCCATATAAAATACCCCTTCTTTGTGGCCTCAGTAGATGCCCCTATAATGCCGCCAATCATGTGCCAGTATTAACAGCCCCCCCTGCCAGTAATAATAGCCCCCTATGTCAGTAATAGCAGCCCCCAGTAATAACAGCCCCCCTGTGCCAGTAATAACAGCCCCCAGTAATAACAGCCCCTGTGTCAGTAATAACAGCCCCCAGTAATAAGAGCCCCTCTGTGTCAGTAATAACAGCCCCCAGTAATAAGAGCCCCTCTGTGCCAGTAATAACAGCCCCCAGTAATAACAGCCCCCCTTTGCCAGTAATAACAGCCCCCAGTAATAACAGCCCCCCTTTGCCAGTAATAACAGCCCCCAGTAATAACAGCCCCCCTTTGCCAGTAATAAAAGCCCCCCTTTGCCAGTAATAACAGCCCCCAGGTGCCAGTAATAACAGCCCCCCCTTTGCCAGTAATAACAGCCCCCCCTTTGCCAGTAATAACAGCCCCCTTTGCCAGTAATAACAGCCCCCTTTGCCAGTAATAACAGCCCCCCTTTGCCAGTAATAACAGCCCCCGCCAGTATTAACAGCCCCCAGGTGCCAGTAATAACAGCCCCCCCTTTGCCAGTAATAACAGCCCCCCCTTTGCCAGTAATAACAGCCCCCTTTGCCAGTAATAACAGCCCCCTTTGCCAGTAATAACAGCCCCCCTTTGCCAGTAATAACAGCCCCCGCCAGTATTAACAGCCCCCAGGTGCCAGTAATAACAGCCCCCCGGTGCCAGTAATAACAGCCCCCAGGTGCCAGTAATAACAGCCCCCCGCTAGTAATAACAGCCCCCCGCCAGTAAAAGTATTGTATATAATAAAATAAAATAAACACATACAGACGTGGACAAAATTGTTGGTACCCTTTGGTCAATGAAAGAAAAAGTCACAATGGTCACAGAAATAACTTTAATCTGACAAAAGTAATAATAAATTAAAATTCTATAAATGTTAACCAATGAAAGTCAGACATTGTTTTTCAACCATGCTTCAACAGAATTATGTAAAAAAATAAACTCATGAAACAGGCATGGACAAAAATGATGGTACCCCTAACTTAATATTTTGTTGCGCAACCTTTTGAGGCAATCACTGCAATCAAACGCTTCCTGTAACTGTCAATGAGACATCTGCACCTCTCAGCAGGTATTTTGGCCCACTCCTCATGAGCAAACTGCTCCAGTTGTGTCCGGTTTGAAGGGTGCCTTTTCCAGACTGCATGTTTCAGCTCCTTCCAAAGATGCTCAATAGGATTGAGGTCAGGGCTCATAGAAGGCCACTTTAGAATAGTCCAATTTTTTCCTCTTAGCCATTCTTGGGTGTTTTTAGCGGTGTGTTTTGGGTCATTGTCCTGTTGCAAGACCCATGACCTGCGACTGAGACCAAGCTTTCTGACACTGGCTAGTACATTTCTCTCTAGAATTCCTTGATAGTCTTGAGATTTCATTGTACCCTGCACAGATTCAAGACACCCTGTGCCAGACGCAGCAAAGCAGCCCCAGAACATAACAGAGCCTCCTCCATGTTTCACAGTAGGGACAGTGTTCTTTTCTTGATATGCTTCATTTTTTCGTCTGTGAACATACAGCTGATGTGCCTTGGCAAAAACTTCGATTTTTGTCTCATCTGTCCACAGGACATTCTCCCAGAAGCTTTGTGGCTTGTCAACATGTAGTTTGGCATATTCCAGTCTTGCTTTTTTATGATTCGTTTTCAACAATGGTGTCCTCCTTGGTCGTCTCCCATGTAGTCCACTTTGGCTCAAACAACGACGGATGGTGCGATCTGACACTGATGTTCCTTGAGCATGAAGTTCACCTTGAATCTCTTTAGAAGTCTTTCTAGGCTCTTTTGTTACCATTCGGATTATCCGTCTCTTAGATTTGTCATCAATTTTCCTCCTGCGGCCACGTCCAGGGAGGTTGGCTACAGTCCCATGGATCTTAAACTTATGAATAATATGTGCAACTGTACTCACAGGAACATCTAGTTGCTTGGAGATGGTCTTATAGCCTTTACCTTTAACATGCTTGTCTATAATTTTCTTTCTGATCTCTTGAGACAGCTCTTTCCTTTGCTTCCTCTGGTCCATGTCGAGTGTGGTACACACCATATCACCAAACAACACAGTGATTACCTGGAGCCATATATATAGGCCCAATGGCTGATTACAAGGTTGTAGACACCTGTGATGCTAATTAGTGGACACACCTTGAATTAACATGTCCCTTTGGTCACATTATGTTCTGTGTTTTCTAGGGGTACCATCATTTTTGTCCATGCCTGTTTCATGAGTTTATTTTTTTACATAATTCTGTTGAAGCATGGTTGAAAAACAATGTCTGACTTTCATTGGTTAACATTTATAGAATTTTAATTTATTATTACTTTTGTCAGATTAAAGTTATTTCTGTGACCATTGTGACTTTTTCTTTCATTGACCAAAGGGTACCAACAATTTTGTCCACGTCTGTACTTACCTCCATGTCAGTGATGCGATGCAGGCCTCTTCTGGCCTGCGCCGGCCTCTGATAGGCTGCAGGCACTAGGCCGGCAGCCTATCAGAGGAAGGGAAAGGGACACGCCTCTCCCTCCCCTACCGCAGCACAAGCAGGCATCTGTATCGCTGTCCTGAGGACGGCGATACAGATGACTGGAGATGAGCGCTTCCACAATGGAAGCGCTCATCTCCCTGTGCCCAGCCGCCGCCGCCGCCAGCTCGGGGGGGGGGGGGCAATTGCCCCGTTGCCCCCCCCTGGATCCGCCACTGGGTCTCGCAAGCTCAGCTGGCTTAAACCCCCCCTGATGTACCCGCTGGGCCCGGACCAAGACATTCACCCCCAGTCTTGCCAAAATCTCAATCCTTTACTTTTTGGTAGTCGGCCGCTTGAACGTCTGGCAATTCGAAATACACCTGCTGGGAATTAGATACCAGGAACGGAGCGACGACCACAGCCCACTGGTCTTGGGGTAGCTTCTCCCTGATGACCACTTTCTTGTACATCACCAGGTAGGTTTCGATGTCATCTGCGGGGGTCATCTTAGGAATCGCAGCACGGACTGCTTTCCAGGTATCGTGTTCGCTCGGGGTTGCTCCTGCTGTCTGCAAAGCCATCACGTGTTGTAGCAGCAACTGGTTGGTCTCCTGCTGCTATTAGCCTCGCGTTGATGCAGGTTTGTCTCTCGCTGCTGCAGATTAGCCTCCATGAGGGCCTTCACAACAGCCTCCACTTTGTCGTGGCGCACTGGTTGTAATATAGCTGGTTTAATGTACTACATACAACCGTGCCTGGAAAAAATGCAGAAACCAAAAATATCTGCATTCATGCCAGCCTCACGGCTCTTGCCCACATCCTCCACCAATTGTGGGGACTCGCTCTGGTAGTCAGGACAAGCGGACGCAGTATAGAGGCAAAGACCAGTTTATAACTCTTTATTCACACGTGTTGCAAGTACACAGTACTGGTGTTAGTTCACACCCAGATAGCTCAAAAAAGCAAAACAGTAACCTTTTGTCCTGGGTGTTAATCCACACCCAACCGGCATAGCTCAGAACAGAGCAGTCCTCCTGGATTCAGGCCTCCAGCCAGGCACAAGGCTCAGATCCTGGTACAGAGATTGCCAGAGCTCCAATGTCAGAGAGAGGTAATTCTCCCAACCTGACACTGCTGGCTGTTTTTTTTTTATAGGCCTGACAAAACCCGGCCTGGAACGTGGGGAGTAGTCACCCACCCAGCACTTTGACTACTCCCAGTAAGAGCGGTCCCGGAACAGCTATTTACAGCCATACTAAATAGCAAAGTGTCAAACAGCAACTGCTGCTGACACATGAAAACTGGCTCTTACTCCACCGAGACCAGGAACCTCGGTGACATACCTATCATCCAAGATAATTCCTTGTACCTTCTTACATTAGATAGATAAATTGATAGATGATAGATATAAAGATAGACAGTGTACAGAGAAACAAAATAACCAGTATCCAACAAACCTGTCCCTGCAAATCTTGCCATTTCTTGACATTTTGATTTTTTATTGTTTAGCAAGTGTGCCCTCTAGTGTTTCATTTACTACAGATGCAGTCCAGTAAAGATACAGCACACATGGCACTATTGTTTTTAATGAATATTAGTAATGATATATAATATTATTATTATTATTATTATATGGTTATTTTGTGTACTGATTACAGTGTTTAATGCAACCATGACTAATGATATCAACACATACATTATGGAAAAAATAAAAGGATATTGAAGAGGATGTTAAAGGGAACCTTGTCACTGTGAAAATACAGTGTAATCTGCAGACAGTATGTTATAGAGTAGGAGGAGCTGAGCAGATTCATATATAGTGTTATAGTGTGAAAAGAGTCAGCAAAACATGTCATTGATACATTTATATCTCTGCTCTTTCTGAATATAGTTGTACTTGGGGCTGCCTTATTAGTGATCTGTGTATGAGCACTTTTTCAGATGCAGACCCATTCATTTCAATAGGGGTGCAAAAGATGTGCTATCTGCATCCATATGTCCATTCCACAGCCCTGAAAAAAAAAAAAAAAAAAAAAAAAGAACATGTACTATACTTATCCGTTTAGCGCAACATACACCGCTGGAATCCATGTTTTGCGGTTCTGCGTCCACAGTCAGCGTGGACCAGCAGTGCTAGACCCCGTGACTGATTCCTTAAAGGGATATTCCCATCTCAGACAACGGGGGCATATCGTTAGGATATGCCCCCATTGTCTGATAGGTGCGAGTACCAGATCTGGTACTCGCACCTATCTCGTAAACTGAGCTCTAAAAAAGTCACAGAAGGCACACCGCCCTCCATTCATTTTTATGAGGCTGCAGAAAATAGCCATGCACTGGCTCAGCTATTTCCATCAGTCCCATAGAGATGAATAAGAGCAGTCGCTGCGCAAGCATGGTGCGCTCCCATTCATTCCTATGGGGCCCTACGGGAATAGCCAAGCCAGCTCTCAGGGTCAGGGAGACGGGGACAAGCCTCCCTATCAGTGGCGGCGGCCGTGTGGGGATCAAGAGGGACACTGTTGCCAGGGAGTGGGGTAAGTATAATCTATATGAGGGCCCGGGCATTGGGGGAGCATATTTTATAGTTTGGATAACCCCTTTAACTGTATGTGTATAATGTGTATGCTGTAGAGATGTGTGTATTTATTTGTATAATGTCATGATCATAGAGAGTAAAAAAAAATAAAAAAAAAACATACATAAAAAACGAATCTAGAAGAACAAGCATTGTAGGATACGGCGGAGCAATGACAGGAGACATATTTACTTCCATTTAAATCCATTTAAATAGGTTGTGTTACTTCTGCAAATGGCATTTATCATTTAGAGAAAGTTCATACAAGGCACTTATTATTATTTATTATTAAAGTGACATTCATTCCATAGCGCTGTACATATGATAAGGGGTATACATACATAATACAGACAATTGCACTAATCATAAACAAAATGAGTCACAAACTGGTACAGAAGGAGAGAGGGCCCTGCCCGTGAGGGCTTACAATCTACATGGTATGGGAGAAGGACACAGTAGGTGCGGATTAAGTTGGTCATGGCGGTATAGAGGCAGCAGGGTCACTGGTTGTAGGCTTGTCTGAAGAGGTGGGTTTTAAGGTTTCTTTTGAAGGAGTCCACTGTAGGTGAAAGTCTGATATGTTGGGGTAGAGAGTTCCAGAGTATGGGGGATGCACAGGAGAAATCCTGGAGTCGATTGTGGGAAGAGGCAATAAGAGGAGAGGAGAGAAGGAGGTCTTGTGAGGATCGGAGAGTGCGTGTGGGGGTGTATCGGGAAAGTAGCTCAGAGATGTAGGGAGGGGACAGGTTATGGATGGCCTTGTATGTATTTGTAAGTACTTTGAAGTGAATTCGTTGGGCAATGGGGAGCCAGTGAAAGGATTGGCAAAGGGGAGAGGCAGAGGAGTAATAGGGTGAGAGGTGGATTAGTCGGGCAGCAGAGTTGAGGATAGATTGGAGGGGTGCGAGAGTGCTGGATGGAAGGCCACAGAGGAGAATGTTGCAGTAGTCTAGGCGGGAGATAATGAGGGCATGTACAAGTATTTTCGCAGATTCAAAGTTAAGGAAAGCGCGGATGCGGGAGATGTTTTTGAGTTGGTGGCAGCAGGTGGTGGAAAGGGCTTGGATGTGTGGTCGGAAGGAAAGGGCAGAATCCAAGGTCACTCCAAGGCAGCGGGCTTTGTTGACCGGGGAGAGTGTGCAGCCATTGATCATGATAGACAGGTCTGTTGGGGGGGTTGAACAAGATGGGGGAACAATTATGAATTCTGTCTTATCCATGTTAAGTTTAAGAAAGCGAGAGGCGAAGAAGGATGATATAGAAGATAGACATTGTGGGATTCTTGATAGTAAGGTGGTGATGTCTGGACCAGAGAGGTAGATTTGTGTGTCGTCAGCGTAAGAGTGATACTGAAAGCCATGGGACTCTATGAGCTGTCCCAGGCCAAAAGTGTAGATAAAGAAGAACAGGGGTCCTAGGGCAGAGCCTTGCAGGACACCAACAGAGAGGGAATGAGACGAGGAGGTGGTGCGGGAGTGGGAGACACTAAACGTCCGGTCGGTGAGGTATGATGTGATCCAGGAGAGGGCCAGGTCAGTGATGCCAAGAGATGAGAGAGTTAGCAACAGAAGGGGGTGATCATCAGTGTCGAAGGCAGAGGACAGGTCAAGGAGAAGGAGGACAGAGTATTGTTTCTTGGTTTTGGCTGTCAGTAGGTCATTGGTGACTTTGGTAAGGGCAGTCTCGGTCGAGTGGTGGGGTCGGAAGCCAGATTGTAGGCGGTCAAAGAGGGAGCAGGAGGAGAGGTGGGAGGACAGTTCTGAATGGACATGTTGTTTAAGTAGCATCAGCGAGTGAGGATTTGAATATGAGGAGGGATGCTTGTATGCGGTGAAATGATCTTTAGACTGGGATTTCTTCCATCGCCGCTCAGCAGCCTTGGAAGCTTGTCTGAGTTTTTTGGTCAGGTTGGTGTGCCAGGGTTGTCCGTTGATTTTCCGGATTTTGTTGTGTGTGAGGGGGGCAACAGTGTCCAAAGCTGTACTTAATGTGGTGTTATATAGGGTGGTAGCAGCTTCTGGGTCTTGGAGGCAACAGATGGTAGAGAGTGGGAGAAGAGAGTCAGAAAGCAAGCAAAAGTCGAGATGTTTGAGGTTCCTGCAGGGGTGTGCTCGTGTGTGGACTGGGGGAGCTGCAGAAGAGACCAATGAAGAGAAGGTGAGTAGGTTGTGGTCGGATAGGGGGAGAGGCGAATTACAAAGGTTAGATAGGGAGCAGAGGCGGGTAAAGATTAGATCCAGAGTGTGACCATCTCTGTTGGTGGGAGCTGAAGACCACTGTGATAGGCCGAAGGAGGAAGAGAGTGACAGGAGTTTAGAGGCGGCCGAGTGGCATGTGTCAATAGGGATGTTGAAGTCACCCATGATGATAGTGGGGATGTCGGCAGAAAGAAAGTGTAGTAGCCAGGTGTTAAAGTGGTCAAGAAAGATGGTGGCTGGGCCTGGAGGGCGGTAAATGACTGCTACTTGAAGGTTGGAGGGAGAGTAGATGCAAACAGAGTGTACTTCAAATGAGGTGAGCGTAATGGAGGGTGGCAGTGGAGTTGGGCTGTAGGAGCAGGTGTCTGCTAGGAGAAGACCAACTCCTCCACCATGTTTGCAGCCGGGGCGGGGAGTGTGAGTGAATTGAGATCCACTATAAGAGAGTGCAGCAGGGGAGGTGGTGTCTGAGGGTGTCAGCCATGTTTCTGTGAGACCCAGAAAGGAAAGGTTTTGAGAGATGAACAGTTCATGAATGTACGACAGTTTGTTACAGACAGAGCGCGCGTTCCATAATGCTCCTGCAAGAGGAACCAAAGGGGTAGGGGTCAGAGGAATGGTAATTAGGTTTAAGGGGTTGCAGAAATTTGTAAAAAGAGATTTGTAGTGGGACATGGAGGTGATAGTGGGGATTTGCTGAGGGGGTCCTGGATTTGGAAAGCTATCACCAGCAGTAAGGAGAAGCAGAGAAAGTGTTAATAGATGAGAATAAGAGAGGGCATGAGGTGTCTGTGTGTGTTTGGGAAGAAAGTGTTTAATGTTTGCAAATAGGTTTGTGCAAGCGATTAGATGAGAAGGTAAGATGGAGGAAGAGATGAATAGTTCCTTGCTGGGTGAATGGATGTGGGGGTATTTCAGGAGGTTATGGAAAAGTAGGAGGAGTAAGAGGGAAAATGTAAACATTGTTAGCATTGACTATGTTGGTAATTACCTGTGGTCCCCTTCTGGTCCAATTCTGGTATAATTCAGTCTGTGCACTTAAGAGTTCCACTTGAAAGATGTTGCATCTGAAAAGACCTAGGATCTTAGATTTATACCACTCAGTGATCAATCAGGTGTGACCAAGAGGGGAGGGGGCTACATTTGGTCTAATCAAGGAGGGCCAGATACAGGGGTGAAATAGTCAATGTAAACAAATACTCAATAAATCCAGCAGGGAAAGAGACATTAATACTTCAGACAAGACATACCAGGATTTAGAAGGAGAGATGAGAGGGATGGACAAGATCAGACTTTGGAAAAGCTGGGTGGAGCAGTAAACTTCAGACAAGACATACCTGGAGATGAGAGAATTGGGTGATGGTCAGTAGGCAGTGATGACAAAGTGGATTCAATATCCGTAATATTACATTCTGGTATAATTCAGTCTGTGCACTTAAGAGTTGCACTTGAGAGATGTTGCATGTGGAAAGACCACACTTACTAATGTATTGTGATTGCCCAGGTTGCCTTCTTTGCTGACTGGATTCATTTTTCCAGAGAGTCCGACGCTTTTTCCTATAGTGTGCAAGCACGGCCCCCGTTGCT
This sequence comes from Bufo gargarizans, assembly GCF_014858855.1. NCBI lineage: Eukaryota > Metazoa > Chordata > Amphibia > Anura > Bufonidae > Bufo > Bufo gargarizans. Next base: position 94,983,225 of record NC_058085.1, read on the forward strand.
GGATTGTAGGGTGGTCGTAACCATGGAAACAAGCAAGTGTATAATGTGGTAGTCCAGCCAGCAAAGGTTTTTGACATGACCGGTGGGACAAGAGCAGAAAGCTGCATTGTAGCCAGGGCCGGAGCAAGGATGCCAACACAAGCGAAGCTTTATTTTGGCGCATCCCTCCCCCCCCCCTCGCAGCTCACCTGGCCCTGGTCCCGTCTGCAGCAGCTGTCTTCTCCTCTGTGTGGTCCTGGTATCTTTGCTCTGCTTCAGACAATCGCTGGTTTGAGGACCGTATTTTTCACCCTCTAAGACGGACCTAGGTTTTAGAGGAGGATAAGAAAAAAATATTTTCTATTACACCTCAGGTCAGACCAGCAATCAGACCCCCAATGTTAATCAGACCTCAGATTAGACCCCAATGCCTCAGATCAGCCCCCCATGTCAGACATCGGCCTCCATCAATCAGCCCCCCATGTCAGACATCGGCCTCCATCAATCAGCCCCCCATGTCAGCCATCATACCCCCATGTCAGCCATCATGCCCCCATATCAGCCATCAGTCCCCCATGTCAGCCATCAGTCCCCCATGTCAGCCATCATGCCCCCATGTCAGCCATTAGCCCACCATGTCAGCCAATAGTCCCCCCATGTCAGCCATTAGCCCCCCATGTCAGCCATTAGCCCCCCATGTCAGCCATAAGCCTCCCATGTCAGCCATAAGCCCCCCATGTCACATTTCTCCCCCTCCATGTCAAATCACCCCCCTATGTCACATCAGCCCTCCATGTCACATTTCTCCCCCTCCTTTTTACATAATCCCCTCTGTCACATCACCCCCATGTCACATCAGCCATCCATGTCACATTTCTCCCCCTCCAAACCATGTCACATCACCCCCTTCGTGTCACATCATGATCACATCATTACCCCCTATTGTGTCACATTTCAGTCCCCCCCCCTCCTGGCACATCTTCCCATGTCACAGACTACAGACATTGCCCCCCCCCCCCACCCTCCATTTATTATTGTTGTTTCTGTAATATATTTTTTTAAACACATTTATGCCGTGCACTCTGGCGCTAGTGTGCTCATCAGTGATCACCTACCCACCTATCCTCCTGCTACGGCAATCTGGCTGTGTGTGAGTCAGACTCACAGACACAGTCAGCTCCAGTCCCTGCTGCCGCTGCGCAGAATGCATAGTACAATAGGGCTGGAGGGGTTAAAAAATAATAAAAAATAATATAACTCACCTTAATCCACTTGATCGCGCAGCCCAGCTTCTCTTCTGTCTTCTTTTTTGCTGTGCACAGGAAAAGGGCCTTTGATGACGTCACTGCGCTCATCACACGGTCCGTCACATGATCCATCACCATGGTAAAAAAACACCATGTGATGGACCATGTGATGAGCACAGTGACGTCATCAAAGGTCCTATTCCTCAAAGAAGAAGACAGAAGAGATGCCGGCTGCGCGAACAAGTGGATTAAGGTGAGTTAAATTATTATTATTATTTTTTTAACCCCTCCAGCCCTATTGTACTATGCATTCTTTATTCAGAATGCTATTATTTTCCCTTATAACCATGTTATAAGGGGAAATAATACAATCTACACAACACCTAACCCAAACCTGAACTTCTGTGAAGAAGTCTGGGTTCAGGTCTGGGTACCACATTCAGTTTTTTATCACGCGCATGCAAAACACATTGCACCCGCGTGATAAAAACCGAACAACGGAACGCAATCGCAGTCAAAACTGACCTACTCACGCGGGTTTGCCGCAACGCATCCAGACCTTATCCGGACACGCTCGTCTGCAAGGGGCCTTATGGTAGCGCCGGCCCTGATTGTAGCTCACTAATCTCTATTGACAGCGATTATTAAGCACTGTATATAGATCAATAGGGAAGGCAGGGACGGTGAATGACCATAACTGCTTTCTCTATGGGGTCCCTGGTGTACCTGACAGCTGGTTTCCCTCTCTCACAGCTGCACAATTAGTGTACAGCTGTAATGCAAATTTTTTAGCAAAAGGAGTTGGGATCTGGTGAGGTTTAATGGTGTCCTCACTGCTGAGAAATACAAGTAGACACTTATCCATCGTGCAGTGCCATCAGGGAGGAGTCCGATTGGCTCCAAATTTATTCTGCGACAGAATAACGAATCCAAAAATAGAATCAATATCATTAAAAACTTAAAGCATAATATTAAAAATCTTTAGCATAAATATCATCCAGTCTGTCCGGGATGACACAAAGTGATAGAAGGATCTGAGCAAGTCTACATCCACAGAAGCTCGCGGAGCTCCTTCAGAAGCTGTGTGCAAGTGTACCTGGAGGAACTGAGGCAAAGATGGGTCACACCAAATATTGATTTGATTTAGATTTATTTTCTCTTCATTCACTTTGCATTTTGTGAACTGATAACAATAAATTATCACTTCTATTTGTGAAAAGCATTCTTACATTACAGCATTAATTTCAACCCCTGGCTAAAACTTTTGCACAGTACTGTACTGTAATAAGTACTGTATTGTAATAAGGAAGCCTGTTACTATTTCATGCTACCAGTGGTATGGGTATGATTGTTTCATGATGTCACAGTAGGCATATCAAATGCATTTTGTGCATTTGATCTATGACATCACTACTGTATGTAAATTATTCTTGTGTTGTGATGTCATAGTTTACATATTTGTGCATTAAACCTGTGCTGTGACATCACCGTGTGCATTATCTCTGTGCTGTGATATCACTTTGTTATGCTTGTACTGTGACACCACATTGTGCATTGTTCCTGCCCTGTGACATCACTGTGTGCATTTTTCTGGTACTGTGATAATATTTACACATTATCTCTACTATTGACTCCTGAATCCTGTGCTGTAACTGCACTGAGTAGAATACTGCAGCATTGTGACAGTGTTCTCTTATTTCCATCACTGTGCGTACTATCTCTACTCTGATATGATGCTACAGTTTCCTGTAAAAACAGAAACTTAGAGGGCATCTGTCAGCAGATTTGTACCTATGACACTGGCTGACCTGTTACATGTGCGTTTGGAAGCTGAAGACATGTTCATATGTGTCCGCATTGCTGAGAAAAATGATGTTTTAATATATGCAAATGAGCCTCTAGGAGCAACGGGGGCGTTGCCATTACACCAAGAGGCTCTGCTCTCTCTCCAACTGCCACGCCCTCTCCACTTTGATTGACAGGACCAGGCAGTGTAAACATCATCACGCCTGGCCTGGACCTCCTAATGTTATTTAAAGTGCAGAGTGCTCAGCAGTTGCAGAGAGAGCTGAGCTTCTAGGTGTAACAGCAACGTCCTTATTGCTCCTAGAGATAGCAGTTTAGCGCACCACGGAAATTTTTGTTACACTAAGCTACACCCTCAAACTCAGCCCATTGCATGTTTAAACATGCCCAATCACTCCCAGTCCCCCACACACCAATTATGCTCCCTTAGTGCCCCACACAGAAAAACTCCCCCATAGTGCCCCCACATAGTAAAACAACCCCTTAATACTCCCACACAGTAGTGCCGATCCCATAGTTCACTCTTACAAGACTATTGCCCCCTTAGTGTTATTAAAAGGAAAAAAGTAATTTTCACCTAGCCCTGTTCCCAGGTGTGATGCAGTGATGTAATTGCGACTGCTGAGGCAGGACAGCGCACAGACCGATTCCTTGGCTGGGGAATGAATGCACACTGTCTAGTAATGATGGACGAACATCTGCCGGGACAGTTTGCGAACGCGATCAAATGTACGCGAACCGCAAGTTCCCGGCGGGTCCCATTTATTTTAATGGCAGGCGAACCTGAAAAACCTTCAGCTCATATTTGCAGCCAAGAAATAATTACTAGAAGTGCACAAATAGTCCCACAACATGGACAGTGACATACCAGATGTATTATTCGAATTTGCGATCTCCATTCATTATTTTTTTAAATGCAAAATATCGGCAATATAATTTTTCGCATACGCGCATGCGCACACCAGTTATAACTATTTTTTCCAATACAGTTTGTCACTGTGTGTAGCAGAGGGAACGCAGCAAAACAGCAAACAAATGCTGCACTACCCAAATGCACTATATAGAAAGTATTTTATTGGTATATACCCCGTTTCTATCAGTTTTTTTGGGGGGGTCGACTGGTATACACCACACACCAGTTATAATTATTTTTTCTAATTGCGTTTTTCACTCTGTGTGGCTGCAGTATCGCAGCAGAACCGCACACAACTGCTGCACAATACAAATCCACTAACAGCCTGTCCCTGCTCCACACAGCAACCTCTCCCTACACTGGCAAAAGACTGAATGTAAAATGGCGGCCAGATCGGGTTTTATTTATAAGGTGGGGGTATGTCCATGTGCTGAAACGTCTCAATTGACTGTCCTGTCCAACCTGATGGATGTGTCATGGGTCAAAGTTCTGCACAATGCAAAAGAATATGGCGGGTGCGAATATCGCCATATGTTTGCATGTTCAGCGAATCGCTAATGAGCAAACCGACCGCCGCGTGGACTGCAAGGCCATCACTACTGTCTAGTCTCCGCACCATACCTCATCCGTCCCAGGACAGAAAATATAAAAAATAAAAACGTTACATGCAACAGTTTTGGTCCGGCCAAAACTCGGAATATATCTAGCTATTGGAGGAGACCGTTGCTATTAAGGTCAGCAATTTCTTCCACAGCATGGGGAGGAGTGATCGTTATGCCACTGCTCGTCCACATACTGTCCAGTGATTTGCCAGCGGCAATCTGCTACCGGTAAGCGCAGATTTTTAAACATGTGGGCAATCAGCAGCAGCAATACACTGCAAGATGATCGCTAACGAGTGTTCATGCGAATGCTTGTTAGCGATTATCGCCCAGTGTAAGGCTACTTTCACATCTTAGTTTTCAATTCCGCTTTTGAGAGCCAGCAGAAGGATTAAATGGTTCAATTTTGTCCCCATTCATTGTCAATAGGGACACAACTGATCAGGATGCAGAAGTAGGCATCCGTTCCTCTTTGTTGTGTTTTGACGCCGGACACAAAACTGCTACAAGGTGCGGTTTTGTGTCTGGTTTGGGAAATGGAACAAACCGGATCTGGCATGAAAAGCAATGTAAGTCAATGGTGTCAGAGCCTTTTTTTTTTTTGTTAGCGAAAAAAACTGACCCGTCGCCCATTGACTTACAATGATTTTCATACCGGATCCGTTATGTTCAGATTTGATCTAATACAAGTGGATCCTGCCGAAACAGATGTATTAACTGGCACAGATCAGTTTAAAGGGATTCTGTCACAAAGTTTTGGCCTATAGAGCTGCGGACATGCACGGCTAGATCGCCGCTAGCATGTCCGCAATATACCTGTCCTATAGGGCTGTGTGCTTTTAATGTCTTTAAAAAAGGATTTGATAGATATGTAAATTAGTGTTGTATGTGTCCATGGGGCTGTACTAACCTTCGTGGAGCCCAGCCACGCCCCCGCCTGTGAAGGAGCCCAGCACCGCCTATGTCCTCCGAATAGATTGCCGTAATCTCGCGCATGCGCAGTTCTTTCCCTGAGGCTGATGCCTGCACAGGGAAGGAACACTATACCGGCACTGTGCATCGCAAGATTACGGCAATCTATTCGGAGGACATAGCCGGTGCTGGGCTCCTTCACAGGCGGGCTTCGTGACAGAATCCCTTTAATTCTAGTTTTGAGATCCTCTTCCATATCAACAATGCAGATGTAAAAGTAGCCTAATACAGCCTTTAGGAAAAGGGACATGTGCATATTTATATATTCCTTTAATATCCCTTTAAGATAGATTTAAAAAATTGTGCCATGCTCCACTAGCTTCACTCAGCTCTTTTTGGGTATGCTGTCACGCTCTAGTGTGGGAGGGAAACCCCACACCGAACATAGGAGGGAAAGGGGAAAGGAAATAAGGCCTGAAAACTAGGGAAGGAAGATGGACACCTCCTAGTGAAAACCCTAATCAAAGCCCTGACTGACAACCAGTATGAACAGACCCCAGAGGTAGGTGAGTTCATACACAGGAGTACCTAAAGTCCTATCTAACCCTGAGGCTGGGTTCACACTTGAGCGTTGCGCAAACGCGCGTTTTACGCGCGTTTTTGACGCGCATTTTTATGCGCGTTTTTGTAATAGTAAACGCGCGCTTGACGCGCGTTTGTGTGATTCACTACAGTGTCCTATGGCCACAAACGCCCCAAAAGTCGCTCATGTACTTTTTGGAGCGTCGGGCGTTTTACAGCGCGATCGTACGCGCTGTAAAACGCCCAAGTGTGAACCATTCCCATAGGGAATCATTGGTTTCTCCTTGTTGAGCGTTTTACAGCGCGTAGGAACGCGCTGTAAAACGCTCAGGTGTGAACCCAGCCTAAAGGACCCTGGTACCAATGACAGGAATGAGACATCCTGTTCCTTCAAAAGGAAGGATGAACGGGAGTCTCCCTAAGGCCTCTTTCACACGACCGTATGGCTTTTTCAGTGTTCCGTTTTTTGTTTCCGTTGTGTTTCCGTTTTTCCGTTCCGTTTTTCCATATAGCATATACAGTATACAGTAATTTCATAGAAAAAATTGGGCTGGGCATAACATTTTCAATAGATGGCTCCGCAAAAATCGGAACGGATACGGAAGACATACGGATGCATTTCCGTATGTGTTCCGTTTTTTTTGCGGACCCATTGACTTGAATGGAGCCACAGAACGTGATTTGCGGGCAATAATGGGACATGTTCTATCTTTAAACGGAACGGAAAAACGTAAACGGAATGCATACGGAGTGCATTCCGTTTTTTTTGCGGAACCATTGAAATGAATGGTTCCGTAGGGTTTACTAAATAATTTTAAAGATATATATAGAAAGATATAGTATGATAAGTAACAGTCACCGCAAGTCATGAAACAAATGGGCTGGCTCCAATCAACCAGCGACCAACATGGCACTAAGGGTGGCCAGAGGTCCGGTTTTAGGCCAGACAGTTTGGCTTTCAAACTCCATGTCCTCCGTCCGGCGCAGGGCCTGGACAGACGCAAGGATGTACTTTTGAACAGCTCACTCTTAGGCCCCTTTCACACGGGCGAGTTTTCCGTGCGGGTGCGATCCGTGCGGCGAACGTATGGCACCCGCACTAAATCCTGACCCATTCATTTCTATGGGGCTGTGCACATGAGCGATGTTTTTAACGCATCACTTGTGCGTTCAGTTGAAATCGCAGCATGCTCTATATTTTCCGATTTTGACGTGACGCAGGCCCCATAGAAGTGAATGGGGTGTGTGAAAATCGGATGGCATCCGCAAGCAAGTACGGATGCCGTGCGATTTGCACGCATGGTTGCTAGGAGACCATCGGGATGGAGACCCGATCATTATTATTTTCCCTTATAACATGGTTATAAGGGAAAATAATAGCATTCTGAATACAGAATGCATAGTAAACCAGCGCTAGAGGGGTTAAAAAATAAATAAATAATAATTTAACTCACCTTAGTCCACTTGCTCGCGAAGCCCGGCATCTCCTTGTGTCTCCGCTGCTGATGAACAGGACCTGGGGTGAGCTACTCCATTAAATAGAGCTTAAGGACCTTCGATGACGTCACTCCGGTCATCACATGATCTTTTACCATGGTGAATCACCATGGTAAAAGATCATGTGACGTACCATGTGATGACCGGAGTGACGTCATCGAAGGTCCTTAACCTGTATTTAATGGAGCAGCTCACCCCAGGTCCTGTTCATCAGCAGCGGAGACACAAGGAGATGCCGGGCTTCGCGAGCAAGTGGACTAAGGTGAGTTAAATTATTATTATTTTTTTTAACCCCTCTAGCGCTGGTTTACTATGCATTCTGTATTCAGAATGCTATTATTTTCCCTTATAACCATGTTATAAGGGAAAATAATACAGTCTTCAGAACATCAATCCCAAGCCCGAACTTCTATGAAGAAGTTCGGGTTTGGGTACCAAACATGCGCGATTTTTCTCACGCGAGTGCAACGCATGACAATGTTTTGCACCTGCGCAGAAAAAATCGCGCATTTTCCCGCAACGCACCCGGCTCTTATCCGGGCAAAAAAACTCACGCCCGTGTGAAAGAGGCCTTAGACAGCAGCACTGTGCTGTCCGAACGAACATAGATTTAGACAAGTGAAAATTCCACCCTAGTTATGTAGAGGCCGGCGCCTCTACATAACTTAGGTGTCACAGGTAACGGGGAGGGGAAAACACCAAAAGGACAACAATCTAGGCCTCGAAAAACTAAGGAAGAGGGATGGTGACCTCCTAGTAATCCCTAGGCCTTTCCCTAACTCCTGCCAGCATGAGCAGATCCTGAAGGTGAAAATACCCATACGCCGGATACCTAAAGCCCTGTTCAAACTGACAAGCCCTAGAATAGGGAGCAGGAGATAAGACAACTGGTTCCTCCCCAGATGGAGGAACCCGTGTCTCTCTAAAGGCCTAGGAAAAACACACTCCAGAGAAAGAAACTGTGAAGGCAACAAGTACTTAGCTAATGTGGCCGTTGTTTTTGGCCACATCCGAGTCGCAGTTTTGGCAGCTCGGAAGCGGACCCATTCACTTCAATGGGGCCGCAAAAGATGTGCTGTCCGCATCCGTTGCTTCGTTCTGTGGTCCTCCAAAAAAATATAACCTGTCCTATTCTTGTCTGCACTTTGCGGACAAGAATAGGCAGTTATATTAAAGGCTGTCCTTGCCGTTCTGGAAATTGCGGAATGCACACGGACGCGATTCGTGATTTGCGAACCGCAAAACTCACAACGGACGTGTGCATGTAGCCTAAGAGAAGTATGAAGAAGCAGGAGATCCAATGCAACCAAGCTCTAGCAACTCCTAGCAGAAAGTATCAACCACATGGTCAGCAGTGTGAGGTGGACCTAAATAGAGCCTCATCACTGATAACGAGCGGCACCTGAGGAGAGGTGAGATCCTGCCAAACAACATACGAGAGGAAAACAGAGAGAGATGTCAGATAGTCTCAGGTCTATCCGATCTTCTCACCTCTCTCACAGGAGGGACCGTGACATTAGGTGGATTAACCGCCAGCGCAGGAGGGATGAATATAGGAGTCTAAATCAACGGTCTTCATAAATGTCCCCCTAAGTATTTTGTACTCTGCTGGCTCCTCCTAAAGGTTAGTACGCATGTACAGTTATCATACTGCAGAAATGTAGCCAGATATAGACATCACTAAACAACTATTACATAAAGTCAAAGAGGATGAACCAATTAACAACCTCGCTTTACAGAAGCCAGTTGGGTACAGTGCTTTCCTGGCACCACTCGGAGTCACAGTAACAATATGTAATTAATGTCTTGAAGGGATATTGCAGTCAGGAGCGGTTATCACCTATCATCTAGGTCAGTGGTGGGCAAACTTTTTTGTCAACTGAGCCAAATATCGCCAAAACCACGATTGAAATTTATTTTGAGAGCCACATTTTTAAAACCTAAAATATATAGGAAGGAAGCGCATGCTGAAGTGAATGGGTCCATGATGCGAGCTGCCCACGGCCGTGGGCAGCCCGCATCATGGACCCATTCACTTTAATGGGTCCAGGATCCGGGATATGAGTGCTACAGAGTGCTTCCGTGGAGCTTCTGGCTTTGCCTCCGCATCGCAAAAAGTAGCGCATGCTTAAGTGAATGGGTCCAGGATCCGGGATATGAGTGCTACAGAGTGCTTCCGTGGTGCTTCTGGCTGTGCCTCCGCAACGCAAAAAAGTAGTGGATGCGCTGTTCAGCTTCTGTGGATGATGCACTGTTATGTATCTGTGGATGACGCACTGCTCAGCTTCTGTGGATGACGCACTGTTATGTATCTGTGGATGACGCACTGTTCAGCTTCTGTGGATGACGCACTGTTCAGCTTCTGTGGATGACGCACTGTTCAGCTTCTGTGGATGACGCACTGTTCAGCTTCTGTGGATGGCGCACTGTTCAGCTTCTGTGGATGGCGCACTGTTCAGCTTCTGTGGATGGCGCACTGTTCAGCTTCTGTGGATGGCGCACTGTTCAGCTTCTGTGGATGGCGCACTGTTCAGCTTCTGTGGATGGCGCACTGTTCAGCTTCTGTGGATGGCGCACTGTTCAGCTTCTGTGGATGGCGCACTGTTCAGCTTCTGTGGATGGCGCACTGTTCAGCTTCTGTGGATGGCGCACTGTTCAGCTTCTGTGGATGGCGCACTGTTCAGCTTCTGTGGATGGCGCACTGTTCAGCTTCTGTGGATGACGCACTGTTCAGCTTCTGTGGATGACGCACTGTTCAGCTTCTGTGGATGACGCACTGTTCAGCTTCTGTGGATGACGCACTGTTCAGCTTCTGTGGATGACGCACTGTTCAGCTTCTGTGGATGACGCACTGTTCAGCTTCTGTGGATGACGCACTGTTCAGCTTCTGTGGATGACGCACTGTTCAGCTTCTGTGGATGACGCACTGTTCAGCTTCTGTGGATGACGCACTGTTCAGCTTCTGTGGATGACGCACTGTTCAGCTTCTGTGGATGACGCACTGTTCAGCTTCTGTGGATGACGCACTGTTCAGCTTCTGTGGATGACGCACTGTTCAGCTTCTGTGGATGACGCACTGTTCAGCTTCTGTGGATGACGCACTGTTCAGCTTCTGTGGATGACGCACTGTTCAGCTTCTGTGGATGACGCACTGTTATGTATCTGTGGATGACGCACTGTTCAGCATCTGTGGATGACGCACTGTTCAGCATCTGTGGATGAGGATGACGCACTGTTCAGCTTCTGTGGATGACGCACTGTTCGGCATCTGTGGATGACGCACTGTTCGGCATCTGTGGATGACGCACTGTTCGGCATCTGTGGATGACGCACTGTTCGGCATCTGTGGATGACGCACTGTTTAGCATCACGCTGTTATGTGGGGGATCTGTGGAGGACGCTGTTATGTGGGGGATCTGTGGAGGACGCTGTTATGTGGGGGATCTGTGGAGGACGCTGTTATGTGGGGGACCTGTGGAGGACGCTGTTATGTGGGGGATCTGTGGAGGACACTTATGGGGGATCTGTGAAGGACACTTATGGGGGATCTGTGGAGGACACTTATGGGGGATCTGTGGAGGACACTTATGGGGGATCTGTGGAGGACACTTATGGGGGATCTGTGGAGGACACTTATGGGGGATCTGTGGAGGACACTTATGGGGGATCTGTGGAGGACACTTATGGGGGATCTGTGGAGGACACTTATGGGGGATCTGTGGAGGACACTTATGGGGGATCTGTGGAGGACACTTATGGGGGATCTGTGGAGGACACTTATGGGGGATCTGTGGAGGACACTTATGGGGGATCTGTGGAGGACACTTATGGGGGACCTGTTGATGACGCTGTTATAGGCAGGGCCAGGGATGTGTGTTATGACACATAGGGCCATGAGGGGGGCCAGCATAAGACACACATATAGCATCTTATGCTGGTCCCCCTCATGGCCCTTTGTGTCCCCTCATGTGTCCTAAACTGCGCACATACAGTAACTGGCTTTGTGTATAAAGTTTTTTTACTACTGTCTGAACTCTGAGACAAGCTCTCTCCTTTTGACAAAATGGCCAAAATGGCCAGCCTCTATACTCACTGTCACTATGAATGCACTGCAGCGAGCGGGCCGGTGTTCTGCCACTTTTCTATACCCGGACAAAAGTCTATACCCGGAAGTGATGTAGCTGCACCGGAAGCCGCCCGCTGCAGTGCATTCATAGTGACAGTGAGTACAGAGGCTGGCCATATTATCAATAGGAGAGAGCTTGTTTCTTCTTGAGTTCAGACAGTAGTAAACATACTTCACACATAAAGCCAGCTATGTGCCCCTTCATATAAAATTATTGCGCACCAAAGAGCCGCATAGAAGTGTCTAAAGAGCCGCTTGTGGCTCGCGAGCCGCACTTTGCCGACCACTGATCTAGGTGATACATGCTATATCAATGGAGGCTCAACTACTCAGACCTTCACCGACGGTTAGCACCCGGTCCTGGGTTACCCCCCAGCTGCAAGACTGCGGCTACGAGGAGTTTGAATGGAGTTTTGGTCAAACGTGGACCTTGCTGGAAATTCAAAGCCTAGGCCAATACTGGATTACAGCGTTCAGCAGTACCCACCAGTGCCACAGACTATGTAGGAGATTTATCAAAACTGGTGCAAAGTAGGGACGAGCGAACTTCTGTTTTCAAGTTTGGCTTACAAGGTTCGGGTTATCTAAGAATTCCATTATGGATTCTGCTACCACAGACCATAGCAACCAATCAGATTACAACTTTCATTTTTCAGAGCTCCCTTGGAAGATGAAAGCCAGAACCTGATTGGCTACTATTAAGCAGTTTTCCTTTAGCGCCATTATTACTAAATAAATCTTGAAAAATACATGCTTGACCACTGCTCCATTCAAACTCCCCTAGGCCAATTGGAGGGGTTCTAACCGTCTGGAATACCCCTTTATGTGAGAAACCTCTGTAAGTAATCACTTTTGCTTTCCATACCAATAAGCTAAACATAGAAAGTAGTAAAGTATATAGTCATTTTATTCTGCCATGTAGAGAGGGATTGGCCTCCAGCCTATGACCTCTCACCCACTGTATTTTCACAAAGGAAAGGACATTCACGTCCTAAAGTAACTCAGACTAGGCACTGCCAGCACAACGCGCATGCGCAGCTTACCTAGACCTGTCAGTGTCAACAAAACTGCGTTGCACGCCTCGCTCTGGAAAATGGAAGCACCGCCTTTTTCCGGGATGAACGTCAATGAAAGCAAGAAATTCTATTGGACGGCTGGCGACGTTCACCAGCTTGTAGCCAATGGCCTTGGAGTTCAGTTCGTGTCACGTGACCGGAGCGGCAATCCAGCCATCTTGCGGCGGCTGTAGATGATCCGCCCTGCGGGTTGCGGAAGCGGTGACCCAGCTGGGCCTGCTGCTGCTTTAGTGAGAGGAAACGCGCCGCTAATGCAAAACTGGAGCTGTAACAAGCACTGGGCACGGTAAGAGACGGAATCCCAGCGGAAACGGAATTTCTCCCTGGTCCTTACTTAAGCGCCGACTTACCTGGAAGTGCGTTATGGTGTTGTATGGCTCGTAAAGGGTTAAAGTGGCTCGTACTGGCCCTGTGAGGGAATTCCCTGCAGTAGGACTGGGTGCTGAGGACCCTGCTATGGCAGCGGCCACCTATGGGCACTCCTTTGGGTGACTAGACTTTGGTGCTGAGCCCCTGTTTTGTCCATAGTGACAAAATGTGTGCTAAAGTTAAAGGGTTTTCCCGGCTGGACGGCCCCTCCTGGTAGGACCCTGTTCCCTGCCAATCAGGAGATTGTCACAGGTCAGAGCGCGAAAACCTCCGTCTATAGGGGCAATATAGCCTGACATGCCGCCCATAACGGAGAACCGAGGGGATCCTGAGTGGAGGGGACCCCTCTGTCACCTTTACGACGATGGTGTAATATATCAAGATTAGTAGCGCCTGCCCTGCTGTCCCCCGTCGCAGTGGTGCTGGCGCTCCTCTGGTCAATCACTGCTGCAGCCTATGATTGGCTACAGAGGTCACATGCTGTGCTGACATATAATCGCTGGGGATCGGGGAAGTGTTGGCGCTCTTCAAGCACATGTAAAAATCTTCCACTGTAGATCCCGCTGCTCCGGGGTTATGTTCTCGGGATGATATTTGTAAAGGCGTCACATGACGGCAGCAGCCAATCCCAGCGTGGCGTGATGTTATTACGGACTATTTCTTGTAGTCAAAATTGTAACACTTCAAGGGGTATTCCTATCTCGTATATCCAGAGGGTATACCTTTAAAGGGAACCTGTCACTGGGATTTTGGGTATAGAGCTGAGGACATGGGTTGCTAGATAGCCGCTAGCACATCCGCAATACCCAGTCCCCATAGCTCTGTGTGCTTTTATTGTTTAAAAAATAAACGATTTGATACATATGCAAATTACTCTGATATGTGTCCTGTACGTGAGATGTTGTCACGGCACACACCAAAGGCCGTGACAGATGTGTCCTGTACATGAGAGGAGTCAGGGACAGGACACATCTCAGGTTAATTTGCATATGTATCAAATCGCTTATATTTACACAATAAAAGCACACTGAGCTATGGGGACTGAGTATTGCGGACGTGCTAGCGGCCATCTAGCAACCCATGTCCTCAGCTCTATACCCAAAATCCTGGTGACAGGTTCCCTTTAAATGTCTGTTAGACCCCACACCTCTCTCCAGAATGGGTGCCCCCTGAACCCTCGTTTCCCTGGAAGCGGCCACCGTAGGTGGACAGATCAGTGGAAAGATTCTGCCTCTGCTCCCAGGAGAGGGTGGGTGGCAGAGGTTTCCCATTCTGAGATGGGAATACCCCTTTAAGCGGACGGTATCCACAAGTGACGGCTGGATCGGCCGCCCTAGAGTCTGACCGTCTTACTTCTAATAGGCAACTGATGGTAAAACGAGAACCTCTTTGTAATTATGGTGAAAGTCATTGGTTGCTTACAGCTGATCCATCGCTTTTTCAAGAATTGTCATCTCTAAGCCAAAAAATGATATCGTGAAACCATCACTGCAACTTCTGAAGAGTGTCCGGGGCGGATACATTGTAGCAGTAATAATTTATATTTATTTCTTTAAAGGGGTTCTCCGGTAATCAAGAAAAAGAAAAAACATAAATATTACTTTATTATAAAAATATTCCTAAATACCTTACATTAGTAACAATGGCTCGTTTTGTCTGGGGAGCAATCATTAGGAGAAATAAAATGGCCGGTGTCCTATTAGTACACACAAAACCTGTCCTAATCACACAGGAGGACAGGTTACTTCACAACACTGACCTAAAGAGCTGCCTCATCCTCCACTCTGCTCTACCGGTCAGGGATTATGATCCTGAATATAGTTTAATATTATATTTAGCTGAATCTTTATGGGAATGGAGTCCATGAGGAGACTGCATACAAGTACTGCTGCTGATCAGCCACATCTGCTCATGACCTCAATTTCAACAGAGATTCAGCTAAAATTCTTATCATCTGTGTTCAGGATTATAATCCCTGACAGAGCAGAGAGGAGGATGAGGCAGCTCTTTAGCTCAGTGTTGTAAAGTAACTTGTCCTGCTGTGTGATTAGGACAGGTTTTGTGTGTACTAGTGGGACGGCGACCATTTTATTTCCCCAGATGATTGTCCCCCACACAAACCAGTCATTATGACTAATGAAAGTTTATTAGGAATATATTTATAATAAAGTAATATTTAAGTATTTTCATTTTCTTAACCCCTTAGTGCTATTTGACGTGTATACTCGTCATGAAGCACTGCTACTTGGTGCTCCATGATGAGTATATACATCTTGGCATTAAACTGTCACCATGTCTGCAGACATAGTGACAGCGCTGAGACCCCAGGTGTTACACACAGCCAGGGATCTCAGCTAACCGGCCCGGAACCAATGAGGGCGGCCCCGGGCAAAGATCTGAAACATTTTCTACGTACACAAAAGACCCATTCAAAATGCCATCAATAAAATGCACCTGTGTTCATTGTCCATAACATACGCCTGCCCATACCATAACCCCACCGCCACCATGGGCCACTCGATCTACAACGTTGACGTCAGTAAACCGCTCACCCACACGAGGCCACACACACTGTCTGCCATCTGCCCTGAACAGTGAAAACCGGGACTCATCCGTGACTGGTTTTCTGCCCAAACTATGATGGAATTGAAATTTTGCCCACCTTCCCAAAAAAAGTTATTAAAAGTGATCAAAAAAGTCATATGTACCCCAAAATGGTACCAATCAGTCACCTCATCCCGCAAAAAATTAGCCCCTACATATGGCTTTCAGAAAATGGAGACATAAAAATGTTTTTAGTTTTTTTTTGTAAAATACTTTTATTGTGTTAAAGTGTAATAAAAGTATGCATGTTAGGTATTGCCGCGTCTGTAACAACCAGCTCTATAAAATATCACATGACCTAACCCATCAGGTGATCAAAAAAATTAAAGCTCTGCCAAAAAAGCCACGAGTGTAATACCAAGCGATCAAAAAGTCATATGTATCCTAAAATAGGACCAATCAAACAATCACCTCATCCCGCAAAAAATAACATCCTACCTAAGACAATCGCCCAAAGAACAAAAAAAATAATATGGAGACACAAACTTTTTTTTTTATGCTTTTATTGTGTAAAACCAAAATAAAAATAGACATATTGGGTATCGCTGCATCCGTAACGACCTCCTCTATAAAAAAAAAAATCACATCATCTACCCTCTATGGTGAATGCTGTGAAAAACTAAAAAAAAAAAAAAAAAAATGTGCCACAACAGCCATTTTTTGGGTCTACTTGCCCAATAAAGTGTAATATTGAATGATCAAAAAATATTATGTACGCAAAATTGAGACCAATAAAAAATGTAAACTCTTCCTGTAAAAAAACAAGCCCCTTCACATGACAATCGGCAAAAAAATAATAAAATGTCTTTCAGAAAATGGAGACACAAAAACATGATTTTTATAATTTTTTTTTACAAAAAAAGCTTTTATGTCATATTTGGTATTGTCGCGTTCGTAAAAACCTGCTCTATAAAAATAGCGCATAGTCTAACCTGTCAGATTAACATTGTAAAAAATAAAAACTGTGCCAGAACGGCCATTTTTGGTAACCTGCCTAACAAAAAACATAACATAGAGCGATTTTAAAAATTCTACTGTAGGGTGCATCAGGGGCGCTTCAAATGGGACATGGCATCTGAAAACTAGTCCAGCAAAATCTGCCTTCCAAAAACCATACGGCGCTCCTTTTCTTCTACGCCCTGCCATGTGCCCTTACAGCAGTTTACGACCACATATGGGGTGTTTCTGTAAATCGCAGAATCGGGGTAATACATTTTGAGTTTTGTTTAACTGTTAACCCCTTGATGTGTTACAGGAAAAAAATGCATTACAATGGAAAATCTGCCAAAAAAGTTAAATTTAGAAATGTCTTCTCCATTTTCCTTTAATTCTTTAAAATAGATGAAGGGTTAACAAAAAATTAAATTATATCTACAAAATTATGCCATCATAGAGTAGACATGGGAAATGTAAGTATTTAGTGAGGTATCGCTATCTGCCTTAAAAGCAGAGAAATAAAAATTTTGAAAATTACAAATTTTTAAATTTTTTTAAAAATTTTAGGATTTTTTGAAATAATAAATAAAGGTAATTTATATTGACTCAAATTTACTACTTTCATGAAGTACAATGTGTCACAAGAAAACAATCTCAGAATGGCTTGGATAAGTAAGTGTTCCAAGGTTATTACCACATAAAGTAACACGTCAGATTTCCAAAATTTGGCTTGGCCCTTAAAGAGGAGCTTTCATCGGTCCAAACATTGTGAACTAAGTATCGTGAAATATACAGAAAATGGCTATGTCCTGAAGGGGTTAATTGCCAGAGAACCCTTTTAAAGGGCAGATTTGTACCTAGGACACTGACTAAGGCTGGGTTCAGACCTGAGCGTTTTACAGCGCGTTCCTACGCGCTGTAAAACGCCAGACGCCCCAAGAAGTATATGAGCTTCTTTGGGGCGTCTTGTCACGCGTTCCCGTATCTCTCTCTATCTCTCGTTGGTGGTCAGGCTCTAATTTTTCTCCTTACATAAGGAAACTGTCTTCAGCTACATTCCGAATTGGGGAGCTGATTTTGGAGCTTTCCTATAGGGGTACGACCACACGGCATATTCGTGTGGCGCTTGTGACATGGCTGTGTTGTCTAAGAGGATTGATTATGCTGACAGGTGGTCTTTAAATGAAAAAAAAATCCAACTGGACAATCCCTTTAAAGGGAGTCTGTCACCAGATTGTGACCACTTTTTTGCAGTGCGGACCCCATTCAAGTGATGGGTTCGCAAACAGCGACCACACGGTGCCCGTGCATTGCAGACCTCAATTTGCTGTCCGCAGCACGTTCAAGACAGTCAGACGGCTGTGTAGTTTTGACACTGGAGCTACTGCAGAAGAGTTGATGGGTGGAGGTGCAGCGTGGGCCGTCAATATAAAAGTACCAGAAACCCCCTTTAAGGACTGTCTGTTAGGAATGGTTGCTGTGAGTTGTCTCATGCTGGGGAATTAGTAATATTCAGTCAGATCCAGAATCGGTGAGGTTAGTATAGACCAGACCTCTCCTGAGATTTACTGCTATGGGGCGGGAGAGAAATTCTTTAGGGTTTGGCTGCTGACGTCCTGGAGCTGTTGGGTTGACAGTTGTGGCCATTCCCTCTGCTTTGGCTTTGCATTGTATATTCCTCCATGAAGCTGAGGGGCTCCAGTCCTCCAGGTTTTGGAGGGATTTTCGTTCAGTTGAATGGCTGGCTTGTAATATTGATTGGGCAGACACCCCTCAGCCGTAGTGTTCTCAGTCATGTATGAGCTATAGGGCTGCAGCTAACGATTATTTGAATAATCTATTAGTTGCCGATTAATTTCTACGATTAATCGATTAATCGGGAAAAACTACAAAATTACAAAACAGAGAGGTTTATATGATCTTACTTGAAAAATTATGTTCAAAGGCCATATTAAAACAAATTGTGGACGACACTATTATGGGGGATCTGTGGACGACACTGTTATGGGGGATCTGTGGACGACACTGTTATGGGGGATCTGTGGACGACACTATTATGGGGGATCTGTGGACGACACTGTTATGGGGGATCTGTGGGCGGCGCAGTTATGGGGGATCTGTGGGCGGCGCAGTTATGGGGGATCTGTGGGCGGCGCAGTTATGGGGGATCTGTGGGCGGCGCAGTTATGGGGGATCTGTGGGCGGCGCAGTTATGGGGGATCTGTGGGCGGCGCAGTTATGGGGGATCTGTGGGCGGCGCAGTTATGGAGAGGGGGATCTGTGCACTGTTATGGGCATAACAGTGCACAGATCCCTTTCCTCATAACAGTGCACAGATCCCCCTTCCCATAGCGGTGCCATAGACAGAGCCTCCCCCCTCCCCATAGCGGTGCCATAGACAGACCCCCCTCCCCATAGCGGTGCCATAGACAGATCCTCCCCCCTCCCCATAGCGGTGCTATAGACAGACCCCCCTCCCCATAGCGGTGCCATAGACAGATCCTCCCCCCTCCCCATAGCGGTGCTATACACAGACCCCCCTCCCCATAACAGCCCCGGCCCCGATGCTTATAAGTCGGACTAATCACTGCATCTTTATTTTACCTTTTTACAATGACGCTCCTGTAACAGCCAGGCAGAGCGGACGGCGGCGTAACGTCACTCACTCACGTGACGCACCTGCTCCGCCCACTTCATGAATGAAGGAGGCGGAGCAGGCGTGTCACGTGAGTGAGTGACGTTACACCGCCGTCCGCTCTGCCTGGCTGTTACAGGAGCGTCATTGTAAAAAGGTAAAATAAAGATGCAGCGCCCGCCCGCATAGCAACGAATCGGCGATTATTCAATAACTGGATTCGTCGACAACGAATCCAGTTATCGAATATAATCGATTACATCGATTAATCGTTGCAGCCCTAATGAGCTATTAGCACTAATCATTTATACAGCCTTGGAAAATGGCAGGATTCTGCAGTCTCTTACAGTAGGACGACTATTCACCGAGTAGCAGCGTTGATGTTAAAGGGACCCTAAACTGCATAATAGCATGCAAGGGGACATCCTCTGCGTCTGGAGGAAAGAAGGTTTGTACACAAACATAGAAGAGGATTCTTTACGGTAAGAGCAGTGAGACTATGAAACTCTCTGCCTGAGGAGGTGGTGATGGTGAACGCACTAAAAGAGTTCAAGAGGGGCCTGGATGTATTTCTGGAGTGTAATAATATTACAGGATATAGCTACTAGAGAGGGGTCGTTGATCCAGGGAGTTATTATGATTGGAGTCAGGAAGGAATTTCCCCCTAAAATGAGGAAAAATTGGCTTCTACCTCAAAGGTGTGTGTTTTTTTTTTTTTTTTTTCTTTTCTTTCCCTTCTCTGGATCAATTGCAGTTTAACAGGATATACGTCTTTTTTCAGCTCTATAAACTATGGGGCACGTTTATTAAGTCCAGCGTTTTAGACATCGGTCTTAATAAAGCCCCTGTGCTTGTGTAGAGGAGCCGGCCAGCGACAGTTCTGAATGTAATATAGCTTCCTTGCTGTCATAAAACAGGCGTAGAAAATGATGAATGAGGCGGGCCTGCCGGTCCATCCCCTTCCACGCCCACTATTGTAGACCTGGCTTGAGCAGGGAGAAGTCGCAGATAGCGGCGCAACGGTTAGTCTGCGTATTTAGGCATATTTCAGTATAATAAATGGCCCCCCTATGTTACTATGCTGACAGCATAGTGGCCCCAAACCAGTGGACAGGTTCCCTATTAGACTTTGTTTTATGCAATGGATGGGCAGCTTCTGGACTAGTCTTCATCATTATTATTATTATTATTAGTGGTTTCCCGTGTGTGAACTGGTCTTGATGACACTGACCCAGTGAATGTGACCTGATGCCTCTGTGTTTTATCTCATCCCAGCACCAGTCTGTCCTTCACCTCTATGGCTGTGTGAAGCAACCACTTCTGGGTTAAATATACAATGCTCCATCCCATATGAAGATCCGCCTATTCAATACTTCTACTCCCCATGGATTTAATATTTTCTTAGAACTTTGACTTGTTGTTCTTCTTGTTGTTCTTCCTGGAAATGTATATAAATTGACAGCTGGGTGTTACCATTCCATCCGCATTATGACGCGGTCAGAAGTCACTGCAAAGTGTAAGACGGGGTAGGGACTCGCCCACAGATGGAAACGCCCTGTTGTCAGTTTATTCATACTTTTCCAGGGGGAATAGCAGAGCAACAGCGTAAGGGCTTATGCACATGACCCATAGCCTGTTTTGCAGTCCGCAAATTGCAGATTTCCAAAACTAATACCGGTATACCACAGTTAACGGAACATCCTGACCTCTATAGAACAGTCCTATCCTTGTCTGTAAAACGGACTAGACTTGGACATGTTTTCTTTTTTTGCGTGGCAGCGCAACGGACATATGGATGCGGACATCCTTTGCTGTCTCATTGAAGTGAATGGGTCCACATCCAACCCACACAAAATGAGGATCAGATGCGAATTTTTTTTCGTTTGTGCGTTATACCTAACACAGAGTTATAAGAAAAATGTGCTCAGTAATTGTTATTTTTAGCAGGAGTTCAGGTAGGGTGCTGGAGAGGTCCTCTCCATAGCTGGACATTTGTGTGGTAATGCCATGCAGAGTTCTCCTATCTTGTAAGGCTGTGCGCTAGTGTTGAGCGAACTTGTGTTTTCAAGTCTGGCGTACAAGGTTCGGGCTCAGGTTATCTAATAATTCCGTTATGGATTCCACTACCCCGGACCCAAGGGCGCCCCAAAAGTGAAGGAGAGGATGCCGTGCATGCACCCTGTGGGTGTTCTGAAAACAGCTGAGTGAGCGTGCTTGGCTGTTTCCGGAAGCCCCATAGTGGTGTATGGAGCATGCACTGCCACCTCGCCAGAAATAGCTGAGCCAAGCGCTGGCTCAGCTATCTTCAGAAACCCCATGATGGTGAATGGAAGGTTGCCTTGCTCACACGATGCACTCTTCTTCACTTCGGGGGGGCCTATTCTGGAGATAGGAGTGGCAGAGGTGGGCCCCACGCCCATCTGGTATGCCTTTAATAGTCTATTGGAAGCCACAGTACAGATGTCCACAGGGCCTTACTTTTTGACATCTTCTGCAGGATATACTTGGCAGTTTTTATGTATGCGGTAATTGGATTTACTCTGTCTTGATAAAATGTTATTTTTCGCCTCTTGCAGGCAGTGGGACTAGAGACGCCATCACCATGTACTCGGAGTGGCGGACGCTGCACCTTGTTATAAAGAATGACCAAGGTCACACCAGTGTACTGCACAGCTATCCGGAAAATGTGGGCCGAGACGTTGCAAACGCTGTGGTCCGTCCACTCGGACAGGCACTCAACGCCCCCTCCACTGCTGGATGTGAGAGCATACTGAAAACCGACAAGCAGGTAATAATCCCCCCTCATATGTATTGGAAGTGCTGGGTGTAGTGATGGAGGAGGGGTGCGAATAATAACTTTTCATTTCTGCCGGGTATTATACATAGCAGTGCTTCTGTCAGAAAGTCTTCCGAATGATCTGGAAATCATCCACCCAAATGTTGTGTTTCTACATTCCAGGTGAAATGGACCATGGAGGTGATCTGTTATGGCCTGACGCTACCACTAGAGGGGGACACAGTGAAATACTGCGTGGACGTGTACACCGACTGGGTCATGGCCCTGGTTTCTCCTAAAGATACCATTCCCCAGCCTGTAGTGAGGGAACCGAACAAGTACATCCAGATCATTCTCAAGCACCTGCAGAATGTCTTTGTACCCAGGTGAGGACACGTCATCCAACCAACGTCCCCAGAGACCGCTGATGAGAATTTCAGCATCCTATTAGTGTAGTTGTAAACCTTCCAACGTGAAGGCTATACGTGTAGCATATGTAAAGCTGCACAAGGGAAGCCTGGAGGTGCTGTACAGTATGTATTATTATTACGCAGATATGTATGTTAGACATAGATTAGACAACGTGGACTGAACGGAGTGTAATCCTAACTTCTGTCAGAGGACCTGTCACCTCTCCTCTTTAAGGCTACTTTCACACTTGCGTTTTGTGCGGATCCGTCACGGACTGATCCGTTCAGATAATACAACCGTCTGCATCCGTTCAGAACGGATCTGTTTGTATGATCTTTAACATAGCCAGGACGGATCCGTTTTCTATTGTGCCAGATTGCGTCAGTGAAAAAACGGACTGGCTCAGTTTCATCAGACGGACACCAAAACACTGCATTTTGGTGTCCGTCTCCAAAGCAGAATGGAGACTGAACTGATGCATTCTGAGCAGATCCTTTTCCATCCAGAATGCAAACTGATCCGTTTTGGATCCGCTTGTGAGAGCCCTGAACGGATCTCGCAAACGGAAAGCCAAAACACGAGTGTGAAAGCAGCCTAACAGCAAATGTAGATGAGAGGTTTTCAGCACAGCGTCCCTTGTACTAGAGAGGCTTGTGTAAAACGATGAAGGAGACCGCACATTGATAGACTGTCTGCTCCTGCAGGCAGGAATTCCTGTCTGTTCTTGGGCAAGTACATTTCCACTTCATGAGATCAAAAGACTCCGTGCTATGAAGAGAGGAAATATTTTTAGATTTTTGTTCTTAAAAAAAAAAAAAAAAAAAAAAAGCCCACCCACAAGATTGAAAGAAAACCCCGTGGTGGATCTTGCAGACTGGCACTTGCATCTCTGTAGGTCAGCCTTATGACCGCTCTTAGATCTGATGTAGTACACTTATCACGCTTCGTTCTGCCCCATGTTAGGACGCATACCACCTCGCCTATTTTTTATTTAATTTTTTTTAGATACATTTAGTTCCAAAAGCTACATCTGAAAACGTAAATGTGGAAACCCAGCCGTAATGATGAACCATGGGTGACCTGCAGGTTCTGTGTTGTGGCAGCCCAATTAGGAGGGAGGAAGTGACCGTAAGCCCCATGACGCACATGGCACAAATTAGATTAATCAGAATAGATGATTAATTGGGTCTTTGTATGAGATGCACACCATATTGTAATACAGATCATTTGATTATACATTTACTACTTGCAGAGATTGGTCAGGTGCTCACCAAAAAATGGCTCCTGATGAAGTGGACTTTACCAGGTATATGTCCCACTTTGACACTGTTGCCATCAGACCCAGCATAGGCCCTGTCATTCAAGAACAGGGAGCGGAAGCAGGGGAGAAAGGGTGAACAGAGTGGCTTGGGTCTGCCCTCGGTGCACTTAGCTGCTCATGTGCATATGAATTATGAGTACTTTTACTCCAGAGAGAACGAACGGATTGCTAAGTGACATTCAGTTGGGCTGTGCCCTGTTTATCTGTGAATTTCCTGGTGACAGATGCCCTATAATTTTGATATACCCTGATAAAAATCACTTGTGTACATTATAGGATCCTTGTTTTAGAGTTGGGCTAGGGCGACACTAGTCGCGGCTAGGATTGCAGAGTAGTGGTGATCCCATAGAAATGAATGGAATCACTGCAGCAGTCACTAGAAATCCAGCCGTGTTGGTTCACTTGTGACTGCCGCGGCAATCCCACCAGTGTCGCCGTGTAGCTCTAGCCTTATACCAGCGCTGTGGCTTCTTTATTCTCAGAATTGGTAGGGGTCACAGAGGCCAGACGCCCACGATAATAAAATAAATGGATATCTTGGTGATAAGATGAGAATACCCCTTTAACCTCTGTGCATCACTTCACCTTGACTGCAGATTTTGTGCTCTTCGTCTACTTTCACACTGGCGTTTTGGCTTTCTGTTTGTGAGATCCGTTCAGGGCTCTCAAGTGGTCCAAAACTGATCAGTTTTGCCCTAATGCATTCTTTTCTTTTTATTTTTTTATTTTTTTTATTTCATATTTTATTAGTTTTTTTGAAAAAGACATACATACATACATTGTTAGACATAAAAAGAAGACAAACAGCTGCACAATCAGCCCTTATACACGGTCACATTAACAACAGTAACTTAGCCGATATACATGCCACAGTAAAATACAAAACAAACAAAATTAGACTAAACAGACAAAAAGAAACATAGAAGGGACACAGAAACATACAGTGCAATTACTAGGCAATTTTTACACAGATATAATTTTATATAGATATACCTTTATATATCGCAGGAGATCGACCACATATTAAATATGCCTAAATATGTCAGTCAGGGTATGATAAAGCCAGCGGAGAAACTCTCCAGACCCCCCATTCCCTCTCAAACCTCACGGCTGCTTCTCCAGCTCCCGCCAGCGCACGCTCATATATATATAAGTAGAGTTTAGCCTACGGACGATCTCTGTTAGGCAAGGAACATCCCGTGATTTCCAATTTTTAACTATGGCCAGTTTGGTTGAGAGGAAAAGGTGTCCCAGTACGACCCTCCCCTCACATGGTATCCGAGCCAAATCAATCCATAAAAGAGCCAATGCGGGAGATGGCAGGAGCTGGAAGCCCAGCAGATCCGAGGCAAGACAAAATATAGCCCTCCAGATATCCCGCAACCTCGGGCAGGACCACAAGATGTGGCACAATGTACCCCTATCGCCGCATCTCCGCCAACATAGATATGAAAGGTCGGGAAATATATGGCTCAGGCGATCCGGAGTATAGTACCACCTCAGTGTGGTCTTCATCAAGGATTCAAAATGTAGAGCACATCTAATATTTTTATTTATACAAATAAAGGCCGTAGACCACTGCTCATCAGTGAACTCCAACCCCAAATCTCTTTCCCAGGAAACCAATGGTGTCGTTTTAACGAATGATCCCTTATCTCCCATCATTATATACAGAGGCCTCAGTCGTGTACCTTGTGGAGAAGCCATTGACCACAGACTAAACACTTCCCGATTGCACACCAGATTAAACGGACAGTTAGCTTTCAAAAAATGTCTAATACACAGGTATTTATAGAAATCTGTGTGTGGAATCAGGAACCGCTCACGAAGATATTCAAAAGGGCGAAGGGTGTCCGCAATAAATAATTTGGAGAGAAGGTCCAATCCGCCCAGTGCCCAAGACGACACCGAAATATTCGGAATAAGGAAATTGAGTACAGTTACTGGGGCACTGGGCGGAAAGGGTCCAGACCCCAAAGTACATAATCTATGAAATCGAAGCCAATTTTCCAAAGCTATGCGTACTAACGTCGGGAGGGGTGGCCAATCAAATGTCGGGTAAAGAACCGCAAGTAGGAGGGTTTTTAAGTTCCTACCAGGAGATAATGTTGATTCTATTTGTACCCATTGTTTCGCCTCATTGCCCACCCACCATTCTCTTAGTTGTAATATCTGTGAAGCTAAAAAATACTCATAAATATTCGGGAGACCTAGTCCACCTCGGAGTTTAGGTCTCTGCATTATCGCAGTTGCTATTCTAGGTTTATGTCGTTTCCAAATTAACGCATTAATCAAGTTGGAACACTTCTGAAAAAAACTACCTGGGGGGGTAATAGGTAGTGTCCTAAATATATACAGGAGTTTTGGGAGGGTAAACATCTGAAAGGATGCAATACGACCTACCCAAGACACCTCATACTTGGCCAATTTATCAAGATCCCTCTCTAAGACTTTTAACAATGGGACATAGTTTGCCATGAACAACTTCTTGAATGATGCTGTAAGTTTTATCCCCAGGTAATCGATCTGGCTGTTTTGCCAGTCAAGGTCGAAACTATCCTTCAGCCTCTTCATCTGATCAGGGGGGACATTTATTGGGAGAGCCTGGGATTTGAGAGCATTCAGTTTGTAAAATGAGAGATCTCCAAATCGAGTTATAACCTCGATTGCAGCTATTAAAGATGTTTGAGGATTTGACAACGTCAAAATAATATCGTCTCCATATAAACTAACTTTATGCTCTATACCCCCTATATCAACGCCCTTCATATCAGAACATTGGCGAAGAGCCTGAGCTAAGGGCTCTATAGTCAGAGCAAGTATCAAGGGGGACAGGGGGCAGCCCTGGCGGGTACCATTACTAATGTCAAACGGGTCCGAGAGTGCCCCATTGACCCATACTCTGGCACTTGGTTGGGTATATAGTGCCCTGATAGCCGCCAGGATTGCCCCCGTAAATCCCATCTTCCCCAACACCGAGAACGCGAACCGCCAGCTAATGCGGTCAAACGCCTTCTCGGCGTCTAGGGTAACAAAAAGCGTTGGAAGTTTCTCCTTCTGGACGTAGTCCAGAATATTTAATGTCCGCCTGGTATTATCTTGTAACTGCCTACCTCTTACAAATCCCACCTGGTCCATATGGACGAGGGTTGTAATGCAGGGGACCAGACGACTTGCCAAAACTTTTGCGTAGATCTTTACGTCTGTATTCAATAACTAAATCGGGCGATAACCTCTTACATCATCCGAGGGGGGGGGTCAGTTTTTGGAATGGTGACTATTCTGAATGGAAAAGGATCCGCTCAGAATGCATTAGTTTGCCTCCGATCAGTCACCATTCCGCTCTGGAGACAGACACCAAAACGCTGCTTTTAGCGTTTTGCTGTCCGCTTGACAAAACGGAGCCAAACGGATCCGTCCCTATTGATTTACGTTGTGTGCCAGGACGGATCCGTTTGGCTCAGTTTCGTCAAATCTGGCACAATAGAAAACTGATCCGTCTCCCATTGACTTTCAATGGAGTTCATGACGGGTCCGTCTTGGCTATGTTACAGATAATACAAATGGATCCGTTCATAGCGGATGCATTGTCCTATATCTTCTATCTAAAAATAATCTTTATATAAAAAGGATTAAAAAAAATATGTATATAAAAAAAATTATATGATCCTTTGGGCAGACATAAACGCCTCTAAGTTCTTTTATCGAGTCTTAATTTGATATATGCAAGCAGTGAAACAAAGGGACAATTGTATATGAAAAAAAATATGATTGATAGATATATATATATATATATATATATATATATATATATATATATATATATATATTCGTTTATTATAAAACAAAGAATATAAAATCAATAAAATTGCAAAACAAATGATGAAGTTACAAAATAATACCAAAAATGTACCACACGGTGGTGCTAACACACCCCTATCTGATCAGCACAGTGTGACTTAGTGATTTATGACAACCAGTGTCATACTTTTAACAAACAGACTCATATACCAAGAGAAACTTAGGATCTTCTGTTTATCAAACAGGCTATAGCAATAAAACACGGATTATACAGGAAAATAACTGTTATCCCTTGACTCTGTTTTCCTATGACCAATCAAAAATATATGATATTAACCACCTCCAGACCGCCTAACGCAGATGTGCGGTCCGGAGGTGGCAGCCCTGCGCACAGTCACGCATATATGCGCCATCTCGCGAGACGCGAGATTTCCTGTGAGCGCGCGCACACAGGCGCGCGCGCTCACAGGAACGGAAGGTAAGCGAGTGGATCTCCAGCCTGCCAGCGGCGATCGCTCGCTGGCAGGCTGGAGATCCGAATTTTTTAACCCCTAACAGGTATATTAGACGCTGTTTTCATAACAGCGTCTAATATACCTCCTACCTGGTCCTCTGGTGGTCCCTTTTGTTAGGATCGACCACCAGAGGACTCAGGTAGCTCAGTACAGTCGCACCAAACACCACACTACACTACACCCCCCCCCCCCCCGTCACTTATTAACCCCTTACAAACCCATGATCACCCCATATAAACTCCCTGATCACCCCCCTGTCATTGATCACCGCCCTGTCATTGATCACCCCCCTGTCAGGCTCCGTTCAGACGTCCGTATGATTTTTACGGATACATGGATCGGATCCGCAAAACGCATACGGACGTCTAACTGGAGCCTTACAGGGGGGTGATCAATGACAGGCGGGTGATCACCCATATACACTCCCTGATCACCCCCCTGTCATTGATCACCCCCCTGTAAGGCTCCATTCAGACGTCCGCATGTGTTTTGTGGATCCGATCCATGGATCCGTAAAAAAATCATGCGGATGTCTGAATGGAGCCTTACAGGGGGGGTGATCAGTGACAGGGGGGTGATCACCCTGATCACCCCCTGTCATTGATAACCCCCCTGTAAGGCTCCATTCAGACGTCCGCATGTGTTTTGCGGATCCGATCCATGGATCCGTAAAAATTATACGGACGTCTGAATGGAGCCTTACCAGGGGGGTGATCAATGACAGGGGGGTGATCCGGGAGTCTATATGGGTGATCACCCCCCCTGTCATTGATCACCCCCCCCCCCCCTGTAAGGCTCCATTCAGACATTTTTTTTTGGCACAAGTTAGCGGAAATTTTTTGTTTGTTTTTGTTTTAGTTTTTTCTTACAAAGTCTCATATTCTACTAACTTGTGTCAAAAAATAAAATCTCCCATGAACTCACCATACCCCTCACGGAATCCAAATGCGTAAACATTTTTAGACATTTATATTCCAGACTTCTTCTCACGCTTTAGGGCCCCTAAAAAGCCAGGGCAGTATAAATACCCCACATGTGACCCCATTTCGGAAAGAAGACACCCCAAGGTATTCGCTGAGGGGCATATTGAGTCCATGAAAGATTGAAATTTTTGTCCTAAGTTAGCGGAAAGTGAGACTTTGTGAGAAAAAAACCAAAAAAATCAATTTCCGCTAACTTATGCAAAAAATAAAAAATTTCTAGGAACTCGCCAGGCCCCTCATTGAATACCTTGGGGTGTCTTCTTTCCAAAGTGGGGTCACGTGGGGTATTTATACTGCCCTGGCTTTTTAGGGGCCCGAAAGTGTGAGAAGAAGTCTGGGATCCAAATGTCTAAAAATGCCCTCCTAAAAGGAATTTGGGCCCCTTTGCGCATCTAGGCTGCAAAAAAGTGTCACACATGTGGTATCGCCGTACTCAGGAGAAGTTGGGGAATGTGTTTTGGGGTGTCATTTTACATATACCCATGCTGGGTGAGAAAAATATCTTGGTCAAATGCCAACTTTGTATAAAAATAATAGGAAAAGTTGTCTTTTGCCAAGATATTTCTCTCACCCAGCATGGGTATATGTAAAATGACACCCCAAAACACATTCCCCAACTTCTCCTGAGTACGACGATACCAGATGTGTGACACTTTTTTGCTGCCAAGGTGGGCAAAGGGGCACATATTCCAAAGTGCACCTTTTGGATTTCACCGGTCATTTTTTACACATTTTGATTGCAAAGTTCTTCTCACACATTTGGGCCCCTAAATTGCCAGGGCAGTATAACTACGCCACAAGTGACCCCATTTTGGAAAGAAGACACCCCAAGGTATTCCGTGAGGGGCATGGCGAGTTCCTAGAATCTTTTATTTTTTGTCGCAAGTTAGTGGAATATGAGACTTTGTAAGGAAAAAAGAAAAATCATCATTTTCCGCTAACTTGTGACAAAAAATAAAAAGTTCTATGAACTCACTATGCCCATCAGCGAATACCTTAGGGTGTCTACTTTCCGAAATGGGGTCATTTGTGGGGGTTTTCTACTGTTTGGGCATTGTAGAACCTCAGGAAACATGACAGGTGCTCAGAAAGTCAGAGCTGTTTCAAAAAGCGGAAATTCACATTTTTGTACCATAGTTTGTAAATGCTATAACTTTTACCCAAACCATTTTTTTTTGCCCAAACATTTTTTTTTTTTATCAAAGACATGTAGAACAATAAATTTGGCGAAAAATTTATATATGGATGTCGTTTTTTTGCAAAATTTTACAGCTGAAAGTGAAAAATGTCATTTTTTTGCAAAAAAATCGTTACATTTTGATTAATAACAAAAAAAGGAAAAATGTCAGCAGCAATAAAATACCACCAAATGAAAGCTCCATTAGTGAGAAGAAAAGGAGGTAAAATTCATTTGGGTGGTAAGTTGCATGACCGAGCGATAAACGGTGAAAGGAGTGTAGTGCCGAAGTGTAAAAAGTGCTCTGGTCATGAAGGGGGTTTCACCTAGCGGGGCTGAAGTGGTTAATATGATAAAATATTCAGCTCGGCAATCAGACTATGGAAAAATGACTTTCAAAGGGTTTAGTCCTCTTTTCAAATAATGTCAGATCTTCCATTAACAATATGCATCTTTGCTAAGAGAATAATCAGCATTATGGAGGTGCCTAACACTATATATTCCCACAGTATGGAGACTCTTGGCTGTATACCGAGAGAAATATCTTATTAACATCACGAGCAGTAAACGCAAATATATGTTACCGGGTCAAAGGTAGACAGAGTTCAGATGGGACCAGTTCTCAAGAACTTTCCTAGTAATCCAAAAAATAATCCAAGTTTCTTCTGGTAAAGGTTTCTTTTGGTCTTGATTGGATGGATGAATCAATGGATCTCTGGATCTATCTTGCTGCTCTGCACACGAGTAATTATTCCTCCCCTTATCTAAGAATCATCCCCTTTAGATTAGGGATTTCCAATCAGGTAAGGTGGGTGTATTCGCATGCTAATAATACAGTGATGTCATATTAACTCCTAACATGTTATCAAACAAATTATAAAATAATATAATATTATCCTTCTGCCTCCAGATGGCACTGTGGTACTGCAGATGAACATCACAACTTTAAACATTAAAACTAAATATCTAAAAATTTGTTCACATGACCTTTTTAACATACATCATTGAGGAAGGTTTTTTTTTCCTGACCCTTTTAATTACCTATATCCTGGACTTGTTGGAGCCACTGTCTTCTCCTATCTTTTTGAAATATATGTTAACTTGATAAAACCTGAATAACTATTGTTTTGAAATAACTTTTAACTCTTCTCAGAAATCCAATTAACAGAAACTTACTACATTGTCTCTGTATCTTCTACAATACATTCTCAATGATAAATACATGGTATAATATATATATATCGATACATTGTTACACATAGACAACACGTTATATGAATTATTGGTTAAAATATGTTGTAAACGATAGATAGATAGATAGATAGAGAAAAAGAAAGTCCAGCGGGAGCACCAGCCTGAAGAGTGGGTGCAAAATCCAAGGGGGATAACGGCAGTCCCCAATAGTATAATCGAAAAAATAGGACTGCACTCCGGATTTTGATGAAAAAATCAAGTGGTTTTATTCACCCATATTATGGCATATCTTGCGACGTTTCAGCTCTTGCGAGCCTTTCTCAAGGCTTGAGAAAGGCTCGCAAGAGCTGAAACGTCGCAAGATATGCCATAATATGGGTGAATAAAACCACTTGATTTTTTTCATCAAAATCCGGAGTGCAGTCCTATTTTTTCGAAAAAAAAAAAATATATATATATATATAATCTCTCTCTCTCTCTCTCTCTCTCTCTCTCTCTCTCTCTCTCTCTCTCTCTCTCTCTCTCTCTCTCTCTCTCTCTCTCTCTCTCTCTCTCTCTCTCTCTCTCTCTCTCTCTCTCTCTCTCTCTCATACAGCAGGTGCGCCTCAAGGATATGAATTCTTATCACGTCATGGCTTATTCATGAAACAACCTTGTTCCCTTCAGACAGACATGTCTGAGGAAGCTGGTGTACTCCCCATAGATAAACCCATATCCTTAGCAATAACTTTTAAATACAATGTCTGTTCATGTTCACAATTATTTTTATATAAACTGAACTTGCCATGAACTCATCTTGGCTTCCTCAGCCATATAATAGAACTTTGGTTCAGGCTGATTTTATTCTTAAAGGCAATGAGCATTCATTTTGGCTATAATATCATTAGATAATATTGTATACTTATGAAAATGCACAACAGCATGCGGTTGTATTACTGTAACGGATCAGTTTTTGCAGATCCATGACGGATCCCACCAAAATGCGAGTCTGAAAGTAACCTTATGTATATGTTAATGTCTCTTGAGTACTTTATCACAGACTCTGACTTGCTGGATCGGTGTGTGTAAGAAAATTGATACAGAAATGTGAAGGAATGTAGGATTACTGGTAAGGGGCTTGTTGGATTTCATCAGTCACATGCTATGTGGAAGATGGAAAACCTGAGTCTTTACTAGCCGCCTGGTAAAGTAAAATAGTTTGGAATAGGATTACTGCGCGC
Source organism: Bufo gargarizans (assembly GCF_014858855.1). Classification (NCBI taxonomy): domain Eukaryota; kingdom Metazoa; phylum Chordata; class Amphibia; order Anura; family Bufonidae; genus Bufo; species Bufo gargarizans. Next base: position 95,015,907 of record NC_058085.1, read on the forward strand.
AGATCCTGGCGCCCTGTGCATTATCCTGTATAATGTAAACTGTTAGAGCCCTGAGGGATTATTGGGACATGTACATTAAGGCACACGTGGAGCATCTGAGTTGCCGAACCTATTTTCTATACATTTCTCCGCTCTATAGTTGAGAAAGGTGCTTAGGCAGGGTGCTGGATCTCCATAAAGAGACCAGCCCTCATTGGAGACTTCCTGGAAATGCAGACTTATTGGCAATGCTCCATGGGGAAAAAACAATGCTGTGCACCATCTAGCCACATGTTATGTTTGATTTGTTAAGGGTCTTAGTCTACATTTTTATCAAACTTAGTTTACAATTTTTGATTGGTTCCCCCATTGGCGACTGCTGCCACCATAGCACAGAACCTTGCACAATCATTGCCAGGCTTGGGCCCCCATGGTTCTATAAGTGTAGGGTTCCTGCATGGATAAATCCGAACCCACGCTGCCCCAACCCCTCCCCCAGCACACACACTTCAAATAAAATAAATGGCAGAAACCAGCCATTAAACAAAATGCAAGTAATTTGTGTACTGGTGTCCAATGGCAAACATTTATGTAAAAGCGGCGGTCTCATCTCCACTTTTCCCAATTTGAACACAAGTGTACCATGGAGGGGGTCCCACCAGACAGAGCGGATACCAGCTAAGTCGCTCTGTAAGACCCAGTCTGCTTATGTATTTCACAGACAGCCATGACATTTGGCGCTTGTTCTGTAATACTAAGTGAGCAGCCAGAGGCAGCTATTCCACCCCCCAGCTGTCAGAGGTGTCCTCTCTCATATCAGAGGGGGCGTCTGTGATGCCCTAGTAATCTGTACTATATAACCGGTGCCGTGTATTGGGTGTCCACACACACACACACAGTGGCTAAGTGAAGTCAGTACATTATTGTAATAAAGCTGTTGCTTTGCTTGCAGGCAGGAACAGATGGGCAACCAGATCAGACTGTGCCTGCAGGTGTTGCGTTCTGTCCAGAAGCTGGCACGAGACTCTACCAGCATGGCCCGGGAAACCTGGGAGGTTCTCCTGCTTTTTCTTCTACAGATCAATGACACGCTCCTCGCTGCTCCAACTGTCTCAGGTAAGTCACAGCGCCACCGACTGACCAGAGGCGAAATTACTGGCAGCATCTAATGCAAATGTATTTTTTTTTTTTTTTTTAACGTTTCTGGGAAAACTGTGTAACAACCAGTAGCACTGTTGCTCCTACTATTGTTGTCACTCAACTTCTAACTTCTTAAGCCTGCCATTGTAAACGGGGGTTGTCACTCTTTAAGTAAGCCATTTAAAGGGGTTCTGCCATGACTGTTGTAAAAACTGAAAAGCAGATAGTACCTCTGTACCTCACATGGTTTCTCCCCACTTGCTCTGCTAGGTTTCTTCAGGCTGGCTGCTCAGGATGTATCCTTTCTGCTGCAGCTCTCTCCCCATCACGGCTCAGGGGTTGTGTCCTTTCTGCTGCAGCTCTCCCTGTCACATCTAACAAGATACATTAAATAATGGAAATGCCCATGTATGACCCACTCATTCAGCTCTGTAGGTGGACGTAGACATTTCTATACAGACTTTTAAGCACCAGGGGTGCTATTATAATGGAGTAAAGAGGGCAGCACAGTGGCTCAGTTGTTAGCACTGGTGCCTTGCAGCACAGGGGTCCTAGGTTCAAATCCGACCATGGGCAACATCTGCATGGAGTTTGTATGTTTTCCCCGTGTTTGCGTGGGTTTCCTCCCACACTCCAAAGACATACTGATGTGGAACTTAGATTGTGAGCCCCATTGGGGACAGCTTGATGGAAAGCGCTGCGGAATGTAGCAGCGCTATATAAGTGCATTAAAAATTAAATAATAAATAAATATCTTTTTGTAACAAAGTAAGTTACAAACGTAACTAGTTTTTGATGATGTATAATGTTTAAATGTAATGTTGGCACAACCCCTCTGAAGCTGTAGGGACGGTGGGTTCACATTTTTGCCATCTGTTTAACTTGTACAAAAAACTATAGGCCCCTTTCACACGGGCGAGTATTCCGCGCGAGTTGAACGCATTGAACCCGCACTGAATCCGGACCCATTCATTTCTATGGGGCTGTTCACATGAGCGATGATTTTCACGCATCACTTATGCATTGCGTGAAAATCGCAGCATGTTCTATATTCTGTGTTTTTTCACGTAACGCAGGCCCCATAGAAATAAATGGGGTTGCGTGAAAATCGCAAGCAGATGCGGTGCGATTTTCACGCATGGTTTCTAGGTGAGTCTATTCACTGTATTATTTTCCATTATAACATGGTTATAAGTGAAAATAATAGCATTCTGAATACAGAATGCATAGTATAATAGTGCTGGAGGGGTTAAAAATAAATAAAAAATTAACTCACCTTCTCCTCTTGATCGCGTAGTTCCCAGTCTCTTTATTTCTTTAATGATGAGCTGTGGGCTAAAGGACCTGTGGTGACGTCAGATCACATGCTCCATCACCATGGTGATGGACCATGTGATTGGAGCATGTGATCTGACGTCACCACAGGTCATTTAGCCCACAGCTCATCATTAAAGAGACCAGGAACTACGCGATCAAGAGGAGAAGGTGAGTTAATTTTTTATTTATTTTTAACCCCTCCAGCACTATTATACTATGCATTCTGTATTCAGAATGCTATTATTTTCCCTTATAACCATGTTATAAGGGAAAATAATACAATCTTCAGAACATCAATCCCAAGCCCGAACTTCTGTGAAGAAGTTCGGGTTTGGGTACCAAACATGCGCGATTTTTCTCACGCGAGTGCAAAACGCATTACAATGTTTTGCACCCGCCTGTTATCCGGGCCAAAAATATGACGCCCGTGTGAAACAGCCCTACTTAAAGAGGACCTTTCGTCAGTTTTGACATAGGCTAATTATGGTATTACCTTGTAGGGCAGCCCCCACTGATGCCATGGGTGTATTTATTTATATTTCTTCAAATCCACCCAAACCCTGTGCTAAGATTTTGTATCATTTTTATTTTTCCCCCTACGTATACATTAAACGGATTGCAAAAACATGATGTGAACCCATCCTTAGACAACCCCTTTAGAGCTGCTGTATTACTTGTTTCCCAGCTTTCTTAAAAGAAGCTGCTTAATGGAAAGTTGAACAATGTAACAGAAAATGTCACATGGAAGCAATAGATTTACATGTGTCTGTTGCTTTTTTGACCCCCCTCCCCCTTTTCTTTCCCAGGTGGTATTGCAGAAAGTTTGGCGGACAAGCTAATTGGGGTTCTGTTTGAAGTCTGGTTATTGGCCTGTACTCGCTGCTTCCCAACACCACCCTACTGGAAGACAGCCAAAGAAATGGTGGCCAACTGGAGACACCACCCAGCTGTGGTAGAGCAGTGGAGTAAGGCGATCTGTGCCCTGACATCTAGGTGAGGCTGTGTGATAGATGTGCATGGGATGTGTTAGAACTGTATTCCTGCTCAGGAAGATTTTTCAGTTAGTAAAATGGACCTAGTAAGGTCATGCAACATACCAGGACAGTAAGTTCCTTCTTCCTGGTCCCCCAAATCCTTGTTTCCAATGTTCTCTTGACACTATTGGCTCTTAGCACCACCGCCAGGATCAGCTAATGCTGCGTGTTCCTGGGCTGTGCAGGAGAAGTTGTCAGATCACCTCCCCTTCTCTCTGACATCACTTCCTGCTCTGCAGCTATTGGCTGAAGCACACCATTGCAGATTTCCTCCCCTGCCCACCCCCTGTTTTTACTCTGCCCATGATATTGTTAATACGTAGAGTTCTTTCCTCCTTTTAGGCAATTCTGTTTTTTTTTTTTTTTTTTTTTGGTCCATATGCAGAAGGAAGCAGCTAAACTGGGTCAGAGAGCTCCTAGTATTGTCAGTGATCTGTGCTGGGGGTGGTCGGAGAAGAAAGTCTATTGTGTCTTGGAGCCAAGCCAATACGAAGTGTTCACATACTTATGTGGTTATTAATTCAACCTTTTTAACTTGCTCCAGGTTGTTACGGTTCACATATGGGCCTTCATTTCCCCCGTTCAAAGTTCCAGAGGAAGATGCCAGCTTGATCCCCGCTGAAATGGATAATGAATGTGTGACCCAAACCTGGTTCAGATTTCTCCACATGCTAAGGTATGCAGTGGGTTAATTCATTGGAGTAAAAGCAGAGTTCATAACTGGACAAACATCTTGATACGTTGGTCTCATTACATGAAAGTCAGACTGGTCGGAGTCTTACAGCTGTGATGTCCATTGACCCATGAGCAAGTCCTGCCCTCATCACAGAACTCGAGTCCCCCTTCGCTGGGAACCTTGTATAAGACCCGGGGCTTGTGTCATGGTTGGTTCAGCTCGGGCCCCAGCTGCCAGTCATCATTCTGAATTTTTTGACTCAATAATAATTTTAATATCTCTCATTTTCTCTGCAGTAACCCTGTGGACCTCAGCAACCCAAGTATTATCGGCACAACTCCAAAGTTTCAGGAACAGTTTCTAAATGTGAGCGGGGTGCCCACCCAGGAGCTCAACCAGTACTCCTGTCTCAAACAGCTGCCTCAGATCTTCTTCCGTGCCATGCGTGGGGTTAGCTGTTTAGTGGATGCTTTTCTAGGTAATGCTTCTGTCCTCGCTATATTCTATACAGTGTTCAGACCTTTTTATGTGTTGTGTACATGAATGAAAAAGTGCCCTCACAGCAAAAGTGCCCGTTGCGTTCAACTGGTTATTTCCATTGGTAGAGCCCTTTACCTATTGGATAAGTGTTTTTTTCCCCATTGCTTTTGACAGTGTGGTCCCCCGTAATTGGAATCCCGCTCTTTCTTTAGTAAATGACACTCCCAAGTTAAGAGGTTCTACTACATACTCTATGCAAAAATATGTATTGTGGTCACCAGGGATGGCTTTTATATGTAGGAAATACGTCATGTTCCATAAATGACAGTGATAAACTCGTATGTTTCTTCTTCAGGAGTTGCAGTCTTTAAGAACATTGGGTTGGAAAGATTACCAAAATATGGTATCCAAACCTTAATTATATGTGTTAGTTTGGTCCAAAAATCTGGTATTGGTTGGTAATAACTACTGATTTGGATTAAAAATACTAATCACTATGTTTCAGAATTCTGCCCAGGCTCTACAAAGTCACATTGTTTGTGTCAAGACGAGTAAGGATAGCATTAAAGTGCATGTCGCAGGTACTTCTTTTGTCATGCACTGCCTTCTTGGACCCTTCACTTAGTATTACACAGTATCTATTTTGCCTAATGTGTACCTTAAAGGGGTTGGCCCATTTCACACATTGGGTGCATATTGCTAGGATATGCCCCCAGTCTATGATGGGTGCGGGTCCCACTTCTGGAGCCCACAAATTAAAGGAGAGCGGACTGCGCATGCGCTGCCACCCACCATTCATTTTTATCGGACTGACGAAAATAGCCGATCGCTCAGCTATTTCTGTCAGCCCCATAAAAGTTAATGGAGCAGTGGCTGCACTTGTGCAGTTCCTATTCATTTTTTTTGGATGGGAATTCCAAAAATAGCGTGCTTCTTGGCTATTTTCGGCACTCCCATAGGAATGAATGGGGAGCAGCCTCTCATGTGCATTCCGCTCTCCTTGATTTTTCAGGCTGTGTTCTAGAGATCGGTGCAGGTTCCAGAGGTGCAACCAACACCTTTTAAATCTCAAGAGCCAAACCTGCAGTTAAAGATGCTGTCCCGTATGGGCAATTTATACGCCTCCGCAGGATTAACAGTACAGAGAAGGATTACTACAGGCAGGCCCACCAACTCAGAGACAGGTTGCTCGAGAGAGGATATTCTAAGAGAGACGTCACTGATGCTATGTATAGAGCGGCTCTCCGCCCTAGACATAGCTTACTTAGTGACCAGGTCCACAAGGACAATGAAGATAGGTTCACTTTCATCTTCAAGTACAGTCCGGTGGCAGATATTGTTAAACGAGCGGTACTTAATAACTGGGATCTACTGAAGGGTGACCCCAGTATGGGAGATATAGTCTCCCAACGACCACTAGTTGCCTTTAGAAAATGTCACACCTTGAGAGACAGGTTAGTTCACAGCACATTGGGACGGTCCCAACAGCCAAATTGGCTTCAAAGTAGGAGACCCCAAGGCAATTTCAAGTGTGGGATGTGTTCCTTCTGCCGCTACAACTCAAAGGCGAAATCGCTGTCTTTAGGAGGCGTCACACACCGAGTGAATGACTTCATTACATGTCGCACTACCCATGTCGTTTACGTCATTTCATGCACCTGTGGCAGGTTTTACATCGGTAAGACCATTAGGTCCCTATTTGAGCGCATACGGGAACATCTTGGCTCCATTAGGACAGGACATGGCTCTCCGCGCCTTGTTGACCACGTACGCTCTGCCCACAAAGGTGATCCATCGAGCCTCTCCTTCGCTGGGATAGAGGCGGTGGGCCCCATCCCTAGGGGTGGGGACCGCCACCGCCTTCTGTTGCAGCGGGAGGCTCGATGGATCATCAAAACGGGAGCCATGGGCCCACATGGTCTAAATGACAAAAACGACATGGCGGTCTTCCTTTGAAAACAATTTTGCATTCCTTTTTCCACACAGTTTAGGTAGCAGCATGTTTCAGCGTTCATATATAAAACCTGCATATGCATCACAACTTGATTACTAGCTTTTCCAGGCTTTTGTCTCCAACCTCTCTCATCTTTGCCCCCCTTGTGGAACGGGTTTTCAAACCACAACCTAAGTGTGTGCTTCCACAATTGTGGCACTCTTTGCTCTCCCTTTCAATGCCATTGGAATTTGTCCCCTCCCTTTGATATTTAAGGTATGCCATCTAGTATCTTGCTGCAATAACTTGCAGCTACTTTGTATAACTTTGCATTGATCCCATTCTGTTTTGTTTCATTGTGCGCACCTGGGGAGCGTCCATGGTTGTCATGGCGATGACCCGGATCAACCTTTAAATAGTACGTCAGTACGCCGGCACATGAGCAGCGGTCCGAGGAAGCGCGACTTGCGCGAAACGGCCGTCACCGCTTGACACACCTGGACCTGTCCGCTCCCCAGCCAGTGCACACAGATCTACTTTGCTATATCGCAAAATAAAAGCATCGAATCGACCCTGGTGAGTGCCGCGCATCTATTACCTACACTTCCGGTCCCATACACTTGCATTACGCTGAGCACCACGCCGTCCGGGTCCCCATAGCCGCAGGTCGCAGGAGTTCCCGATTACTAGAGGTACGAGGGTGTTCCTTACAGGAGTAGTGCCGCTGGCTTCCCCTGCCTTTCTCCTCCCCACCAGCCAAATCAATGTATGTTCCAAACTCGGGAGGTTTTTGTCAATTACCCCATATTCTCATTAGAAACAACCGTGTCTGGTATTCTCAATATTTCACACTCTTCCATTTCAAGATTTCTTTAAAGGTGTAATCTATAGACCCCCTAACATCACAGAGGAGATAGAAACACAACTGTATAACCAAATAGAGCGGGCTGCACAGGGTGGCACAGTGGTCATAATGGCAGATTTTAACTTCTTAGATACTGACTGGGGTCATGGTTTTGCCTCAACCGCAAAGGAGAGAAGCTTCCTCAACTTGCTGCAGGACCACTTTATGGGCCAGTTTGTAGAAGCCCCCACTAGCGGCAATGCTCTGTTGGATCTGGTCATTTCTGATGATGCAGAGCTTGTTGGAAATGTTACTGTTCAAGAAACACTAGGTAATAGTGACCACAATATAATTATATTCCCCCTAAACTATAAGAAGCAAACTCTGTCAGGCAGAGCAAAGACACTGAATTTTAAAAAGGTTAATTTACCTGGGTTGAGGGCAGCATTTCAGGGCGTAGACTGGGAACAGCTACTGTCGCAAAATAATACTGAAGATAAATGGGAGAGCTTTAAATACACATTGAGTAATTGCACTAAAATATTTATTACTTTAGGTAACCAGTATTAACGGCTAAAATTAAACCCCCATGGCTTACAGCTGCTGTAAAAAGGGCAATAAAAGACAGAAATACAAATCTGAGGGGTCAGCTGTAGCGTTTGAAGTTTACAAAGGGCTTAATAAATCTGTAAAAAGCAGATAAAATTAGCAAAAATACAAAACGAACAGCAGGTGGCAAAAGAGCAAAACAAATCCCAATTAAAAAAAAAAAAAAAAACAAGGTCTGAGCAGGTAGGTCCCCTAAATAATGCTAAAGGGGGGTTATTCATTGAAGATAAGAAAAATACAGAGTTACTAAATTGTTTTTTTTACTTACCTCTGTGTTCATACAAAAGAAGAGAAAGGAGCTGATATCTGTGGTGCTGGGGCTATTAGTACATCCAGTAATATACTCAATTGGCTAACTGTAGATATGATCCAAGGTAAGTTAAATAAGGTAAATGTGAACAAGGCTTCGGATCCAGATGGATTACACCCAAGAGTGCTTAAAGAACCCAGTTCAGTCATTGCTGTGCCCCTGTTTATAATTTTTTAGGATTCTCTAGGTACTGGTACAGTGCCAAGTGATTGGCGCATCGCAAATGTGGTGCCCATATTCAAAAAAGGATCAAGGTCCTTCACAGGTAATTATAGACCAGTTAGTTTAACTTCTGTTGTGGGAAAATGTTTGAAGGCCTCTTAAGGGACTATATACAGGAGTATGTGACTAAATAATATTATAAGTGATAACCAACATGGGTTTACCAAGGACAGAAGTTGTCAGACTAACCTGATTTTGTTTCTATGAGGAGGTGAGAAGTATCCTGGACAGAGGGGCAGCTGTGGATGTAGTGTTTCTGGATTTTGCAAAGGCTTTTGATACTGTCCCTCATAGAGATTTAATATGTAAAGTAAGGTCTATAGGCTTGGAAAGTATAGTTTGTAATTGGATTAAAAACTGGCTGAAGGACCGTGTCCAGAGAGTTGTGGCCAATGATTCCTATTCAAAATGGTCCCAGGTTATAAGTGGTGTACCCCAAGGTTCAGTGCTGGTTCCTCTATTATTTTAATTTTATTTATTAATGATATCAAGGACAGGATTACTAGAACCATTTCTATTTTTGCAGATGACACTAAGCTGTGTAGTACTGTGCAGTCTATGGAAGATGCTCATATACTACAAGCTGACTTGAACACTTGGTGATTGGGCATCAACTTGGCAAATGAGGTTCAATGTGGATAAATGTAAAGTTATGCATCTTGGTAGTAATAATCTCTGTGCTTCATATGTCCTAGGGGATGTAACACTGGGGGAGTCATTTATAGAGAAGGATTTGGGTGTCCTTGTAGATTGACATTGTATGCTGTTTCTAAGGCTACCAGGATATTGTCATGAATTAAACGAGGCATGGACTCGCGGGGCAGAGATGTAATATTACCACTTTACAAAGCGTCGGTGCGGCCTCATCTGGAATATTGTCAGGGATATAAAGCAAATTAGATATAGATAGAGAGATATATATATATATATATATATATATATATATATATATATATATATATATATATATATATATATGATCAAAAGAAAAATTATTCAAATGATATTGATCCGCGAGGTAGACATATAAACGCCTCAAAAGAGTTTGCTCACGAGCCAAATTATTTTGTGCAGTCAGTAAGAACAGGGTACAAGCGTCTATGCAAAAATATAAATAATTTATTACACAATAATTTAAAATACCATAAAAAATGTATGTAAATTGCAATGATTTGCAGTACCCAGAATTCGCCACTAGATGGTGCCAACAAAACACTACTCGACGAACACAATAATATTATGTACTACTGCTTTCAATTATGAGAGATATATCAACCAATTGATTATGCACAGAAATTCAATCAAGAAAATGACCGATACGAGCCCTTGCTCTGCAAACTATGACCAATCTCTGATTGTATTAGGAGTATTGCAGTAAAGCTTATAAATGTACCGGCTTTATATCTAACTTGGGAATATAAAGATTCCCAACAGCGAAGTTTTCTCCAAATTCAATATTAGATACTTTATTTAGTTATATGCATCGTAACTGAACAGCGCCAATATTGATGTAGCACCTTAACACTATATCCACACAAAATGGGGATTTTTGGCTAGCTATCAAGCAAATCAATTCATCAATACTACACATGCATAAAAATCTTACATTTCCTGAGAATATAGGTGATAGGCAGAGTCTAGGGGAAGTCGGCTCTCAAGAGTTTTTCTGATAATCAAGATCCTTCTCCCGTCTTTTTTTTTTTTTTTCTTTGTTCCTCCTCCTACTTTTCTTTTTTTCTTTCCCCTTTTGGTACATGGTTTCTTAACCAAAACTTATCAGATGAACACCCCTTCCTAGTTTGGAACTCTCCAATCATTGTTCGATAGGTGTGTACATTGATAAGGAATGTTATGTCATAACACTACCCAGAATGCACTTTTGCTACTGGTGTAGTGTTACCTGCTCATACCTAGCTGGCACTGTTGTATAAGCTATAAGCATCATACCATTAAGGGTTAACTCATACATGCCTGACATCTTCAACACTACACATACCTGACATCTGGAAACCATATCTCAGAGCTGAGGGACAAACTTTGATACATGAACCAACTGTAATATAAACTCGGAGGAACATCTCGACACTTCTCACGTTGTGGAATTTATGTTCAGATAAGAAATACAATGAAGCCTCTACTACCACATGTGACGTGTATCTTCTAACTGTCTAAATGACGATTGACTATTGGTTACAAAAACACAACTTTCTCTGAACAAAGTCCCATTCCCAGAAGTCCATACTAAAATTGTGACTATAAACCAACATTGCTCTTAAAGGCAATGAATATCCATCATAACTAAACTAAGTAGATATAACTGTTTATACTTCTGAAAAGGCACAACAATATGCAGTTTAGTTCTGGGCACCAGTCCATAAAAGGGACTCTCTGCAGCTGGAAAAAGTACAGAGGAGAGCGACTAAACTGATAAGGGGCATGGAGGGTCTTGGTTATGAAGAAAGATTAAAAGAATTGAATTTATTTAGTCTTGAGAAGAGAACCTATACAAATATATAACTGGGCCATACAAAAAATACAGTGAAAAACTGTTCCATGTAAAATACCCTCAAAAGACAAGGGGGAGCTGCCTCCGACTGGAGAAGAAAAAGTTCAGTCTCCATAAGCGTCAAAGCTTCTTTACTGTAAGAACTGTGAATCTGTGGAATATACTTTTTCAGGACTTAGTCACAGCAGGAACAGTGGACAGTTTTAAAAGGGTTTAGATGAATTCTTAAAAGTAAACATTAATGCTTATGAAAATATGTAGAAATCTTAGTTTCATTTCCTTCTGGGATTTGCGTCCCCACCTATTCCTTGGTTGAACATGATGGTTTTTTTTTTAACTATATTAACTATGCAACTATGTATTTTATAGTGGTCTCATATCCTTAGGATACGTCATCACTTTGATTTTAGAAAGAAGGGGATGTAACGCTGCCTTAGCTTTGGGTCCACATGAGTGTTCGTTTTTTACCTACACAACAATGCCTAGCCTTGTCAAGGCTATTTTAGCAGGACCTCATTCATTTGAATGGGACCCTGCTGCAATTCCGTACGTAGACAGTGGTTGGAACCACTGGCATTCAGGGAAAACTGAAATCGGTGCTACTTCTTCTCATTCTGGTCATCAATATCAGATTGGCGGGAGGCAAACACCTGGTACCCCCACCGATCAGCTCTTTGAAGATAAGGCCGCTTAAAGTGGTTGTATCATCATGGACAATGGCGGCATATAGCTAGGGACCTGGAGGGGAGCAGAGGGAAAGCAGCCAGAGAGCACTTCAGTGGAGATCGACCCAGGCACTTAAGAAAGCTGAATTTGGCAGAATAAATCTTTACATTCACAACACTATTCCTGATGGGAAAGGCTTCACAAAAGGTCTGCTCACCTAGTGCTGGCAGCAGTTTAGTATTTCAAAGCTGCTGACAGACCTTTTTTTTTTAAATCCTGTACAACCCCTTTATATCTGTCAAACCCTGCACTTATTTCTATCTTGTATAGCTGTCCTCCACACTGCATTCTTGGTTATGTCAAGGTCTGCTTGCCATAGCCAACCAGTAGCTGGTGGAAGAGGTGTATGTATTTCCATACCTAGTTTTTCAGTTTGTAGGCCACTGAACATTTTTTGTTTCAGCACTTCAGATAATTGACACAAACAATGATGATTTGGGAGTTGGGGTGCAGTACTCCTTCCTGGGAAAAGCCCAAGACCAATTTTGTGTTAAGGGGTTGTCCACGTTATGAGAATTCCCCCCCCCCCCCCTCCCCCAGTGCCCCTAAATATGATAAAAGATCATCTACCCACCACTTAGTCGCCTGTCGTTTCCAGCGTTGCTTTCACCTCCACTCTCTGATTACACGTGCGGTAGTGACATGGAGGTATATGATATGAGACCGCAGAGGCCAGTGATTGGCTGCAGTGGTCACAGTCTGTATACATCTACGTCACCTCTGCAGCCTGTAAACTGGAGGAGTGGACCAGAGCAGCAGCACTGGTGACTATGTGGGGGTACGTGGTGAGCAGATCATCTTATATTACTTTTAAATAACTTGGACAACCCCTTTAATCCTAGAGGATTCCACTAAATTTTTTAGACTGATCTGGTGCCTTCGGTGATGGTGAAATTGTATGTTCATGAATCGGTAAATGTAATGTACAACCATGTTAAATTCTTTAAATTGTTTGATTTTAAAAGGTCTCTGTTCCTAATCATATAACCCTTCATTTATAGTGAATGGCAATGCATTTTAGGTCCACTGAGATTCAACACACAGAAAATTAGGGATCGTGAACCTTTTACTGGTTGTCTGAGACCTAAAAGAAATTTTGACATTGGCAGGATTGGCTCAAAAAAAAACCCTCCCAGTTCCAGTGCTGTGCCTGCTGGACAGAATAGCTCCTAAGCAGCCAAGGGCAGATGGGATCGAGCCTCTCTAGCATTGCAGGTGGCGCTAGGGAGGCTCGTCCCTGCCTGTCATTGGCTGCTCCCCCGACACCGAATGTTTTCATCCGTGTACAGAGAGAAGCGGCGGTGCAGGGACCAGGAGGGGAGCGGGTAAGTATATTACTTGTGAGGGGCCCAGCACATGGGGCTGTTGGTGACGTTGGATAACACCTTTTAAATATTATTTTTGAGGTCATGACTGGACAAGTATATGTATGGGTCTGACCTCTGTCTTATTACAGCTAAGGCTCTCGTACTTGAATAGAGCTGAAGTACAATCCTAGACATCACAGTGGGGAGCTATTTCTCCGTGATTCAAAGATCCTACTCGCACAGCGCAGAATAAAACCAAAAACCTATTTACTTTTTCTCCCCCAGGCATCTCTCGCCCCAGGGCTGACAGTGCTCCACCAACGCCAGTGAACAGGCTCAGTATGCCCCAGACGACAGCGACCAACACTACTCCTCCGCATAACCGGAGGCACCGTACTGTCACAGTGAATAAAACCACAGTGAAAAGTAGCTCAGTAAGTGTTAATGTTATTGATGGATATATATGTGTGTGGTCCTTTCCATGTTTTCTCATGTGTTTTTCTAAAACGTATTCTGCTGAGTTATTGTATTTGTACTCTTAAAGGCGACCTAAACATATCCTGAAACCATGAAGATGTAGCAGGACTTCTCAGAGAACTCTGTATCTTTGGGTTTCTTCAACTTTGCTTGGCTTTTCCAGGATTCAGACTACAGATCCATCGAAAGTATTTGGGATCTGTACTGCATGCTGGAAAAGGCCATCAAAATTAGAAAACCTTTTATAAATGCAAGAATCTGACATTGAGATGGGTATTGAGGGGTCTGTTCATCCAACTGTGAATGCCAAAGCTTGCGCTGGAGTAGCTTCAAACTTAATTAATAGAACATCACAAAAGCCATTAAAAAGTCACCTTTTCTTGCCAATTTTTACCTAGCTCTTAAGTGTCCAGATAAGAATGGCTAGGATCTTGAACAATTTCTTAAAATTTTGCTCACAGACACTTATTATATCCAATTGGTAGCCTGTCCCTAAAGAACAGGCTCGTTTTCGTTCTGTAAGATGCATGCATAGAAGAGCTGGATGGGACTAATCATGTGAACCTTCCAAGTATCATGTGACCTTGCTTTTGATAACTGCCCTGGTATCTAACCGGTGAATATTAGTGTTTTAGGATGCAGAACATATACTGTACATACAATATTACTACCTGCAGCATCACCTGAACATTTCTGTTAGTCTCTGTGTAGAAGAGGATCTTTGTGTGTTGCGTTTTTTTTTTTTTTTTTTTTGGTTACATTAGAAAGGCTTCATTAACTAACAACTTTAATAAAAATCATCTAGAGACAGGCAGCCATTTTACTACATCACCTAGAGACAGGCAGTCATGCAAGAAATAATGGTTCCACCACTAGTCCTATTATCACATGGCAGTGTCCTGTATGCTGAACCAGCACATGTATGTCATGATATAAGAAAGGTATGTTTGCAGAATTTTCAATAAAAAAAACTGTAATACCCCTTTTAATAACTGCGTCCGTGAGCTTGTAGGTCCATTCATCTTCATGTCTCTGTGGCAGGTAAACACAACACACAGCACAAAGGTTCAGCAGCAAGCGTCTTCCACCTCTCCGCTGTCCAGCCCAAACCAAACAAACTCCGAGCCTCGTCCATTGCCAGCCCCCACAAGGCCCAAAGTCAACAGCATCTTGAATCTCTTTGGCTCCTGGCTGCTTGATGCCGCCCTTGTTCACTGCAAGCTGCAGAATGGAGTTAACCGAGACAGCAGCATGACAGGTAAGTGCTCAGACGGATCCTAGCTTCTTATTTCACCCCATTATTTCTACCTGCAAGATTAAACCTGGCTAGATGGGCGGGTGTGGGCGGTGGGTGACGCATCAGTGAACTCTTTCATCTTACTTGCAGAAATGAAATGAATCCTATTTGACCCTTCTCAGCAATATCCATGCACCGAAAGGTTCGCATCATCCCTGCCTTTTAGCAAGAGCTGTTCCTATTGGTGCAGGCCTTTTATTAATGCCACCATTGTTAGTATATCATGTCATCCATGTAACTGCTTATATTGTGTTGTATAGAAACGCTCCCTAATTTCACTTTATACATAAGGAGAGTGTTGCTCCTGTCTCCTGCCCCACTCAGAGCTAAGCCTCGCTATACGGAGATGTTATATAGGCGAGGTGGGGAATGCGTGGGGCTCATGAATGTAGCAGAGCAATACATTTACTGTATTTTTTCTAGTCTGATATTGGACAAAACTGCAGATTTTTTTTGGTTCTTTTTTTGGCAATGCTGTGGGATAAAGCCTTATTGGATATATAACACCAGGGCTTAAAGGACATCTGTCAGCAGATTTGTACCTATGACACTGTCTGACCTGTTACAGGTGCACTTGGCAGCTGAAGACATCGGTGTTGGTCCTATATTCATATGTGCCCGCATTGCTGAGAAAAATAATGTTTTAATATATGCAAATGAGCCTCTAGGAGCAACGGGGGAGTTACCATTACACCTAGAGGCTCTGCTCTCTCTGCAACTGCCACACCTTCTGCACTTTGACAGGGCCAGGCAGTGAAAACGCCATCACACTTGGCCCTGTCAATCAAAGTGCAGAGAGCATGGCAATTGCAAACAGAGCTGAGCCTCTAGGTGTAACAGCAATGCCCCCGTTGCTCCTAGAGGCTCCTTTGCATATATTAAAATGTAATTTTTCTCAGCAATGTGGACGAATATAAACATGGGAGCAACACAGACGCCTTCAGCTGCCGAGTGCACATGTAACAGGTCAGCCAGTGTTATAGGTACAAATCTGCTGAGAGATGCCCTTTAATCTAGAGTAGCATGTTTTAAGTCACAGGTCTGCTGTAAAGTTAGGGCTACATTTTCTGATACAGAGCTCCAAATTTCTTTCATGGCAAAAGGGTAAATTACTCTTATCTGTAATTGGATTTTCCATTAGCCTCCCCAACGGCACTGACAGGAGGGTATCCCCACCCCTGGACAGGAAACACTGGAGCTCCAGATTAAAAAGGCCTCCTCTCTATACCTAAGCCAGTTAATAGCCAAGGACACGGAAAATGAGGCAAAAATTATTATTATTAATTCAACATAATACAATCCATAAAGGTAATTAAACTCTTACCAGAATTAAACAAACAAGGGTAGGAAAAACTCCCAGTGCAGTTGGGGACAAGGGTGGGGAAAAACTCCCAGTGCAGTTGGGGAGGCTAATGGAAAATCCAATTATCAGTGAGAGTAATTTACCCTTTCCCTGGCGCCTCCCCAACGGCACTGACAGGAGGATTAACAGAGAATGAACATATTTTAGAGTACTGTAGAAAGAATTCTAAGCCCAAAGGACACGTCTCTTATCCACCTAGCGATCGTAGACTTCCTGGCTCCTAGACCTTTATTGGGACCCTGGAACTGAATTAAGAGGTGGTCCGATTGTCTGATCTGCTTTGTTCTCTCCAGATAACATAGTAGGCAACGTCTTACATCCAGATTGTGGAACTTCCTCTCTTGGTCCGTGGTAGGTGAATCACAGAAGGACGGCAGAACAACTTCCAGATTACAATGGAATTTTGAAACTACTTTTGGAAGAAATGCTGGGCAATGCTTTAGGATTATCCGGTCATCTAAAACTTTTAGATACGGTGCACGACAAGAGAAGGCCTTGATCTCACCCACCCTTCTAGCAGTTGTTATGGCTAGAAGAAAGGCGGTCTTAAGTGACAAAAGCTTCATGGAGATACTATCAATGGGTTCGAATGGTGACTTCTAGAGCCAGCTAGAAACTTGTTCCGAATGGCCCCCTATCTGTTTATGTATGCAACCGTAGTTGTGTTGTCGGATAAGATTTTTACATGGCGTAGAGGTATTTTTGAATGGAGTGCCAAAGGAACCTTGAAAACTGCCAAAAGTTTCTTTTGATTTGACGAGGCAGTCGCCATGGAGTTGTTCCAAACTCCTTGAACCATCAGGTCTGCCACATGACCACCCTAGCCTCTGTAGTGGCTACTAGCTGGTTTTTCTGATGCCAGCAGACTCCTGTCTGCAAATTTTTTCTTATTTTCCACCAGGCTAGGGACTGTAATACTCTTGATGGAAGGCCTACCTTTCTTTCTAAGTAGGTTTGAGTACTGTCCCAGGAATCTAGAAGAAAGGATTGTGGGATGTTAGGTGACCTAAAACCATCATGTTTCTGATGGTAGATGATTTTAACTTGCAAAATTTGAGAGATCTTTTGATATATGGTCAATTGCTTTTCTTGTAGGAGGAAGGTCATCTGAAGGTCTGAATCCAGGAGAACTCCTAAGATTTTTTTTTGTTGACTTGGGATGAAATCAGATTTTTTTTGTTTTTTTATTTTTTTTGTTATTTATATACCATCCTAAGGAAAGGAAGACTTCCTTTACTTGGTCTAAATAAAATAGTAGCTCATTTTCTGTTTTGGCTGCAATTAGGAAGTCGTCTAGATAAGGTATTATGAAAATCCCCTGTAGATGGAGGCAACTTGTTACCTCAGATATTACTTTTGAGAAGATTCGTGGAGCAGAGGATACTCCAAAGGGACCAGCCTAAAATTTGAAAATGACAAAGACGGGTTCCTATGTAAATAGCAATTCTCAGGTATTTTTGGTGTTTTCTGAGGATTGGTACATGATAATGGGCATCTTGTAAATCCATAGTTACCATATAGCAACTCTGAGGAAGGAGGTTTATGGTTGACTTGATAGTCTCCATTTTGAACTTTTTGTAAGTTGAATATTTGTTTGATTTTATTTTATTTTTTAGATTTATGAGTCTGAATAAATCCTCCGGTTTCTTGATCATAAATACTGGAGAATAGAATCCCCCCCTTTTTTTTTTTTGGTGATCTGGAACCACAATCTATACTTTTGGAGAAGAACGGATATTTCTGCCTCTAGGGATAGTTGTTTCTCTTTCTGAGGCAGCGGTTTGTTGATTACATAGTAATCCTGGGGACAGGTGTCAATTCTAGGCTAAACCCTATTTGGATGGAATTTAGAATCCAAGGAGAGGTTCCTATTTTTTCCTACTTTGAAAAATATTTTTTAGCCTTGCTCCAACCGGCCCTCTGGCATCATTGAGTTGGCTTTGTTTAATTGTCTGGATTAAAGAGGAATCCTTTCCCTCTCCCTCTTGAGGACTGCCATTTCTTTGAATAATCCTTTCTCTTCTGGTCAGTCTTCTGTCTGTTCCTCTGGTTCCGAAAGGACCGTCTCTGAAAAAAAATCTACTCTCTGTAGGGAATCCTTTTTTCCTATCAGAGGCCTTTTCTAGGATATCATCGAGGAATGACCCAAAAAGACGGTCTCCTTCACAGGGAATGAAACATAGGTGATTTTTAGATGCCGTGTCTCCTGACCAGGAGCAGAGCCAGATGGCCCTTCCTGTTGCATCGTAAATGGCGGCTGATCTGGCTGACAATCTTACCAAATCGGCCCTAGCATCGGCTAAAAAGTTTGTTGCTTGTTTCAATGTCGGTAGGGATGCTAAGATCTCCTCTCTAGGCGTTCAGCCTCCAGGTGATCTTCTAATTGATTTAACCATACTGACAAGAACCTAGTCGTGCAGGTGGAAGAAATACTCGGTCTAAACATCGCAGTATTGGTCTCCTACTCTCCAATCTTAGGAGTTTTGTTCCAAAGAGTCTCCTCAGAATCCGCAAAAGGATACTTTTCTCCGTTTCTCTCCATTCTTTAGAGATTAGATCTTTACCATTATGTACAGGGAAGACACGTCTCCTTCTCTCCCTGATACCTTGAAACATTTGGTCCTCTATCTACTGGCTCTCTTTAGGGTCTTCTATATCCATAGTCGCCCATATCCATAGTCCCCCTTATTGCTTTCAGAAGACCTTGCGATTCTTCTGGAAGGAATAACGGTCTTCCATAACCATCTTCCGAGGAGACAGAGCTGTCATCAAGGATTTCCCCTTTTAATATGCAATTCATATAATTGGGAACTGTGGTATTTTTGAGAGGTGTAAGCTTGTGGGGACAAGGGAGGTAGTCTTGACTCCACTGCCGCATTTACTTTCTTTCTAATCCTTTTTCTCATGGAGTCCAGAAATGAGGGAGACTCTTCTGACACTGCTTTTTGCGTCCTGAATCTCCTCCTTGTGTCTTCAAAGTGGCGGTTTCTCTGCCCTAAAATAATCTGATGATTTTAGAAAAAGGCTAGTAATTTTATGTGAGATATAGATATATATATATATATATATATATCTATATTACCTCCACCACCAGACACCTAAAAGTGTATATGTAAAGAGGAGAGCCCATATCCAAGAAAAAAATCTGCACAAGCTCATAGGAGAGGAGGCTTACTGGACTGAGGGAGCTGAAACCAGGATCCACAGGCTTGCGGGTCGCATATTCCTGAGGAGTAGACATGTTGCAGCAGGGAAAAACGCCACCGGAGAAAGTTATGGCTCTGTTAATTTAATTCTCCCGGACCAGTGCGCTTCTGTGTGTCGGGACGCCGCGTGTGTGTCACGTGACTTCATGACGCACACCACGATGCAATGTCGTGATGTCACCCCGCTGCCGGAACCACCTCCGCCCTAGAGAAGCCCCACCTGTTTTGACGCTTACCATGTCGGATCCATAACACCGCGGAGGGGTAAAAAGCCCGGGGCTGCCTTATACGAAAGGATTTATGCTATCCTCGGAGTCTCCGACCTCTGCAGCACCCTCCCAGCCTGGGGAAATAGTAAGGCCGTGCATTATTCTTCTTAGCTTGTTAGCAGGAGCATCTGCGAGGTTTGTGGACAGGAAACAACACTGGCTTAGGTATGGAGAGGAGGCTTTTTTAATCTGAAGCTCCGGTGTTGTTTCCTGTCCAGGGGGCTGGGATACCCTCCTGTTAGTGCCGTTGTGGAGGCGTCGGGGAAAATTCTTGTTGCTGGCAGCTGCCACTAGGGGGTTGCTTACTGTATACTGTTTATACATTGAACATAAAGTGCCCCTGTACTTTCAAGAAAACCTTTGACCTGTCATAGCGACAAATCGGAGGTTTTGACCAGTGGGGGTCTGAGTGCTTAGACCCACACCGATCACTAGAACAAACAGAAGAACTCGCATGCTAAGGTCAGGCTTAATAGAAAGTCTGAGCCCATCGCGAGTCTCCTGCAGTGAAGACAGAGCTCTCTATGTGAGTGCTTCCTTCCCATCATTTTGGCAATCAGCAGGGGTTTTGGAATTTGGACCGCCACCGATTTATAAACTTTGATATATTGCTGTGAATATCGAGAGTTTTTAAGTACTGGTACACTTTAATAATACCAGTACTCAGTTATTTCCTAAGCTCCCCCTAGTGGTGATTTCAGGCAGCTCAAATTTCATACATTTTTGTTCTGACTATTCAGGGAATTTGTGGTTATCTTTGACTTTTACAAACGTACATTAAGAAATTAACGGAACAGAACACTTACCTGTTGCTCTTCTTTTGATCTTTTTAGTTGCAGATACCCTAATTCTTGGGCTCCTCTTCTGCCATCTAATACGGCTGCAAGACTTCTCACACTGTGAATCGCTAGTCCAAGACACTTCCTACTTGTCCAGCCTTTCTCTTGGATTGCCCAACACTGTTCACATGAGCAGTTGCTGGCCAATTCATGGTCAGCAGGAAGTGTGCATCTGGCAGACTGAGAAGTGGTGCAGCCATCTTGGATGGTAGAAAAGGACCCGAGAATTGATGAGTATGTATCTAAAAGATATAAAAAGAAGGTCTCTTCAAGCATATTGTTCATTCCCCAGTTTTTTTTGTTTTCTCGAACCGGAGGATCACTATAAGAAAAATGACCATTCTTGTTACTTTCCCCTCAAGCTATATTTTGGGAAGAACCAGGGCGCTTCCATTTTAGCAATGATCCACAATATGAGCAGATTACTCTAAAGTAATGCCAGATTTAAAGACTTTGTACACCTTCGGAGGCAATTTTTGTTTTGCATTTTACTCATTTTTGGCTAAAAATCATATTTTCAATTGGCCTTTATTAAAAATATTGAGCCATTCTGTCACAAAGGGTTAACTGTTTTTCTAACTGTGTGACTGATACTTTCACTTTGTGCTGGTCATCTAATAAACCTTATCTTTAAACTACTGAGAGGTCATAAACACTTATTTAAGCCACATTCTTATTAGTAAGAGAAGAACTGAGCTATAATGAGTGTTCATAATGTCAGAGATAAGGAGCCCGTCATCTCCCCAACTGACGGAAAAGAGAAAATCCACAGGCTGCTTCTAGAGCATCTCGGCTATATACACAAAAAAGGGCTCCATATTTTTTATAAAGACCAACTGAAAATGGCGCTTGTTCGTATTGGCACTCTCATAATACTTTTGGTCTGCCCTGTATAGTCAGAGTATGGCCATATATCTAGCAGAGGACACATGTAAAGGGGGAAGTAGTGAGGACAGAGTTCCTATTTATGCTCTGTATATACGTGTGTAGATATGGCTGGGACGGCTCCGATTCATTTCATTGGATCAGTTAAACCCTATTGAGTTAAACGCCATCATCCATGCTGTAATTTTTTCCCCATTGTTGTACACAATGTTTTCCAGACTCACACCTCACTGTTGCACAAACCCGTCATCTGATTTTCTTTTGTCTTTTATTTATTTTATTTTCTTTTTAGACAAATTAAAAAAATATATATATAATACTTTCCTTTTTAAATTGAACTTTCTGCCATATTTTAAAGTACTTTCTTGTAACTACTTCTGTCCTTTGATTTCTTTCCATTTTATTTCTGTTATCTTGCAGCATCTTTTATCCAAATTCTCCTTTCTTATAAATCTTGTAAGTAGGAATCTGTAGCTTCTCCTCAATTGCAATCATCTGATTTCTCTCTTCAGTTTCCTCATAACCGCTCGCATTCTTTCTGTTTTTCCTTCTAACATACTTGTGATCTTGTTGCTTTACATTTTAGTTTGTGTCCGCCCCCCCCCCCCCCCCCCCCCCTCCTTTCTTTTGAGTTTCCTCATTGTTCTATGTTGCACTGTGGGGACAATTGTTTCATTCCTTTTGTTTTGTCAGCCTAAATGGGGATGATTGTTAGCGCAGAGCCAAGCGAACCTGTTCTTCAATCTTCCCCATTTGATCATATCCATTGAGTCAAGGATTTTGCACTAACCAAGGTTCTTTTCATTCTGCTTTCCTTTGGTTTATTCTTTTTTGAATGTACCGTTTTATATTTCTGCATGTCGTTTTTCTTTTCCTTTTTATTAGATATTTCAGTGTAGTTTATTGGTGTAACTTGCATCTAAAGCAGCAGAGGCTCATGGGAAAAAACACATAAAGATTTGTTCATGGTGACTGTAGGCAGATTGTATTTCCGAATGCCATAGTTATAATCCGCACAATCTGGTGTGACTATACAGGAATGTTGATAAATGTGAAATTAGCCTTCGTACATAGAATTATGTTAATTATCGATTTTATTTTTGTAGGTTTATTGTGTTCTGCTTCAAAAGAGCAATCCTCCCCAAAGTAAACTGTAATTCTGTTAGTTAAGGCCGGGTTCATATCACCATTTATTTTTTTCATTCTTTGAACTGTCTGAAGAACAGAAAAATAAAGGAAAAAAATGGATCCTATATTTTAAGCATCCTGCGTCTGGAACTTTTTTCTTCTGTCTAAAATAACGGATCTCAGATGGAAATAAATGCCAAAGGTGCATAACTGAGTGTAACAGATGCTTAAAATACAGGACCTTTTTTTTTTTTTTTTTTTTTTTTTTTTTTTTTTTTAAGATGAAGGCCTGTCCTCAGGATAGGCAATTACTAGCTGAACAGCCAGGGTACAACACCCCCACCCCACCCAGTTAGCTGTTCGGTTTTAACGCCGTCATGGAAGTCAGTGATCGGTGCTCTTCACTGCACCACTGCTCCCAATAAAGTCAATGAGAGCATTGCTGCGGTAAGGAGCGCGGTCTACTACATGTCAGAGGTTCTCTGGTTATGGCGCTACACCCGAACAGCTGATCTGCAGGGTTGTGGGGTGTCAGACCACTGATCAGCTAGTGATTGCCTATTCTGAGAACAGGTCATGACTTGTAAAAGGCTGGATAACCCCTTTAGGCCTCATGCATACCACAGTATGTGTTTTGGTGTGCATGCCACCATTTTTTCCGGTGCGGAACGGAAACACGGATCGGAAGCCCACTGAAGCACTACTGAGTGAGTCCATGGTGTTTCTGTCCGTGCCTCCGCACAGCAAAAGAAAAATAGAACATGTTCTATTTATTTTTATTTTTTTACGGTGCGGACTGATCACTGACCCATTTGAGTTGAATGGATCCCGATCCGTCCTGGCCGCCGCACGGATGTTGCCCATGCATTGGGGACCGTAAATTGAGGTCCCCAATGCATGGAATGGCATAGTATAGCACGTTTTTATTTAATTTTTTTGTGGGACATCTGGACATTATTTGCAGCTTTATAGAAATGAATGGATTGGATGTGAACCAAAAATATGGTCGTGTGCATGACTCCTTAAAGGGAGAAAATGTCTGATAACAGGGGCTCCCACCTGCGAGTCCCACACCTTCCTCTAGAACAGAGCCCCCTTCCCCTTTACCACCTAATAAAGGGATAACCTTCTCTCTATAGTATTATTCGGCCTATGGGGAGGGTTTCTGGTTTTCCATTTTGAGATTTTCGCTAGGGTAACTCCCATAGAAATGAGTTGAGAGAGTTGCATGTGCATGGCCACCTCATTCTCTGCCTGGGTGCAAAGAGGACTTCTGTTCTGGAGATAGATGCAAGTCCCAGCTCTAGAATCTGGACGGATCAGATATTAACTTTATATCCTAATGTTGTGCCATAAATGTCTAAGATGGGAATATCCCTTTCAGCTTTTTCTTGGTTATTTCTGTTTCTAGAAATACTGGGTGACAGTCAGTATGGCCACCATTAAAGTGATTGTCCTATCAGAACAACTTCTGTTCACATGCCTTTCTAGGACAAATGTATGTTCTTCACTCCAGATACACCCCCCATGAGCCATTAGTAGAGAATCGCAAGCAATCAACATCTCCCCCCCCCTCCCCCCATTCTTGTGATCGATGGGGGTCCCAGCTGTTGGACCCCCACTTATTTTATATGATTTTATAGTTCTCCTCTAGCCCAGGGATCGGCAACCTTCGGCACTCCTGCAGTTGTGGAACTACAATTCCCAGCATGCTCAGTTCATGTCTGAGAGTTCGGAGAAGAGCAAAGGAAGTGTGCATTCTGGGAGTTGTAGTTTCACAACAGCTGGCATGCCGGAGGTTGCCTACCATTGCTCCATTTTATAACTGATCGTCTAACACTGCAGTTTTTCTTCCAGTTGTCACCTACCTTATGGTAATATATGTGTTAGGTTAGTAAGAAGTTAATGACACCTAACAGAGTTTTATTGTTAGTTGAGGCTGACTTTAAAGGATAACTGTCACATAACACTGTTTTCAATGAGGTTTTTCCCTTAGTTACGGCTGTTTAAATATTTACAATATGACCTTCTCAAGATGGCTCCTCTGCCAGTTCTCTGAGGCCAAAACTGCTTTCCCTCACTTCCCATACACACTTGCTATAGCCAGCAGCTCCCTGCCAACCAATCAGATTGGATTACTGAGGGACACGCCTCCTCACTCTGAAGCCTAATGCAGGCATGCAGCGTGAAGGACCGCCCCTCCGTCTTCCTGTCTTCTTAGCCGGAGACAGACGAGCCCTAGTAACTGTCTTTTACGGGAGCAGTGGAAAGGGACAGAGGACATTAATGAGAGCTGTTATTATAAGGTAATTACAGATCTTTCAGCAATCATTGACAGACTAACTCGGGTATATATGCCTAGCTCTAATAAACTAGCAAAAAAAAAAATAAATGAGTTACACTTTAAATGTTTTGTTTGTCATCTGTCACCATTAACACATGGTTTTTGGGGGTAAGGAAATTTATCAGAGTTAGGTGTGCTGCCTCTGTATGTCTCACTTGGAGAAGATGTGCTTTTGTGCAGCTGTGATGTGTGCCCCCAGGTTATACAAGTGCACGTCTAACATTTAGGCCCCATGCACACGGCCGTGGAACCGCGGCCTGGATCCCTCCTGAGAGCAGGAGCGCACGGCGTCACTGGTTGCTATGACGCCGTGCGCTCCCTGCTGCCGGCACAGTACAGTAATACACTGGTATAGATCATACCAGTGTATTACTGTACTGTGCCGGCAACAGGGAGCGCACGGCGTCATAGCAACCAGTGACGCCGTGCGCTCCTGCTCTCAGGAGGGATCCAGGCCGCGGTTCCACGGCCCGCACACGGCTGTGAAACACGGCCGTGTGCATGGGGCCATAGTCTGATAGTTATCTCCCCTGTTGTCAAGTAAGACATCATATTGCTCCAACACCATCACTTTTTGGCAATCCTCCATGTTGGCATCTAGCATCGGTTATAATTTCCATTTTCTGCTTATGGTATTGGGGTAACGAGGAAAGTCTTGGGGTAACGAGGAGCTCCATACAGTATTAGAATGTATTGGCTGCGATGTGCCGAAGTTATTGCTTCGCCCAGTCTCGTGAGACTTTGCATAATAACTTCAGAAATTAATTTGTACTGTAAAACCATTTCCCGGACTCTGGTTCCGTTCCAAGTGGTACCTTGGAACGGAACCAGAGTTCGGGAAATCGTTTTTTACAGTATAAATCAATTTCTGAAGTTATTATGCAAAGTCTCGTGAGACTGGGCGAAGCAATAACTTTGGCAGCTTTATGTCACTATGATTCTGTAGAAGAAAGGTCAGGCTTAAGTACACAGCTTTATAAATCAGTATAATGCCATGCACCCCTGCAAGAATGGAGGATCATCCTCACACACGTGGTTCCCGCAATGGCGTCGCTCTTGTGAAACAGCTCTTAATACGTATAAGTAACACCCCAATCTAATAAATATCCACTGCAGCCATCAGCTAAATCAAACTACCCACCAAAAAGAATTATCACATATCCTAAAAAAGTATACCGACCACGCACCATAATACGTACATACGAACTGCACGTTAAGGTGCTGGTTGCACCCATTTAAGTTGCATATCTTTTCCTCAAAGCTGTGCCTCCTTGTCAGGCGACCCAGAAAAAGTGTCAGAAACTTTCAATATGGTGCAAACTTATGTCAATTTCTTTGTGCAAATTGTGCCGAATGTTGGCGCCTTTTGATTGATAAATCTCCCGCAAATGTGGGTATAGTGCGG
Organism: Bufo gargarizans; assembly: GCF_014858855.1. Taxonomy (NCBI): domain Eukaryota; kingdom Metazoa; phylum Chordata; class Amphibia; order Anura; family Bufonidae; genus Bufo; species Bufo gargarizans. The sequence goes on from NC_058085.1 coordinate 95,042,203, forward strand.
AGTAGCGGTACAGTGTTGTACTGATTGGAATAGTGCTGGACCTCTCTCTCGGGTAGATGCTAGTCATGGGCAGATGTTGGATGGGGATATCTGGCCTGTGGGTTTATACTATTTGGGAGAGAGATGCTGTCATTTTGGCTTTTTTTTTATTTATTTTTTTTGTCATGCTGTTAAATCTTTGTGTCTGTTTTTCCCATGAGCCTGAGCATTTCCTGTATATAGTAACAGTTCATCCATCGCTCTCTCCTTGTTTTCTACAGCAATGGCTACCCAGGCCACTGTGGAGTTGCGGCGTAAAGGTTCCCAGTTATCCACAGACACTATGGGGTCAAGCACAGTGTTTGATGCCAATGAATTCCCTGAAAATTATGAGGCAGGACGGGCTGAAGCTTGCGGTACCTTATGTAGGATTTTCTGCAGCAAGAAGACTGGGGAGGAAATCCTATCTGCCTATCTGTCCAGGTAATGTGTTTGCCACTGGACTGTCACGTCCTATCATGTTACTGCATGTTACAAAATACTACATCATGGATGTGGCGGTCCCGTCAGTGCGACGCTCCAACAATCAAATTCTCCACACTCAGATTTTGGGTCCATTCACACGTCAGTATTTTTGTTTTCCAGATTTTCGTTCCACTTTTTGCGGATCTGTGTTTCCGCAAAAACCTTCAGTTTTTTTCAGTTGTACATTTGCATCCGTTACGTTTTTCCCCCAAAAAAACCTGAAGGAGGAATGTATGTTGCTAGGGTACTGAAATAAAATGTATTTCTATTTCCTGGAAAAGGAGCCGCAATTGATGCATTCCTCATGTCATCGTCCTTTCGACTACAATGGGACCACAGAAATGCAGACAATAGTAGGACCTTCTTCTTTTTTTTTTTTTTTTTTTTTTTTTGTGCCTCCGCATCACTCCATATTTTTTGCGGGGCCATTGAAATTAATAGGTCCACATTCCATTCCGCAAATTTGCGGTACAGATGCGGATTACAAAATTTTGTACCAATACATTGACAACTTGGTTTTACCGTTCCCCTCGTCAGAGTGTGAAGTATTTATTTCCAGGAGATGTGACAATGCAGCGCTTTAAGAAAAGTCCGTGCAGCATTGTTATATAGGAGGAATACTGGCAGCATTGAAATGTATGCAGTGTAAATCAAGAAATTCACTGCTAAAGGGAACCTGTCACCGGGATTTTGTGTATAGAGCTGAGGACATGGGTTGCTAGAGGGCTGCTAGCACATCCGCAATATCCAGTCCCCATAGCTCTGCGTGCTTTTGTCTCAGGGACAGGACTCATCTCAGGTTAATTTGCATATGTATCAGATCGTTTTTTTTTTACACAATAAAAGCACACAGAGCTATAGGGACTGGGTATTGCGGATGTGCTAGCGGCCATCTAGCAACCCATGTCCTCAGCTCTATACACAAAATCCCGGCGACAGGTTCCCTTTAAAGGGGTTGTGCAGGGTCAGGATATTGATGACCTATCCTTGATTGACAGTGCCAGGTGAGATGACTGGGATCTGGTCCTGACAATGAGGGAGGAGAGGCAGGGGCTGGAAGTAGAAGGAGCAACGGTGCACAGGGTGGTGGGTCCCGCCCTCTGTGCACTTAACTGCTCATTTGCATATGAATCAATCCTCCAGAATAAAGCAATGAATCACTAAATAAAAGGTATCATTACATTCAGCAGAGCTCATCCTACGTGGCATTGTGTCTGGTGTAAGAGTGAATTTCCTGGTGACACTCACTGTAAAACAAAACCAATAGGATTCTCAGTTGACATTGTAGAAGTGATGAGATTTCCCCGTCTGTTTTAAATAAAATAAAAATTATGTTTATTCCTTTTTTTTTTTTTTTTTTTAGGTTTTACATGGTTCTCATCCAAGGCCTACAGATAGGAGACTTTATCTGCCATCCAGTTCTTGCCAGCATTATCCTGAACTCTCCTCCCCTCTTCTGCTCTGACTTGAAGGGCATTAATGTGGTGGTTCCATATTTCATTTCTGCGCTGGAAATCATTTTACCGGACAGGTTAGTTTTCAGGACCGAAGATTCAAGGAGTGTTCTGGGTAAAGCAAATTATGCCCTATCTACTATTTAGCTGCCTGCTGGGACCACCGCTGATCATGAGAATAGGACTCACATGGTCTTGCATGACTGGATTAGTGGTTGAGTATGCGCGCTTTATCTCCATTAGTACAGCACTCAACCTTCCCCCGGCAGTCTTGTAGACTTTTAAAGTGATGCATGCAGACCACCACTCCTTTCAAAAAAAGGACACAGGGCTAACGTTCTCATGATTAGTGTGGATCCAAGTGGTCCAATGGATAGGGAATAATGTGTTGCCTTCAGAATACCCCTTTAAGAAATCTGCTGTTGATGTCATGCATAATGTGTATGCCAATGTACCAAAGGGCTCATGCACACGAGCGCATTTTCTTTCCGTGTCCGCTCCATTTTATTTGCAGCCTGTATGCGGAACAGTTTATTTCAATGGGTCCGCAAAAAAAAACTGAAGTTACTCTTTGTGCATTCTTTTTCCTTTAGAACATATACATTATTATTTTTTTTTTTTTTTGCGGATCATTTTTTTTTTTGCAGACTGCTAAATACATTGACAGCGTGCATGAGCCCTAAAGCTTATAGGAGGTGAGATATGTAACTTGCAATACTGGTCAATGGACAGATTTTTTTTGACGGACTTCTTGTCTGTGATCCCTTACAACAGGGATGCCCAACCTGTGGCCCTCCAGCTGTTTTAAAACTACAACTCCTACCATGCTCTGCTGTAGGCTGATAGCTGTATGCTGTCAGGGAATGCTGGGAGTTGGAGTTTTGCAACAGCAGGAGGGCCGCAGGTTGAGCATGCCTGCCTTAGAACATGGATCGGCATCCTCCAGCGCTAAAGCTGTTCTGAAACTATAACTCCAAGAATGCTCCCTTCACTTCTATGGGAGGTGCAAGAACAGCAAAGCAAGGTTGCTTGCTGGGAGTTGTAGTTTTACAGCCGTTGGAATGCCATAGGTTGCTGACCCCAGTCATAGAAGCTAAAACGAAACAGCAGGATAAGATCATCATGTCATAGAGCAGATGGTGATCTCCAGCAGACCCACAGAGGTGTGTGTTGTAAAGATCAGACATCTTTCTGGGTGTCCTGCTGGACCATTTTGACTATTAGTGCTTTGGGTTGTTGCATGTTTCAAGACTATTGTTTAATATTTTTTATTATAGAGAGCTGTCTAAGTTCAAGAGCTATGTAAACCCTACAGAGCTGAGAAGGTCCAGTATCCACATCCTGCTGTCACTACTGCCTTTGCCGCACCATTTTGGGATTGTGAAGTCAGAGGTGATCGCATGCAGTCATACAGTCTTCGGTTGCTCGCTTCTTTCTTGCTTGATCCTAGTGTCGTATTGGCTTAACATTTTCCCTTCCGTCTCTGCAGGTCTTGCTGGAAGGAAAGTTCAGCAATGATGACACTGGCAGCGATAAACCGGTTACTTTCCTGTCACTGAAACTGAGGCTTGTTAATATCCTCATTGGAGCGTTACAGACGGAGACTGATCCCAACAACACCCAGATGATTCTAGGTAGGGATTTCCTGGACAAGCTAATTCTTCAGCAGTTCGGAGGGCACAATATATGATCAGAGATTAGACCAATCTCATGTACACTTTGCTTTTTTCATTCTGCGAAAAGTTGACCTGCAGTATGGATTTAGAAATACGTAGCATGTTTGTGCAATTTTTTTTTTCTGTGTACGGATTTCAACCCTTTTCAAAGCATGGGGAGAAAATCCGCATCAAATCCCCACCAAAAACTGCAAGTAACACGTGTTTTTTTTTTTTTTTTTTTTGTGTGTAGCTCTAGTGCAGAAACGTACAGAAAACCACAGACATTTTCTGTTTCGACATATGTACTCTTGTGCCGGTACCCTTACCCTGGGTTCACACCTGAGCGTTCTGAAAGGAGCGCTCTGTATGCGCGATTGTACCGGCGTTGACAATCGCGCATACAGAGACAGCCGAACACACATTGTCGCGCGTTCCCGATTATCTATGTACGGGAACGCGCGACAAAACGCCCCAAAAAAGCTCAAGAACTTGTTTGAGTGTCGGGCGTTTTACAGCGCGATCGTACGCGCTGTAAAACGCCCAGGTGAGAACCATTCCCATAGGGAAGCATTGGTTTCTCCTTGTTGAGCGTTTTACAGCGCGTAGGAACGCGCTGTAAAACGCTCAGGTGTGAACTTGGGGTTAGTGTGGCTGCACACGGTGCAGGTTAGTGTGCAGAAAATCCACATGAAATCCACACCTAAACTGCACAAAAAAAGGCACGTAAATTGCGTTTTTTTTATGAGGTTTTTGGTGCGGAATCCGCACAGCAGGCAGTTTCTGCACCTAAGATAAAAACTAAGTATTAAGTATACATGAGATTTGTCTAATATCATACACTTTGATGGTACTGTTACGCTGCGATTTCTCTGCCTGAAATCTGCTTGGAAAAAACTAATGTAATCTGCATCGTGGAAATGTTCCGCAGCTTCGGCACCTCCTTCGGTTTGCAGCAAGTAGACCGGGTGAGACTGGTTTCAAGTCTGGTGAACGGTCTCTCATTTTAGATTGTTTTACCCTATGATGAAAACCTATATACTGCTTTTCAGTTCCTCTTAAAGGGTTTGTCCCATCTCGCCATTACTAAGGCAAGATGGGACACAGTCCCGACCACCAGCTGGCTGGGAAACTGCAGAATGCTCCAGTGCTCTGCTGTTTCAGTAGCTTTCATTGCCGTGCATGAGAGCTACGGAAACGGCGTAGCACAACAAGTTATGCCGTTTCTGAGTGAGGCTACTTTCACATCTGCTCTTAGGTTTCCGGTTTTGAGACCCGGCGGTTTCATTTGATTTAACACATCAGGATGCATCTGTTCCGGAACACATCGGGATGCATCTGACTGATTTTATCTATTTATTATTTTTGGGATCTTGACCTACATTGTTTTTAGTGACGGACCTGGTTTGTTCCGTTTCGATGACTGGACACAAAACCACAGCTTGCGGCAGTTTTGTGTCCAGTCACAAAACGGAATGCTAACAGAATACATACTGATGCATCCTGAATGGAAAATACCCCATTTACAATACATTGGCCCTAAACTGTTTTGAGATCCTTTGCCGGATATGAAAGTAGCCTTAGGGAAACAGCATAGCTTGCTGTGCTAAGCTGTTTCAGTAGCTCTCATGCGCCAAAATGACAGCTACTGAAACAGCAGAGCGGCGGAGACCTCCGTCTGGGAGGTGGTCGGGACTGTCTCACCTCGCCTTAGTAACAGCGAAATGAGACCATCCCTTTTTAAGTTTCAAGATCTCTTCTTTTTGTTAGTCAGTGGAAACCTTTATTGTTGGCTGAAAACTTGCTGTGATTAAAGATGGCCCCTTTGTGCCGGTGACGTCACTGGGCTCACTGCAGGGCGGAAAGCTCTGCCTAGCATGTCCATGAGAAGCCCGGTATGTCACCAGTAGTGAAGAAAGAGCCCTTGTCCTGAGCTATGCTAGAAATGCTCCGATGTTCCACTGATACAGGCTGAATGTGTGAAGGGGAGCTTATGTCTGCGTTCAGCTCTGAGCCTGGACACCCCAGCCAACAGCTGTTCCCTCCAGTCTCTCGTACACATTCATTCTCCTTGGCCAAGCGGGCAACTCAATGGGAACAGGGAAGGAAGCTGCTCCTAAACACCACTGCCACCAGTTTATCTTCTTTGAGAACAAGTGGATCAGGCATATTAAAATCCTGCATGCCTAATCATTCTTTCCCCCAACATATGCCATTGTAGTGGGGGACACATTAGATAGTCAGACAGTCTCGCCAATATCAGTGGTTACTGAAGTCCTGCCTACATTGCTAGCACATTCATATGTGTCAGACATAGTGGTGCAGGCACTTCAAGTGTTTGGCCTGAACGCCATATTTACCAGTACGCTGCAAAATAATTGTCAATGCACTAAGAAATCTGCCTCAGTGTATGGCTGGTTTCATACGAGCGAGTGTCATGCTCCGGACTCGCAGCGCAGAACCCGTCCTGAACTTCCAGCACTGCCGGGGTCGCATAGTATTATATTGATTTTACTATGTAACCCCTACAGTTCTGGAATGTATTTGATAACACTGACAGCATCATGTCAGTGTTACCCAATACAGTCCAGAACTGTAAGAGTTACATAGCATCATAAATCAATTGTGTAACCAGCCTTTGGGTGCAAATCCTCTTTCTGCAAATCCTGCAGAAAAGTGAGGGTCGGCCTTGGATTTCTGCTGCAGATTCTATGGCAAATGTTTCCAGTTGGTAGTCCGCCATCTGAACATAACCTTATGGTATTAAGGTGGATTTTGTGTTCCAGGTGCAATGCTGAACATTGTTCAAGACTCTGCATTTTTAGAAGCCACAGGAAACCAGGTGGAGACGGTAAGACCACTTTAATTATGGCATGGCATTTTTGTCTGTTTTAGACTCTTTCAGACTGCTTTATACATTGGTTATGTGTGTTACAAAGTGCAGACCAGTAAGAATGCAGAACCAAAAGCCTAATTGAATTCTGCAGCAATGTACAGAGATTGTCCTGTCTCCAGTGGAGCTCACAACTTAAAGGGGGTTGTGCAGCCTGTTTTGGTTGATGACATAGCCTCGGGATAGGTCATCAGTATCTGATCGTCAGGGGTCCAACACCCAGCACCTCACTGATCAGCTGTTTGAAGAGGAGGTGGTGCTCAATGTGAGCTCTGCTTCCTGTTCATTACACTGCCCATTGTCTCGGACGTGCAGTGTAATGACGAGTACTCGCTCCATTCACTTGAATGAGCGAGTACTTGTAATGACACTACGCTGCTGCCACAGGGACAGTGTAGTGAAGAGAAAGCAGCGCTCACATGGATCGCTACCTCCTCTTCAAACAGCTGATCTGTGGGGGTGCTGTGTGTCGGACCCTCGACGATCAGTAATCACCAATCCTAAGGCAACGTCATCAATATACACAACCCTTTTAATCTCACTTTTGTACAGACTGGGACCAGTTTCTTAGAACTCTTAGTAACCTATCGGTATGTTTTTGGAGTATGAGGACACTGACGTACCCAGAGGAAAGCCACATAAACAAGTATACATTGCAGTCTCCATGTAAATGTTGCTGCTAGTTGAACTTAACCTCTTAAGGACATAGGGCGTACAGGTACGCCCTTGTGCCCTGGTACTTAAGGACACAGGGCGTACATGTACGCCCTGTGCATTTTCGATCACCGCCGCACGGCGGGCGGTGATCGGAACCCCGTGCCTGCTCAAATCATTGAGCAGGCACTTGGAGCAAATGCGCCGGGGGGTCCGGTGACCCCCCCATGTATGCGATCGCAGAAAACCGCAGGTCAATTCAGACCTGCGGTTTTCTGCGTTTTCGGGTCTCTGAAGTCCCGATAACCCGGAACAGGATGGTGATGGTGGTGTGATTTCACCCCACCAATCACCATCCAGCGATCCTGAGTGGTGATGGTGACATCACCACTCAGGATCGCTTTCTGATTGGTCTGTGGGCGGTCCGGCGGCAGATTCAAAAGAGGCAGGCGCTCCTCTCCTCCTCCTCCTCCTTTTGTGTTCCGGAGCCGGAGGAGAGAGGAGCTGCCTGCACGTGTCTGCCTGCACCCGATCTGTGCCCCCCAGGACCCGATCTGTGCCCCCCAGGACCCGATCTGTGCCCCCCAGGACCCGATCTGTGCCCCCCAGGACCCGATCTGTGCCCCCCAGGACCCCATCAGGTACATAGGGACAGCTAGGGAAAGTTTGGTTTAGGCAGGGAAAAAAAAGGGAAAGTTAGTTTCTGAACTTTGATTGCATCACCCTAAGTTAGGGTGTCTGGGGTCCACAGCACAGCTGTGTGACCTTAGACCCCCCAGGGGTGCTGCCACTTGCCCCCCCCCACCCCCTGCCCCCCCCCACCTTTTTTGGGGTGCATTTTTTTTTTCGTGTACGCTGACTGTGGCCGGCACTTAGTGTCCGGCCACTGTTAGCGCATCGCACACCCCACCGCTGATCAACTTCGGACGGTTGATCAGCGGTTTTGAATTTTTTTCCCCACATTTTTGCCCTTTTTTTAGTTAGTTTATTTTATTTTTTTTCCTGTTAGTTTTAGGGTGAGTTCGTGAACACCCGTGCCCCCACACACACGCACACAAAATAAAGAGTTACACACACGCACATATACACGCAGACACACACTCCCCTATGGCCCGCCGGACGTTCTCGGCCGAGGAGGCATACGCCCAGATTGCCTCTGACTCCGAGAGTCCCAGTGAGGATGAGGATGACCCCACATTCCTGTTGTCATCCGCATCCTCCTCATCATCTAGCGATGATGATGAGCCCCCAAGGCGGCGGAGACGCCGCCAGGCGGAGCAAGGGGACCGCCATGTTAGGGACCCTGTGGCCCACACTAGTACGAGCAGCTCTGGGGCTCGTACTGGTTTCCCGGCCCACCAGTTAAATCCACCGGAGCCCCCTGCCGGTGAACTTGTCTGGTGTAGCCCAGAGCGATACGAGCCTGTGATTCCTGATTTTGTAGGCCAATCAGGAATCCAGATTTCCACAGTGGGCTACACTGAATATGACTTTTTTTGTCATTTTTTCAGTGACCCACTGGTAAATCTGATGGTGGAGCAGACGAATCTGTACGCCCAACAGTTCGTCGCTCAACACCCGGGCTCCTTTTTGGCCAGGCCCGGTGGCTGGATGCCGGTCAGTGCAGCCGAAATGAGGACATTTTGGGGCCTCGTGCTGCATATGGGCCTGGTCAAAAAACCCAGTGTCAGGCTGTACTGGAGTGGGGACGTCCTATACCAGGCCCCACTTTACAGTACAGCCATGACACGCTCCCGGTTTGAGGCCATCCGGAAATGTCTGCATTATTCCGATAATGCAGCATGTCCCCCCCGAGGTGATCCTGCCCATGACCGTCTGTACAAGATACGGCCGGTCATCGATCACTTTGGGGCCAAATTCATGGAGGCCTATGTACCTGGAAGAGAGGTCGCGGTTGATGAGTCTCTCATTGCGTTCAAGGGGAGACTCATTTTCCGCCAGTATGTGCCCTCCAAGCGGGCGAGGTATGGCGTGAAGCTATACAAAATTTGTGAGAGTACCTCAGGGTACACTTACAAATTTCGTATATACGAGGGGCGAGATTCCCGGATTCAACCCCCAGAATGTCCCCCCACTCTGGGTGTTACCGGGAAACTTGTGTGGGACATTATGTACCCACTGCTGGATAAGGGTTACCACCTTTACGTGGATAACTTTTATACCAGTATCCCCTTGTTCCAGTCCCTTGCCGCCAGATCCACGTCCGCTTGTGGGACCGTGCGGAAAAATCAACGCGGCCTCCCTGCCCACCCCCTCCAGGTACCTATCCCCAGGGGTGAGACCCGTGCCCTTTCCACTGGAAACCTGTTGCTGGTCAGGTATAAGGACAAGAGGGATGTCCTTATGCTGTCCACAATTCATGGTAACGGCATCACCCCTGTCCCTGTGCGAGGTACCGCGGCAACGGTCCTCAAGCCCGATTGTATCGTCGCTTACAATCGGTATATGGGAGGAGTTGATCTCTCTGATCAAGTCCTCAAGCCATATAACGCCATGCGCAAAACCCGGGCATGGTACAAAAAAGTTGCGGTCTACTTGGTGCAGGTTGCCATGTACAACTCTTTTGTACTATCCCGAAGCGCTGGCAGCACAGGGACATTCCTCCAGTTCTATGAGGCAGTCCTCAAGGCCCTGATCTTTTCGGACCGGGAAAGAGCAGGCCGGAGTTCCTCGGGAACTGTAGGTGCCCAGATCGTCCCTGGCCAACACTTTCCAGGTGTGGTCCCCCATACTGGAAAGAAGGGACGAACCCAAAAAAAGTGCAGAGTGTGTCGCAGGAGGGGCATACGGAAGGACACGACTACTCAGTGCGACACTTGCCCCGATCATCCGGGCCTCTGCATTGACGGTTGCTTCAGGGAGTATCACACTTCCATGGAGTACTAAATTCATATCCCAATTTAGCACTGACATCGGATAAAGAAAAAGTGGTTCTCAGACTTGAGACACCCAAAAAAAACTAAAATAATTTATTAAAAGTAGACATATTAGGTATCGCCGCGTCGGTAATAATCTCCTCTATAAAACTACCCCATGACCTAACCCCCCAGATTAACACGGTCAAGGAAAAAAAAAAAAGGTGCAAAAAATGTTTTTTTTTGTCACCTTACATAATAAAAAGTTTAATAGCAAGCGATTAAAAAGTCATATAGCCCCCCAAAAAGTGCTAATAAAGCCGTCCGCTCATCCCACAAAAAATGAGCCCCCACATGAGATAATTGGATAAAAAATAAAAATAAAAAAATGACCCTTAGACTTTAGAGACCCAAAAAAAGATTTGTATCAAAAAAGATAATATAGTCAAAAACCTAAATAATTGTAAAAAAAAAAGTAGACTTATTAGGTATTGCTGCGTCCGTAAGAATCTCCTCTATAAAAATATCCCATTACCTAACCCCCCAGATTAACACAGTTAAAAAAAAAAAAAAAAACTGTGCCAAAACCGCTATTTTTGGCACTTTTCCATTTCAATCAGTTTCTTCCGGTAACAAAACAAGGGTTAACAACCAAACAAAAGTTAATATTTATTACCCTGATACTGCAGTTTACAGAAACACCACATTTGTGGTCGTAAACTGCTGTATCAGTAAAAGGGAGGCCGCAAAAGGAAAGGACCGACATGGTTTCTGGAAGGCCGATTTTGATGGCCTTTTTTATTGACACCATGTCCCTTTTGAAGCCCCCCTGATGCACCCTAGAGTAAAAACTCCCCAAAACTGACCCCATCTAAGAAACTACACCCCTCAAGGTATTCAAAACTAATTATACAAACTTCATTAACCCTTTAGGTGTTCCTCAACAGTTAATGGCAAATGGAGATGAAATTTCAGAATTTCAATTTTTGGTAACCTTGCGTCACAAAAATGTAATATAGAGCAACCAAAAATCATATTTACCCTAAACATAGTCCGCAAAAAAATGGCACCTTATCCCGTAGTTTCCAAAATGGGGTCACTTTTAGGGAGTTTCTACTCTAGGGGTGCATCAGGGGGCTTCAAATGGGACATGGTGTAAATAAACCAGTCCAGAAAAATCAGCCCTCCAAAAACCAAACGGCGCACCTTTCCCTCTACGCCCCGCTGTGTGGCCGTACAGTAGTTTACGGCCACATATTGGGTGTTTCTGTAAACGGCAGAGTCAGGGCAATAAAGATACAGTCTTGTTTGGCTGTTAACCCTTGATTTGTTAGTGGAAAAAATGGGTTAAAATGGAAAATTAGACAAAAAAATGAAATTTGCAAATTTCATCCCCATTTGCCAATAACTCTTGCGCAACACCTAAAGGGTTAACGACGTATGTAAAATCAGTTTTGAATACCTTGAGGGGTGTAGTTTCTTAGATGGGGTCACTTTTAGGGAGTTTCTACTCTAGGGGTGCATCAGGGGTCTTCAAATGGGACATGGTGTAAATAAACCAGTCCATAAAAATCAGCCCTCCAAAAACCAAATGGCGCATCTTTCCCTCTACGCCCCGCTGTGTGGCCGTACAGTAGTTTACGGCCACATATTGGGTGTTTCTGTAAACGGCAGAGTCAGGGCAATAAAGATACATTTCATCCCCATTTGCCAATAACTCTTGTGCAACACCTAAAGGGTTAACAACGTATGTAAAATCAGTTTTGAATACCTTGAGGGGTGTAGTTTCTTAGATGGGGTCATTTTTGGGTGGTTTCTATTATGTAAGCCTCGCAAAGTGACTTCAGACCTGAACTGGTCCCTAAAAATGTAGTTTTTGTAAATTGCTGAAAAATTTCAAGATTTGCTTCTAAACTTCTAAGCCTTATAACATCCCCAAAAAATAAAATATCATTCCCAAAACAATTCAAACATAAAGTAGACATATGGGGAATGTAAAGTCATCACAATTTTTGGGGGTATTACTATGTATTACAGAAGTAGAGAAACTGAAACTTTGAAATTTGCTAATTTTTCCAAAAATTTGTTAAATTAGGTATTTTTTGGTGCAAAAATAATTATTTTTTTGACTTCATTTCACCAGTGTCATGAAGTACAATATGTGACGAAAAAACAATCTCAGAACGGCCTGGATAAGTCAAAGCGTTTTAAAGTTATCAGCACTTAAAGTGACACTCGTCAGATTTGCAAAAAATGGCCTGGTCCTAAGGTGTAAAAAGGCTGTGTCCTTAAGGGGTTAAAGGCTATGGACACATTTTGGGGGCAATTTTTTTTTTTTTTTTTTTTTTTTTAGAATTGCATTGTACGTATTTTTAGCAAAAAAATAATAATCATATTTTATTTTTAATTGGCCTTTATTAAAAATACGGAGTCCTTTTTTGTGTACAGAGCTGAGTTGCTATAGTAGCAGCCAGTGGAGTATTTGTCTTTTTCGTCATTTGGGGAGCTAAGGGACTCCTTATCTCTGACCTTATAAACACTCATTATAGCTCAGTTCTTATCTTACTGATAAGAATGTGGCTTAAATACTAATGGACCTCTTAGTAGTTTAGAGATAAGGGTTATTAGATGACAGCACAAAGTGAAAGTACCAGTCACACAGTTAGAAAAACAGTTAACCCTTTGTGACAGAATTGCTCAATATTTTTATTTGAAAATATGCTTTTTAGCCAAAAATGAGTAAAATGCAATCCTAAGCAGAAATTGCCTCCAAAGATGTACATAACCTTTAAATCCAGGTCCATAGTTCTGCAGCAGTGTTACTGTGACTGTATTTAAAGGGATTGTCAAAGGGTCTTCTTTTCCAGACACGGTACCCATTCATGAACTCTGTCTGGCATTACATCTTAGCCCCATTCAAGTTAATCTGGCTCTGCCTGCACGTATTGAGATAAATAGAAATGTGGTTCATTCGCATCTATACACTTGTGTCTTTAACTCTGTGAGACGCAGATTGAAAATAATGTGATGAAAAGTCATAGCCGAACCAACAGCGGGATCAGCACGGCCAGTGGAGGCAGCACCGAGCCCACAACTCCAGACAGCGAGAGGCCGGCCCAAGCACTTTTGCGAGACTACGGTAAGAATCCCAGTAATACCGCATAGCTGCACTGTATGCTGACATCAAGTAGCATGAATGTGCAGCATCAGCTCCTACATTTTATAATCTAGTTTGTTACACTACTGGAGTCGCCTCATGCATCCATAAAACCTGTCCATAGGGCCTAGGCCATGTCTGGCATTGCAACTTAATCCATTCACTTCAGAGGCGCTGAGCTGCAATACCTAACACAACCTATGGACTGGTGTGGCGTTGTATTTGGAAGAAACAAGCCATGTTTTTCTAATCCTTGGCAAGCCCTTTTAAATATCATGAGCTGGTTTAGACTTGTGTTTCTTATAAACCTTTTTTTATATATTCATTCTTATAGTTACCTGGTAGATTATAAACCTGGGGTTTGCATGCTCCTATTGTGGCTTGTGTGCATTGTCATGTACTGTGTATGGCTTGTCCGATGTCCTGTCTGTAAATAGATTCTTAGCCCCATGGTAAATGAATGTTAAGAAATGCGCTTCTCCTAAGTTACTGACATTGGCGGTTTTGTATGGCGTCTATAATGCTTCTGTAATTTGTATATATGTGTAGGATTATTTTATCTTCCCCTTGTTGAGCATTACACTAGCGGTCACCTACATACAGAGAAACTTCTCCTCTCTTCAGGCAGTTCCCTTTAATCACCGGCATCGAAGGGTTAAATGGGATGTATATAGGGGCCCCTATTGGAATTACCTAACGGAGAGGTGCAGCTTGGGAGAAGCCTTCTTCAACTCGATGAAAACTCAGGACAGATGCTGTGCATTGGGCGGAATATATTTGGCGTATAAGTGGAGGAGAATCCGTGTAGTCGCTGACCTGCGGTGCAGATTTGGTGCGAATCTGCAACCGATGTGACCCAAGAGGCATTTCACCCGTGTGTTCTGGACTGGCTATCCATCCAGATTTCTCAGATATGTTACGGGCTGAACGTGTGTTTAACTGGCCTGAACTCGTGGGATCGTAGGCCTTCATATTATGTCGGGAATACACGTGTATGAATAGCCCCTAAGGTTTGAGTCACAACTGCAGTTTTTTCAGCCATTGCCAGAAGGGGATCCAGCAGTACATTTTTTTTTTTTTTTTCTCTCCTCCACATCTTTTTTAATTCCTACTCGCTAAAAAACTGCCTAACATTGGGCACACATGTAAGGCCTTATTCACACAGTGTTCGGTCAGTGATTTTCCAATAGTGATTGTGAGCCAAAACCAAGTTACATAGTTAATACGGTTGAAAAAAGACTTACGTCCACCAAGTTCAGCCAAGGGATAGGTGGGGACGTGAATCCCAAAAGGAAGTGAGACTCGGATTTCTAAAGTTTTCTCAGAACTATTTTGTTTCCTCTTCTATGGGTACAGCAAGTTTCACTGCAGGATACACTATTGCGGTATTTAGTATTCCTATAGATACACCTACCACGTACCGATACAGGATATCTAATTAATGGATAATAAAAACCATCAGAGGCAGTGCAGCTTTCTGTGCTACCTGGAATTTATACCGCCTGGACCAGATATTCTCCAAAATCAGGGGAGCAAAATACTGTAGACTTTATCAGCTAGTTACTCCACTCCAGGGGCACAGACAAGAACAAGGGTCAGGGGCCAGGTACTGGTTTTTAGGAGCACTGCTGAGGGGGTACCTGTCTTTATAGCCATCTCCAACAAAGCTGAAGCAATGCCGGCAGCCCAGTAGGCATATTAGAGTATGTGTATTAATACTGGTGGAGCACGCACCGAATCTCTCTCACCACCTTGCACCGGCCATTGTTCACTATTTTATGATATAAGTCAACGTTCGACCCACCCTCCCTTTTCAAGGCATTAAAGTTCTTCAGAGGGTTTGAACACAGAAAAGGTGTTACTGATGAAAATCACTGATCAACTACTGGCATGTGAATAAGGCCTAAGGTGGGGTTCACATCTGCATTGGAGCCTCCGTCACAGATTCTGTCATATTCGCCCGAAAAATCGGCATCACTTTTTTTCCCAGTAAAAATGAGAAGATGCCATGACAGAACACTGACAATTCCTATTCTAGGTAACTTGGGTTTTGGTAGGCGCTGCTGACATCTGTCATTTGACAGAACCTGCTGTTGTGCCAAAACAGAAAACCGGAACCCAGCCTAGGAACCACTGACCACCCATAAATGTCCATGTATGGAGGACAATACGCTACCAGATACCTCATGATGAAGGATAACTTGAACTTATTAGCATCTCATGACAAGTTCTCTTTAAAGGGCATCTGTCAGCAGATTTGTACCTATGACACTGGCTGACCTGTTATATGTGCGATTAGCAGCTGAATGCATCTGTGTTGGTCCTATGTTCGTAATGTGTCCGCATGGCTGAGAAAAATGAAGTGTTAATATATGCAAATGAGCCTCTAGGAGCAACGGGGGCGTTGCCATTACACCTAGAGGCTCATCTCTGTCTGCAACTGTCGCGCCATCTCCACTTTGACAGGACCTGGCATGATGATGTTATTCGCTGCCTGGTCCTTGTCAATAAAAGTGCAGAGAGAGAGAGCAGAACCTCTAAGAGTAAAGGCAACGCCCCCGTTGCTCCTAGAGGCTCAATTGCATATATTAAAACATCAATTTCTCAGCAATGCGGACACATACGAACACGGGACCAACACAGATGCCTTCAGCTGTCAAGCGCACATGTAACAGGTCAGCCAGTGTCATGGGTACAAAACTGCTGACAGATGCCCTTTAATACATAACCAAGTGCTTTACAAGGCGATTCTCAGTTATTGCTTACTTCAGGGTGACCCCGAGAGGATTAAATAACGCTGGTTCTCTTTACTGTTTTTCCCATAGGATATCCAGGTACCCAGCCAGCTCTCAATTGTAAATCATTTCATTCTCTCCTCATCACACCCAATCTACACAATTCTTCTCAGATCAAAATTCACAACTAACAATTACAGGCCAATAATGTACAGCACGGTGTAATCCATTTTCCTTTATGCTGTCATCTATGTTGCATGGATATCCATCAGTGATGTGCCGATGTTAATTAACAGCAGATGTAAGAACTATCTAATGCCATTACGTGACGGGTGGTCACACTTTTCATCATGTATTGGCGCATAATCAATTGGTTTGTGCTGCACATTTCCAGAACACAATTGGTTTTCCATCAGCATTTGTTAGGCCGAGTTCACATCACCCGTTTCCTTTTCTGTCCTTCTGATTAGTCCGAAGAACAGGAAGAGAAAAACGGATCCTATATTTTGAGCAACCGTTTGCATCCAGTTTTTTTTAGCCATTTCCGTCTAAGATACGTTATTTTTGATGGGAGGTCCTTCGCGAAGTCGTTCCAGAGTCGCACAGATACCATGGAGCTATGCTACTCCTTGTGCTAACGCCATATGATCTAAGACAGAGATGCCCAACCTGCGGCCCTCCAGCTGTTGCAAAACTGCAGCTCCCAGCATGACCTAACAGCTGTAGGCGGTGGGAGGGCCGCAGGTTGGGCATCCCTGATCTAAGATGTCTCAACTGGAAAAAAATAAAAATTGATATGACCTATATAGAGTCTCGTTCCTTGTGAATCTGCTGTGAATTAACATGTCCATTGACTTGATTGTAGACTGATTTTATTAACACTTGTGTGTGTGTCTGGGCCACGGATGTAAGGGAGTGGAACTGTTAATACCACCCAGTTGTACTTGTCTCTGTGCCCTGTGGCTGCGCCCTGCTCCTGGGCTGTCCGCTTCCCGTTACTAATGGGCGGTTGTTTTCCCTCCCCTGCTTTGCATTTGTTCTGCGGTTACATCCTAGCTCTTCATACAGATACCGCCGCCGGTCTGCTCATGCGCAGCATCCACTTGGTGACTCAGAGACTCAACTCGCAGTGGAGGCCAGACATGAGCATCTCGTTGGCTGCCCTGGAGCTTCTCTCTGGTCTTGCCAAGGTCAGTAGCTGCATTTTCTTTTAGTGTAAAGCATAGTCGAGCAGGTGTCGTGTGTGCAGTGTAATTAGTGGTTTCTGGCCTTTCTCAGGGATGATGGCTACTAGAGACCAGAGGGTGGTCACCATAAGGGTATTCAGACAGTGGGTTTGGCACGCAACAAAATCTGCCACGTACCCGCGGCTTCTGCTGTGGGTTTTCATGCAGACCCTTTCTAGATTTGGCGCCATTGAATCATGCTAAACTGTGAGAAGGCTCCTGCTGCAGCTTTGAGAGGTGTCAGTGCGGTCCTGAAAGGCACAAGGCAATAGGAGGAGGTTTCAGTGCAGGTACCGCCTGGTTTTCGGCACCAAATCCGCTCTGAAACCCACCCCCAAAATCTTCCCTCTGAACATATCCCCTAAGAGATCTGTTATCATGTTTTAGATGGATTTGATTACATCAGAATACAGTTAGTCTTAAAAACTACTGGTACATGGGGAGGCCTATGCTGGCTCCTAAAGTGGGTCCAGACATGGCGATGTTGCCCGAGACTTGCAGTGCATTTTACACAAATTGGCAGATACATGTGGATGGGGTAGTCAATCCACACAATGGAAAGTGGGAAAAAATGCCGTAATTTGAGCATGATGCAGATTTTCACATCTGGAGCGTCCTCATTACGCTGCCGATTTCACCCTTTGCAATGCATAGGGTGAAATCCATGAAATAGTCAGCAGGTAACATGGATTTTAACACAAATTTGTGTCAAAATCCCCTGCTGATGACTTCTCGAGCTTAAGTCAACAGGGTTGTCAGCCCCTGTAAGAAAAAGTGACGGCATATAGTCTTAGGCGGGGGTTGCACGGTGACTGGCCATGACAGGCTTTGCACGACCAATCATCTTTGTGTAGCACAGCATGATTTTGCAGACAAGAATAGGCATTACGACAATGGGGCCCACGGTAAGTACGGGATGAGCACAGCCGCCGGTGTCCACATTTTGCAGATCTGCTGTCTGCGGAATGGATATGGCCGTGTGCATGAAGCCCTATATAGATTTCCATGGCAGAAAGAATGTTTAGCGAATCTTTGCTTTATCACTGGAGAGGTGGACCCGCTAGTCATTGCCCTCCAGGCCGTCATGTTTATTGCGGTCACTTCCAGTAGTCAGGGGTACTTCTTCATCCATCTTCTCTTTGCCAGGTGAAGGTCAGCATTGACTCTGCAGACAGGAAGAGGGCAGTGAGTTCTGTCTGTATGTACATTGTGTACCAGTGCTCCCGTCCAGCTCCTCATCACTCCCGAGACCTGCACTCCATGATTGTTGCTGCTTTTCAGTGCCTGTGCGTCTGGCTCACTGAGCATCCGGATATGCTAAATGAAAAGGTAACCTGACTCTTCCTAGTACAGAGCTTCTACGTTTTATTCTTAAAAGGTGTGCGTAGGGCATCAGTATCTGATTAGTGAGGGTCACCCGGGAACCCCGCCGATCATCTGTTTGAGAAGGCACTCGCCTTCTCCATGCTTACAAATCAGTGTGTAGTGGCTGTGCTGCTTATCACGGCTCGGCCCCATTCACTTTAGGAAAAGATACTGCGAGCACCGCAGCCTTTTAAAAACAGCTGATTGCCAGGGATCCTGGGTTTTATCCAGAGGAAAGGTCAACAGTATTAACATTTTGGAAAGCCCCTTTAAGCAACCCTTTTGATTTTAGGTTTTGTCTCTACTTTTTTGCCTTTTAACTTCTTTGTATTCAGATGTGTGCACAAAATGTATTAGCAAATGTTGCATTTCCACCTGGAATCAAAATATCCTCAGTTAGGGTATATTTAAATGCCAGAAAAAAGACATTAAAAAAAAAAGGAATTCTGGGCCCTAGCGTGGCTCAACTAATGAAAGATTTGTACTCGCCTGTTCCCCACTGCTGCTGTCCTGCAACATGGGTCCTATTTCAACATCTTCCCATTCCTGACCTGTTTACCTTCTTTTGGGTATGGACCTGGCCACCTACGCTGCTGCAGCCAATGACTGGCTTCAGAAGAGCAGGTCCATACCCGACTGGAAGTAAACAGGCCAGAGATGAGAAAATGGTGGAACAGGGCACAGAACTGAAGTGGCAGGGAGCAGGTACAGTAGTATGATTCTTTCATTAGGTGATCCACTCTAGGGACCATAAGTAAAAGATTATTCATTTCTGGAAAACCCCTTTAAGGGTATGTTCACACAGTTGTGTTAGCACCCTGAAAATGTAGACCCAGAATCCACATCAAAGTTCATTCACTCATTTTCCACATCTTTTTTAAATATGGTTTTATGGATTTTTGTATGGATCTTATGTGTTTAAGCCTCACAACAGATTTTTTTTTTTTCAACGTGTTTTTGCTTTTTTTTCCTAAGCAACACGGATTTTCAGTATACTTGCTCCATATAAACTACAGGGTGCGTTTCCTATTTTAAACAAGTGGATTGAACGCAGATCACCCTGATGGCGGAGAAAACTTGCAAAAATCTACATGGACTAACCCCTGTGTGAACATGGCTTTAAAGGGGTCTCCTGGCTGAATATATTAATGAATGATCCTCTCGAAAGATGATCAATATCAGATCAGTAGGGGTTCAGCACCCAGCAGCCCGCCTCCGGTAAACTACACCATGTATGGAACCTCCCTCTTTTGCACCATGCACTGTATAGTTTCAGGACCTGATTGTGGCCCAAAACAGCTGTTCGCTGGGGTCTAAATCCTGAGGATAGGTCTTCAAGATCTGTAGCCTGGAGAATCCCTTTTAATCTATGGTTTCATCATGTCGGTAACTTAAGTATTTTTTTATTTTTTTTTGTAATACCGGTAGTTTATAAAACATTTATCTTTTTGTTCTCTAGGACTGCCTGAAGGAAGTGCTTGAGATTGTGGAGCTGGGAATATCTGGCAGCAAGTCCAAAAACCCAGAGCAGCAAGAAGTGCGTTTTAAAGGAGACAAAGAGCACAACCCGGCCTCCATGAGAGTGAAGGATGCTGCAGAAGCCACATTAACCTGGTACTGAACGGTATTATTCCAGTATTACACTGGCACGCACAGGCAAATAGGAAGGCAGGCAGGCCACCTGATTTATAGAGGCTAAAGCAAATTCAGAAGGGAGGTTTGTTTGCTGTACAAGAATGTGGCCGTTTAAGCCAAATGAATGTTATCATCTCTCTGAAAGGTCCATTTACATAGGATGATTATCTGGCTGATTATATAAACGCTCATTGCTGATAATCGAACTGTGTAATAACCAGACATACGTAGTTCCGTTCCGTAGCCCCACAAGAAAGATAGAGCAAGTTCTGTTCCTGTGCAGACAAGAATAGTAATTTCTATCATAGTGCTGGCCTTGTGCGGTCCGCAAAACACTACGGCCGTCTGAATGAGCTCTTACACGTGCAATTTTTTTATTTATTTTTTCCTTTTATGTGGTTTGGAAACTAGAGCTGCAGATGTTAGATGACAAAAATAAAGAATATCCCACAGTTTTTAGTCTGCACAGATTTTGTGCAGAAAAACCGTAGTGTGACACAGTACCAGCAAAGTGAAGGAGATCTAATAAATCCTATCTACTCTGCTTTTTTCTTAGGTGCTGAAATGTAAATTGTTTGTGCAATTCCTTACTTTCTGTAGATGGATTTTCACCATAAACTTCAATGGGGTTGTTTACATAAATAGAAAAACAGCACGAAAATCCACACAAAAAAAATCACACAAACACACCAAACCATGATTGGGAGGGGGGGTTGTACGGTTTTGGTTCTGATTTCATGCAGATTTTCTGCACACAAATCTGCACTGTTTTTAGATACCCTAAATCTTTAATTTTACATTTAAAGGGAACCTGTCACCGGATTTTGTGTATAGAGCTAAGGACATGGGTTGCTAGATGGCCGCTAGCACATCCGCAATACCCAGTCCCCATAGCTCTGTGTGCTTTTATTGTGTAAAAAAAACCGATTTGATACATATGCTAATTAACCTGAGATGAGTCCTGTCCATGACTAATCTCATGTACAGGACCCGTCTCAGGTTAATTTGCATATGTATCAAATACATTTTTTACACAATAAAAGCACACCGAGCTATGGGGACTGGATATTGTGGATGTGCTAGCGGCCATCTAGCAACCCATGTCCTCAGCTCTACACAAAATCCCGGTGACAGGTTCCCTTTAACCACTTTACAACATCCGCCATACATGTACGGCAGATGTCTAGTCCTTAAAGATGGTGCCCACTCTGCAGCGGCGCGAGTAACAACATATCTAGTGGGTGGCTACTGTTTCAATCAGCAGATACCCGCAGCTAATGTCTAGATTCGGCGGTAATGCCGATTGCGGACGTTTAACCCCTCAGAGCCTGTACTAAGTCTAGGCTCTTTACTTGTATATTACAATTCAGGCCAACAGGTGGCAGCACTGAATTGTAATATAGCTATTTCTGTATAAGATAATGAAGCAAATTCTGTTACTCTATGCAAATTTCAGTATGATGATTGCATGTTGTGGTACACTTGAGGACCTAAAAAATATTATTTTTTTAAACATAAAATAAATATATACAAATCCCACCCCCTCTTTATCTAAAATCAAAATAATAATAAAAAAAAAATCAACCTCATGAGCTTCACTACGTGCGGAAATGGCCGTACTATTAAGATATTTTAAAAAAAAATGTATCCCATACAATGAATAGAGTAACAGGTAGAAAATGGCAGTTTTTGTTAATGGTGTAACGAGGGAAAAAAGGGCAGTTCGCCATTCTTTCATCACTTTATCTCCCAAAAAAATTGATTAATAAGTGATCAAAAAAATCATACACACCCCACACATTAACAAAACTACAGATCGTCCTGCAAAAAAGAGCCCTGACACATCTTCGTAGACATAACTATAAAAAGTTTTTATTTTTCAATATTAAAACGGAAGAAAAACTACCGTATCCATATGTGACATCACCATAATTGTACTGAGCTGGAGAATGAAGAGCACAATTCAGTTTTACCACATAGTAGATGCTGTAAAAAAAAAATCCATAAAACTGGTGAAATTGTGTGGTTTTTTTTTTTGTTTTGTTTTTTCCCAAATTCCACCACCTCTTGCCACTACATTCTGTGCAATATTAAGTGGTGCCATTAGAAAGTGCAAGCCATCATACAGCTATGTGAACGGAAACATAAAAAATGACGACTCCTGGAAGGCAGGAAACGAAAACGCAAAAAAAAAAAATTAAGAAAATCGTTGCATCAGGAAGGGGCTAAATATACATTTTGTCAGGTTAGCAACAATTAGGAGATGGATGGGAGCATGACTGCAGGATCAGACTACATCATTTGTCGACACAAGATGGTAGGATATTTTTATGCAGACTATTTGCACTTTTGCTTTTATTTTTTTTTCCACTTTTGATGTATTGGAACAACTTTTTACAGTTCTGAACTTCTGAATAATGTTATTGGCAGCATAAAGCTCATTGTCATCCACATGAATCTCCTTTTCATTCCCTGCACATGAAAGCAAAGGAAAAAGTCTTTTACCATTTGGATAAATGCAAATCATTTACATGAACTATTTTTCCTTGTAGTATTATGCAGCTCCTTGGGGCGTTCCCCCCTCCTAGTGGTCCAGCGTCTCCATGCAGTCTAGTGAATGAGACCACCCTGATCACTTACTCCCGCCTGCCTACTGTCAGCAAGTACAGCTTCCGTTACTTTGTGCTAGACAACAGCGTCATACTGGCCATGCTGGAGCAGCCGCTTGGGAATGAGCAGAGTAAGGCTTTTTGTGTGTGTGCTTGTATATTACAGTGGTATTTAGTGTAGTCCAGAATCCCACATTACATTGCTTCTATTCTACATGGAAACCATACAGCTCCAAGTATACCAGAACTTGTATTTACATCTTTAGGCAATCCAAGTCCGTCCATTACTGTCCTAATTAGAGGCATGTCCGGTCGCCATGCGTGGGCCATGCAGCTCTGCCACCTACCGCGAGCAGCAAGAGCCAATCAGAGAGTGAGTATTTGCAGACCGCATTCAGAAATCGCCATCTATGATTGTAGATCTATGTAAGCAGCGGGCAAGAGCCAAACCATCCAGTATATTATCTGTAGGAAACCTACAGCCTCAAGTATACGGACAGATTTTTTTATGTAAGGCCCATATGTTAGCAAAGTATTGCATTGCCCTACCTGTTGGAATACTAGAAGTGGCAAACCGTATGTGGACACCCCTTCTAATCACTGGGCTCATGCCAGTGACCACTATTGCCAACGCATGTATCAGCAATATAGAACAGTTAGTTTGGTGACTTTCAGTGTGACACCAATATAGAACTGACACATCTGGAGAATATCACTGCACCACCTGCAAGTCAGACTGACAGATCTTAGTTCAATGGACACTTCTGCTTGAATGTGATTGATTGGAGATGGAGAAAAAGTCAGGCCTATGTTTTTAAAGGGAATCTGTCACCTCCTAAAGTGTATCTAGTAAATGGCAATGCATTCTAGTTCACTGTACTATCATCACAACTGTACTTAAAGTGCAGGTTCTAAACGTCAGAAAAAGAGGAGTTATGTCCGCCCCCTTCCTCTGCGAGGTCACGATCTGGCCACAACTCTGCCCGCCTGGTGCGTCGCAACAAAATCTTGCACATGTGCAGAGCAGGAGACTGCTTGTGCATGGAGTGCGCTACAGAGCTGTAACTGCGCATGCGCTGACTCCTGTCTTGATCTTCGGATCTGCTCTGCACGTCGCTAAGTGTTGGCACTGGGAAACTCCTCTAAAGGCAAGCTTGGGCTCTTCACGGGGGCAGGTTTTTTTGACACTTGCAACAGGCGGGCTTGGGCTCGTACAACTGATAATACTGTCCCGCTGGGAAAGTAACCTGCACTTTCTCTAACACTGGGACAGTTATCATGATGGTACAATTGCCGTACACAATGAACAAGGTGACAAATTCCAAGGAAATCTTAATGCGTCTTCCAGCATACAATGACATTCTAGAGAATTGTGAGATTACTTCTTTATGCCAAAAATTCAAGAAAGGCCCCTCCAAAAAGAGAGTCCTCTCCATAAGTATGTCCATGACTTTGTAATGAGCTGTTCAAAAAGATATGCAGTGTAGGTATATACGGGTACGTGTGTGTGTGTTTAAGGGCACAACATATCGATAATTACATGGTGTGATTGCCTGATTTTAGCCAGTCAGTAATCAGTGGCGTAAATGTTAAAGAGCAGGTTATTAAACTCTACCTTCTATTTACAGATGTTCATTCCTGAAAGCAGGCCAGAGCCTAAGAATGACGTGGGCATTAAGTACAATGTAAAGCATCGTCCGTTTCCTGAAGAAGTGGATAAGATCCCTTTTGTTAAGGCAGATCTTAGTATTCCCGACTTGCATGAAATTGTTACTGAAGAGGTAAGGATCTATTCTACTGCAGCTCGAGATCAGCGATCACTTACCCTTAGGCCTCATGAACATGGCTGCACTATGGCTCCATACAGCCTCCTGGTTGTATGGAGCTGTAATAGAGCATCCATTGTATTGTATAGGTTCCGACTTTTTTTTTGTCCTACAATATACAAAATTGTGGCATATTCAATCAGATGCTGTATTTATGTATTTTCTGCCTCTCTCTGAGCTGCCCCTCATATTTGTGGGGTGATGGGTTGGGTCTTGTTTTTTTTCTTTTTGTTCTATATTTCTAAAAATTAATAGTGGGGGAAAAAAGATGCTGTATGTATGGGGGGACTTCTGGGGAAGAATGAACCCATAATGAGGTGCTACCAGGAACCCCATATAGTGACGCACAGCATCCCTGCAGCTCCCTTGTACAGGAGTATGGCATGTGCATGAGTCCTTAGGGAATAGTCCTGCTAATAGAATGGGTACAGATTGTGTTTTCTTACATTAGGATGATGAAGAACATTAAAGGGGTTATCCAATGAATGATTAAAGGGAACCTGTCATTGGGATTTTTGTGTATAGAGCTGAGGACAAGGGTTGCTAGATGGCCGCTAGCACATCCGCAATACCCAGTCCCCATAGCTCTGTGTGCTTTTATTGTGTAAAAAAAAAAACAATTTGATACATATGCAAATTAACCTGAGATGAGTCCTGTCCCTGACTCCTCTCACATACAGGACTCATCTCAGGTTAATTTGCATATGTATCAAATCGTTTTTTTTTTTACACAATAAAAGCACATAGAGCTATGGGGACTGGGTATTGTGGAGGTGCTAGCGGCCATCTAGCAACCCATGTCCCCAGCTCTATACCCAAAATCCCGGTGACAGGTTCCCTTTAAACATTGGACAATCATATAGTACATATGAACCAACCCTGTACTTCACATAGATCCAGAGATCTCCACACCCATTGCTCCAACTGGTCTGCTATATTAAAGGGGTTATCAGAGTTCTCCAACAGCCCCCCACATATAATATACTTACCCCGCTCCCTGCGCCGCTCCTGGTCCCTGCACCACCGCTGCTGCTTCTCCCTTTGTACTGATGAAAACATCCGGGTTTGGGGGGGATGGAGCAGCCAATGGCAGACGGGGACGAGAAGCAGCAGCGGCGCAAGGAGCGGGGTAAGTATATTACATGTGGGAGGCTGTTGGAGAACTTGGATAACCCCTTTAATATCAATCAGACAGCCCAAGTGGTGTGTCCTTTCTGCTGCAGCTCTCTACCTTTCACAGCTCAGGAGGCAGTTGAAGGATGGAACTGAGCATGTGCACCCAGTGAAGGGGACCGAGAAATCGGAAAAGACAGCAGGTGGCGCTATACAGAGGTTTTGTTGAATAATTCAGCCATACTAATTACATACAATTACAAAAGTATTCAGATCCAGGTGCTGGTTTGTAAACTGCACAATATTTTCAGTAGGACACACCCTTTAACTTTTTTCATATGAAACTGGTTAAAAAGATTAACATAATGTTTTTATTTTCCAAGTTGGAGCTGAGGCATGAAAAGCTGAAACTTGGAATGGCCAAACAGATTACATATGAGGCTGGGCTGGATCATATGAAGGAAGAGGAATTTAAGAAGAAAAGTTACCCTGATCCTGTGACGGAGTGTAAGCCTCCCCCTCCAGCCCAGGAGTTCCAGACCGCGCGCCTCCTCCTCTCACATTTTGGGTTCCTCTCTCTTGAAGCACTGAAAGTAAGTGAGGAAAAAAAATTGAACTTAAAATGAGGAAATTTTATTTATTGTGGTCGGCATCTTTCCAACAGTCTTCCCTTCCAGACCTGTATGGGCCATTATTGAATATCATAACCTTTTGTTCTTCTTCAGGAGCCAGCAAATAGCCGTCTACCTCCTCACCTTATTGCACTCGACTCTCACATTCCTGGGTTCTTTGATGATATTGGATACTTGGATTTGCTTCCTTGCCGTCCCTTTGATACAGTTTTCATTTTTTATATGAAGGCTGGCCAAAAAGCTAGTCAGGAGGTGAGCAAGAGCAGTCCTGAGGTCTAAGTCATAGGACAATGGGTTAATTTTTGCCACTACTCACTGGGGCTTATATTTTTCAGATCCTGAAGAATGTGGAGTCTTCTAGTAATGTTCAGCCGCATTTCTTGGAGTTTCTGCTTTCCCTGGGTTGGCCTGTTGATGTTGGGACGCATCCAGGTTGGACAGGCCACGTGTCCACAAGTTGGTCAATTAATTGCATCGGAGAGAATGAACAAGGTCAAGGTATGTTTGAAATCACTTGATGTCTATGAATTTTCTGTAGGCGGTACAGTCAGTAACTCTTTGTAGGATACATAGTCGGCCTACTGTATGTGCAGTTGGTATATATCTTACCAATTTTGATTCTGTACAACAACAATTTCACTACCACTGAAGAGATGCTGTCTGCTTAAGTACCAGTAGTACTAGTTCAAAACCTTGCAAAGAGCATTTATTGCTAAGTATGCACATCTTGCATTGAAAATGAGGGTGGACATGGATGTCTAGACATCACTACAACCAGATTTTTTTTTATTTTTTTTATTTTTTTCTCTCGCTTATATAGCACTGCTATATTCTGCAGCACTTTACAGACATTGGCATCAAGCTGGCCCCAATGGGGCTCGCAATCTAAGTTCTCTATCATCATGTCTTTGGAGGATGGGAGGAAACCCATGCAGATGTTGTCCTTTGTTGAATTTTAACCCAGGACCCCAGCGTTGAAAGGCAACTGTGCTAACCACTGAGCCACCATGCTTTTCATATCCTTTACGAGCAGCACTTTAGTGCTTTCCCTATGCAAGGGTCAGGAGAGTGAAGAAATGGTCTTCAGTTACTCTGCTGAGAAATCAATTAAAGATAGCGGAATTACGGATTTAGCAGATTGAACAGTCACACTTGGTGAATTATCACGTCTAGTTACCATGGTATCCCTGTGACTGTTAACTCTGCTGCATCTGTAGATTGCCAAGATGAGCAGAATGAGCTTGCAAGAATTGAAAATAAAAGTGTGACTTCTAGCGGTATTCCCATTTTATTAAGTAATGCCATCACTTTATGGTCCGAATTTTGGGACTCCCATTTTTCCTGAGCCATGCTGCAGTTCTCAGCACAGCGGGTGGCTGAGGTGAAACTGTGCAGACAAGACTAGTGAAGAAGAGCATTCTTGGCATTGTGGTGGTCACAAATCACTGCAAAAAAAGCATGAGGGGCTCCGATATGTTCCTGACTGGAAGATATTGGCAAAGTTCTCAGCTTTTAACATCGGCTTGAGGAATTAGCTAGTATTGTCAGTTGCGTATCACTTTGGTGCGTTTTTTTTGCAGTGTTTTGTGTATGTATATGTATTTTTGCCGGGGATTGCCGTTATGTGCAGACCGCATGCGGAGGAATTGCTCCCCCGGTTATAGACACGCTACAGTGTCTGGGTTTGGAGCATTTTCACCCGTTTAGGCCAGTGAGTCATTGTGGTGGTCCTAGAGGTAGGAAACCCTCTGATCATATGCCATCTCTTCTCAAGAGGGGGATACCCCTTTCAGTTTATACTACCCACCCCCCATGTCACACTTATAGGGGCTCAGGAAGCTGAGATAAGACGATGGGACAATATTTTGCAAACCTATCTTCCGTTTTTTGTTTTTTTTCTTCCTGTAGAAGAAACAACTACTTCTGAGGACAGTGGTGGAAGCATATTTAATGGGGAGAAGAAAGTCCTGTACTATGCAGATGCCTTGACAGAAATAGCTTTTGTTGTACCCTCAGCAGTGGAGTCTCAGAGTAAGTCCTAAAACCATTGTATTTGGCGGTGTTGCACCAGGCTGAATATCCTAGAGCACTACTCCATGACATGTCATTAACTGTTTTACCATTGTGCTTCCTCCTAATAGCAGATACTTCAGAAAGTAATGTATCTGAGCAGGAAAGTGACTCCAACATGGATCTTCTGCCGGGAATATTAAAGCAGCCTCTAACATTGGAACTGTTTCCTAACCATACAGAAAGCTTGAATTCTACACAAAGGGTGAGATCTTATTTATTATAGCCGCACAGTAAGAATGAGGGTAAGGCTGGCCCTACCCATTACATAGCTGACAACGGAATGCTCGTTTGGCCAATATCCATCTCTCACAACATTCTCCTACACATGCATGTGTTCTGAATGGAGAGAAGGCTGCTTCCAGACACCACTTGTGGCGGTTGATCTCCCCATGAATAAAATGATTGGACAGTTGAAATCAAACTCCCTAAACCATATCTCTCCCGACATCTGCCGTCAGTTTGCCAAAATCAGTAGGTTTGGCTAACGTTTGCCTAAAGCAGGGATGCTCAACCTGCGGCCCTCCAGCAGTTGTAAAACTACAACCCCGGCAGGTTCAGGGTTTCCTTAAAAGGAGGGTAATAAACCTATCGAAAGAAATGCCTGGCAATGATTTTGATTCCCTCATAGGCGCGGGTAAAGGGAAAAAATCCCTATCAGAATTATATCAAGGCATTAGGGATAAGAAGTTATCCTCGGTGGCGGGACGGATGTTCTCCCATTGGAGCAAGGAATTCCCTTCAATGGACCATAGGGATATCATTGTAAAAGGCTGGAACACAATTAGAACTATTACACCTAACGAGATCTGGAGGGAGACACACTTTCGAATGATCCATAAGGCTATATATGGATTTCACTGTACCTCACGCTCTGCTACTCCTGAAAGGCTAGATAGTTGCCCTAAATGCAAGCTGAAAAACTCAGACCTATTTCATGGTGTATGGGCATGCCCAGAATCAGAAAGGTATTGGAAAATGGTCAGTTCGCAGGTTAAGCAGCCTCTTAAAGTGCAGCTCCCACTAGTACCTGAGTTGTTCCTATTTCATGTGCCTCCGGATAGGGTGACAGTAACCCCGTTGATACATACCCTGATATTGGCAGCAAAAAGATGCCTTTTTAGAGATTGGCTAAGCAAGAGCGTGCCCACTGCTGCTGATATATTTAAGCACACGAAAATGTGCTTTGAGATGGAGAAACTGCAGGCAGAGCAACTAAAGGGAAAACAAATAAACACATTTTTCCACAAATGGGAAGTGTTTATAAGCACGGTCTTCTCGGATGAAGAAATGAAAGGTGTCATGAGCCCCTTTGTACAATCAGAATGGTACCTTAAGGAAAAATTGGCCAAGAGACTAGGTAGGCTTCTGATAGATTGAAGATGTAAGGGAGGGAGGGTGTGCAAGAAGTGTACCTGAGGTGGGGGGAGGGGGGAAGGGTCATTGGGGAGGGAGGGAGTTTAGGGGGTGTTCTACTGGGCGATAAGTGGGAAAAGTATACTCAATCAAAATCTGGATATGTATAACTGGATTGTTGCTTGTTATACCTATGTGATCATTTGATATTGTATACTGTCTCATGATTGTAAATGCTTA